>NC_142011.1:92188535-92887240 GCF_049901735.1 Notechis scutatus | reverse complement strand
CTATCCATGTCCAGAATGGTGGGGACCCCGAACCTAGGCACAATGTCTTTGAGGGGATGTCTGGCTGTTTCTAGGGCAGTAGCATGGTGGCATGGGAAGGCCTCTACCCAGTGGGTTAGTTGGTCCTTGCAGACAAGAGCCTATTGATACCCATTTGCCTTAGGTAGCTGTATATAATCCATTTGGATCTTTTCAAATGGTTTCTGTGCCCAGGGTTTTCCTCCTTCATGAATTGCTTTTCTGGAGGTGGTATTTGCTTGGCAGGTTTGGCATGTAGTGGCTATTCTTGTAGCCTCACTATAGGCTCCAGGTGCATACCGTACCCTCCTGATGGCATCTACCATAGCTTGTGTGCCACAATGTCTACTTTGTATGTAGTCTTTGGCAAATTAACCTAAGGAGACGTCGTGGGGCTATGGGTCTGCCATCTGGGACTCTCCAAAATCCTTGCTCAAAAACTGCTGAATTTTTTTTCCCCATTGTTCAGATTCCCCTTTATGAAGATGGGGTTTCCATAATGAGAACTCCTTGCTTTAGGTATGCTTGTATTGATTTCTTTATGAGGTGAATTGCCTCTGCAGGGATTTTATATTGGGGCACGCATGGAGGTGGTCCATGTTTCACTTGGATAATAACAGGTGTTGCTCCTTTAAGTAGTCCCACTTCTGATGCATCCCAGCCCCATAAGGAGGGTGGCAGGCTTTTTAAATCTTCATGAAGCCCTGTGTTGCTGGTTATCAGCATGATTATCTTGTGTGTGCCTTTTTCTGGGATCTCCAATTGCAGCCCCTGTTTTCCACATGTTATGGTAGCTCCCATTTTACATAAGAGATCCCTTCCTAGTAGGGATGGTGGGGACTGGGGCAAATAGTGAAGGAATGGCTAATGTGAAAGGTCCTAGTTCTACTGTTACGTTGTGGGTAAATTCTACAGGGATTATTCCCCCCCCCCACTCCCATTATGCTATCCCGAGCCCCTTCAGCCACTGAAGCTTTATATGGTGGTTCAGTAATTAATGAGGAGGTGGCTCCAGTGTCAACTAAGCAATTGTATTTTTTTCCTCCTATAAGAATGGTGACAATGGGTTCCCCTTCAGGGCCGTTTTTTAGGGGAATAGCCAGCCCATTAAAGGTAGCCATGAATTCAGTGTTTTCATTCTCATGTTCTAGTCAGGAAAGGGGCAGGTCATTTTCCCTTCTTTGCTCCCATTGAGGTCCATTGTTACGATTTATTTGAGGAAAAGGAGCGCTGGGTGGTGCATGATGATGATAGCTTTGTTGTTCAGTGTAATGGACTGGATTATTGCCTGGCTTCATGTTTCTAGGTGGTGGGTGATACCGGTTGCGGGAAAGGTGTTGCCTACATTGCCTGCTGAAATGCCCTTTCTGTCCACACCTACAGCAATGCTGGCATTTGCCTTGCGGCCATCCTGCTTTATCATAATGCCAGCATTTCCTTGAATTATAGGGGGTTTTACCTGGCGTTTGTCTGGCATCATGTTGCATTACAGCAAACATTTTTAAGTCCTCATGTCTTTCTATGCTCCTTTTCCTATCTTTCTCTTCCTCTTTCAGTTTGTCTCTTTGATCATAGACAAAGTTAGCGATCCTGCGCAACTCTGCTATTTCTAAGGTTGGCCAGTTAGAGACAAAGCGGTGGAAATGCTCTTTGATATCCACGGTGGACTGGTCCACGAAGGCTGAAGCTAAAATCCTTTGGTCCTTCAGGCAGCTAAGGTCTATATGGGCATCTGCAATAGCTGCTTCTGACAGGCGGACCCAAAAGGCATCAGGGTTTTCCTTTTCTCTTTGTGTTGTTTTTTGAAATTCTGACCAGTTTAAAGGCTTTTTACCTATTTCCTCTAAAGCTTCTAGTAAGTTATTTTTTGCTCTTGTGTATTCATCCCAGTGATTGGTATCATTGTAGTCCCAGTTAGGACGATGTACTGGCCATGCGATGCAGGCTGGGGCTGCCTGTCCAGGGATAGTTGGTAGTTTAGCTATTTGGTCTGTTTTTTCAAATAGTTTTAATAGTTCATCTTTAGTTAGAAAGACTTGTAGCAGCTGAGTCATATCACCCCAGGATGGATTATGGCTGTCTATGATAGATTTCAGGGTTTGAATTACTGTTTGAGGATCAGCCCTGAAAGCTGGGGTATCCTTTTTCCAGATGACCAAATCAGAGGCAGAGAAGGGAACGTGGGTTAAAACGTATTCTAATTGTCCCCTATTTCTGCCTGGCACTGGTTTGCTTATAAGGGGAGCCATAATCCGTGCCTCAGTCTTTCCTTCCAGAGAATGGGTTTCAGGTTTTTCCTGATCTTTTCCCTTGGTCAGGTCTTTGGTCCTAGCCATTTCAGCCCAGCAGTACCAATAGGGTATTTGGCTGGGTTTAATGCGTGTTCTAAGTGCTTTCAGGGTTTTATAATCTAAAGTACCACTATCAGGCCAAATTTGTCTACCCGTCATCCTGCAATAAAGCCCACTTTTTGCAAATTGTTTTTGCTTCTTTTTTTATGCATTCGTCAGGACAGGCACTTGCCTTTCATCCCAAGCCTCAAGTAATTTATCCAAGGGGGTCTCTTCCATTTCCCTCGAGCTACAACTTCCCATATTCCCTGCTTGATGTGGGGATTACTTTGGTTTACCTGGGCTGCAGCCGTCAGTTTTCAGACAAAAATGGTCTGGAAAGGACTCCGGTTTCCCTACACACAGAGTACGGGCCCCTTTCTTTTAGGGAAACTCAGCCGTCAGTTTTAAGACACCCCCCCTAAAAAACAGGGATCTTGGAGGACCGTCTGCCCCCCAGCAGCTTCGGTACAGGCCCCTCCCTACACTCAGTCGTCAGTTTTCAGATCTCCCTTAAATGTGGGGATCTAGAAGGAACTTTTCTGCTTTTTTTTAGACAAACTATTTCCAATTTTGTTTGCAAGCAGCCAGTACAGGCCCCTTCTAAATGCACAGGGCTTTGCTTGCGGAATGCACCGGGACTATTTTTCCTCTGCTTTTTATTTATTTCCTAACACCAGTTCCTTTTGCAGCCCGCTCGGTTTTTCTTACGTCCTTCAGAAGGACTCACACTCCATGATCACCCCTTGCGTTCCCAAATCCAGCCGGTCATGGCTCGTGTTTGAGCTAGCAGCTGGCTGGGGTGCGGCTGGCAACAACGGAGGAGGTGAGGTCCCGCTGTTTCCACAGAGAAAACTCACAATCACACACCTGGTCCACTCACGCTTCCACTCCCCTCACTAGTAAGATTATAAATTTGAAGCGGTACTCACCTGCTTTCAAGCAGCTGTTGAGCGGAAAAACCCAAGGACTCCCTTTACTACCCTATACCTTCCGGGCTGGGTCCGTGGATGTTGTCCCTGGACAAAGAAGGTCCATGCCGGCTGGGTTTGGATCTGCAGGCCCAGTCCGGTGGCAGGGTTGGCTGGGAAACCTTCATGGTCGCCAATTGTTGAAAGGTGTCAAAATGCCTTTCTTTCGAGGATCCGATTTTCCCGCTGGGAGAGCTCCGGCACAAGGATACAGGCAACTGCTTGAAAGTTGGATCTTTTTATTTTTCAGGAAGGCGGAGAACAGCGAGAAGTCTGCGTTCCTGGGCTAGCTAGCTTCTTATGGTAAGCCCCTTGTTTTTTATACCCTTTTCTCCCTTTGTAAGTTGATTTTGTGTGAGTGTTTGTATTTGTGCCTAATGTTTCAAATCCTGTTTGAGTTTGTCTTTATTTCTGTCAGAGGGCAAACTCCGCGGGGTGCGGAAGGCAAACTCCGCGGGGTGGCCAGATTGTATTATTGGTTTTCTGTAATCTCTTTTAGCTTTAAGATAGTTTTTCATATTTGTTCTGTGGCAATCTCCTGTCTGTCCCTTTTGTAATTTATATTTTGTGTCTTTTGTCTGTTTGTTTTGCTTATTTGGTATGTCCTGTGTTTGTAAGGGTTTTCTAAATTATCTTTTGTTTCCTTTTCCTATCTGTCTAGTTTTCTTAATTACTTAGGCTTTTGTCTATAGGGATTCTTTAATACTTTTTATTTGATTCCTTTTCTTATGTAAGTTTGTTTTCTGGCTGACCTGATGTTCCCCTTGGGCTTTTCCTGGTTTTTGTGACACTACTGCCTTCGTGAAATTCCCTTTCCACACTTTTACAACTTCTAAATTTATATTCCTAGAAATTACCTATCTAGATATAATTAATGAAGGCTTTATGTTGCAGAGGTCTGCTCATGATCTTAGGAAGCAGTTCCAGATGATGTCTGGAGTAGTAGTAAATAATTAATTTTCACAAATAAATTATTTAAAGTCCTTACAGTGAAGATAGTCATGTTTATGAGAGCCTTAAATGTTATATTTCACTTCTAAACACATAGAATTAGTCCCAGTGAAAATAAACATTAGTAGATAAATAGATTAAGCTGAATTTTATTTCAGGCTTTCAAAATGTTGGCTTGTTGCTCTTTATTCCCTTTATGCTATCATTGAATAATGGCAGGATCAAAGAAGCAAGTAACAAGGTGAATAGTTGCATTATTAAAGATATTGTACTTCTCCAGGTCAGCTGTGTTTAGTATAGAGTTACAACTGAGAAATAAAATACACCTAATAAAGAAGAGCCTTATATTTTGGTTACAACTAAACTAGATAACAGAAAGTTGTGTGAATTTTTTTATTTTGCCTGCTATAACTATCTTTGTTGAAAATTAAAGAAATATTTTCCTATAGTATGTGAGTATAAAGATTTATTATTGATTTACCATTACGTGATATATATATATATTGTGTGTATGTGTATATATATGTGTGTGTGTGTGTGTGTATAGTATGTAATTTATATTTTTATTATCTAATGAAATTTCTTATTTTCTGTATATATTGAAGTCATTAGCACAATACACATATATGTACAGAATGACTTATTTGTGTATTGGAAGAAAGATTAAAGTGTTTTTAAAAAAGCATGTAGATGTTAATGTTAAATTTGTTTGCACATTATAATTATGACCTAGATCCAAATTAAAATTTGTCATCCTGGTGTTTTTCAAAATTGGTACATTAATGAGTTGATTTATATAGAAAGTAGGAATGTTGGAGGATATTTTATATAAAATAACTATTTTGTATTGCCTCATTTTTAATCACACATGAAGCTGCAATTCAGTTGACATAGATGATATAATTGTTCTGATATGCATAATTTTCAACAGATAATATGAATCTTCCAATAGAACTTTGACCATCTAATTAAACTGTGTAAAGAATTGTAGGTATATTTGTCTTTCAATCCAAACTAGATCCTTGGGTTATGATATAGACTTTTTTGGAACAAATGCAAATGTCAAATGTCTATGAAAATTCTACAGAAAGGAAATAGGAGATTTACAAGATTTGTCTTCTTATAGATGACTCCGATTATTAAATTTGTTCTCTCAAATCTTACAGAGCTTGAAATCATGCAGAATATGATCAAAATATAAGTAATTTCAATAAAACAACATTCACTCTATGAAAAGTAAGTGAATAGTATATTATTTGATATGCTTTACTCTGAAGACAATACTGACAATGAGCAAGATGATTTGCCTTATGATGGAGATCTACCACATAGAAGTCAATTTAGTTATGATTCACAGAATTTGGAAGAATTTATTTCTGTAGAACATGTCTCCCCAACTGTTTCCACATTGACATCTTCTATCAGCAGTCTGACAAAAGAAAATTCAGACTGTAAAAAGCAATTGTCTCAAAGGAAAATAAATACGGCGCTGTTGACTCAAAAAAATGACATAGAATTTACCATGAGCACAGGAAAGGAAGTACACATTGGTGGTTTTACCAATTCAGGAAGAAATGAAGAGTTTTCCAACTCAAAAATGTCAGATGTCCTTTTACGTCATTTTCCAACAGAGGACTTAACATACCAATTAATTGATTCTGAGACTATCCCAGAGATATCATTTACTGACAGTTTTGATGAAACAGTACTAATAAAAAATAAGATTTCAGAAAATACAGGGATATTTTCCTCAGAAGAAGAAATAAAGAATAGTGAAAGGAAAGTAAGTTGTAACTCAGTTTTAAAAAATTGGAATTTGACCCAAGATAAGCTATCTTTAACAGACAATGATGATCTTGTTTGTAGTAGCAAATACTACAACATGGATGACTCACAATTTCTAATTCAGAAGGAACCTGGAATTAATGAAGACTTAAATTATACCTCTACTCGCAAAGAGTATCAAAATCAACAATATTTTCTGGATAACACTGAAAATTTTCCTAATCCCCAATGCAATGAATACCAGGCTTATTATAGACTTCATGATTCCTCTGAGATTTCTCCCAAAGTCAAAGAATTGAAAGGAAATAATGAAAGCTTTGTATTTTTGGAATCTAATACAATCAGAAATCAAGAAGAGGAAAATGGACCTTTTGAACTTGATCAACAGCTAGAGGTAGATTAAAAGTGATTTGTGTGCATATAAACTAGGTCTCCTTCTATATGGATAAATTCATTCACTGATTTTTGAGTTGGATCTCCAAATCAATGCTGAAAACCTATTTTAAACATTTGTTAATTTAAATTAAATGCCAGGGAGATTTTCCTGGATTCTTGATTGGGGGGAGGGATGCAATCCTAAACCACTTTTGTAGTCCTATTAATAGAACGTTTCTTAATAAATATACATACAATTATACTGCAATAAATGCAGTGTGAAATACATGTGTTGAAGAATATTGAAATGAACTGAAATTTAATGGAACTTTAACAAATAAAAATTACACATTAAGAATAGTTTCTGATTTTCTGCCAATTCCCCCGCCCTCCCTTATTTTTTTTTAGAGTCCATTGCTATCCTGGAATCAATCTTGGAAATCACGTGACTGTGGAAATAATTTTAATTGTTCTTTATCATAATAACAAAGTATATTTATGCTAACAATTCCTAGTTTCCAAATAATTAATCAATTATCTCCAGTATAAATCTCTAGCAATATTACAATAGTAGCTAATTTATGACAATATACTAGCTTAGGACTTTCCTCGCATGTGGCATTTTCTTCAAATTAGCCTGCTAGTTTTTTAGCCATGTTACATATTAGAAAGGGTACATTTTCCAATCTTCCGTTTCTAATTCTACATTTTAATGTACTTTCCCATTACATCATTTCATTTTCATATTTTCTGTATTCTGATTTTTTTTTAGGTTTTAATGTATGCTGCCTTGAATCTGTCCAGTTTGAAGGCCAGATACATTTAATAAATAATAAAACTACAGTAGTTGATATATGTTGTTCTCCTGTCTAATGGCATGTGTTTTACTCTCTGATTTTTTTCTAAACCAAATTCTTTTTTTTTTCTTTACAGTTCTTGCAGTACTTGTTAGCAGCTTACTGAATATATGTCTCCTAGAAGTTAGAATGCTTTTGAGTATTCTATGACATGGATCAGCAAATCTGCACCTATGGATGCTCAAGTATCCATCAGTCCCCAAAATGATACCTGCAACCATTCAAAATTAATTATGTTTTAATTCTACACTTTTTCAAATATATGAAATCTTTAGACATTTTTAGGTATTGTTATGCAAGATCCCACAAGATGTAAGAGTAAATTATAAGATTTAAGGTGATTTGGGGAACCTGAAATGATTCTGACTACTGTCTTACATTATTGTAACAGTGCAACTAATGTTATGCTGAAAATATTAACCATATTCAAAAATGTTTTTCTGTACCTTTTCAAACTACAGGTGCTGACAAGGCAAGCTGAGGTTCAAAATCATATCGATCATTTAAGATTTAGTCCTAAGGTAAATCTCTCAGAATAAGAAATCAATTTCATTATTGAGGATAATTTCTTAATAAAAATATTGTATTTTCTTTTTCTAAAGCCCTATCAAATTATATGATAGGGTACATAGTTACCAATAGTTCTATTATTGCAGGGTACAGTGGATAATTAAATTGAATACAAAAATATTACAATCTTGTTCAGAAAGAATGTTTTTGCCTGGCAATGAAAATATATTGACATAGATGAAAGTATGTTTTCCTAGAGTTTTCCATAAATAAGGCACCTCAGCTGAAGAAACTTTTGTATGTTTGATAACCTCACACTTCTGTTCAGAAGAGGGCTTCTGAAGGTGAGTAAAGAGTCCACATCATGTACTTAAGAAACTCCTTGAAATATTCATGGCCCATGTTGTGAGAATCTCGCTATCACTGTTGCAAATCTCAGTCCACATTGCCAAATTGTGTTTTGTGGAGCAACTCAGCACTTCTTGATTTCTGTAACTAGGATTGCTGTAGTATATGATTAATATATTTATAATTTTATTTTTTCAAAAGTTGGGTAGGAAAAATAAAGAACCAATTAGCTGTTATCCTCCATTCTCTGTTTTATTACAATACTGATGTCTTAAATAATGCTTTAATTTGTTCCCAACAGCCTACTTTTACCTTATTCCCTTAATTAATCTCCCTCCAATTGTGAAAATCAGCCCACTTTTTTTCTCCTGTTTCAAATAAAAACATGTTTGTTTGCTTTACTCTTCACTATTCAACATCTTTCAGTCATAACATTTCTCTTTCAAAGCATCCTATGATCAAAATTATTCACTGTGAAATCAGGGATAATATAATTAATTCCCTAATATATTTTTCCCTTAGACTTATATTGTTTTTAGAAATATTTTATCTATGCTTGCCTTGTTTTTTAGGACATTGCAGATTCTGTTAAAGTATGCACATAATTTTTAGCGTTGACAAAGTGTAGTAATGTTTAGAAGCTTTTAACATGACATTATTTTATCTCCTGATTTAGTAAAAGTTTCACTAAAAGTTGTTTTTTATGTGCTTACTTTGTAAGCCACACAGAAGATTTTACTGCAGGATGTATATATATATATATAAATATTTAGAATAATGGAAATATGGTAATGTTTAGAATTTTTTTGTAATTACAAAATTGTTTGATGCTGCTAAAAGGATGAGGTAACTAAGAGAGGCAAGTCAATGATTTCTATTGTTAATGCTGATTTTGTACTTTTCAGTGAATGTGTATATTTTCACAGATACCTCCTTGTTCAAATTCACATACGGCAGAACTTAGTATTGAAGCACAAAGTACTGGAATAGCTTCCAAAATGTCTGCCTTTTCTCCTGCAACCATTCCTATGGAGCACATGCTTGATTTTTCCCAAGCCTCTCATCCAGGTACTTTAAATAGGCTTTACAAAAAAGCAGGTTGTTGTCTTGAGAAAAATTTTCCATAGTTTTTATTTAATCTTTTTTAAATTTTGTTTTATAGAATCACAGTCCAAAAATATAACTTCTTCATTGCCATTAGTTGATGCAATAAGACAACCATCTGTGAACACTCCTTTTCTGCAAAATATAACAGATGACACGGAACAGATATTAAAGAAACAAACTGAAGAGCTGAAAGCAAATGTAATGCCACATGTTAATTTTTAAATGTTTGGAACTTGACCTATTTTATTAACATCTCATCTGCAAGTTCAAATGCAATGTATTTCTTTCCTTTTTTAAAGGTTGAAATATTTTCTGAGTGTATTAAACAGAATGTATTTTCAGTCCAAGAACATCTTCAGGTAAATTCAACTTTATGTATACATTTAAAAAGACAGGAGCTCCATTTGAAGATTATCCGGTTCCATGATGTAGAATGTAGTTCAAGAGGGGAGTCAACCAATTCTCCAAAGTACCTGAGGGCAGGACAAGAAGCAAGGGATGGAAATTAATAAAGGAGAAAACAACCTAGAACTAAGGAGAAACTGCCTGACAGAACAATTAATCAGTGGAACGACTTGCCTCCAGAAGTTGTGGGTGCTCCAATACCGAAGGTTTTTAAGAAGACATTAGACAACCATTTGTCTGAAATAGTATAAAGTTTCCTGCCTGGACTGGGGGTTGGATTAGAAGACCTCCAATGTCCCTTCCAACACTGTTATTCTGTTATCTGATTGTTTTTAATAAGAACTAAGTTTAATTAATTAAGCAACCCATGGCAGAGACTCATAATTCACATATCCACGATTTATTCTGCTTTGACATATAGCATTTCCTCTCTACTTAAACTGGTGTGTTTTGAATTTATTTTCTCACTGAAACAAACAAGCATGAAAAGGGCGGTTTAGAATGTTTAATGTCATTCAGATTTAGTAATTTTGTTTATATTGTTTCTTCCAAAATTATTGGTATTATATATCTCAGGAGAATTTGACATTTCAATTTCTATTAATGGAATAGATTACTTGAATAGATTTATAGTAAAATTAATATGGAATTAAATGATTTTATTATTTTTTGGACTAAGTTTTTACAACTTTTAAAAGAACAACTGGAGCAACTGGAACATAATTATGTAGCTACCAAGGAAAAACATCATGCTTTGCAACTTCAGAATCATAAGCGTTCATCAAGAACTATTGGAAAATTTGATCCTAACAGGTCCAGTATTAATGTTTTAAAATAACATAACTATTAATTTTTTTACTGTACTACTTTGTTAATATTGCAATCCAATCCTCTGTACCTAGAAATAAAACCTATTAATGCTTGATTTCAGTTAAAATACGTATTTGAAGCCTTTCCAAATCCAGTATGATCTTTTTTGTTGGATCAAAACTTAATACTTTATAATTATAAAATAATTATAAGTATGAATAGCTCAAAAACAACATGTAAAATAACTGAATAGATAGCAAGCAGCACACTCCCTGTTGAATGTAAAATAACTGAATAGATAGCAACCAATTCACTCCCCATTGTCACAGATAAAAGTATAGGAGTAAGAGCAGGTAAATTTTCTGTACAGGTAGCTTTATTGCTATTAAAAGATGTACGCAACACAGAAAAATATGGCTAGATCAAAACTACACCATTACTATTTCATAGTATAGGGCCCATTTTTCTTCTCTATAGAACTATCAATTTTCTCCTTCAAACTAAACTTGCTAGTCTAACTAGTATTTTCATCACTGCAGACATTTTTACCATTCAACATTTTCAACCAATATTTAACGTTATCTCTCATAAATGTATTTCAATTTCCAATTTCTCATTTATTTTTCTGTTGTATCATATCTTACATCTGATAATGAAAGAACAGAGCAAAATTAGTGATACATATATAATTATTTTTGTATTAAGAAAAGTAGAAGGGGAAATATTTAAACTTGGGATGTTTCTAGAAGATATCAAGGAGAAAATTGAGAAGACATTCGCTTCGTATTCCTCAACATATATATCATCACCATCAATCAGATCCCACCCATCTCCTGTTTGTTCAAGTTATTCTGTGGTAAGCTGACCGGTATTTTGTAAGTCTTAAAGACTGATTTGTGAATAAACAAAATAATGTAGTTTTCAATCCAAATACCATTAATACCACTAAATACCACTAAATGTCAGAAGACACTGACCCTTATAAGTGTTTTGTTTTGGTTAATTTCATCAGGAAAATTATTTTCAAAATTATAGCCTTTTCTTCAACAAAAGTATTTTCTTAATTATCCAGGTCTTATCCAGGACTTCCTATCCAGGAAGTCCCAGCATGTTTTATAGGCATGAAATCAAATTAAGGCCCTCCCCCCAAATTAAGGCCTATATTAAACATGCAAAATGGGGGGGGAATGGCGGGGGGGCTTGCTGTTAGGAAGTACTTTTGTTGCATACCCGGATATGATGCTTCCTGCATTGACTTCGGCGTTGGTGGGGCACTTCGTATCGGGAAACCTTCCACCACCGTTGCTTTCCCTTCTCCCCATGCTGCCGGCGTTTGGCGCAACCACGCGTGGCCAGCCAGGGCTCCTTGCCTCCCTGTCCACAGATGGGTAGGTGCTATCACTGCCTCGGGTGGCCTCTCCCGGTGGCCCCTTCGGGTTCGGGCTGGAGGGACTTGGGAAGGAAGCCAAGCTTGGGTCAGCCCAGCTCCTTCGCTTGGCAGGCGGGTGCGTACCTGCGGCTCACTTTCCCGGCTCTGCCCAGCCCGCATGGCTCTAGCACGGCCCTGGCGGGATGAATGGAGGGCCTGGCGGGGAGGCACTCGCTGCCTTGGCAAGAACTCCGCCACCGGGCAGGAGGGCCCGCCTGTCAGCTACACTGGGCGCCCCAGGTGAAGCTCTTCATGCTCTGCCTGGCCCCAGACAGGGATGGCAGCTGGGCCCTTCTCCCAGGGTGGGCTGATCCTGCGCTGTGGCCCCGGGAGATTTGCCTCCCCATGTGTGGTTGGGCTGCCCTCTCGGGCAGGGGAGGCTTTGTCATACTGGTAATAGAGCGTCGTTTTTAAAAGAATTGGCTTTGCCTTCGAAGGCGAAGGGAAGGCGGCGACAGGAGCGCCTGAAGCCAAGTGTCTCCGCCAGGCTCTGGTTGCAGGGAGGAGCCCTGGCTTGCTGCGCATGGCTGCACCAAATGCTGCGGCGTTGCTCTAAACGCCGCGGCAGCATGGGGAGAAGGGAAAGCAATGGTGGCAGAAGGTCTCCTGATATGAAGTGCCCCACCAACGCCGAGGTCAACATCCAAGCCGTCGCCGCCCACCCATCCGAGGATGAAGGGGAGGGAATTAAGTCACACCCGAAAAGACGGACTAGCCGTTTTTTCGGGGGTCAAAAAAAAAATAAGACCCGGCCTTATTTTGTGAGAAACACGGTAGATATCTATAATCTTAATCAGCATTCTGTAAGCAAAAACAGAACACTTTCAATACATTTATTTTTGCATGTTTTAAATAGATGTGCCTCCTATATTTCTCTTATGCTTATTTTAGAGTCCTTTGAATACAAGTACCAATGAATCTCCAAAAAGAAACTTTGCAGGACTAAATATTCCCCAAAATGAGAACTATTGGAAGAATAAAAATCACCCTATAGAAGTAACTCCACAAAAGGCATATAAAAAAGCTATACAAGGTCATAGCAACCATCTGTTCCACCAAATGTAAGGTTGAACTTTTACGATAATAACTGAAGATGATCATTAAATTTAGTAGGGATGTCCCTCTGGCTTAGTTGAGATAATATTCCAAGTAAAATTATAATAGATGATTGCTTACTCTCTAAAGATAAATGGAAAAACAGATTATGTTATGTTTTGAAAAATAAACACTAACAATGGATACCAATTGAGGTATCTCAATCAAATAGCAGCTAAAATTTAGACTTGCATGACTTATGCGAAATTTAGATTTGCATTAAAATTATATAAATATATTACCGTACTTAGGATTCAGAGTGGTTTTATATGTCTAAACCACAACCCAGTATAAATTAAGAATGTTGGCTTTTATCTTCAAACACCAATGGGCATAACATCAGTCTGAGGAAATTTTAACTGTTTTCCAAGGTACTTTACTTGTATCAGCTTTTCTGGAACTCATATTACTTGTTATACTGATTTATTTTTCCTAAATGTATGCTGTTACATAAGTTAAGTGATTGCTGCTGAAGATTTTAATCTGTTTTTTTAGATTAAAAGTTTGTTATAAAATAGCATCCACTGCAGCTTCCTTTAATCTGTATCTAAGATTGGGATAAATATAATAATACACTTCAAAGTTGAAGAAACTTGCTATCAGGGCTGAAATTAAGCAGCACTTCATTAGAAAAAACTATACCAAGGAAGAAATTTTTAAAGATTCATATTTTGCTTTTTCCATAGTCATCTACAACTGCAGAAGAAAAATATCCATTTAAAAATGATGGCATCTATGGACAAAACAAGACAGCAAACAAATAAGCATATTCTTGTAAGTCAAGTTCATATTTAATCTGCTTAATGGTTCAATAAATTATAGTTTAATTATGTAATTACATACATTGGTACATTGCTATAAATTAAATGAATGTGCTAAGTTGTCTGGCATTCTTGTTTAATTTATTAGCCACTCTATATTTTATTTTACTTTTATATTTAAGATTGAAGAATTTGACCAATACCACAGATCCCATAAAACAAAACAGAATTACAACAATGAACAAGAAAATACAGATAGGTAACTTCCCAAAATATATTAAATTTGCTATTTTTTCCTTTTTCATATTCTTTCATTTTTAGGCATTTTTCTCTTGAACCAAAACCAAATATTGTCCAATATGACAATTTCACTATATAAAGTTCAGAGCTTTTTATAAATATAATTATATCTACTGGTGGTAAATGCATTTATTCATTCACTTATTGGTCAAGTATCAGAATATCGAGCCAATTAAGTTCTGATCACCTCGGATAGTAATCTGATACTATACAATGCTAATCTTCTTTTCATTTCCATCAGGAATTTAAATGATCTTCAAATAAGATCTCCAACTCTAGCAAATTTAATCAGCAAAGAATCTAATGAGGTTGATTTAACTTTACTAAATGAACAAGGTAGAACAAGATAAAAATAAACATTTGTGTTTTAATAAATAATTAAATCATTCGAATAAGAAGCATCCAGTAATCAGTTTTTTAATCTGTAATATTTTCCATAGGAAGGTCAGTTTCAGATACCTTTCTTGAGAAAGTGAGACATTCTACTGATAAGCCTAAAATTATTATGCATCCTATATTGAAAATGCAGTTATCAAGAAATAAAATATGCTCCTGTTATTCTAATAGGTTAGTATTTATATTGCTATACGTAATATGAATCAACTCAGCATACTTAATATAAAATGCAAGAAACACCCCAAGTTAGTTTACCTTACAGATTTACATTGCAAGCCTATATTTACTTAGAAATGAAGTCAACTGAATCATATATACTGTATACTCCCAGATTATTAGATTTCAAGAAAAACTTTTCTAGGAAGAAGATAATTAAGATTAGCAAGATTTATTTCTGTATAAACTTGCATGGGATTGCATCATTACCTACATGTTTGCTATTAAATTTCAGTTAAATAAGTGTTATATTTTATTTTTAATCTAGAAATAAAACAGAATATAGAAAAGCAACTAGAGGACATTCTGATTGTGAAAGATTTCCAATCTTCTTTGAACGAAAACCAGTGGATTTAGATGTAACAGGTATATAAGGAATTATTTATTTAAATTCAGTTAAAGTAAGATTGAAGTTTCTTTAGCCTCTCAAAAAGTTGCTCTCCATCAGGAATAGAAGAAAGGGTTAGGATTTTCAGATGGCCTTGAATCTAGTGTGTATTAAACAAACCTTGTGGTAATTTCTTCAATCTTCAGGTCAGAACAAATTACTTATATCAGAGCTGCATTTAGGAAATTGTGATACTCACATCTCTCTTATCAAAACACCAAGCATTTAGGCAGAGTAAAGTAATTCTCCATGTCCCTTGATTTATCCACAATCTCTTAATGAATTAGGGTCTCCTTCTACAGACATATAAACATGCCACTTAAGATACCAGTTGAAATTAAATCATGGAAGTAATTCATTGGGTCAGCTAGTTCTTAATGACAAATTTAATTCCACATAAGAAACATACATTTTTCCTTCTGTGGCCTTTCAATAAATGCACGAACAAAAATGGGTCTAAAGAAAGCTATTTGGGAAGCCAAATAATGACTTGTCCTAAGTTTGTAAGGTGACAGATCTGAAGTTCCAAAAGACAACTTTTATCACATCCCCTTCATTATTCCAAACTACCGTTTAATATTTTCCCTTTAACAGAAAGGCATTTACATTGGTAAATCTAGCCATCTTACCTTTGAATCTGATAGAAGGGCAGCTCAATAATATTCCTTACATTATCTACAGTAGATTGCCTTTGCAAATGCTTATTGGCAGCTGCAATCCTGTTGAACTTTTTGCTGTATCATGAATAATGCTCTATATTACTGTACCCACAACTTGCTAGGTGTAGGACTTGCGCCAAATTCAGTACTGTTATTTCTTATTAAATAATATTGCACAGAAACATTAAATAATATTCACAGAAATATTATTTTACAGAAATTGCTTTAGTGCATTTGCAAGAAAAAAACAGTGAGTTTAAACTTTCAAGCTTGAAACAACTGACAGGGCATTTAGGCTATTAAAATTATAAATTTCTAAAGTGAGCTATTGACATTATCATATTTAACTATTTGGATCTATGCATATGACTATTTATATCAACATTTTAGAAATAAGCCTATTTGATTTGTACACATTGCTTAAAAATAGCTTTATGACTACAAACAAAAAACTGAAAGACACAGTGTTAATTAAAATAATAAAGAAGATAGAAGATGAAGTGATATATTTTAGCTAGGGAAAGGCCTAAATTGGTCAATTCAGTTCATGCAGCAACCAATTTTTGCCATATTAATTAATTACTATGGTTAATATTGGGCTATCTTGCAATGTATTATGTAATTCAAGAGTTATATTAGATAGCTATAACTAAACTATACCTAAAATGTTAACAATGAACCACAAAGCTGGTGAAAAATTCTGGGTTTAGGAATATGGTAACTTGCCTGTTCTGGATGAGACAGCCCTCCCTATGATGAAGCAGACCAATGCGTGAGGGTGCCCTTGGATTAAGCACCATCTCTTTAGGTTCAATTGATTGCTTTGCATTTATATAACTAATCAGTGGAAACAGAGTTTGCAGCAAGATAGCAAAAAAATCATTATACATTTCAGTTTATATTGGTAGTTCTCAATTTACGACCATAATGAAGCCTCCCCATTATGGATATGTCGTGATGTTTACAGAGTGGGTTATCATCTTTTCTGATGTGGTCATTAAGTGAATGACTGGTCATTAAGTGAATCTGCAGTCTTTAAGCAAATCTATTGTTTACTATGGGGCATTTTTGCATTTCATAGTTTTCAGCAAAACATAAAAAAAATCTGTCACTTGAATCTAGGATGCTATAACCGCTGTAAATGCGGTTACATGACAGAGGGGAACTGTCCATCAAAGCTTCAGAGCTAGGTTGTAAGTACCTTTTAGGAATCCATTGTAACTTCAAGCAGTTGCTAAAGATCAGTCATAAGATCTCCATGTGTTGCAACATATTTTGTTTTGCTATAGAAAAAGTTGGTCACAGTAAAGAAGAATTTGGCCCATATTATGTAATATAGGCCTCAATAGTGACATACCTTAAATCTTTTCATAGCCTTTATAAGTTGTTATCTCCTAACAAAAGATTGTGTTACTATCTTCCAAGCCTCCTTTTCTAATAATCAAAAGGCAGCATTACAATTCAAAACATTTTGATATTTAGGGCAGGAACTGCCAATACGTTTATTTAATGAAATATTGATTGATAATTATTTTCAGGTTCTTTGCAAAATAGCATTGCCCATCAAAGGATTTGTAAAGAAGAACAGAGAGAAGATTTTATACACAGATTATGTGACAGGTAAGGTCTGTTACAGTTTGAACCAATCAATAGCCAATTGTGCAAACTTGTACTTCGGTGAAACGTTAATTATGCAGATATATTTAACTTAAAAGGGAAAAATTGTAATTGTTGGATGTCTTTTCAAATGCTTGAAAGCAGCCTGACAAATAATGCATAATTAACATCTTGATTTAAATTTTTGGCTTGCCACGTTTTTCATTTTGCATATTAAACATGGAATGTACTGTATGAACATTTTTTATTTTCTTTCGCTGTCTTTTTAGACAGAATCGATATATTCCCCAAACCCGCTATTCAAAGATGCATGAGAGCATTATCCTTTCACCACAGTACCTCTCTGGTAGTAATATTAATGGAAGGAAGTCAGTAAGTAATAGGAGAAAAAGGCAAAGTAAAGACATAAATAGCATGGTAAGACAAGATCATTATTTACAAAATAATAATTTAGTAGTTGGTGGAAAGTTTGAGAAATTTATATTTCAGATGTTTTAGGAATTTTGAGTTGTCATGCACTCAGTCCTGTTTTTTAGGTCCCTGGAAATATATCTGTTGAAATGAATCCGCTTATATTTGGTGGGCCCTGACCTTGCTTTTAAAATCCTGTAAAATTAAAATCCTGTTTTCTTCCTTAGTCACTGGATATGACAGCAGTATGATCTGTTGGATAAGTCGTCGTCCGTCCCCGTCCCCCCCCAGCATTTTATGTGTTTGTATGTGGCTGCTTTGGTTTTTTTTAATGTTTTGGTCTATTAAGTGGTTTTTGTTGACTTTTTATTGTTTATTGGTGAAGTATTCTGCCCTATGTTGTATGCTGACTAAGGGGACTATTTATTTTTATTTTTATATTATATATATATATATATAAATCTTTGAAATGACTAGTTAAAAATATATTGTTTAAACTAGTTAACAAAATATATTTGATGATTATGAAATTTCGTCTTTAACAGATATTAAACTGCACTTTGGATAATGCTATACAGATTGCAAACAATTTGAAGACAACAACAGAGCATATGATGCAAGCTGTCTCAGAAGATTTAGCTAAGGTGAAAATTCAGACATTATCCAGTGGCACAGCTCATCAGTACTGACAATGTATTTTGAAGACTAATAAACTATATCTAGAATAGAGGTATTACATCCAAAATTAAAATAGATTACTGGAAAAAGAAACTTCTCATGTTGGTTTTGATGTATCTAAATTCTGTGTCCAAATAAGTATTTTTACAGACCATCTTAGATACTATGTGGTACACCACACAGTACCTTACTCTGTTTCAGATCATAACTTTTATTTATTTATTTGATTTGTCAATTGCTTACAAGATAACAGGTATAAGTATAAACATAGTTATGAATACATGAAATGGATACGTATAAGAAAAATAAAAGAAACAATAGGACAGGGACAGTAGGCACGATTGATGCGCTTATGCACACCCCCTACAAGCCTCTTAGGAAAGGGGTGAGGTCAATAGTAGACATGTTTTAGTTTCCTGAAAAGGTTAATGGTTCTTTATAATAAAATATTATGCTGACAAGCGATAAATGGAGATAGTCAATACTGATACTCATATTTACCTCTTAAATGCACTTGCCATGTTTCAGAGGTATCTTATTCATTCACATCAACACCATCCCACTAACTTCCTGTACAAGCCAGGAAGGCAGGGATTCAAACAAGTAGCAGTGAACAGTCAAGACAGCATTGTATTATTAAATAATAAACCATAATGCCATCAAACATGGGTCTTAAATTAATAAATTACCCAATGATTCTGGTAACAAATTAGGAACTGTATTTTCCAAATGGATGTGCTAGTGAAGGATAGCATCATTTAAATAAGCAATCATGGTTTTTTTTTATCCAATATGTACCATTTTGAACATTTTAAGCTATCAATTACCCCTGTATGCCATTACTCTTCACCTTTTGTTCTCCTGCTCCAATCAATACTGAATGCTGTTTGAAAGACTCCAGTGAGGCAATTTTCCAAGGAAAGAAGAGGGGAGGGAAATGACCAACTGGGCTGTACTGCAGTCTTTAAAGATTCTCTAGAAACACAAGACAATACATTTTCCAATGTTCTTTAATTATGGTAAAGTGTTTATTACATACCTGAATTTTATCCAAATACCATAAAAGATCCATGCACTCCCAGACACCTATATTTTATAATTTATATCAAATGTCTCAGAAAAGAAGTTTATATCTGTAGTTTACTGCAAATTGTTTTCAGTGAAATTGAAGTTGCATAGAATTTTGTAGCTCTACACCTGTTAATTGTGAAATTGTGTTACACATTTATATTTTAAATTTCTTCATAGTTTAATAACATTTTACAAACATATATTTAGAAACAGACGTTTCCATGATAGAAAGTGTACACATTATTGACATTATTAGCATATGTACAAACATGTTTTCCAAGTCGAATGTAATATGTTGTAGTGATGAACATTCTCTACAGTGAACATTTCACAACAAAAGGCCAGTTACTGTATAACGCAAGCACAATATAAAACAAAGCTGTTGCATGCACTTCATTTTTACCATCTTCCCATTCCCTACCACAATGAAAAGCAGCAATCTCAAATTATAAAAAACAATTCTAAATAACACTTATTTGTAAAATATGTACACAGAATACAGTCCAGTTTAAACTGAGTGCTTATAAATACCCATTGATTTCAAAAAGAAGCTGCAAAAATGGTTAAACAGTTTTCTTCCACTGAAACCAGGGGACTTTAAAATGCTTATGTCCAGCTAGATTACATCCATAATATCTATAACATGATTTTTTTATCTGTTAAGTTAAGCAGAAGTGAATGTTTCACTATGATTTCTACTCATCCTTCAAATACACACTATCCTTTGGTTTTGTTACAGTAAGTGCTTTTACATCATCCAGAAGTCTTCTAGGTGTCACAGTGTGAGTGGATCCTGGTAAAAAAAATGCATTCATGAATATTAATTTACCACATTCATCACTGATAGCAGACTAGATTAGGATTTTTCTAATGTGCAGAAGAAAAACATGATAGAATTTTCATTTTAAAAATGAAAAACTTGATATAGTTCCATTAGAGAGTAAGGCCAAAGCAATTGCAGGGGCATCCATAGCAATTTTTTAAATAGATGTTTATATTGTGCCTTTATTATACTTATAAGTATATACTTATAAGTAACTCAAGCCAACAAATTTACTAATATTACTCCTCCTATTTTCCCCACAGTAACAACCCTGTGAGGTAGGTTGAACTGAGAGTGATTGGCCCAAAGTCACCGAGCAGCTTCATGACAAAGGCAGGACTAGAACTCAGAGTCTCCTGGATTGTAGCCTGGTGCCTTAACCACTAGATCAAACTTGATTTCTAAAGTAAAGAGCCCAAGTTTATCAAGCAACATTCAAAAATTTGCATCCATGACAATTTATCATTTTCCCACTTGAACCAAGGTTCCAGGGATTAATGTTCAACAGCCTGAAAAAAGTTTGAAAATCCTCAAGCAAGACTGGAAAATGTCTAAATATGGAACTGGAACATATGTAGTCCAGATCAGGAATGCAGAAATAAGGCAAACATTGGTAACTGCAGCAGTTAAATGTGAATAGGAAAAGTAAGGACTTAGATGTTCAGAAAAACTGGCAGACTGGTTAGACATGCAATGGCTTCTGTGCACCATTGCTCCTAAATTCCAGCATAGTATCTGATTTTCCTAGTTTATTTCTTTCCCCATTTCCTTAAGATGCTTCTACCATTGGTGGTGCAGTGATTAAGATTATAGGGGTCTTCAAACTTGACAGCTTTAAGACTTGTGGACTTCAAGTCCTAGAATTCCTCCTCCAGTCATGTTAGCTCAGGAATTCTGGGAGTTGAAGTCCACAAGTCTTAAACTTGCCAAGTTTGAGGACCCTTGGATTAGAATGTAATACTGCAAGCTAACTGTGCTCTTTGCCAGGAATTCAATCCTGACTGGGTCATGGTTGACTCAGCCTTCCATCCTTCCAAGTCAATAAAATGAGGATCCAGATTGTTGGGGGCAAATGGTGACACTGTAAACTGCTTAGAGAGGGATGTAAAGCATTATGGAGTAGTATGTAAGTCTAAGTGCTATTGCTATTTGTCAATTGCAATGAAAAACCTGGCAAGTGGAACAGCACAGAGACCATACAAAAGAGAAGGGGAGAGAAAGAAAGGCAAGATAAACCAGCCTTGTCCTACTCACCCCTTTAGACCAGGCAGGGGTCCCCAACCCGTGGTCCGTGGACTGGCACCAGTCCGCAGCATGCCAGAAACTGGTCCGTGCAAACAAGCAAAGCCCCATCCGTGGGATGCAGGCAGCACACAAAACCACTCCCCCTCCGGTCTGCGGAAAAACCTCTCTCCACGGAACCGGTCCCTGGTGCCCAAAAGGTTGGGGCCACTGCTTTAGATCTGTCTAGAATTTACCTTAGCAGAAAAATGGGAAGATTGTAAAACAGAAATCAAAAGAGTATGGTCATAAATCATAAGAGCTATATTTTTTTTTTTTTTTTGTGGCAGCTGTTAAGCAAACACAGCAGACATATGTGCAAATGCCATGATCATTAAGCAAACGCAGTGGTCCTAAGTGCAAATTCATTGTTCACTATGGGCACTGTTTTGCCGAAAACAAAAAATGCCGGTTTGGGGCAAACCAATGCAAAAGACAGTCATGTGATTGTGGAATGCTGCAAACAACCATAAATGTGGCTATGTTGCTAAGTGCCATGGGAAGTGGAGCTTGGAGCATCTTGGGAGTAGGAAAGGCCTTTGGAGGATCAGGGCAAGAGGGCTTCTGCCTGTGCTAGGTCTCCAATGCCCACCCAGGAGGCACCCTGCATTCTGCTTAATGATCCACACATTCATTTAACATTTCATTAGGGAGAGCAGGGATGGGGAGATAATTTGGTGAGATGTTTCACCTGCCATGTCATGCGTCACATAATGGGCAGGCTCCATTACGGTCATATCTCAAGAATTATCTGTACTCAAAAGAGGCAGAATGGCTTTCTCTATAATATGTTTGTGTTGTTTCATTTTCACTGTTTCTGTCTTTTGTTCTTTGAAACACGCCCCTCCCCCCTTTATATATATTAAAGCAATACAACTATTCTTAAAAGAAGGCTTACCAATAATAACTTCACAAGACTTGTATGCCTGAGAAACTTCATAAGCACAACGTGTCTCTGAATACGTAATACCTCCAATGATAAACACAATAAGCTTTGCACCACCCTTACGTTCTTCCAAGTAACTAGTTTTGGGTTTATGACGAGCACTGGAAAGGGAAGTACATAGAATAGTTCAAATTAATTATCAGGAAAACAAGGAGCAATTGTGCCAACTACATTTAAATTCCTAACCTCACTGCTCCTGAGCCATTCCAGGGTGCCGGGCACTGGGAACAATAAGGCCACTCTTTTGAATCTAATTTATTTTCTATAGCATCCTAGAAAACAAAGAAATATAACCCTGTTATACAATTTGAAGATTCACATTACCTGTAGCCAGCAACCAGACTTAAAGCCTGTATACAGTAGGAAAAATGTCTTAGGTTAATGGGCAATACATTGACAAAAGATTGGAACAGAAGTTGCCATTTATGAATCATTTTATCAATGAAAAGACATTTCATAGTTACCAATAATTTATGTTCAACATTCCAAATATTTATCACTTCATGTTTATTTCAAGACAAGGCATCTTGTTCATATAACTACATAATTTTCTACTTGTACACTGATATTAGGAGGAAGACAGTGATTTTAGATATGTGGTCAGTTTAAGGAATTAAAAATGCTGTATATTTCCAACAATATTTATTAGTGTTCAGTGTATGTGTGTGTGTGTGTGTTTGTATGTTTATAGTGTTTGTGTGTGTGCTTGTATGTGTATACCTTTCTACGTATTAAATCTTTGAAGAAAAGCACTTCTTTTTCAGTATTTTAAATATTTAAATATATCTGGGACTTTTAAACTATTTGATTTTTTGAAAGTACTTTCTGCATGCTACTCTATTATTATTATTATTATTATTATTATTATTATTATTATTATTATTAATTATTATTATGCTAAGAACTGCAAAAAAAGTGTGTGTGTGTGTGTCCAAATATGCCATTAGTTAAGTGTTGTTAAAGAGAAATGGACATTTGTAGTCTTTCATATTCTGCAGAATAACATTTTTCTGTAACCCAAGGATTCAGCATGGCTAAAAGGAATTGTTCCATTAAATATACACATACACACTCACATGCTCTCTTTAAAATATCTGCTTAAGCATTCTTCATGAAAACTTTACCTCCATGACATCTTTAACAATGGGTGTCCATCTAGAAAGCTGAAATGTTCCTTCTGAAGAGCGAGTCCTTCTTGACGATCTTCGTTGCGTTGCAGGCTAAAAAGTCAAATGTTTATTATCATCTAAGAAATCAGATATTCAAACAAAAATCCACAATAGGTACTGCTCCTAAGTTGCAATTTAGCTAACTGTTTGCTTTGTTCTTCATAAATCTAAATTATCTACCATAGCCAGAGATTCCACTAAACATTTCTCTTTTAATGTTCCATTTCATTCAATAAGAAAATATGTACACTCCAGCTTCAGAGTTCAAACGTTCTGGCACAATGTAGTAATATGGAACAGGTATAGTTGTTATATAGCTTTCCTATCAACTATGAATACATTGGTTGCCCTCAGATAAACATTACACCTGAGGTTTATCTCCATAGTCATTTTAACGAAATAATTACGCAAACTTTTTATTAGGTTATTGAGATCATCTTTATAAAACTTTTTGGAATGTTTTCTTATATTATAAATTCAATGTGCTCAACAGATTTTTGTACTATTACTCTACATTCTGGGGGGGGGGGGGGATCTCTGTGTTTCAAGCTTTTACTGTCATTAATTTCATAAATTGTTCTCATTAAGACTGCTGACAGAGCAATTTGGAAAATTAAATGAGAAGAGAGAAAAATTGCAAGGATGAGAAACTGAAATTAATGTACTGTATGAGAACCTTGAAAATAAGTAAGATAGTTTTCAGGAAAAATAAGTTATATTCCTTACTGTAGTGAGGACAGGCACACCAAGGTATATCCAATTATTTATCATGTTGCTGTCATTTTCTATCTGTACATTTTGGATCAACTTGTCCAAATTTTCTTGGGTAGTTCCTTTTTGATAAATGTGACATTTTGAATTAGTAATCAACAACAACTGTGTAGAATAAATAAGTTATGTTAAGCCATCAAGGAAAATGTTATATGCCATAGGAACTTTTAGCATGCTGAATGTTTCCGTCATGCCAGCGTTTATCACCCTTTCCTAGTTATACTTCTCAAACATAGTAATTCTGATTTTAAAGATTTTAACAGATTTATCATGCTTTCTCCTCACCCTCTGTGAGCACCTTTTGCAGTCGTGACTTGGAACATTTGGACTAGGAAATGGTAGCCTAATGAGGAAGGGAAGAATTGCACCCAAAATGGTGCTGAAGTCCTTTTTCTAAATAAGCTCAATGACTCTTATAGAATTGCTTTCTATAGACAGACAAGATGGGAAACTTATTTTTCTGTGAATTTCTCTATTTCTGAGAATAATACAATCTCATGCTTTCTTAGAAATCTCACCAAATTAGTATATAGTGCCAAATTAATTTCGGTTAAGACTGCAATTAAATTATCCTAGGATTCAAAAAATGATGTCGCCTGCAGAAGCACTATCCAGCACAACCATGTTTTTATTTTTATGCATTCAGAAACATTTTGTTCCAATAACCTTAACTGAATATGAAGCAAACCTTACCATTTGTGCTGAAGATATACAGAAGAATAGCTCTTATTTTATCGTAGCTATCATGGCTTTTATTAAGCAGTACTGGAAGGAGAACCCGCATTGAGTCTTTCACTTTCTGTCCCTCAGCATCTGTTCCAAGAGCCAAATCCTAAATTATAAACAAGAAAATACAGCAATGCTTTTAGCATAATCTTCACTGTAACGTTACAATGCTTTTTAAGCCTGTATTTCAGCCAAATAATTTTGAGGAGTTTCTTGTCACATTTAAATTTTTGGTGAAAGTCCTATTTCTTATACATAACTATTACGGGATTATTTTGCTAAAGTAGATTCCAAAAATTCTGAAAATATTAGAAGCAAATAGAACAGAGCTGTATTGGAACAAGTTTTAATTAATCTTGAAGTACATTGTAAGAAATGAATTCACCTTATCTATTTTATAAATAAAACCATTATGTTGCTTGTTCTCTTCCTACCCTTAATTAAAAACTAACAATGGGATGCTGTGGCAATTTCATTTCCAAAAGTTTGTGATCTGATACAATTAAGCCCCTTCCAATTATCCATGAGCTAAAAAGATTCCAACAACATTTTTGTCCTAGAAAAGAGTGCACTGTTCCAGTCACATCAACCTTCACATATGCAAAGTGCTACTTCATCTTAAGGTAAACTTTGAAGCAAAGTTGAGGGCTGAATTTAGATCCCAACCCAGGGGTGGGATCCGACAGGGTTAACTACTGGTTCGGTGATTTACGAGGTTCGGTGATTTATGATGTGCTTCCTTGCATGCTGTGCGCGCGCTTGTAAATTGTCATCAGCTTGGTGCCTGGACAGCTGAGCAGCGCTGTGTGCAGAGAAGTAGCCTTTGAAAAAGCCCTTTTTTTCCTGTTTTTTTAACTGCAGCCGTTCCTCGCACAGCAGCTGAAGTTGAAAAAGCAGGAAATAAAGGTCAGGTAAGAGCCCAGGCGGGCGGGTGGGCAAAAACATCAGCAGACATAGAACCGGTTCTATGTCTGCTGCTCTTCAGAGCTACCGGTTCTACAGAGGTGGACAG
Source organism: Notechis scutatus (assembly GCF_049901735.1). Classification (NCBI taxonomy): domain Eukaryota; kingdom Metazoa; phylum Chordata; class Lepidosauria; order Squamata; family Elapidae; genus Notechis; species Notechis scutatus. The sequence goes on along the minus strand of NC_142011.1, from coordinate 92,861,024 downwards.
AACCGGTAGAAACCCACCCCTGCCCCAACCCATTCAGAAGTATCTGAACCCCCATCTCCAACATTATTCAGTTCTCGAACAATCTTCTCATGTTTTACTAGACAAAATAGGAACTCAGCACTTCCTGTTGTACTTCATCCTATGTAGACTGCCTTAGAAAAGTAAGGATCCCTTTTATAATACTATCAGTTCAGTGGTATCTCTCTGGGAGGTAGGTGGGCAGTTAGATAGATGGATAATGTCAGGACTGCCATTCTGCTACTTTGGCAGATGCCAATCTGCCACACATTATGGAGGGAGGGAGCTGCAGGGAGGAAGAGGGAGGAAGACTGAGATGAGAAGAATTGAAACTACTCTTGGTGCTGTCCCATGGGAGCTGCTGAGTGTTTCAAGGTCATGGATTGGAATGCAACATCAACTAGCCCACCAAGCCAGGGACTGTTACCAAAACAATTCGTTTAAGTGTAATTGGACAGTTTGAAATAACCATGGGAAAGGTGGGGAGAAAAGTTAGCCAGAGCTTTGAGGCCTGAAACTTCAGATCTTACTTTGCTACTCTGTAACCACTTGGCTTTAGTGTACTTTGGCTAATAATGGATCCGAGTCTTTCTTTTCTAATTGACCAAGTCGGGATAGCTGACTGATGAATGGATAGATGGATAAAAAAAATAATTTAGGCTAGGATTTGTCTAATCCAAGGGCATCAAACCTGTATTGTGATGTATCGAGATTTTTGTCCTTGCGGAGCTGGGGTGTCATGGCCTGCATGGGCTGTATCTCGCCCATGGACCACGTGTTTGACACCCCTGGTCTAGTCTAAACAAACTTGGACATTTGAATGGTTTCACATACCTGTTCCACTTTGCACAACTTTTCTATATTACTTTTAAATTTATTCATGCAATCTTCAGCTATGTTAAGGTGCACAACTTGCTGCAAAACAGAAAGGGGAAAAGCTATTTTTTTTAAATTATGCTAAATTAAGTTTACAATTCAAGAACAATTAACAAATGCTTGTATTTCCTAAAACCAATATGATAGTATTTGGATTAAAGTAAGAACCAATCACATTATTCATCATTTTAGACAGAAGTGGTTGTAAGTATAATGAACAAGACTTATACCTGTAGTTGTAATAGTCAGGAAGAAAATAAAGTCTACTGAACTTTGAAGGGTTTCTCTAATGAAGACATGCTTACAATGATCATGACATAATGCAAATTATTGATTTTTTAATGAAATTTAGAATATTGTTAATAGAAATTCATGAGGGTTAATATAAACAACTGCAGCAAACTAGAAAGTTCGGAGTCACAAAATTTTAAGCATTAAATCCATGAGATTCATCAACAGTTATATAATCCTTTGAGATCTGCAGAGGCATTTAAATGACTAAAATCAAGACTAAATGAACTGTGATCTGCTCTACCAATAACCATATAAATATACAAAATCTCTTTAATTCAAATTTAAAATTACCTAAAAATCATGGTTTTGATAAGACAATAGATGGTGTACTAATGCAGATACATCTATAGTCATGCTTTTATCTCAGCATAATTTGGGCAGAGTTTTAGGCCATTATCAGGATTTAAAAATAAAGAAGTCAAAATTTCCAATATGATATGAATTATTGAAGTTCAATCATTCTGCTGTTAACTATATAGATCTTATAAGTTAAAACTGTTGGCCAGCTCTGCAAATTGGTTTTCATCTTCACCACCTACTAACAAGGAAATTTCACCAATTTTATAAAATAGGCATAATAAAAATTACAATTATTATTGATGCATAAGAAACTCTGATAGCTGCCAGTTTTGTTATTACAAATTACATTATTTATGTGTGTAATGTGCTCTGGTTAACAAAAAACACTGGAAAACCTTACAGTGAATAAGCATTATATTCAAACCTGGTCATTGTTAATATAGCTAACAAGATTTTTATAATAATTACCTTCATATAAATATCATTCTGGATAGAAGTACTGAATATAGATGTTTATAGTATTTTGTACTTTTTTTTCTCAGAAGAATGTATACTTTCAAGTTTGTCTCTTCGTTCACTTCCTCCCTCTGCCATTTTCTTTTCTTTTTTTTAATGCTGATTTATTTTATTTTCAACTACATTTTTAAAAACAGTGTTTTCTTCCAGTTTGTCATATAATTTTCTGCTTACCTTAGTAATCTGCTTGCGAAAGTAGGGCATCTTTTTCATAAGCTGGGCCAGATTATTTAATGATATCTGGGGGAAAAGCATTTGTAAAGTCAATTCAAATATTTAACATTTCTTTTTGTCCTCTTAATTTTTTCATCCAAAGACCAGGAAATAACATTATCACAGATTACAAGAAAATTAGTAGTTACTGTTACAATAAAGTAACAATACTGCTGGAAAATGTTTTATGGACTTTAAGCCTACCAAGGATTTTAATCATTTGTCAAAATAGATAAGTATTAAGGGCATTTCATACATCTGAAATCCAAGAACATTTACATTTCAGTAATTCTCCTTTCCACATATCCTTCAGTATTATGTTGTTGGCTATCTGTTTAATAAAGAGTGTAATATTATTATTACCTTCTTTATTATATGCCTATTATATATTATATAAACATAAAAAAATCTTACTTTGCCTTCTGATGCTTTCCTTTTTGAAGAAACTTCTTTCATAAGTTTTGGTATTTCTCTGAAAGTTTAAAAGAAATCTTATTAAATATACATAGAACAGTTGTCTACAGTATTATTTGCTTAATGACAAGCACTGTTTTAGACTAGCTTTCTTCAACCTTTTTATCCAGAAGAAACTTCTGAATAATTTTCAGATCTCAGGGAGCTGTGGAAGTTGAGATGTGGCATGTAAAAGACTCCTACTAGTTCAGAAAACGTTTAAATTTTTTAATGAGCACTGGTTTAGAGAATGGTTTTTTTCCTCCCAATCATGATCTTTCATAGAACTGTAGTGCTTTCTCATGGAACTCTAGAGTTCAGCAGAACCCTAGCTGAAAAAAATCTCTTTTAGACAAATATAAATTTATGTATGTAGACAGGTTGGTGAGGAAAGTATTTTTTAGTTCAACCAAAATAACAAAATGAGGAAGACAGGTTACTTCACCATCAAATAACTTTGTGAGGTGTTTATATTTTAATATATCTACAGAAGGCACTTTTCCAAAACATGCCCAAGTGGTGGTTTTGTTTTTGTTTTTTTTTATATTTTTTTTTTTTTTTTTTTGGTTTTGGTTTTTGGTTTTTTTTTTTTTGCCCTTTTTCTCTTTTTCCCCCGAAAATGGTATTTATACAACACTTAGGTTCCCAACTCTTGGTAAAAAGTGCATGTGCATACACACAATCAAGCTTTATGTAACTGTTATTCCATAACTGTGCTTACAATGTTTTAGAAAAAGTGACACTTACTCCAACACATCTGCAATATGTTTGTGCCTGATTTTTACCCAAAGTTCATCATCTTCCTCTAGAATGGCTTCCCTTTCTTTCCCACTTGCAGCATCAGTCTTATACCTATGTTTAAAAAGCAGTTTATTAATTTTAACCTATGAAGCTCAAGATGTAAAATATTTTTAGCACAGATATTTCATAATTATGGAAAAGCAGTATCACAAAGCTCTTATTTTGAATACATATCAAGAATCAGATGAAAACACAAGTTGCACTTTTCATGAAGTGCTGTAATTTTAAGCATTGCCTAAGCCCCTAAGTAAACAAGGAGGTAATAGCCCGTATGTAAAGTTTATGCTGAAAGTATAATTATACTAAGTTGCAACAACACATATAAAACAGCATGAACTGAAATTAAACAGATTCCCTAAACTCAATTATAAATTTATTTAGAATGTCTAGCTTCTCCTTTAGTACACTGAATTTGACACTACTCAGTTCTTTAATATCCTGTTCTGCACAGAACATTCTATTTTACATAAATAAATAATCAAAATATTAACTTCACATGCAATCACAGCAGACTCTGATAGTGTAACTATTTAATTCACATATATCTATAACTAACATGCTTAGCGTTACATTTCCAACAATTAAGCAGATTACTAAAGACTGAAGGAATACTACAGAGCATACTAAAGTTATGCCACGAAACACTTTATATGCAGAGAAACTCACAGAAATTGATTCAACCAGAAAGCAGTAGAAATACAGGAGGGGAAAATGGAAAGTTAGTTTTAACAAAAGTTAACTCATGGCTGTAACACTAAATAAAGTACTGACTTCTCTTGGAGCATTTCTTCTACCATAGTTGAATGCTATAGTTGCTCACTAATTGCTTTATCACTATAGTTGCTCACTAATCACTTGTTTATATTTGATAAACAGATATTAGGGCTAGGCAAATTCAAGATAATTCCTTATGAATGCACAGGATTGTGTAGGAAGCTCCTTTTTTCCCTGAGTTGTGTAGTTCCTTCTAAAACTACTCCTGGCTGCACCTGCACATGGGTGCATGTATTGTCACTTCACCAGCAGGTACAAAGAACTCAGAGCAAATAATGAATAGCTATGCAAATCTTGGAGAAAGACACTGCTGTTCTACTAATTCAGAAAGAGGTAGTTCATAGCCAGTTCCCTGTGTTCCAAAGGTCTCTTTGGAAACATTTACACAAGTCATACATACCAACAACTTACTCTCGGATTTCTGCAGTGAGATCTGAGGCCTGGTTAGGTATCATTTTAAAAACATATTTAAATGATTTTAAGCTTCCTTTAGGAACAAAAATGCTATCAATAAAATGCTATTATGTTTGGCTGTTCCAGGAAATAAATTAAAATACATGTGGAAGTTCTCAAGAAAACAAGTCTTTGCATTCTAGTAGTTAACAGAGATTGAATTAGTACTGCAGTTGCATAATGGCTTGTGGATCATTAATTTAAATTATGCCATAAAGAAAAATATCTCAGCAAAGGTATTGCTTCTATTAAAAGAGCTCTTTAGAACAATGTTCCATGATCTGTTGCCCTCTAAATACATTGGAATACATTTCTTTGAACTCTAGCCAAATCATGTTTGGCTGTTCTGAGAAATAAATTCAAATACATGTGGCAGGTCTCAAGAAACAGATAATCCAGGTTAGTTCAAAACACAAAGCAAGGCATTTCATAAAACATAAGTTTAGTTTTTCAGCTGTAAATGTCATTTCAACAGTGAAATCAGCAGTTAGTATTCCCAAGGAATACTTTATAGGCTATTTTTTGGCTAAAATGAAAATATGCACAAAAGTACAAAGAACAACTTATATTGCTGGGATGCACTAGACATTAAGATACTGCATTGTTGTAGCCTAATCATATGCTATATGCATCGTTTACTCAGAAATAAATCCCGCCATGCTTTCTAAACATTAATCACTACTAGCTGTTTGTAAGATTATAGGCTTAATAATTCTTTTCATGATTATGATAAAATCAATGGATGACAATATGGTGGTGAAAGTTAACCCCTTAGAAGTATCTACAATTAGATTATAATATGATAATACTATGACCTACAATGTGATCTGAGTTTTGTTTAATTTCAGTAATTAAACAAACATACATCACAAAATAGTGTACTTTATTGGACATATTAAGACATACTAACTGTATTTGTTGGCAAAAATATATTAAAGTTTGTAGAAATTTAAATAGAAATACCTCCTGCACCTGCTGATCAATCCCACACATTGACTTGGAAGCAGCTTGGCATACTCCTACAGAACTGCTGCAACTCATTTATATTTGGGAGTTGTCTGGCACGAACTGCATATTTTAGATCATGCTACATTTCAACAGAGTTAAGACCAGAACTCTGACTTTGCCATTCCAAAGGAAAAAAAAAACTTCCTCCATTTTAGCCATTTTTCCATAGTTTGATCGTTGTCATTCTACATGATACACATTCATTTAAATTTCTGCTTCTGGATGGATAACCTAACATTACTCTGTAGAATTTGCTGGTATGATATCAAATGCACTGTATCCTCAATGATTAGGAGCCGTATAGATTTTAAGACTGCAAAACAGCCTCAAATCATGATATTCCCACTTCCATGCTTTATTTTTTTTAAAAAAATATATTTTATTGATACATTTTCCTTTTAAAGAACATAAAAAATTCCATGTTTATCTGAACAGCGTGTTGTCTGGGCACAATTAATTTTAATTAAAGATACAACAATAACCAAAGTCCTACTAATAAGCTTAATAAACATATCAATACTAATCACAACATAATAATACCATTAATTTATCCATCTTGCGAAATTTCCAATACATATTTTTATTATCTTTTTAGATTCTGTTTAGTTTCTAACCTCTGCTTCATATTTGTGGTGAAGTTATTTTGTTAGAATACAATGTCTTATGTGATTCCCTCCGGAACATAACATTCACTTTAAAAGCCAAAATACCACTTTGTTCATCTGCCCATAAAATATAGCCCATGATCATCTGCATGGTTTTTGGCAAACTTGAGATGGGTAACAATGGACTTCTAGAGAACAATGTTTTTACTCTTTGGTATCTTTCCTGGCATACAGTTCTTGTTTTAGTGTTTCCCATGTGACTCAAACTACTTACCTTAAGAAAGCTGACTAATCTAAGGCTTAACCTTAGCAGGAGTTAGATCAGGGGTGGGCAACTATGGCCCTTCTATGAATTATGGACTTCAACTCCCAGAATTCCTGAGCAAGCATGGCTTGCTCAGGAATTCTGGGAGTTGAAGTCCATAATTCATAGAAGGGCCATAGTTGCCCACCCCTGAGTTAGATGCTCAGATTGTAGCAGATTGTGCTAAAGCAGAGGTCTCCAAACTTGGCAACTGTAAGACTTGTGAACTTCAATTCCCAGAATTCCTCAGCCAGCTATGAAGTCCACAAGTTTTAAAGTTGCCAAGTTTGGGGACCCCTGTACTAAAGGGTTCCCATAATATTCTCTCATCATGTAGGCAGAAAGTTTTCTGTTGCCTCCAGTGTAGAACCTACCATAGGTTTATTGCTCTTTAAATGAGAAAAAATGCTAAGTTTCCACCATAAGTAGCATGCCAGAATATCCCCAGCCCCGCTTTTGAAAGAAAAAAAGTCAGATTGCACCACAAAGCATTTTACTTCTTGGGATATTATTCAGATAATAAAGGATAAACAAAGAGAGCTTGAATATAAAATTGTATGTTTACTTATGCATCTTTAAGCTATTACAGTTTGAAGCTACAAATGTGATCAGTATATAAAGATCAAAATAAAGTTATACTTGCTTGTATGTATCATTTTCAATTGGTAGTAGATCATAAGCCATTGCCTGAAAAGTGAGCTCATGAAGCACAGTAGACACAGAGTCAAAGCCACGATCAATTATTAACAGCTGGGAATTAGTCTTGCCCTGAAACAAAAAAACAAAGAAACCCTGACATACCTTTTTGGTAATACAGAAAAAGGGGAACAGAAAGTTGATTAAAATTTAATGTACAATTTTCTCTAAAAGTGCTAAGCCTCTTTCCTACATAGCTGTCCCAAGCAAAGAGAAAGCAGAGACTAGAAATGAAAGCAATGGAAACTAATGTCCAGAAGACATCAGACAGCAAAACCAGTATGTTCCTTTACTACCCACAACACGCTAATGAAAATAATATTCAGAGAGAACAGGATTTGATACTCCATTCCGTTCTCTATGAAGAACCCTTGTATGTTCTTTCAGACTGGTGCTATCCCCAAGCCAGTTTTCTTTAAATTGAAACTGCAATTATATGCAGACATTAAGTGGTCTTAACAGTGCAATTATGTTTTTTCCCAGCTGGTTGTTTTTGCTTGGTTGTTGTTTTTTTTGCAGCTTCTTAACCATGAGTACAATTTCATATTCCACTGATAGAGGAGCAAAAACTCTTTTCTAAGAGTATATGTCAAAACTATTCAATAAAAACTGCTACAGTAATAGTACTTTCCTTGCCCAGCTACACTTCCTAAAGATTGAGAGAAAGAAGCTATTTATTATCATTTGGAAAAAAAACTGAGCTTTCACCTTACCTTTACTTGACTTCGCTCATCAATTTTATAATAGTTTTCAAGCTTTTTCTCGACTAGCTGGGCAAGCTTGCTGGCATTATCCAAAGGTTTACTGAAAAATGCAAGTATTTCTCTTTAACATTATTAGGTCATTAATGGATCTTTAAAAGAGCATTCACTCAGTAGCTGGAATAATTTGTCATGCAAAAATACTACATATTAATGCACTGGAAATTGCTTTAAACCAGTGTGGACTGTACAGATTAGTGCTATTCAAATTTAAATTGTAAATTAGGAAATGTGTAGAACTTTATTTGAAAGGTAACAGGTGGGGCAATCTACAGTGTATAGCCTTTGACCTATGAACACAATTGAGCCTGGAATTACTATAGTAAATCATTGTGGTGAGGCACCCAATGGCTGCCTTGTTCATTAGCTGCAAGTCTGGCATGCTTAATTGTGATTTGCAAGCTATCTCCTGGGTTGTCAAGTGGAAAAAGTCCCAAGTAAGGAGCACTTCCCCCCATCTCTGCTGGTGTTGTGGTTAGCCGGCAGCAGGTGAGGACAGCTGAGGAGAGCGAGGACTCAGATGAGGAGCCAGGACCATTAGGAAGTGGACTGCTGCCTTCAGAGATTGTGGGGGCTGGCAGCAGCAATGAGGAGGTTCCCGAGGAGCCTGTGCCAAGTGCGCACGCACGCAGGGTTGCTCGCAGGAAAGAGCAGCTGCAGTAGCATGGGAGACTTGGGAGTAAGGCTGCAAGGTAATGGCCCCTCCTTCAAGAAGATAAAAGTCAGCTATGAAGCGAATGTTCTTTGTAGGAAGCAAAGACGTTTTGAAACCCGAGCCTCGTGGACATTGCAATATCTTAAGTTGGTATTTGAAGACTTTTGTGTTGTAAAATATTTCTTATCTGTTATTCTTGGCAGCCTCGCACAGTTTTGGCGAGGTTTGTACTTATCAAAGTTAATTAGTTTGCAGCAGCCTTTTAACCGGGGATTCGTAAGAATCATTAAAAGGTTTCTGTTCCCTTTGGTTTGTGTTTGTTTTATTGGAAAATGGTTTGGTTCAGAACAGCTGGTCACTCTATATAGAAGCACAAGTGGCAGCAATTCCAGCTGCCCCATTGCTTGGCTGAACTTCACTGCCTTGAGTTGTTCTCCAAGCCGGCTTTCTTTTCTCTCTGCAAGGTAGTTTACTTGGTTTCTGCTAGGAGGCATCCCATTTTATCTGTAAGCCCTCACAATGTGCATAAGAAATGGGGCACATGCAATACGGGGAGTGATGCTTTTAAAGCAACACAAGAACAAGGCTCCAGTTGTTCTCCAAAACCACCCATTCCATTTTTTCAAGAACTGGGGAAGACCAGAAGGTTTCTAATGGCTTGCAAAAGAAAGGGACGCTTACTTGCAAAAGCTAAGAGAAGTCTGGTTGCAAAGGGGAAAGGAAGCCCACTTGCAGAGGGAAAGGGCCACCAGCTTGGAGAATGGATTGAGGCGCTGAAGGTCAGCTGGGCAGCAGGGACAAATGCTGCTACTGCTGAGTACCACTGTGCAGGGTGGCCTAGATGGGACAGAAATAAGCATGCAGGAGTTGCAATGCCCCATCAGTCATAAAGGCAGGAATACTGTTAAGTGCCTGAATTTTTATCACATGATCATGGAGGTGCTGCAGTGGCTATAACTTCAGGCTAGTGTCATCACTCCTTTTGGTCATTCATAATTTTGAATGGTCACTGAACGAAGGTCACAAGTTGTGAACTACCAGTAAATGTCAACTGCTCTGGTATTTAACTGTAGCTATTTGCTGTTAATCAGATGAGTTGAAAGGATGGAATTAGGCACAGAAGTACTATTCATCAGCCACTTGAGTAGGATGACACATTTTTCTAAACCAAACCTCACAACTTGGAAAACAAAAAATGTTAAGAAGTATAAGATGACACCAGAAACCTAGGAATCTGAATGAACAATTCCACCCAGTATTTTGCTTTTGGTACAAAACTCTCCCTGGCCCCAACTAGTCCTGAATTTCCTGACAGTCAAAAAAAAAGCTTTTCACTTACATCATAACTTGACAATAGAACTCACTCTTCTGCACATTCAGTGGATTTTGAAAGCAGTGGTATAGAAGTTTAACAAATGCACAACAAATTTAAGATCCCTTTTCACATTCCAGAATAATATACTTCGCTTCCAAATTGCTTAGGCATGGAATCCCATTTCTATTAAGCTAATATAACCCTCAATAAACCGGCAATGGTATAAAAACTGCTTCCAGACTTACTTTTTATATCTGACCCCTGGATTTTCTTCTAGAGTAGCACATAAGGTAACAATTTGCTCAGCAATTTGCTCCATTGCATTATCATTTGTTTTCTCTATGTTGGGACTATAACAGCGGTAGAAGGCATTTGGGACATCAAGAGTAAATACCTAAGTCAAGAAACAGTTTTATTACAGCCTGTTAAGTCTATACAGTGTCAAAAGTATCAGAGAAATATAGGTCAAACATACAGGAGAAAGACAAACTAATGTAATCTCTATTATGGATATTTTTAAAGACAATGATGGATGGCACCTGGTCCCAAGCAAAGAAGAACTCACAATACTAAAATATACATCTTACGTTCTGCTAATATACTGGTACTAATACTTGAGGGGAAAAGCCAGGTCTTATGGAAGGTCAATAGGATCGGAACCATATAGATTTCATGGACAAAGGCACTGTGACAAAAGAAACACATTTCCTGAAGTCCATTAGAAGACTATTTCAGAGAAGGATCCAGAGCATGGCTATCTTTGAGATCTGGCATGACAGGTTAAGACCACTGGAGTCAGAGAAGTAGCCTGGCCCCATGTTGTGCAGGACTTTAAAAGTGATAATAGACACGTTGAATTGAATAGAGGAGCATACTGGGAGCCATCACTTCAGCAGTGAGGTCACATGGGTGAGCCTTGATGTACCTGAGACTGCATGCACTCCTACATTTTGGAATAGGTGGAGTTTCTGAATACCTTTCAAGGGCAGCCCTGTATAGAGTGAATGACAGTAATGCAATCAGGAAGTTACTAAAGCATGAATGAACATGAGCTGAGCCTTCTCATTCAAGAATGAGTGCAACTGATGCAAAAGGTGGATTTGTGCCAGGACTCTTGCAGCCATGTTTGCAATCTGCTTCTCCAACAGGAGCTATGAGTCCAAGATGCCCCTCCCTTAGCAGTCTCAAAGTCCACAATAGCTAAATCTTCTTAAGATTGAATCATAGTTTGTTCTTCCCAATCCAGACCCTCAGTGTCTCAGGGCATTGAAATAAGGCATTCTGGTTGGTATATTACAGTGGGATATTATATGCAAAACAACTTTGGTACTCTCAAGTAAAACGGAGATTCTTAAAAGGTTCTTCAGTCATCATCAGCACTGCTTTGCACTTAACTGTATTTTATCTGATTCATAATTACAATATTGGTAAACTATGGAATAATTTTACTGTAGAGATAATCATAGCCAAATATTTTCAGAAAATATACTATTTTCACTAATGCATTACTCCTCACTGTCAAGAGATTTGTGTTTAATAATTGAAACATATACTAAAATCAGGATTTAAAATTCCATTCGCAGGGAAATCTCTCACAAGTTATTTGTAGGTCAATCACTCTCATGTAACTCAAAAATTGTTGTAAGAACAAAATAGGTGGGCAACCATAGTAATATAATACTCTGAGTTCCTTGGAATAAGTATAGACAAATATTAAATTTAAAGAATACATATGCCAAATAAGAACCACTCTTGCAGTTCTAGTTTAAAAAAAACATAGCCATAAAAACTCAGTTAGGTTTTCTGGTAAACAAAATGCACATTAAGGCTGCAATATAATACAGCTGACCTTGAAAATAAGCCCAGTGAAATAACTGCTTCTACCACTATGTAAATACATTTACCAATCCCTAATTTTCCATTGTTTTTCAGCTAATGAAAAATGGGGAGGGGCCCAGAGAAGAGATGTTATCTATACAATGCTTCTTCCCTGTGATCTTAAAAAGAATCTAAAAGGAACATAAGGAAACCATTTATTATAATTAGACATATAATTAGTTTTGTATAATGCTAAAAATATGTTTTTATGAGAAAAATAGGTCTACAGATGTGATTTGAGTAAGTTCATATATTTTTCATAATTTTAAATTATTTTGTAGTCTTGCAAAAATATAGTCTCACCTCAAAGCAATCAATTTAGCTACATTTAATGTTTTGCAATGGATATAACATTTAAAAATAAAATAAAGAATTAGAGTATTAACTTTACCTGAGATTCATTAGGAATGAAGTTAATATTAATTTCTTTGCATCTTCTGATAGCTTTTGAACAAGATGACTTCATTTTATTGAAAAGTTTGTCATCACAAACTAAAATGGGAAATACATATATATATATATATATATATTACATGTTTTCAGTTTTTCTGCAACAAGTAAAATGCTTCACTCTGTAAGTTAAAAATACTCAAATATCTCTTGAAAATATCACATTTTTCCAGGGCTACTGAGTTTATGTAAAATATTCCATACATAGTTGCAAACTACAGATAGTTCTTGACTTACAAAAACTCACTTAAAGAATGAAGTTACGATGGACTCAAAAAGGTCACTTACAACCCATCACTGAAGATACGCCTGCCATACCACTACTGAAAATATGTGATCACATTTCAGGTGCTTGGCACCCAGGATTTATGAGTTACAGTGTACTGTGGTCACATGATCATGTTTTGCAACATTCTTTGCCATTTTCTTGCAAAAAACACCTTTCAATAACCTGGATTTCGACTTATGACATATCAACTGCTTAATGACTATGGTAATACGCTTAATAATTGTCTTGAAAACAGTCACGTAGTGTCTCGACTTATGACTTTAATGACTTCAAAATTCTGGACTCTGTTATGATGCTAAGTGAAGGACTACCTATAGTTTAAATGCAAAAACAGGCCAAATTGCAGACTAAAATATTTAATCAATTATTTTCATACTGGAATATTATGGTTTATCAAAGAATTTCATATCCTAAGCGTAGCAGAATGTAGCCAATACTATCTTATGCAGGAAACGAAAGTAAATTCTTCTGCATACAACTATTGTTCCAAGCTAACATGCAAACCCTTATGACTCATGCTTGAAGTGTTTAGATTTCCCAAATAAAATAATTTCTTCAGTGTCATGTGAAGCTCCCATAATCTAGTACCACCCTGATAATCTACAAACAGTTAATTTCTCCTTGTTTTAATCACCCTCACCCAATTTTAACAGTAAATTAAAATGCCATTGTCTAATCTGCACCAACAACTATAATTGGAGATCAGTTATTTTTCAATCTGTAAATACTTACAGTCAGTGAAGTAGACATAGGCTGCTTTGTACTTGGATGATTTACTTGCAAAGTCATTTATAAGTCCATCTACAGACTGAATCATGAAGAAAAAAATTATTTTTGTTTGCTTATTCTTCGAACAAATCTATAAAAAAACATTTAATAAATTACGTTCTTCTAACCCAACTTTTCTACTAGTTAGTTAGCTAGTTGAGAAACCGTTAAAATAAGTCTGATATGAATACTCAGGTTATTATTCCTTATGCAAGGAGTTTCAAGGTCAGGAGGAAGATGGGGAGGGGGAAGAACACAAAAATTCTGGCAAACGAACAAGAGCATTTGTAAACGTATTATTCATTTATACAGTTTATTTGTATGGAAAACCCAGCATACATTTAATGTTTTGCAATGGGTGATGTTACATTTAAATGAAAAACCAGCATACATAAAAGGGGGAAAGACAACACATTTACAATGAGCACTTGTACAAACCAAGCTATGATAATATTGCAGTTTAAAATCCTGTGTTAATGCAACTCAATGTAAATTAACCATAGGACTATGTTTAGATACTGTTAGTAACTCTAGTTAATTAAAAATGAGAAAATAATGCTTCTAGAACTTTCCTCTAGTACATGCCATACAAAGAGAGAGAAGGATGTAAGCTGCATCCTGCCCTGACCTAAGCAGTTTGAAAGCATGCAAATATGAATAGATAAACAGTATTATTTTGGTGAGAAGCGTTCAGTGTGCCCCGCCCTATAGTCATGCTGGCCACTTAACCCCGGAAATGTCTTTCGACAAAGCTGACTCCCTCAGCTAAGAAACAGAGATGAGCATCACCCCCTAGAGTCACAATTGGATAGGGGAAATCTTTACCTTTAGTTTTAAACTGCATTTACAGCTGTTTGCAACATTCTATGGTTATGTGACCTCAATTCACATTATTTTTTTGCCAGAAACTGGTGCTTATATCTAGCTTCCTGCAAAAAATGCCCACTGCAAAAAATGGGTTTGCTTAAACGACTATGATGTTTGCTTAACTACTATGGTGGTTCATTTAATAAGTGTTGAAAAAAAAGTCATAAAATCAAGCTAATCACATGACTTAACAATCAGTATGGTTTACAACCATAATTGTGGGATTAATTACTTTTGCAAATTGAGGGCTATAAGTATCAAATTATGTTTTTAACATTGGGGGAGGAATGAAATTACGGGCCCTCCACATGTTACTGAACTATCACCCAGGGGTTTCAATTAGCAGAGACAATGATGACAGTTGTTGAAAGGCATAGCTGAAAAACATCTTGAGACACAATTAAATCTAGTATTATGTGTAGAATTTAGCATAGGATTGAAATCAGACATCTTTCACTGATATAAAAACATGGCCCTAAATTCCATCAATTCTCTCCTTAACTGCAGGTCCTCTACATTATCATGTTATTCTATGTCAGGGGTGTCAAACTCGATTTCATGAAAGCTGCAATAAGGTTGAGTTTGACCTCTGGTGGCCAGGGTAGGTGTGGCTGGGGTGGCATCGCCAGCTTAATGTCATTCGTGTTGCGGGTGCTTGTGGTGGCCCGAGCTCTCTGCCAGTGAAAACGGGCTTCCAATTTCTGTTTTTGGCTGCGACGGCTTCCTGCAACCTTCTTCCAGCGAAAACAGAGCTTGGGCGAGCTGCACACGGGCCTCAAGAGCTCCATTTTCAGCTGCAACAGCCTCCGGCAACCCTCTGCCAGCAAAAACGGATCTCGGGAGGGCTGCAGAGGCACCACAGCCCACTCCTTTACTGTTTTCAGGACATCCCCTTGGGCCAGATCTAAGCACCTTGTGGGCCAGATCCGGCCCCCGGGCCTTGAGTTTGACACTCCTGTTCTATGTAATCAGCACATGATGCGAAGTAGCAATGTATACCTTTTGTAAGGTTATAGAGATGTAGTAGGATCTATGACTCTACAGCAAACAAACAAATAATGTATGTAGGGCATTCAAACAGAAAATAAAAAAGACAGAAAACTCCTATAATAATCTATGTTTACCGATTGCTGCATCTAAACATATTGTCAAGAAAGGACCAGGCTTGAATAGACCTTAAACTGGAACTTAAGCCATCAGTCAGCAAGTACATAACTATGTGACCATAATGTAATGTCATGATCCCTACATAAAGTAAGGAGAAACAGACTTGTATGGCAGAGCACTAGTAACATTAGGCATGATTTTTTAAACTTGTCCAACCAACCTAGACATCTCCAGATACTGCAGAGAATTCCCCTCCATAGGAAGTATAGGGGGCTTGAGTCAAGTGACAGATCTTGGGAATGGCTACCATGCTCTGTGATATGTTTTGACCAGAACTATGTTTAGCACCCTCATTCCCTGCATTATTAAAAAAAATTAAATTAACTGCCCAAAAATTTCTTGCTTCTTTTTTTTCTGGATTGCTTAAAAAAAAAAAAAAAGAATAAGAAAGAACCATGAAGAATTATTCTTCTGGAAACTGACCTTTGTTGTAGGTGTAATAAGATAAATGGCTTTCAGGTGAGGGACTGGTTCACGGTTTTTGTAAACATTCTCCACCGCTGTAAAATAAGATCTTAATTATGAGAGTTACCCTAAGTACACTTGCATGCAAAATTTAAAATACAAACATATGTAACAGATCAATATACAGGATGAACTAAAGTACAAGCTGCTAGATTTTTTTTAAAAAAAGTTGAGAACTGGAGCTGAATGTTGGATCCAGATTGGTGGAACTTCTCTGGAGGAAGAAAAATCACTGAGAAAGTCCAGATAGTAACTCTTTGTAAATAGGCTGAAGGGAATTTTATTTTGCAACTGGCTTATGAATTGAATGGCTGGGAGTTGAGGATTCCATTAATCCTATACCGTAATATACCCTTTTAAGGACATAAAGCTCAATTCAGCTTCATTTTTTCCTTCACTTTTGGATATTTTTTTTATTGTACTGAAAAATTAAGACTTTTCAACTTGGCAAAGTTTCACTGTATTCATCAGGTGAGTTGTCTTCTGGAAGAAATATGGTTTCAATATGATTTTAAAAGCTCTAACTTTTTTTTATTACCAACAAGGATACTTAGAACATGGACATTGAAAAGTTAACAACAAATTAAGGGTCCAGATGGATTTTGAATCATAGTTTTGAATTTATTAGATGAATCATTCCTGTGGGAAATGGAGATTGTTTGGGTTTTTTTTAAAGAAAAAACATGATAATGGAAAACCTTGAAACTTTGACACAAGGGAGAGATATACAGTAAAAAATTTGTATTGTTTACAAAGAAATTTAAAATGGAACAAAAATCCTCAATAGATATTTTTGAATACTGGTCTGTAAAATTACTTGATGTGATAGGTAGCACATGTACCAATGAAATTACAGAAGAACAAGCTACAACAGTTAAATTTGAAATTAATTTGAAGGTGGGCTTAAATCAATGAAAAGGATATGGAGAAAGATGTACCAAATACTGAAACAAAACTAATATCTTACTCCCTTAAAGGAAATGTACAACTGTTAAATTAGAAAAATGATTTGGATAGCTTTTTCTTACTGTATCTACAAAAGAATAGAGTTAAGATCTTGAAGAATTTTATGAGAAGAGACAAAAAAAAGTGTGAGAGGACAAGCTTTACTTATTGCATGAAAAGTCTATTAAAATTTTCAAAAAAATTTAGCTTTAAAAAAGTTGATCAAAACACAAGTTCTGAGAATCTTATTAAAGGGGTTAAAATTAAGATTCTTAACAATTCAGGGAAGTAATAAAAGGTTGACTTATTCAATCAAGGTTAAAATATCAAATTAGCTATATCTGGTTTCTCCTATTAGATTTTTGCTGATAAAGAAGGAATTACAAGATTTTTGGATTTTTGTTGTAAAGAGATGAATTATGTGATAAAAAGAGTTTATGTTGTATTTAAAGCTATTAACATTGTTTTACTTGTTGGTATAAAGGGGGACATTCTTTATGTTTTTCCTTTCTTTTTGCTCTTTTTTAAAAATACTTGTTTCTTTTGTATTTTTATTCGCTTTTATTCTTTCTATTTGAAATTCTTAAAATAATTATGTTTTAAAATTTAATACAGTTTTTACTTTGCAAATGTATTAACTGGCAAAAACTATACCAGGATGATTAATTCCGCTTAGCAGATGCTTACCAGTTATCCCTTCCGCAAGTAGGTCTGTCATTTTACCACATGATGAAAGCAGCTTAGTAGTAAAGTCATCTAGAAGAATTATCTTTGTAAATAAAAGTTAAAAATCAAATCAGTAGTTCAGACAACTGGATACCATCTTAGACTTCAAATTATGTTTTGGTAATATACTGTCAATCTTTGAGGTTGAGTGGACTTGAACAACAAAGTCATGAATATTAAAAATATTTTTTTATTATAGGATTACAATGCCATAATGACAAATCAATTATCTGACCCTTCCCTTGGCCATGGCTCTTTCTCATATTCATCAAAGCTATTATCACCACTCATTACATCTACTATCAATATTAGAATGAGTTTACACTGAACTCAATTGCAAGTACTAAATTTTTCACTAATATACCATATGCAGAGATAAAATGTACACACCAAGCTTTTAATTCCCCAAGTGTATATAATACAACTACATAATCTACAGTGTTTAAACAATTGCTTGATAGCAAGGACAACATATAAATTTAATAATGCTATCTGGATTCATACTTTATGCTAAACCGTAATATGGATTTAATGTATAATACAATCCAGACAACAATACCTTATTCAACAAATTATGGATAAATCTTTGCTATAGCATAATGTGCAAATGAGACCAATGTGTGTATGCAACAGCAGGATTATATTAAAGAAATACTACAAAAATATAACTTCTTGTCCCACAAGTGCAAGTTAATGAATATATTTGCTTCAGAGATCCACCAATTCAGATTCTATTACTATGAAAAAGCAAAAGTAAAGGTAGATTCATATACAATTGAACCATGTAAGTCTCCCAACTGTGATTTCACAACTGTGGCATTGTGTCTGAATACTCAGTCCCATGCCAATTTAATTCATTTTTGTGTTGGATAATAATAAAACAGTTTTTAGATGCTTGGATCCATGCGTGCATAAGATTAGGTGATGTATCAAAAATCCTGGTCCAATTTTTTTAAAATAAAAGCAAATGCCATGATTGGGTCCAGAAACAAATCTATTGTTTCCATGGAAGGAATAAAATTATATATTCCATGTAGTGAACAAAAAAAAAAAATCTGTGTTGACTGAATTTGGTTTACCATGCTATCCAGCTATTTGTTTAAGTACAAACCAGCTGTTCTGTTTCAAAAGAATATACATCTTAAAGGTATACATCTTTGTTTGGTTAAAATGTCATATTTCTTTGGCATTAGTATCTGTAATAACTACATCTTTATTTACTTCATTTTCTATAAAAGAATTCACACTCTTCCAAATTAAACATCTGGACTTTCCTTCAGATATCTATGTAAATGTACCTCATTCCAATAATTCAACAGCTGCCCCAAATTTAGGTAAATTGTATTTGAATAATCTATTCATATTTTATTTTGCCTTGAATTACAGATAGCCCTCCATTTACAACCACAATTGGGCCCATAACCTTGGTCTTTGAGCAAAGCAGGGAAAACAATTCTAAGAATGATGGCATGATGACCCAGGGTGCGGCATGAAAGCAACACAACCAGAGACCAGGTCTAACTCCCCTTTATTGCTCCAAACGTGCCCCCAAACGTTCCCACATTCACAAGCCCTGGAGCAAAGCTCTTACATGAATCTTCAAAAGTCTCTGGCTGCAAGTAATCCAGTAAGCAAGGGTAGCCACAGAGCAATCAGGGCCAGCAGTCCAGTAAGCCATGTTAGGCAACCAGTAAACAGAGCAAGAAGTTCAGCGAAGCAGGCAAACTGGTAAGCCCCACAAGACAGAGCACAACAATCTCCAGACATTGGCAAGTGCACCCAAGACTCCTCAGATTCAATGCTTGTTCCCGACATATGTCCCTCCCACTGGCACTTCCTTACATCTCAGTCCCCAGGTATGCCTTGTGAAAGGGGGTGGGGCATTCTCCTCCCTCGTAGCTGGCTCAATCTGCATTGATCTCATCGTCTCTCTTCCCTCCTTGCTCTTGGATCAGAAGAGGGTAATCCCTGCTCTTCTCCTGAACTCTCCCTGTATGCAGGCGTTACTAATTCAAAACAGCCTTGCCTGGACTGATTCTGCCTTTCCCCAGTTTCCTCCAAGGCCAACAGAGCCGCCCTCTCAATCTCTGTTGGCTCTTGTTCCAGCTCATCTTCCCCTGAAGATTCAGCCTCCGGCGGGGGCATGACAGATGACATTGGCTAGTATTTTCACGAGATCTGAGGTCAATTCCTCTAGCACAGGGGTGTCAAACTCAATTTCACTGAGGGCCGCATTAGGGTTCTGTTTGATCTTGGGGGACCAGGAAGGGTTGTGACCAGCTCGCTGTCACTTGTCGAGGCTCCATTTTTGACCACAATGGCCTCCTGTAGTGGGCCTCCATTTTCGCTGGCAGAGGGCTGTAGGAGGCCATTGTGGTTGAAAATGGAGCCCGGCTGGGCCTTGCATGACCTCCCTGAGCTCTGTTTTCTCTGGCAGAGGCACCACAGGCCAGTCCTTTGCTGTTTCCAGGGCAGTCCCACAGGCCAGATCCAGCCCCTGGACCTTGAGTTTGACAACTCTGTTCTAGCACACTGAGAAAGGAAACATTAATGCTGGCCTTCATTAGTGTTTTCCCCTTCAGAGGGGAAATGAAAAAGTAAACAAAAGCCAGCATTCTAAGCCTTTCACAAAGTTGGTGTTTGAAGGGGAAAATGCTACGGAAGGCCAACATTTTGAAAAGCTCAGAACGTTGGTCTTCCCTAGGATCCAGTGTTTTCACAAGATCTAAGATCTGTTCTTTCAGCACACAGAAAGATTTCACCTCCCTGAAAGAGGAAGGGAGAGGAAATCCCACAGCACATTGGGAGGAATGGATCTCAGATCCAATGTCACTCTGCCCGCAACCTTCTCTGCTTATTTTCCAATTGACTTTCTGGGGAAGCCAGCAGAAAATATTGCAAATGGTAATTACACGATCACAGGGACTCAGTAACTGGTTGTAAATGCACACAGCTTGCCAAACACCCCAAATATGATGCGGGGGTGGTGGGGGGGAAGGCTGGCATTTGTAAAGTACCTGTTCTGAAGCTTTTGTGACTGGGGTCATTAAATGACTGGTCATAGTTCAAATATTACATGTACAGAGAAACATTAGAAGTACTCGACACAAATATCTAGTCTCTTATGATTTCAAAACATAGTTCTCACTTAACAATGGTAATGGGGACGGGCAATTCTGTCATTAAGGTACAGTTGTAAAGTGTGACCTCATGTGACTAAAACATCTTATGATGGTAGTTGCATCAGTCTCAATTGCCATTATTAGGTAAATCCTGTGCAACCACCCAGTCATGTGGTTGCCATTTGTAACTTTCTGCTGGTATGATGACCCGGGGCGTGGCACAAAAGGAACAAGGTCACAAAAATAGGTAAAGTCCCTTTAATTCATCCAACTTGGCCCCCAATATCCAGTTATCGGCTGGAGAAAAAACTCTCCCAAGAATAGTTTGTAAAGGAAAGAAATGCAGTTCAAACCCAAAGTACATATAGATTATAAATAAAAACCAACACAAACCATGCTGCAGCAATTAATGAGACGGGGCAGGATAAGGAATTGAAGACTTCAAAAGATAACGAAACACAAACAGTTGGGAGGACGCCAGAACCCAGTTAAGACTTGACAAACCAAAATAATTCACGCTTTGCTTTCAGCGAGGAGCTGTGCGCAAACACCCTTTTAAAATCCTGTCTTCCCAGCTGTGGCCAATGAAGGGAATGAGGGCCTTTTTCTCCCCTGTAACCCACGTTGCTCCCTTATCCATTCCTCCCTCTGTGCCCTAGGATGAAGAGGGGATGGGCCTGCGTCTTCCTCTGAATGCCTGCACGGACTGTGCCCTTCCCCAGTTTCCTCCATAGCCACCAGAGCCATACTCCCATTCCCTGTCAGCTGTTCAACCTCTCCCTTGGAATTGGATTCCAACAGTGGCATAACAGCTGGCTTCCCTATTGACCTTGTCAGAAAACAGCAGTAAAAATCACAAATAATAATCACATGATGCAGAGACATTATGATGGCCATAAGTATAAGGACCTGTCATAAGTCCTCATCATTCAGCACCGTTGTAACTTTGAATGCTGTTAAACAAGTGGTTCATCAATAAGAACTACCTATAATACCAACCAGTTGATTTATTTGTTTATTATAGCATTTATATGGACACCCAACTCAAACCAGATGACTCTGGGCAGTGTACAAACAAGATGAGCAAAGCATAATCAGTCAATACATATTTTATTAAAATGGCAATCAGAAATGAAATCTTCCTCAGCTGGAATTCAATTCATCCTGATCTCAAGAGACCAGTCTTAACCAAGGTGGTATTCATCAGGTTCTGACCAGTTCTGAAGAACCAGTAGTGGAAATTTTGAGTAGTTCGGAGAACAGGTAAATACCACCTCTGACTGGAGATTTTACAGTATTCTTCCCCTGCCACGCCCACCAAGCCACGCCCACAGAACCGGTAATAAAAACAAACTGAATACCACCACTGGTCTTAACTATCTCTTTAAAGCCCTGTAGGGTTAAGACCAGTTGTATATTGGGGTAAATACTATTCCTTCAGGAATTTCCAATTTTTCCTTATACACTAGGAAACAGAATGTCAAGCTTCAGCTCAACTATGCACTCTTCAAGGACTTTTCTGTTGACTGATCAAACTTCTTCAGCTCCTCTTGTGAATTGAAATAGATGAAATCACTGCTTCTCCTTTCTGAACCCTTATACTGACAGAATAAGAAGGTGACTGTCCTTTAAGCACCCTGACATTCCACAGGATACTGGATAGCATTTTCACAGGACTACGAGATGACTCTTAATCCCATTACGCCAAAGTGCAACAATTCTCAACTGTCAACACAAGTGAAGGAACACAGTTCTACCAGGACAGTCCATCTACCCTGCCCATCAGGTGTCACAGTAACAAATCACATTCATGCTGCTGTGAAGGAGAGGGTCTTCTCTAATGTAACTCTAACAGATGCATCTCCAAACAGCTGAGTGGCAGCCCCTGCCAGAAGCTATTGTACAATTTCAACTGTAGCACTATTCTGCTGTTACAGCCAACCTCAGTGTTGCTGTTCCCACTACTTCTCCCTACAAGTCCAGACCCAGATCCAATAGGAGTTCCAGCAAGCTATCCCAAGCAGAGTAATTCCCACAGACCTGGATGAAGATGCCATAATAAGTGGTCAATAATGCAGATGATTAGCAGTTATAGCCATAGGACTTCCTCCAAAGAACTATGGACCCATTATACTCCTACAAAAGCTTCCAATTACCACCCTTTCCCATTACACATTGAGATGTACCTCGAATTAATTATGTTTAAAATATACTATATAAGTCATAGATAAACCAGTTCAATTATTTTTCTTACCTTCCATTCTTCCTCTTTTCTACAGTCATCAAACACTGATGCTTTTAGTTCTAAAAGAAAAAAAAATATTATGGTTAAAATGAAATAATAGAGAAAAGAAAGGTTTACAGTAGAATGAACTACATTAAAAATAACAGTCCCATGCAATGTCATATATAACATTTAAGAATTAAGTAGTCAGCATTACAAAGTGCAGTGTAGTGCAATGTACTATAAAGTACTGTAAAAACAAGAAAAATTATTAATATGTTGGCATCTTATCCTAATAATCTAATTAAATCTGACTTATTTTAACATAGATACAATAAGAAAGCATGGCTTTCATATCCTGCACATCTTATTTCTGCTTTCCAATTCCAAATTTGCAGGGCAAGCACAAAAAACTTTAGGTCAATACTAGAAGAATAAAAAAAATCACTGTGTTTGCATGAACTACCAGTGTAGAACTTGGATAATGAACCTATATAAGAGCTTTGTAACTTGAGGTCTACTGTACTAAGTGAATCTGAAACAGTCCCTATTTTGAATGACAAAGAACTAAACTTAATTTACAAAGTAGTATACTCATCCATTGACCTTTACTGCTAGTATGTCATGCAAATGAAGTAACTATATGCAAAACTAAAACAGGTATATTTCCTACAGATTCATTTATATAATTGCTACTAAGTCTAAGAAGTCAAGCCTTAACCTTCTTTATCTCTTCTCACTAGATTAGAAAACAAAGCAATGGTATAATTCTTTTTTTTTAGCTTTAAAATAGACTTTATTTACAAAAGATTAAAACACAAACAAACATACAAATATGTAAGAATAAAAAATATATAACTAGAACAATAAACATATTTCTTTCTATTACATTTGATATTAAGATTGATAGCTCATAGTAAACAGTAGTAAGTAATCATTGGCAAGTATTCCTTATCCCTTATCACTTACCTATTAGTTAATAAATACTATATTATTCTCCTATTACTATTGGATTATAACTGTATTGGTTAATCGAATGGAGCCTTCATAATATTTATATAATAGACAAGAAGCTTGAAATCATTATTATTATACATTCAATATATACAATATATGTCCTGGGTTCATTTATCCTGTATATCTTTTTTGTTGCGCTCTACCCAGCTGTACCACTTATCCCAAACCAAATAATACTCTGACTCTTCCTTCCCATTTATTTTGAGCGTGAGCCTCTCCATTTCGGTGCATTCATAGCTTTTTTTAAATAATAATGTGCATCGGTGGTACATCGGGCCTTTTCCAATATTGCGCAAAAGAAATTCGTGCCGCTGTTAATAAGTGGATGATCAGATATCTCACTTTGGGAGGGTATTCCCCTTTAATCATTCCTAGGAGGAACAGTTCCGATTTCCACTCCAGCCCACATTTGATAATTTCTTCTATCCATATTCTTATCCTTGCCCAATATTTTTTAATCTTAGGGCATGTCCACCAAGGATGGAAATAGATACCAAGAGCAATGGTATAATTCTATCAAGCCAGTTATACTTTCCTGAATGACAGAAAAATCCTGAAATCATTTAGTTGGTCTCATAAATTGACTTTTACATGGTCTTATAAATACAAAAATCATGGAATATATAAAATGAATATAAACTTATCCATTTATAAATAGGATAAAGACCTGTCTTTAAAATCATGAATATATGGACTATATGCTAATCATCCTGAAATTCAATAGAGCAATATTAAAAAATCTGCCTAAACAACTTAGATGTTACAAGACAATTCATAGCTTATTTCTTTAGATCACAAATATGGCCTGTGCAACAACATATCAAAGAATCAGTTCCTTGGTTTTTAATATTTTCAGAATGTTTGCATCCACAATGTAGGTTATGATTATTTTAAAACAAAAATCAAGTACCAAACATACAAGCATACACTTTTATCAGCCAGATGGACTTTGTTAATTTCCCATTTTTACATACTATGTTATATTTATGTATTTACCAGTAAATGTATCATATGGAAACTAATTATCGTAAAGGGTTTTTTATTCTTGCAATTGCAGCTTTCCTATAATACTTTCTGAATTAAAGTTCTATACTACGGTAGGGGTTTTTTTCAAACTGGGATTTTGCAAGAATTTGAATGGGTTCCATGAAACTAAGGAGAAACAAACGTTTTATTCTCTTGCAGTTTTCTCCCACTTTCCTTAGTCTTTCCTTAGTCACTATGAGGCTTCTCAGCTGACACTCAGCACACATTCTTGATAAGGGGTTCCAAAGATGTTTGTAACAGGTTCTCTGATGTAAAAAAGGCTTGATACAATGCTGTATCCTTAATCTTTACACAAAATCATAATTATTCTTCCAGATCTTTTCTTTCAAACTTTCCAGGGGTAATGCAATTTGGCTTTACTGTCAATGAAATTAAATGAATTTATAGCAGGCACTGTTTCTCCTGGCAGTAATTATTTTTTCTAAATGTACTATAAAGTTGCAACCATTTATATTTCACTTTACAATTTATCATAAGAGGAAAAGTGTAATTAGCCTTTATCCGCAAAACATTTGAGTTCATATATTGGAACAACGCAGAACAGAAAAGGAACAAGAATGCTCTGAGGGGAAGCAATAGCTTCTTAGTCCATCCCCTTAAGAATTTTTTCAAGTTCATTTCTGAAGGTAAGCATGTGCCTGTTTCCTACTGAGTTACTGGAAACACCTGTAATTAACAATTCTTACTTCATTTTTTTTCAGAGCAAAAAGGTATATCCAAAAGAAGGTATTGCAATTTTTAATTAAAATCTATGTTAAAGCTCCTCCAAACTAAACCAGCAAAAGGCCAAGATTTGTTTTAGGGAATCTACATCAGATTAATGTATAAATACAGAAAAGGAGCAATTCATGTAAATATGTATGGTGAGATATCTTAATTTTGCTATGGCATTTATTTAATAAACTGCAATTAAATTAAGGTAAGCATGTTACGTGAACACAGCTAACAAGTCATTTTTTTTTTAAAGGAAACATCATACCAGAAGTAAAGCAATAAGATCAGAAAAAACAATGCGACAACCATGCTGATCTGTGTGCAACGTTTTCATTATTTTTCCTCAAAACAAAATATTAAGAAATATGTACAAATACCACAAATGCATTCCACAGGGAATAATCAGATAAAGGATTCTTTCATTTAACAATCCTTCAAGTATGACCCTTATCTTTAGTTTCAGAAGAGATGACCAAGTTGAAAGAATACATATAGCACAATCTTGTATGTAGAGCTTTGAAAATAAATCTAAATAAATAAGAGCTGAACTTTAAATCGACCATCAGACTTCACCCATTTCACTTTACATACAATTCAATGGCTTAATTCCATTCCAGGATAAGAACTGTCAGTTGCAAATAAAATACTATCATCACCTGAAAGCAGTCACCTCATGGTGTGTTCAGATCTGATTCAGTTTGCTTCCCAACTCTGAATTGTACAATGTGGTTGAAAATTGACCTAGTTTATCTTCTATGATTGCTCTAGATAAAAATGTCATCAATCCACCTACTGCATCCTGAGCTCCTTGAAGGCAGGGAGCATAAATTAATTTTTAATAAACATTCTGTGGCACCTTTAGGTTTTTTTTTAACCATTATTAAAATGGTTGCATTATTCCAAGGAAATAAATTATGGTTGATCAAGGTTCAGGCATATGTGGAAATACACCATCCATACTGGGTTCTTTTCATTTATTAATCTCTTCTGCTTCTGTAAAAGCCAGGTGCAGATAAATTAAATTCTAAAATGCGAGTTCTAAAATAGCACCATCAATTTCTATCTTGAACTCTTCTCTTTTCCATCCTAAGTCACCCATCTGATTATCATTTTCTCTACCATTGCAGTAGCAACCTGCCCAGAGCTGGGTAATACATACTGCACTCTCCATCCCTACTAAGGATGTGAATGAATTTAAAAGACCTTGGGCTTTTTTCATATATACATGAAATATATATGTGTGTGTGTGTGTGTGTGTGCATATATATGTATACACACACACACACACACACACGTCAGCCAAAGCCATTTCCACAGCTCAGATCAGTATATTATTTTTTAATAACTGGACGACCTTTCAAAAGGCAAGCTTAAAAAATGCAAGAGAAGATGCATCCAAGTATGCCCCTCTGAGGGACCAGAAAGAATGCGAATAGGAGTGGCCGTGAGAAGAAAGTGTGGGAAACCGACTTTTAAAAGACGGCGACATGCTTACAGATGTAGCAGGTGAAGCGCTTCCCGAGGCGGAAAAAAAAATGAAGCCGCATCGAGGGCTCCAGACGCGGGGCCGCGACCCCAAACGAAGGCGTTAATCCCATCCCACCCCCAACCCCCAGCCCGAACTTGTCGCCTCACGAAGACCGATCCTGCATTTGCACGTTTCCCGGTCTCCGCGCCCTCGGCGACTGTGCCAGGCAGAGGACGCCCGCCCAAAGGCCGTCGGGCAAAACCCGTCACCGCAGGCTTTGCTGAGCGCGGAAGGAAAGAAGGAGAGCTCAGCTGCTGGGGAAGGGAAGTCAGAAAGAGCGGGCTTCGACACTCACTCTGCCACACCAAGCTCTTCAGCCCCCGGTCCCCGCTCGCTGCCGCTGCCGGCGCCATCTTGCCTCTGCGCTTCCCAGGGCTGTGACGGCAAAAAAAGAAAAAAAAAATTCCGCACTCCCGGACAAGGGGGGCCATTCAAGCCCCGGCGCGCAAGCCCCGCCCCTCGTTTCAGCCAGCCCCGCCTCCGGCCTTGCAGGTTTGCGGCCGCCTTTCCGGCCGAACTTACTGGTGACGTAGGTGCCGCAAGAAGAAGCAGGAATCCCAGCCCAAGCCCTGGGGAATTCAGATGGGTGGAAGCCGGCCGCGGAGCGGACGGTGGTTTTGCTCCCTTGTCTGTCTCTATACCCATAGGAAATGTTGACTAAACGGTCTATATACCCATATGAAATATCAGCTAAACCTGAGCCGTGGTTTGCCGAATAAACCGCTGGTGATCTGGCTGACACAATATGCTCACCCGTGAACCTCTCATAGTGTTTGGGGTCTCGCAATCCGCGGAGCCCCACACCATTCGATCACATCTTAGTCGAACGTGATGTGCAAATCCAGCATAACTGAAGGGTACTTTAAAAAAAACAAAACCAAAAATCAAACAATCTCAGGATTCTTCTGTTTAGGGTAGCTTAAGTTCTGCCTTGCTAAATCGCAGTTAAATGGCTACAAATTCTGCAAGGTGTCACCTTTATGGCTCATTCTGTGCAGATGGACGTGTTTTGATGGCGATTTACATTTCAGAGCTATTATTGACATCCAAATGTGAAGACTGGTGATTGACAGTCACATTTTTATTCCAAAAACATCAGATTTATGTGGTGTGGGAAGCCCTCCCCCTAGAGAATGAAATATTTTGGAGAATATTAAAAGAGGAAGAATATTATATTCCCCCAAAGGAGAAATTGAGAAACAGGTTCTTAAAAGGCAGAAACCTCTTCCTGTCATAGGAAAGCCTCAAGCAGAAGAAACTGGTGTTTTGGAATGGACATTTTTTTAATCCATTCAGAAAGACTAGGCTAAACTATTCATAAAGAAAACACCTTCAGCCACAAGCTCCCACAGAAGGCTGAAGTAGATGGTATTTAAAAAAAAAAAGTAGAAAAACAAAGACTCCTAAAAATCTACATTCCCCCACCCAAACTCTAAGGACAGGGTGTGACCTTTAAGACATAATAGGATTTACCTGCACCATTAGAATAGTAAAAGACAAGGCTCACCACATTGCACAACCCCCTGGAGCATCTCAATCACCAAACCCCAGAACCCTATAAAAATCTACTCACTCACCCAGCCAATTGGTCAGCCAATCCAGAAACACGCTGTCACTGAAGTTTCTGGAAAACCAAATAAACAGACCTTTTTTCCATGCGGCCTGCCTCCATTTAATTTTCAACGTCTTTCTCCCAGCTTGGAAACGGACCAATTTTTCTTCCAACAGTGGGCTAGGATTCAGGTTTTTGCAAACAGGTGTGATCTGCTTCTTTAATAGAGATATAGGATCCTTGAGAGAGATAAGGGTTTAGAAATATGAAATATAAATAAAAATATAATAAGTCTGTGATAGTACAAACACTGCATATCTGTGATTTTATTATTGGTTGTGATGTGCAATTTGATAGTATCAGATGGAGCCCATATTAAAAAAAATATCTGTGATAGTACAAACACTGCATATCTGTGATTTTATTATTGGTTGTGATGTGCAATTTGATAGTATCAGATGGAGGCCATATTAAAAAAAAAACCAGTTCTTGGGGATTTGCATAGATCTGACTTTTACTGAGGATTACATTTTAAGCTTCAGGATTCTTTTGTTGTTTCTGGGATGTGGAAGAAGTGTAAGGAATACAGCTCCACTGGAGCCTTTCCTCACCTTGTAATACCTTGGTGTACCTTGTAATTACTGTGTAGTGAAATGGCGGTTGACCTGAATAGCTAAGGAAGTGCATTGTTATAATGAGGGCACTGAAAATGCAGAATTTTGAGTATGCTGATTGGCTGATGAAATCACTTGTTTCTCCTTCCCAGTACAGAATCCCTAAGATTTATGTCCTTCCCTGGGTTTAACTGATGGGGTTGGCCTCATCACATGAATATAACTGCTTGCAGATGGTCACAAAAGGTGATCACATGATCCAGGAAAACTGCAACTGTCATAAACATGAGTCAGTTGCCAAGTATCTGAATTTTGATCAGGTGACCATGGAGATGCTGCAATAGTAGTAAGTGTGAAAAACGGTCATAAGTCACTTTTTACAGTGCTGTTGTAACTTTGGAAAGTTACAACATTAATTGTTTTAAGTCAAGGACTACCAGTAAAACCTTTCCATAATAATACCAAGCAATTGAGAGGCTTTCCTTGATTGGGTCTTATTTCTCTACAAGCTTCCATTTGGGACAAGGCCTTGTAAGAATTTGCTATAACCATTATTAAGGAGTGTTAAATCAGCCCCTCCAATGAAAAAAGCTAAAGGTGGTAATAATATTTTTTTTTAAAAAAATTGATGATCTTCCTAAATTTTGAGCAGTTTTAAAGAGTTATCTTACCAATTACACGTGGCTAAATTTCAGCATTGCTACTGTATGTATGTGTTGCAG
The DNA here is from genome assembly GCF_049901735.1 of Notechis scutatus. Classification (NCBI taxonomy): domain Eukaryota; kingdom Metazoa; phylum Chordata; class Lepidosauria; order Squamata; family Elapidae; genus Notechis; species Notechis scutatus. The sequence continues at coordinate 92,830,887 of NC_142011.1, read as the reverse complement.
AGCAAAAAGCAACACAGCTGAGGAACTGATTGATGGCAGATGTTATTACTATCTTAAATACTACTAAAACTCTTATTGTTGTCTTTAATTGGGTGAAACAATGCAGCATAGGGCAACAATTTTTGAACCAAAGTACCTCAAATGGGATAACTTAGAGAATGTGTCCAAAATGCCAATGGAATGAAATTTGGGGAAATTGTGGTTGCTTTTGCATGACTGAGCTGCTGCTGCTGCTGCTGTTGCAGAACATGACCTTCATTTTCAATATTCTGTGACAGCTTTCCAGCCAGTTTTGCATGCCCTTGCTCCCTCACTCCCCCTGCACCAGCCAGTTACCTGCCTGCACCAGCCAGTTACCTGCCTGCATCAGCTAGTTACCTGCCTGCTGGGAAGGAAGGGAGGTTTCTGATGTTCCCTGGAAGCTTCCCACAAGGACACTCAATGGGGAAGCTGACAGGAAGTCAGTAGTCACTTCTACTCTCACTGCTTCTTTTTGCCTACCTGTGGTCATTCTATTTTTCTATTTGGGTAAGGAAATGTCTCTGAAACCATGACCAAGAGGACATGGGTTGTCTAGTGCTAATTTAAAATTGGAAAGAAATGATATATTCAACTTGTTAGGCTTCTCTAGTATTACCAAGTCTCCTGCTGCATTGGGAATTTTTAAGGGAAGTATATTGTGGGCGTGATGAAATTGATTTTAGTAGCAATTGTAATCTATTAAGAACTAAGTTAATTTCTGTATGTGCAGCATTGATCAGTTTTTCCTTTCTTTGCATCCCAGGAGGAAGCTTATCCCATATTTTTATACAAATCTTGATGCCTAGTAATATAGCATGTAATTTCCACAGTGGTAGTATTTTCTCATGGATTGTGAAGAATTCCAATGTGAGGATACCCAGGACTCCTGAACATTTTTTAAGGAGAGGATTCAATTAAAATTTTTGCATTAAGAACTCTTGAGTCTGCCATTATGGTTCAGTCTCACCTAGCATTTACATATATGACATTCCTGGCCACAAGTTAAAATGCTTTTTATCCACAAGGCCAGGTTAACAATAATTGTCCCTTTTGCCAATAATGATCCTGCATTTGTTCTGAACCACTGCTAAATAGTTTATTGTGAATGTACCATTTGCTAGAGGCGAGGGGATATTTCTTTTATTGCTTTTCAGCCTTCCCTGGGAAACCATCCATCATTCAGGTCACTCCTACTTAATGGGTGGGATTTTTTTTGGTCAGAACTGCCTCTCTTCTTCAGGCTGATTTGTCTCAGCCTATCCACCCCTTTGCAAAATACAATGCACCCTCAAATTACCAGACCTGCATATGATGAACTGATTTTCTGCACCAATTAATTTTGTTTTATAACGAAGTCATTATGAAAACAATGCGACACTGAGGATTTTCCATCTGATGAGATATTTGTTAACCAAAACATTTTGGATAGAAATTCGTATGATGCAAAGGATCTTAAAGATTAATACTGCTAAAAGCAGAATTATTTTTATTGGGACAATTTAAAAAGACTCAAGATAGATTGATATGTTAGATGGTAATTGCAGCAAGCTTATTTGATGCATAACAATGGAAGAATAATATTCCCACAGTGGAGAAATGGATTGTGAAAATATCGGAATTAGTAGAAAGAGTAAAACTGACCTGGTTTTGTCAGAGAACATCTTTTTCAAATGAGTGGAAATCTTATATGGACTTTTAGCTGAAAGTAAAAAAAAAAAAGACTGGATGGTTTATGGATTTGAAGATTAAGAAAGATGGTGGCTAAAATGGCAACTGAGGGATCTGCAAAATATTCAAGCGGGAGGGACAATAAGATTGTAATTTTCTATTGAAAAGAAGGACGGAAGTCACTTGCATATCTCTATGAAATGTTCCAATAAATATAAATAAACGGTGACATCGGTTAATAATAGGCACTCCTTCTTCCAAGTAGTGAGTTAAAATAAGGTTCTACTGTAATATGACAAACAAACACCACCACCACCACCCCAAAAAAACAGATGACTTGACAGCAGAAGTAGCCCAGAGGGCAGGAAAATGAACTTTGCCCTATTTGCAACTACAGTAGCTAGTTTCTATAGAGCTGGACAAATAACATTTAGTAGGGGCTGGGGAACCATCTCCTTTTACTTTATGGCTTAAAAGGAAAAGGACAAAGGGTGAATAAGCAGGAAAAGCCCAGTTTCAACATTCCTCATTACTTTCTAGATGTGATTTTTGTGTCAAACAGTGGGAAAAGCTGTCTTCTTCTCCAGCAGAAATAGTAGAACTCTGTATTCTTTTCCTGTGTCTTGGAAGTCTAGAAATAAATTTTGTGTCCAGATCCAGAATTCTAGGCAGAAATTTTGTGCTGCACTTGAGAATGATTAGGAATTTACTATAAAGTTAAATGATCAGGCTCAAGTGTTATCAGTCCTCAAATTACCACAACAATTGGAACTCGAATTTCCATTACTAAGCAAAACCAGAGGTGGTATTCAGCAGGTTCTGACCAGTTCTGGAGAACCGGTAGCGGAAATTTTGAGTGGTTTGGAAAACTGGCAAATACCACCTCTGACTGGCCCTCTCCCCATCTATTCTCTGCCTCCCGAGTCCCAGCTGATCGGCTGGGTCTTCTTTTGTTGCCCTGCACAGGAGAATGGAGCTGGAAAGCAGGTTAGTGGGATGGGGAGGGAATGGGATTTTGCAGTATCCTTCCCTTGCCACGCCCACCAAGCCCACCAAGCCACGCCCACCAAGCCATGTTAGATATGGTAACTGCAGTATCTTATATAATGAAGCATCCTATGGATCAGATTATCAAAAGTCTTTTGATTTATTTTTATGCAAATCTCACACCACACCCTCAGAACCGATAGTAAAAAGTTTTGAATCGCACCACTGAAACAAAGGGCAATATCATCTGGCTACATAGCTCAGCAACAGCAATCCTTGTAGTCCCCTTATTATCGTTAACTGAATCCCTCCGGTCATTAGTTAAGGATCTGTCCCAAACTAAATCATTCCCAGATTTATCTCTCCCAGCCCCAAATTTTGGTAAGATAAGTCCTCATCTTCAGCCCGCCCCCACACCAACTCCGTTCCATGTCTGCCCTTTTATCTGCCTTGCACTCCATTGTCCCGCCAACTACCTTTCGGCCTTCAAAGTCTTCTTCCTATCTGGCCTTTCATGGGGCAGCTGATGGCTACACCAGCTTCCTTCTTGAGGCCACACCAGCTCCTTGCTCAAATTGTGTGTTCTTGTCCAAGTCACATGTGGCCTTCTGGCGAGGTTTTGCAAGGCTTCTGAGGCAGTCGTAAGTGCAGGGAAGATGGCACGCAGCCAAATTTTGATCACATGACCACAGAGATGCTGCAATGACCATAACATCAGAGACTGGACGTAACTATCCATTCGTTCAGCACTACAATAAATATCCAGTGAATAAAGAGTCATAATTCAAGGACCATTTGTATATTCTATTTAGATAGATAGATAGATAGATAGATAGATAGATAGATAGATAGATAGATGCACATACACACACATTTATTTTGCTTCATTCTTTTGAGGAATACATCATACACTTCTCTTTAATAGGTATATAATTTCCTATTGTATATTTCACATGAATAGAGTAACTTGTGAACAGACCTGTTTTATTCACCTTGGTCTTCAATATATTGTCAGAACTGACTTTTGAGAAAGTAATTTATGGACTAAGATGTTACTAGGTAAGATAGTATGTTACTATGTATGCATTCCATAATGTTAAAAGAAGGAATATCTGTACCTGAATAGATGTATATTTATTCTGTTCCATTTTTACCAGCTATTTGTAACTGGAGGAGGAGCCACAAACTTGGATACAGAAACCAACAGATAACTTTCTTAGAAGGTGAATTCTGTTCTAAGTGGTAATTTCATTCTGTTGGTGAGAAAAATAGGTACGATGTGTGGAGATTGTAAACTGTTCCTTTCCTCTGGATTGTTTCTGATAAGTTTTAAAATGGTGAGTCTGTCTTCTTTATTTCTTTACCTCTTCCAGGAATTATTTGCCGGTTGTTGTTTAAAAAAACACTTTCAGTCTTAATATTTGCTACATTTTCTTTTCATTTATGAGACTTTTAAAATTCTGAAATGATGCTGATTTTTAAAAAAACTATTTTAGGTTAAGATCAATATTTAGTGTTAATTGATTTAGACTTTCTGCAACCTCCGATCCAGAAATATTTTACAATACATTAACTTTTTAATCTTATCACTCAATTATTTATTTGCTTAGCAGCATTGGGTGCTTCATTTTTATGAGATAGTGCAGGATGAAAATGCACCTTTATTATAATGTTTTAACTCAACTCATAATTTTAAAGACATCCTTTAAAAAATGAAAAACTCACTTTAATTAAACCCCTTATTATTTCTTTGCAGCTGTAATATAGTTGTTAGCCCAAAAATGAGTTTTAGTTTTGTGATTCCTGTATACAATACTTATTTAGAAGCTTGAGCTCAGTTCAATTTATTCCCTAGTATATTATTTTGGTGTAATCTATTGACACAGCTAATCAGAAATAAATCAGCAATTCAATTCAATGCATAACTATTCAGCAATTAGGTTTGGTGAATTATGCCTGGCTGCCTCAACTGCATAGTATATTTTAGTGTTTGCAAGTGTCAATTGGTCTAAACAGCAGGTTTAACTGGTCAACAGAGTGGTCTAGAGATCTTAGCGATCTAAACATTTTGGCTTGGATCCAGTTATGGCTGGTAGACAACAAATCATACATAACAAATGATATCCTTTAAAGCACCATAATGCATGTGACAATTGTGGCCATAAGAGGAACATAGGATAGAATGAACATTTGGAATTTGGGAGTTTGCATTCAGATCTTCTAACCTAGGGGAAATGGTAGGATTGTGTTTGGGTTTCACATACCTGTGTGTCAACAACTGGAAACTTTCCCTTCTAGAATAACAGACAGATTTTGAAAGGAAAGATTCATTAGTAATATGAACTTCTGAATACTAGCCCATTTCATTCGTAGCTTTGTAATTATCATATGATTTAATTAATAAACATTATTATTATTTAGATTGAGGGTTTTAAAATAGATTCTTATATGTAGATGTGAAGGCTCTTTTAATAGACTCTTGTGTGCATAATATTGAAAACTTAAAATTCATAAGTAGGGAATAACTCCTGTTGAAACATTCAAATGTACATTACTTCTGTGAAAATTCTCAAGTATTCTGCCTTTATATTTTATTTTTAAGGTAAATATCTCAGTGCTTGTTTCTATTACTAATTTTCTAAATCTTTCTTTACAGATTATTTCTGCTAGCACAGGTAAAAATAAAAAAATATTTTCTTTTGCCATTAAAAAAAGATATTTAAAATCTACATTTTTGCTAATGCTTTTAGAACTTAATAATTGAAAGACTTGCACTGCATTTGAATATTTTCTAACTTATAACCAGGAAAATGGGAAAAACTGAACATGACTTTTGCATCTGTTTTGCAGGCTTCACAGTATCTATTTATGATGTGACATCAAAAACTATTTCTCTTCGTTGGTCTAAATTTCCAGATGCCTCTTCTTACAGAGTCACAACAACCCCTGTCAACACTTTGGGTCATACTCTGATGGGCCATTTCAGTGATGTTACACTTGTAGGTACTTTGTCATCATTGGCCCCCAACACAGTTTACACTGTAACGGTGGATGCTGTTGATAAAAATGGGGTTATACTAGCTGAAACACTGATAAAGCAGTTAACAGGTTAGTATCAGATAGTTTAAAAAATTAGAATTGGGTGACTGGGAATTGTGGGAGTTATATTCCTATTCCCCAGGATATTTGCAGAGTGCCACATTGAAAAAGGTTTGGGCAGTCCATAGCAATATGCATGGATCAGCAGTCTTAACTAGTTAAAGGACTCTCTCTCATCTTGACTTAACCCTCCACTCAGAAGTCCAAGAATTGGTCTCTACTGTGCTACTGACTGTGAATCCATCCTCCTTTCGCTATGAACAAATAGAAATAAAATGGACAACATTTATTGTATAAATTGTACACTGCTATTCCTCCCACAATTTTTCCTTTCAGATCTATCTTCTTAATGCTAATGGGTATTGGCCTTTTTGGATAAACCAGACAGGAAACATTACTAGATGAGCTTATTCTTCTTTATTGTACGGCTACATTAACAGAACCTTGTAAGTCTGAAGGTACAAACTTCCCCTCACCATTTCTGATTATTTGAAAAATTAGGCTGGGTCCTTCCTAAATTTCTTTCTCTGTTACTTCATGAGGCCCCTGTCTTTTTTGTCTGATTGTTTCCTAGGCAGCATTTCTTCCCTTCGTCCTTCAAGGTCATTCACACATTCCATTATAATGGGGGTTGATGAAAAATCGTATCAGCAAATCCTATCCACTGCATTTCCGCCTTCACAAACTAGGTTTGAATCCCAAACCAGCCAATGAAAATTTAGCCAATTAGGGTCTGGGTGGTTAGTTTACAATTTACTGTAAACTATAAAAGTTGTGTTTAGTTAACTTTGGGTTAACTGTCTTGGGAGTATATTTGATTCATCCTTTTCAATCCTTTCTCCTGGGCTTCTTACAATTCATCAGGCAATTAGCTGCTTCAGTTTGCAATTCCAATGACAAAGCATCCACTGTATTCTTTGAGGTATATTCATCTCTTTCTTTAATTAGAGTACTGTACAATAAAACCATTAAATCCATAGAGGATTTCTGTAATTAAATAAAATGAAATGCAGTGTTCTAAGGTTTACTTGCCTACAAATCTTTATTTTGTGAACAGAAGATTTAAATGTGGTTTTGAAGAAAAACATTCGCAGTGAAGTAGAAAGTAGACATAGTACTTCCGCTACTATACTTCCTTTTTCTGAATAATTTCTTACTAACGCAAACTTTTGTTAAATAAGCATCCCTGCAAAAACATTTGGGGTATGGGTGTTGGTGTGTGTATCTGAGTAACTGGTTAATAAGCACTGAATGAAAGAATGTACTGGCTTACAACAGAAATATTGTTCAAAAAGAATTCACCTTCTTGTATTAGAACAGCTCCAGGAAAATTGCCAAGGTTTCTGAAACCCCATTTGTTGTGAAATTGCTGACTGTTTGAGAATGCAGTTTCTTTTTTCCTGTCATTTCCTTCACACATTCTCTCTTCCCCTACCTATAATTTTTTCTCTGTTCAGAAAAAAGTTTTCATGTACAGGTAATCATCAACTTACAACTGGCAATGAGTATGTGTGTGCGTGTGTGTGTGTGTGTATGTGTACACACGCAATGGTTGAATGTAATAGAATAACAGAATTGGAATTGGAAGGGACCTTGGAGATCTTCTAGTCCAACCCGCTGTTTAGGCAGGAAACCCTATACCATTTCAGACAAATGGTTATCCAATCTATTCTTAAAATTCCAGTGTTGGAGCATTTACAACTTCTGGAGGCAAGTTGGAGTGCCCCAAGGTTATGTGATAACCATTTGTGATTTTCCCAGTTCACTTCTGACAAGCAAAGTCAATGGGAGAAGCTAATGTTGATGTAACAATCACATGATTTGCTTAACCATGACAGAAAAGGTTGTAAAATCTGCCATAATTCAATTAATAACCACCTTGCTGAGCAATGGAAATTCCGGTTCCAATTTGTGGTCAGAACTTGAGGACTATCTGTGTCATCCCCAGTGTGTGTGGTCTTCTATTAAGTTTCTAGAATCAGACACTGCTAAGAAAAACACATATTATGAACAAAGTAAAGGCATCCGAGCTTTCAGAGTTCCTATCTTTGAAAGAAACATCCACATTCAGCAACTTTCAATATGAAGTGTCTTGATTTTGAAATGATTGAGGTTCTCCCTTTATTGAAGCTCCTGAGATTCCCATCATTGACCAAGCCTATTCAAAATTGAGTACCAGTATCACAGTGGAATGGGCAGCTGTCACAGGGGCATCCAATTATCTTCTGACAGCACAAGATGGAGACATGTTCATTGAAACAGTAGTCACAAATTCACCAGGGACTGTGACAGGATTGAAGGCCGCTGTGCTGTATAAAATCACAATCCGATCTATAAATACAGGAGGAAGAAGTCAGCCTTCCCCTTCAAAGAAAGCAAAGACAGGTACTTTTTGACTTTATTCAGACACTATACTAGTTATTAAATATTAAGGTAACTTCTGCAACCAAACTAGGGCTGTGCAAAAGGTTTGGATATGGAGGCAGAAAAATCCTACAGAATATATGGGAATGTTTCTCTAATGCTAGTCATCAAAACAAATATATTGTTTCCTGGACTGGTGCTATAACTTCAGAGGGTGGGCATGTAAAAGGAAATGATACAGTTGCTTTAAAGAGTTGCAGACAGGGAGGATATGTACTTTTTGTCTTGAATCCAAAGTGCTGCATAGCCTTGCCAAACTGCCTCAAACCACTTGTTTAATCTAGCTTCAGAAGGATGTTTGTTATTGCCTTAGAGCAGGGGTATCAAACTTGCAGCCCGTGGGCCGGATGTGTCACACGCTGGCCATGCCCACCCCTGGTTTAGCAAAGGGGGAAAAGTTGCGATATGTCACATGACAACAATGTGATGTCGTGAGCTTGACACCCCTGCTTTAGAGACTTTAATAGCTTTTGAATAAAAGAAAAGTATCAATGCTATCATTAATTTATATTTATAGTTGTTTTTGTATATATGTATCTTCACATATAATGATTGGGTGGTGAAACGGCCAAGCAAAGACCATCTCCCAGGTTATTATTATCATTAATTTGATCTGTGTTTCTTGACTTTTATATTATTAGAGCTTGCAGATCCTTTGCATTTTTGGCTATCAGATACTGTCAGCATAGCGCAAATTATTGATTTTATTTTATGTTATTATTATTATTACTTTATTTTTATTATTGATTTTTTTTTGCTCCAGTTTTAAAACCACACTCATCTTCTCTAAATTTACTTTATCTTAATATATATCCAGTATGGATGGGAGAGAGTTTAATTTCTGAAAATCAATGAACCTATTTTAAAGACCTTTCCGTTACAGGTGGTTGTTGCTTAACAACCACTTGTTCATGACCATTCAAACTTATGAACGTGCTGAAGAAATGGTACTTCCAGCCACTTCTTAAAGTTTGGGACATCACAACATCTCCATAGTATGTCCAGGTCCATAGTAATTATGTCCAGGTGCTTGATGCCCAGCTTGCAATTACAGTGGCACAGCATCCTGCAATCATATGATTGCCATTTGCTATTTTGCCAATTTCTTACAAGCAAAGTCAATGGGGAAGCCAGCAGGAGGTCGAAAATGATGACAGTGTGTGATGGCCTTGCTTAATAACCCATGGTAATTCACTTAACAACAGCAACCCAAAGTGCCAGAATTTCCATTGCTAAACATCACGGTCATATGATGTCATACTTTATGACCAGGTTATTTAGCAATGGAAATTCCAGGCCTTAATTATCATTATTAAGAGAGAACTATCTGCATTTAATAAAAAGTTAATTTGTTTTTCAAATATCTGTGTTATCCCAGTTCAACCCAGTTGTATTATTTAGAGGCTTAAACAATTTCTGAATCTTCAGAGAAGATTGTGTTGCAGCAGAACAAAAATAATAAAATAAGGACAGTATATGTGTTCTGGGTCATTGCAATACATAGCTGCATAACTGTGTGGCACCACAATGGTTATTATTGCTTTACATTATATATTAATTTCATAATTATAGCTCACAACTGTATACTATCTGAATCCCTCAGGACTGAGATGATCAATACATTTTTATAAATAAACCAGTGATAGAATTGATCGCCACCAGCTGTGGTAATGACAAATTCATTTGGTTTAAAAAGAGATTAAGTAAATACAGAGGTCATAAGGACAGGAAACTCAAGGCCTTTCAGATAAAATATAACTCTCATTAAGTTCAGCCACAATGGCCAGGAGAGAGGGATACTTTGAATTACTGTTCAGCAACAGCTGGAAAACACAGAATCCATTCATTACTAATGTCAGTGAAGTTAGTTATTTGTGGTTACTAGATTTACTCATAGAACAAATCATTCCAGAGTTGAGGCACAAATAAGCAGCCTCAAATTATCATGTTTTGGATACATTATGGGAAAATGCTGATGAATAGTAAAGTAGATGGACAGTAGCAGTACCAATGGTGCACTGTTGGAAGATCTGAAGGGCCCAGGTAGGGACAAATCCCACTAGAGAAGATTTATGGCACATAATCACTAGATTTAATGGTTGTATCTAGAATCAGAAGGATGCAATGGAAGCCAAATAAATATGAAAGAAAATAATGTTTTAGGCTTTTTTTTTAGTAAATGAAGGTTGATTAAATGTTATTGGTATATTTCCCCGCTGAATATTTCAAAAGTCTTCGGACTTCCGGTTTGCAAGCTTTCGGCGGCGGCAGGGATTCGCGACCGCGCGATCCCTGCTGCGTTCGCCACCAAGGTTCCCCCGATCCATTTGGATCTGGGGGATATAGCTGCCCCGTAGAAGCAGCTGAAGACAGGGGGGATCCGGCAAGGGGTTTGGGGGTGCCACAAACCCCCTCCCCAGCCGGCTAAACCCCCTTTTCCCGAGGCGGAGGAACGGCGGTCAGCAATGGCCGCCACGAAGAAAGCTGCAGCCGGGAAAGCAGGTGCAGGAGGGAGAAAGCTGGAAGAACAGTGAAAGTTGCTTCTAACCGGGACAAGACGGGAGAAAGTGACCTGGAACTTTGAAGGCTGCTAAGTATATATTATTCCTTGTGAGAGTTACAAGCTGCGAATACTCTAAAGGGGAAAGTTTTTTCTTTGTTCTACTCTCCTTCCTAAAGTGACAGCAGAAAAAAAAAAAAACCTTTTTGGCTGTGAGTGGGAAGGGAGAGTGAAAAAAATTGGAGCAAAAATTGAAAATAAGGAGAAGATTGCCTAGAATTGCAAAGAGTTTTTAAACATTAAAAAACTTCCAAATATATATATATTTGAAAAGGATTTGTGATTACTTTAACCCCAGAAAGTGAAGAAGAAGAAGGTATCTAAAAGAAATAGTCTGTTTGGATTGTTTGGTGATTTTGGAACCTTTGGAAATTACTTCTGATTAAAACATCTGGGTGGTTGTTTGGAAAAACTTTTTCTCTACACAATGGAATCATCTATGGATGGATTGAAACTTATATATCAAAAATATGAAAGAGAAAAACAAGGAGGGGAAGATGGTCTTGACACTATTTTTCAATACTTAGAAATGGCGGTTTATACTTATGTGAAGCAGAATGAGGATGATGGGGACAAAGAAGAAGAAGAAGCCATCTTTGATGAACAAATGAATTTGACTGGAGAAGGGAAAAAGCAAGAGAAAAAGGCAAAAAGGTCTTTAAGATCTGGAAAAACAGCCCAAAAAGAGAAGAACAAGGTGAAAAGGGGACATTATGTTAAGAAACAACAGAAAGGGGGAAAGCAGAATAAAAGGGAGGTGGAGAGACAAGGGGTTAAAGAGGACAAGGAGAAGAAGAAGCAAGGGAGAAAGGAAGGGATGAGAAGCCCTAATGGTGGGGAGCAAGATGTTAAGAAGCAAAAGTTTTTTAGAGATAATGGATAAATCTTATTGTTAAAGGGATTCTAGAAAGGTACATAAGACTGCATTTTTATACCTGTATTTAGAAGTAATCATAGAAAATTAGAAACAATATGTAACTTAAAATGTGATAAAATATTTAATATAAATTAGTGAAATTTTTGGTTAAGAAAAAGGGAGTACTGTAATGAAATATGATTCAAGACTGTGATGTGGGGGGGGGGGGGTAATAATTTTTGGAAAGCATAAGTGTTCCCACAAAGGCATGATATTTAATTGAAATGGATAAAATGTTTAAGATATAAATGATTGTTAATATTAATGATTAGAATATGGTATATTAATGAAATTCTTTGTGAAATGAGATTTGAAGTAGAAGAAGGAGGAACATTTTAATGAGCTGTAATATGTGATGTGGGGGGGATAATTATGGAAAATAGGGCTCCCACAAAAGTATGTGATTTAATTGAAAAGCAATGAGTTAAACGTTTAAGATATGAATGAATATCAATATTAATGAATAGATTTGTATTACTTTTGTTAATATAGTATAATTTTAGAATGTACTAGACAGAATCCCAATGTATGTCATGTGTTTTATATTAAGTGGGGAAAGAGATAAAGGCATCATACTCCATATAGTGTACAGGAGAAGTCTTTCTTCTTTCTTTAAAGAAGAAAAATAAATGGTTGGCTGGAATAGAACAGACAAAGAATAATAAATATTATGATATGAATTGAGAGGAGATAAATAAAATAAAATAAAATTGAGAAAATTTAAAGGAGAGGAGAAGTCATATAGAAAATTGAAAATGTTAACAAGATATGAAATGGTATGTAAAATGAATATGAATTTGAATTTGTGACTGTACCAAGAGTTTTAACCCGGGACTAAGCAACTTTCAGAAAAGAGATTTTTTATGTTATTATGTTTTTGTGTTTATGTGTATTTATGTATTGTTTGTCTTGAAAATAAAATTTGTTTTTTAAAAAAAAGTCTTCTTTGTCTAGAGAAGGAGATTTAATTAATTTGGCCAAAGTTGCTGGATCTAAAACAGAGATTATATGGATATAAGGCCCAGCATTATATTCACACTTCAAAAGTTTGAGTGTATTTCACAATGACTTCCAAGTGCTAGTTTTGAAGATGAAAGACATTGTTAAATACATGACTGGATCTATGTTTAATTTTAATTAGTTTAAATTGAAATGCAGTTTACTTCATTAACTTGGTCTTTGTCCTACTTGTTAGAGTGTGATTGTATGACACACAATTTAAAAAATCAAGAATAATTCTTAGCCCCTCCAAATGTGTCACAGGGCTAAAATGTTGGCATAGAATTCTTGCTTAATTATCTAGTGGCAACTTTATGATTTCTGAACGAGTTGTTGAGAATATAGTGATAATGAATGGGTTAGCCGGAGGAAATGGAAGATGATTAAATGATAAAGACTAAGATGTTTTCATCACAGTAAAAATATCAATGGAGTTTTCTGATTAACAGGTTAATTTAAGAAATTTACTAAAATTAACTCATCAACTGGTTAGGAATATTTATGATGTGTCTATTTCATATTGGAAAGTTTATACTGCATAAGATGGAATGTAGTAATGTATACCATATAGGACTCTTGAAAAGATTTAGAAATTTCATTTGGTGCAAATCATACCATTGTATAGATGTTGTTAAACAATACTATAGACTAGCTTGGGCCAACTGTATTGGCTGCCAGTTTATCTGTAGTTAGTGTTGACTTATGCACTTTACAGAATATGTTTTCCAGTTTGACACTTTCCCATCATTTATTCTTGTTTGTTAAGAAATTAGGATCCATAAATATATTGGACTCTTGTGTCCATGAATTGTAGGAGAAAATGTGAGTTTTATAGATATTTATAATGGATAACTAAGATAATGGATAAGTAGATAACTGCATATTGCTATGTTAGAATATATATGCCAATAGTATATGCAAATATTATCTAAGAAACATCACTACCATTACTGGCTTAGACTTATTTGTTGCCTTATTTCATCTCCATTTGCCCATGTACCAGATTTTACTAAATCTAATCTGTATTTCTCATTTACAGTGCTGGCTGCACCTATGCTGATAACAAATTCTCCAAGGTGTAACAATATTGTGGTTATCTGGAATGCTGTATATATGGCTGTTGGATTCTCTGTGTCTATTATAAGATCAGATGGTTTAGGTAACATGTTAAAAGAAAATACCACCAACAACTCCCTGACATTTTCCAGTTTAGATCCAGGAACTCTCTATACCATCAAGGTATATGCATGGGATATTAATGGGATACCTGGAGATGATTTTACGTACAATCAAAGAACAAGTAAGAAGTCAGCAACTTTTTGCAACAAACAATTGAATTTCAATAAATATAATAATGGTTAAAGAAAAAGATCCTTGCGTATTGTTCAAGGATTTAGCAGCAAGAATACTAGAATAACTATTGTGTTTTCAATGTTACTGCTTTCTCTGAAGTGTTAATACCATGGGCTTTTGTAGTTGATAAACAAATAATGAAAATATAAACAATTCTTACAACTGATCTTCATATGAGGCAATTTAAGCAAAATTATCACCGAACATCAAGGAGAGCTTCAATCAGATGTTTGCGGTTGCCATTTTGGCTACCATGATTTCTTAGTTGCAAACATCTTTGCTAAAAATGTAAGCATTCATATAGACTGGATTTATATCTCACACAAAATGAGAATTTGCTTAACAATGTTAAGTTAAATAAGCCACATTTTGATGGCTTTCCACAGTAAGCCAAGCCATAAACCAAGATTTGACAACTGTTATAAATTAAATCAGAACAGAACAAACTGTACCATAATTTTAGCACAATGGTTGAAGCAGATTATAGAGTTACAATTAAAAGCACTTTTTAGTTTTGTTTCTATTCAAATGACAGTGGGATGTTGTTAAAAATGTATTCCAGGGCCTCATGCACCAGGAAACGTTCAAGTGGTTTTTGACAGTGGGTCTTTGGGAGCAATGGTTTCTTATATGCCGACAGAAGGAGCTTCCAGTTACAGCATTGCAGCCTATAGCAACACTTCCAAACGAAACTGTAGTTCAATTTCTACTTCCTGTACTATATCATCATTGGAGTGTGGGGCTGAGTATTCCCTGGTGGTTGTAGCAAACAATGAAGCTGGTTCTAGCAGTCCCACAGAGGCTGTGATTTTCAAAACTGGTAGGTGAACATGCACAATCCAAAAATTATAGTACCCAGGGAAATTTAAAACAGAAAGATATATGGACTATTTTTAATGGAAATAAAATATCCAAAATAGTGCACTCCTTTTAAAGCGATTGACATCTTTAGTACAGGTGGACCAGTAAAAGCAGACATTCTATAAAATCACATTATATCACATGCAATAGATGAACATTCTTCAAACATCACATTGGGTGGCAATTTAAAAAATGGCTGCAATTGTTATTGTCCTGAGTTTTATTTCATATGAGAAAAATTAAAGAGAGTTTTGTCAAAATCTTTACAGTCCCTTGTGCTCCAGAATGTATAACCATTGAGGAGAAGGAACCAGTCAGTTTGACTGTATCATGGTCCGATGTTGACCTGAGTGATTATTATGTGGCTTTTGTGAAAAGTGATGATGGCTTGGAGGTGCACTGCAACACATCATGTACCCGATGCCTTTTCCAATCAGATTGTGGCTTCACCTATTTCATTAGTGTCTTTGCCTATAACAAGGCTGGGCAGAGTCCTCTAGGTGACATATTTAACTATACTACAGGTAAGAGTCAGTTTATTTCTGTATATTGGATAGACTTTGCACAAAGTTAGAAATTGCATTAATAAATGATATGGGCAATAATTACACAACTGTCATAGCCAGTGCCAAGTTTTCATCCATAATGGTGTTAAGCAATACAAAAACAATTCCATCTCTGCCCGAGGAATGAATTGTTTAGATGAAAGAACCAGGCTGGTGTCAACCTGGTTTTAACTCAAGGATGAGCAATCATTCTTTCCCCCTTGTTGAGGTTTTTAGTTCTGCAGGAATCATCTCTTGATTACAGTACTCATCATATGGCCTGAGTTAAAAGAAAGAAGTAGACCGCTTGTGAAATGTCTTCAGGAAATCAGACCAAAGGACTCCTGAAATGCCTGCTTCCAGTTATGATTGGATGGCTGTTTATATTAGAAGATCCTTGATGACCCAACAGTAGGACCACTGCCACTTGGAATAGTGGTGCCAAAGTACCCAAGAGTTGTCCAGCAATTATTTCTTCTATCATAATATTACAACATAAAAACCCATGACTAAATCTTATTTGGGATGTTTGCATTGCAATAATTTGCTTTATTATTTTTTTTAGTATTGCCTTAATCCTAACCCTGCCTTCTTTTTTTTCTTCCTTTTAGCACCTTGCTGTCCTAGTAATTTTAGCCCAGTGTTTGTGTCTAGTGACACCATTCAGATTATCTGGTCTCCTGTCCGTGGTGCTGAAATGTATGAAACCAAAGCTATTACCCTGACCAGTGAGTTACTATGCCATGATACTGCCACAACATGCACCTTTTCTGCCCTTGAATGCAACACTCAGTACAATATCACGGTCTATTCATTCAGTGAAATCAGAGGCAGCAATATGTCATGTGAACCTAAGCAAGTGACAACAGGTATGAGTTTAGCCTTTATTTTAAAGCAAGACATCAATTATAATAAGATGAAATGAGACTTGAAAATAAACTAATAATTGCTATCTTATGATGGCCATATTGGAAGTAGCAGAAGAAAACAACTATACATACATTTATCACATTTCAAAGTACTTTTGAGAGGGGGAATATCCAAGAGAACAACCAAAATAAAAATGCTTTGCATTTCTTTTGAAAATTTGGATATTGTTTTTTCCTGTGGAAACTGTTTCTTATTGTCTGTTAAGCATGATCACCACAAAGGAATGTTGGATGGTTTTTCTTTGTTTGGTTTTTGCTCTAATAATATACCGTGTTTCTCATATAATAAGGCCGGGTCTTATTTTTTTTGGAGCCCCGAAAAAATGGCTAGGCCGTCTTTTCGGGGGTGACTTAATTTTTTCCCTTGCATCTTCGGGCGGGCAGGTGGCGATGGCTTGGATGTTGACCTCGGCGTTGGTGGGGCACTTCGTATCGGGGTCAACGCAGGCAGCACCATATCTGGGTGTGCAACAAAAGTACTTCCTAATGGCAAGCCCCCCCACCATTCCCCCCCATTTCGCATGTTTTAATGTAGGCCTTAATTTGGGGGGAGGGGCTTAATTTCATTTCATGCCTATAAAACATGCTGGGACTTCCTATTGGGGGAGGCCGTATTGTTGGAGAAACAGGGTAATATCAATATACTTAAGCATTTGATTATATTATTTTCATTAAGTAAAGTATTCTTCAAGTCAGCCTGGATTCTTAAAATCTCAATAGGCATGTCTACATAGTGTTCTTGATGACATTATAGAGGTGAACTTGGCCATTGTTCCTTTTTAAAAAATATTCCAGTCTAGTTACAGCCTTGATCTTCTATACAAGTATGACCAAACTCTGCTTAGCCTTTGACAATGCTTAGTTCATGACACCAATGATTATTGGGGATTTGTTGTAAATTACTGTTGAATTCAATAAAATAGAATAAATAAATTTTAGAGAAGATTATGCCACAATTTGAAAGAATATGGTTGCAGAGAGAGGGCATTTTGCAGTATGTGTTTTTTCGCTGTTGTATTATTGGACTTTCAGTAAAATTCCAGATGTTATAATGTGAATCTCTTTTAATACAGTATATGTCACAAATAAGAATGCAGTTTTTTCTCTGCTCTTTCTATAATCTTTCAGCTCCATGTAGTCCAGAAATATTAAACATCTCAAAGGACACTCTTTCTATAATTAGTGTGCGTTGGCATGCCAGTAGTGATGGAGCAATGTATACTATCACAGTAAAAGGAGAAGCAGGAAAGTGGTATTGCACAAGTTTTGGAAATTCATGCTCTATCCATAACCTTCCATGTGGGTCCACATTTTTTATCAATGCTGTAGCAAGTACAGAAGCAGGATACAGCTTGCCTAGTTACAGTGTCCCATTAGAGACAGGTAAGGAAAGTATTGCAATAATACAATTGAAGTCACCAGTGTGCTGTATGCACCTATTGAAGTCACCAGTGTGCTGTATGCAAACGTCAGCTCCCCCTTGCTTTAAACAACACTACAACAGGTTTGTAGGCCAAAATTATAAAGGGCCTCCTTACCATAGATTGTTCAGTATCAAACTGGTTGTAGGACTACAAGAACACAAACTTGTTCTTAAACAGAGAATGTAGCTCCACCTAACATAGATGTATAATTCTGAAATAAAGCCAACAACAACATAGTAATCCTCAACTTTCCACCCAAAATTTCTGTTGCTAAGTGAGAAGTTAAAAGAATTTTGCCCCATGCTGTGACTTTTCTTGCCACAATTGTGAAGTGAATCTGGCTTCCCCGTTGATTTTGCTTGTCAGATGGTTGCAAAAGATGATCCCGGGACACTACAACTGTCATAATTGTGAGTCACTTGCCAAGCATCTGAATTTTGATCACATGACTTTGGAAAATGCTGCAACAGTCATAAGTATGAAAAATGAGTTCACTTTTTCCAGTGCTGTTGTAACTTTGAACGGTCACTAATCAAACTGTGATAAGGACATGTGCCTTTTTTTCCCCAAGCAGTATTGAAATATTTATAGAAAGATATATGTTACACAAGATGTGATGGATCTGTTATCCATGTTACTATTTATCAGCATAGTTTATCAGCCCTTAAGAAATATAGCTGTCTATACTCTATATAGCATTTAAAAGAAGGCTAGTATCAAATGCTAAATATTTTCTTCTGTTTTTTTCCCCAAGATCCTTGCTGCCCAGCTGATCTTTCAATGACTCAAGTGACACAAACCGTAACAAACATCAGCTGGTCTTCTGGGACTGGTGCAAAGTCATACATAACCATTTTGAAATCAGACCAAAGACAAGCCCAGTGTCACACTCTCCAAACCTCTTGTCTCCTGGGATGCATTACTTGTGGAACTAACTACACTGTAACTGTCAAAGCAGTTAGTGAAACAGGCTTGATCTCTGACTGCATATACAAAGGATTTTCTTCTAGTAAGTATATAAAATTGCTGATTAAAACTGCTGTTGAAATATAAGAATATAAAACTTGTTGTTTGCATGCAATTAGTAATTTATGTTCATGGGCTTGAAATCTGAGAATTGTTAGTGAAAAAGAACGTACAAGGAAGGGTCTTTCTGGATCCTCTCCTCTCAGCTCCCGTTTTTCTAAAAAATCACTGATACTCCAGAAGAGATTGATCTTCAGTGTCTATCCAGGCTGTCATCAAGGCTAGTCCTACTTTGTGTGTGAGTGGTTATAAGGTGGATTGTTTAAACTGAATAGGGGAATCAGAGATTCCCTCACAATGTAATCCCTTATATCCCATTCAAAGTCTTTGGTAACTTTTACAGAAGTCCAAGAATGCAGATAACCTTCAGGTAACAACGGCAATTGGGACCAGAATTTCCAATGTTAGTGATGTGTAGCATTGCACAACCACATTGCTTAGCAACACTAATCCCGGAAGTTTTGGTTGCCATTGTAACCAACCAGGACTGAGTGGGCCATCAAGTTGGGAGAGGCAATTGTCCCAGGCAAGCAGCATGTGGGAGTGCACAAGTGCCATGGACAGATGTTGTGGAGCATGGGTGTGTGTGTGTGTGTGTGTGTGTGTGGATGAGTGCCATAGGGTGGTCTGCAAGTGCTATGGGCAAGTGCTTGGAAGTACAGGTGAACTGATGAGGGCCTCAAATGGGTGCTAGGGAGTGCTGGGGGCCACTGAGGGCCATGGGTAAGCTGCTGGGTGAGCACTAGGAGAACACAAGTCTGCTAGCCAGGGTCATCAGTGGGATGATGAGATTGTGGAGGGACACTAAGGGAGATAGGTTGACTGGTGGAGGCTGCAGAATGCAGACTACAGAATGCAGACGGAAGAGGTCTAAGGGTAGGCATGCTACAGGACTTAGATGTGCATGGGGATGCTATGGAATATGAGATCCCTGGGATCTTCTACTCTGTAGTGGGGCTCCTTGGGGGTAAAATGTGGTGGGACTGGTTTGTGACCTTCCTTGCCAACTTCTCCATTGACTTTGTTTGGAAGGGAAGGTCACAAATGGTGATCACATGATAGCAGGATGCTGCAGCTATTGTAACTGGGAGCCAGTGCCTGAATCATGACCATGTGACCATGGGGATGTTGCAACCGTTGCAACTTTGAGGATTTGTTATAAGTACCATCCTAAATTTGGCCAATGAATTAGTGGCTGAAATCAGAGGACTACCTGTAAGAGCAAGAACGTCTTCATGAGTTTCCTTTCATTATGACACTCTACCTATATGTCCCTTCATAAGAAATAGGTGCATGTCATACATAACTAATTCAATTTTTATGTTTGCAGCCTATGTGATGCCCGATTATGTGGAATAAGAAACCTTTTAGTTTGCTGTCCTGGCTTGCCTTCCTGGACTGTCCCTGCAGTTTTCTTAGTGATTCACCATTGTCATCTTTGTAATTTGTGAGAGAATAACTAGCCCAAGGTCATTCAGCTGGCTTTGTACCTAGAGTGAGATAAGAATCTTCCTGTTTCTAGCCTGGTGACTTAACCGCTATCCCAAACTGGCTTTTTGGAGGCTGCAAAAAGTTTGATCAAAGAGGGGTGTTATTACTGTGGTGGAGAAAATGGTTTCAGGCTTGTTTCTTTACTTTTACAGTTTTGGGAGACAGGCAGGATTAAGGGGGAAAATAAGTCTTTTAAACTCCTTTGAAAATGTTAGCTCATCTGCCTGCAAATAAGGCATGTGTGAATTTTATACAAGTTGCATGTTGCTATCACTTCTAACATTTATAATGACTTAATGGTTATAAAACTAATCAATTCCAACATATAATACAGCTTGAGACTGAAAGTGACCGGTTTTGGAAGCTGCAGCAATTTTTTAAAAAGGCAACATTTGAAAAAAAGCAAATGTTCATATTTGAAGCACAGGCCAAATAACTATACATTTCCATTTCCACACTTCATTGGCTTTGCATATTATGTATTGCGTCTGAATCGGCATATTATTTTCTCAGTTTCACTGAAGACCCAGTAGGTAACTGATAGGGTTCACAAAACAAACACTAAAGTTGCAAAACCAAACACACACACACACATCCTACCTCCTTTCTTTTGATGAAATGAGAGTAATCTCAGAACACCATTTAAATTTTTGCTGATAATCTATATAGAATGCTTTTAAATGCCAATAAGTGGTAAGAAATGTTATTCTACAGAGCCTGTAAGTCACTAAAACTGCCATTTATTTTATTTTCTCAGGTGCTTGCTGTCCATCTGGGGTTAAATTATACAGACTGGGCAACAATAGCATAAGAGTATATTGGCGCAGTTCGAAAGAGTCAATAAATTACAGCACAGATCTGTATGGCTCAAAAAGAAATTTCACCTGTATATCCACTGGAGCTCTGACATACTGTGACATCACTGAGATACCTTGTGGGGATGTCTATATGGTGGCAGTGTCACCTCTAATCGATCATAATAGGGCAAAGCTTGCATTTTGTCCTAAGAAAATGTATTCAGGTAAAAACTTAAAAGGGATTGCAGAAGTAAAAAAAAAATGGGGACAGCATATGCAGGGAAATAAAAATACATAGAAATTATTATTAATCTGGTTTAAGATGATGGCTGGTGGGGGAATTCTGGCAGTTGGAATCTTAAAAATTGCCAAGGTTGGACACCCGATTTACACAATCTGGCATATACACTATTATCATTGCTAGATTGTCAGTCCATCTTTGTGATGGTTGTTAACAGCGTGGCAACTCTCTATATGTATAGGCAATTATTTTGTAATACATCATTTTCATTCTAGAGACTAGCTTCTCATTAATCTAGTCCATGAAAGCTTGTAATATGTTGATAAGAATTTTGGAAAAACTACCAGCACTTATTTAGAAGTGGCTAGTGTTAGTGTTCTATTCAATTAGACACAAATTTACCAGTTTCTGTGTGTATCTATATTTTAAATCAGTGTCGATTCCTGATGACTGCCTGGAGTTTTCTTGCCAAAGTTTTTCCAATGAGGTTTGCTTGCTTCCTGGGGAAGTGTGTGTGACTGACCCAACATTACCCATCTGGTTTTGAAACTAAGGCTATCAGGACTATCTCCTGTTTTCTAGGCTGGTATCTTAACCACTAAACTCTTACCCAGAATTATCCTAGATTAGTTTCAAATATTAATGTATTTACAAGTTTATAAAGTTAACTATTGATTTCATTTTATAAAACCCATTCAACAATTTTAAGCTTTTTTAAAAATAAGTCAATGTAACCTTTTTGAGAAGTGTTTCCTCTCAGTTAAATACTTACCGTTGCATGTTTTTCTTCTAGTGACATGTTCTGGAAACTCATTAGGAATGGGTAAGTGGATTTTGAATGCCCATTTTGGTTGTTAGCGTACTTAAGCTAAACTTCAACTAATTGGATATTTAGATGTTTGTATCAGAAACTCATCCTATCTGATCCAGTTTGTTTTAACATTGGTATGGTCAAGAATGTCTATTGATCTGTGTTCAGAACTACATGAAATTTGGTATGCAGTATACTACAAATGTTAAGTTAGTAAAATCTCAACACTTGAAACTTTTAAATGTAGCTGAAGGGAATGAACTAAATGTGACAAGAAAGCCCCAGCCACTCTGCCTAAGCCAACCTCAAGACATGCTATTTAACTCCAAAGGAAGCAAAAACCATTACCACTCCCCCCCTCTCTCTATATATGAGTGTGTCCATGAAACTATCATTTTGGCTTGACCTGAAGATAATTTCATTTTTAAAAATTTCAAATGAATTTTCTGAATTACCTTCCTTTTTTATGACTAATCCTTACGATAATTGAGCAAAATATTTTAAATCTGAAACATTCTGCACTCGTAAGAGATCTATCCAGCATTACTAGAACAACTGCATTGTCTAAACATTGTTTTGCACTCAGAACTAGTCAAGTTTAAACAGTCTGTTGGGATAGCACCTGGGACATTAGAAAAGCAGGCTGAGCGTGGACTGTTTCAAAGAATAAACATTATATAGTATATAAATTATCCCTACGTAACTTGAATAGAGAAAAATCCATTGCCCTGAAGACAACTAAGATCTTAGCACTTCTATTACAAAGTAAAGCACTGGATAAACAGTTCATAAAGGGTCAAGTTGAGGTAGAGTATAAAAAAAATCAGCACCTTAATGATTGGATTTAAATGTATATTTTTAATACAATTTTCAGTGATTTACAGAGGAAGAAGTGCAGATCAGCATCAGGTGCTGAGTGAAAAAACTGAAACAAGCCCGTAAGATATTTAAAATTGTCTTTGAACTGGAATGTAATGCTTTTTATGCCTTTTCATTTTGTATCAACCTTACCACTGTACTTTTTTTGGTCACTTGTTTCAACAAATGTGTACCATATATTTTAGTCAGAAAAGATGCTATTAGAACCCTCATAAAATTCCACCATGTAATTATTATTGCATATTTATATCCCTCACCCAGCGTGAATCATTATGGAGATTTTAATACTATAAAAATGTTTTTCCTATATTTCTTTGAGGATGACATGCAGGTTATTTTCACTATATAAAGATTACTATTAATAACCTAATAAGCATTATAAATGTACCAAATTAGTTCTCCATTCTGTTATAAAACCACTGAGTCAATTGGCTTGTTCAGTGGTTTTGCTTATAGACTAGAGGTCTACTCTTTACATAATGAACTGCAATTTCTAATGTTTATGCAAGCCCAGGCTGACTTGTTTTTCACAATGAATTGGTGATAACCACAAATAAATTAATCCAGTCTTTATTCCAGATATTTCTTATACAGGCCACTAGAACAAATCTACCAAACAGATATGAACTTTTGTGATATGATTTATCTTTCAGTTCGGCATTTTGACATTATCTCACAGGTAATAAAATGTTTTAAAATTTAGTTCCTGTTGTTAGAGAAAAGTTCTTCAGCTCAAGCAATGATCACAAATCTTTGATTAAAAAAACATTATGCATTACGAAAGGAACACTATGAAGATGTTTTATTTTAAATGTCTCATTTATAAAAAAAAGATCTGACAGTCTGAAATTTAAAGTCTGGTATTTGACCTTATTTTGCTATCCTGCCTCCCTCAATACATCTTTGTTAGCCTAAGGTTGTTTCTTGAATAACAGGGCAAGGGCATAACATAACAAATGAAAAACATAAGGTAATTTGTATTGAAAGAATCTTTACATGAACAATAAACACTAGCCATAAAGTATATGTAGATATGGTACATAGGTTTATCAATCTTAAATGTCCCTGTGAGGTAGCATTGACTACTACATTAAACTCAGCCAAATCTATATCCCTGCCTTAAATTGCTACCTCCTCTGAAAAGTCTAATTATAACACATTCTTGAGTTTCAGTTAAAATGTGATTTAAATGTGTTCCCAAGACAACAGTTCTAGAACTGTAACCTTCATGGATGCTGAATGCACATAAATATTTTAGATATAATACATGTTCAAGACCCATCCTTAAAAAGCTTCTGCCATACTATTATGCAAAGCACAGCCATGCTAATGCAAAGATAGAAACCATAATTCCACATCTATAAAACAAAGTAGAATTAGTGGCAGTTTTATTGCCGTATACAAATTTAACCAACATGGCAACCATGCCAAAGGAATTACAACAGTTTCAGGACATATGTACAGATTGTACATTTCAGAAACAGTTGAACATTTTTTTAAAAAAATGCACAAACAGATTTGCATCATGAAATTAACTAAACAAATGGACTGGAATAGCCAACACTTTTAATGGGATTACAAAGGCACTTCCCTACTCAAAATAGGAAATGACAATCTGCAGCCTAGAGGGAGGTTGAAGAAGAGTGCTCATCAACTACTGCACAATCTCAATTTTAAGAAAAAATAAGCAAGATTTCAAAACATTTATAGGATTCAATGTGATCCATTTCTGAATATTTATACAGTCTCATCTTTGTTTTTAGATTGTTTTTCTTGATTCTCTTGTTCTGTACTTTGGCTCCTTTGATGATCGTGTTTATCTGAGTGGTCCTTATCGCTGTGGTCATATCTGTGGGAACGTTCTTTGCTTTTGCTACGTTTTCGTGATCTTTCTTTACTAGGACTACGGTCTCGTTTTCGAGTCTTTTCACTGCTATCAGTTCTTCCTCTGCTTCGGCTTCTGCTCTGCTTGTTTGATTTCTCTTTACTTCCACTTTTATGTTTACTTGACTTGTCTTTACTCCTGCTTCTACTATGCTTGCTAGCATTTCTACTTGTACTTCTGCTCCTATGCTTACGATCCCTACTTCGGCTTCGGCTATGCCGCCTCTCTTTTTTGGCATCTCTTTTTTCATCTTTATGCTTCCTTTCATCTTTTTCATCTTTGTGCCTCCTTTCATCTCCTTCACTTTTACCTTTTCTGTCTTTTGATTTTTCTCGTGAATGATCTCTCTCTCTAGAGCGATCTCGTTCTCTTTCAACACCTCTCTCTTTGTCATGGTCACGCTCCTTCCTTTTATTTTTTTCATTTTCTTTCTCTCTCTCTCTCCTGTCTCCTTTTCGATCGCGGCTTCGACTTCTGTGCCTTTCCCGGCTTCGCCTACGGTCCAATGCGCGATCAGAACTTCGAGACCGCCTCCGTTCCCTCTCTCTCTCCTTAGCTTCACGCTCTAATCTTTGTCGCTCCCTTTCCCTTTCCAATTCTCTATCAAAACTGGATGAACCCCGTCCTTCTCGATGATGACTTCTGCTTCTTGATCTTCTAGGTGACCTTCTAGGACTCAAGGATCTTCTTGGAGACCTATAATAAAATGACAAAATGCTTTAGAAACAGTTTTTTCATAATAAGAATTTAACTGTAGAACATTTAATCTTTTTCATCTATTGGGTTGTCAATTTTAAGAATCAAATTTGTGCATTATTAATTTGTTATACCTGATGTAATGTGTAAGGAAATACCCAGAAGCAGGGTGCAATCATTTGATCAACCTCTGGTGTCTACTGATGTCTACTTAGCATAATTAATTGTATTTGTATATCACCCAATCCCCAACAAAACTGGGTAATTAATTTACATTACTTTATATGAGTATTTAATTGTCATCCCCACCAGAAGACACAGGTCACCTTATATAAATAAAAGAACCCAGAACCATAAAATCACAAAACTGTTATTTTAGAAATAAAGATCAATAAATAAACTGAGATGTAATAGCAGCCAACATATAAATTATAACAGGAAAAATGCTGGAAAACGATTGCTTTTATTTCTTTTATCAGTTAAATCAAAGATGGGTTTATCTTGAAGTGGACAAACCATAAGACCAGGCAGCCACATACAAGGCTACTTTTCTGGTTCCCATCTCTTTAGCTTCATGAATAGTGGATATTTACCACATGTCTTAATGACTTGAACCTGTGGAATGAGCAGATTCTATTTGGATCACACTGTCCCAAAGACAGTCAGGATCCAAGCTATGAAAAGCTTTAGAGATAACTAACAACTAGCAATTTGAACTGGATCAATAAATCTACAGGTGACCAATCCAGTAATCAAATAAGTTGTGTTACCCTGCTGAACTGGATTTCATCTGTCATTCATTGTTAGTTGAAATTGTTGAACAATAAACAACTTGAAATGGAGCATGTTGCAATATGGGTGATGAGGATATGAGTAATTATAGCCAATACACTCAAAGAATGGCTCTATTTGTTCATCTAGGTGCCACAGATTCAAAAGAATCTACACCTCACAGACATGCTCCTTCATCAGTGAAACTCCATCCAAAGTCCAAGTCATAGCTACTAAAAATGTTTCCAAATAATTACACATTCAACTTGAAGCTTTTTGACTTATTCAGTCCCTGATAACCTTTAAACACTAGGTATGATAAACTCTGCTCTCTAAAGAGAGGTTTAATAAGATCCACAGGACTGTAATTCCCAATATATAGGTCCCAGTATAATCATTTACAAGAGACTAATGTAATTTTTGGTCCAGATTGGCAAAGATCTAGACGAACTATTTCTTTTCAGATATTTTGCGACTAAGTTCCAACCCCCTTCACCCAAATTTTTCCTAAATAAGTGGGCTGAAGTTCAAACAGGATCACACAAATCCTATGTAAACTTGTGAGACTCAAACTGAGCAAAAGGCACCAAACTGCTAGTAAATATAAGCAGTTTAACCTCATATAATGGGTGCATGGAGGGTCAGCAGCTGCCTCAGCTGGGCATGTCACATCACAGCAATGGAAGAAAGAAGATAATAAAGATCAGGTTGGGGAAGCAGGGATACAGTGTTAATAGAATACAGGGCAGAAAAAAGGGCAGAGACAAGGGGGGAGGCATTGAAGTGTATATTGCAGTTATAAATGACAGGTTGACAAGTACCCAAATGTCGATCATATGACTGTGGGATGCAAGAACAACCACAACTTCAAGGACCAGCTGAAACTACCATTCATTCAGCATATCCTAACTTTGAACGGTATTGAACAAATGGTAATTGAGGACTACCTCTACATGAGCAGGTGTTCAAATTAAATTTCATTTCAACCATAAAAACCTAATAGCGAAGTCCATTTATCAAATCTTAACTACGATATGGGAATATGTACTAATCTTACAGAGGAGCTGAGAAAATAACATGAAGCAGTTTGTTAGTTCAAAATGGTTATTTGTGTAATAGCAATAGACAAATAATATTTACAATAGCAAAATAACACAATGATTATGCCAAATTACTAGAAAATGATTAAATAATTATTTAATAAAGTTAAAATATAACCTTGAACGTCTACGCTCTGTATGCCTGTCTGCTTCTTCTACTCCCTCTTTGCCATCCTTCTTGATTTTTCTAGGTCTGGCTTTAATTTGTTGATCAATGTTCTTTTGCACTGGTACAGGAATTCTCGGAAATAATGTAGAAAACCACTCAAGCTTAGTAAGAAAAGAGCGCAGCATTTCTCCAATGGTCATCATGCAGCCACCACCTGCTTTCACATCAAGGTCCTTCAAAAAGAAACACAAAACACAACACACATTCTGATTGTGAGAAGCTATCTAAAATTTATCTAGAAACAAATGCTACTTATACTGATTGCCATATTTCATATGCGATGGCTTAGCTGTTTTTGCTGATAATTAAGCTGTTATATGAACTTCATCTCTTGCATCTTTGCATTTTGCTATTTTACTGGCTGGTAATTTGATTTAATACCCAAGCATGCAGGTATAGACTGTTCCTGCAGCCAGGCAGTAAAGGATCCATTTCTTAGTAAATCAGGTTGAAATATTAGCATAACTGAGTTGTATTCTATTATCACATATGGTTATTCCATAAAGGAAAAGTAATTTGTTCTACATTATCTGGTATTTTGCGGACTACTGCCACAAATTAGAACTACCATTTATCCATACTTAGGATGACCATTCCTGTCTAAAAATGATCAGAAAAGTCTGTAGTATAAAATGGACTATACCTAAATAGGAAGCAATAGCAAACCAACTGCCATGAAGCAGTGAGTTTTCTAATTTAGAGTTATGCAACAAATAAATAAAGTAACAAATTGGAAACGCATAATCCATGATGACCATTGTCTCGGAAAAGGGTCATTACCGCATGAAGGCCTTCTTGCTATGCCCTCTCACAGCTCAGGACATGTTAGTCAGCTATTGTCAGGCCCAAACCTATAGTGCAAGCACACAAGGAAAGTGAGATTTGTTATCTAAAACAGGAACAGAAAATCTGTATGTAAAACTGCTTGCACTCACACACATTTAAGTGTTCAGAAATACAGTTTTTCCAAACAAAATCGTTGCAAAGATTTTCTTTTCTAAAGAAGAAAACAACACATTAGCTTAAATGTAGTTCCTGAAAAATATAAATAGAGATCAATGAATTCATAAAAACATTTATATTTAGGCAAATATATATATATATATTTATATTTATATATATATAGATGCTTTTACATCTTCAACACTGGCAAACTGGAAAAAATGTTAATATATGAAAGTGATTCCTCTTTATTCATGCAGTTTTAGTTAGTTGGGTGAAAAACTGAGCCATGAATTAGTTATTGGTAAGAACTAAGAATGTGATACATTAATAAATAAATAAATAAATGTGCCAGTGTTGTGTATGTGCATATGTAATGAATGAAAAAAAAATCCATCTAAATCTTACTTTGAGAGACTGCATCACTTGATCTCAATTACCACTGTTATGGTATAATATTGTATACATGGGTACTATAACTGAAACATGTTCATGATAAAACCCAAAGAATTCACATCAGATCTGTGTTGCAGGGGTAAAAAAAGAATTCAGATAAACTAATGTATAGGCACTAGAGGAATTTAACATTTAAGCAAGGTATGTATGGAGTTCCTAACTATTATAAAAATTTTTTTGAGGGGGGGGGGGGGTTAAGTTCATTGCACAATTCTGCAAGTGAAAACACTGAAGAATAGAATGTAAAAGTCTGTTTTAAAAAGTGACCATTCAAAACTACCAACATACTGCTTCCTAACAAAAAACACATTTTTTTTGAGTTCTGAGAAACGATTAACTTCTAATAAAGTTAGAAAGCTAATCCAAATTTGCACATCATTAAGGATGATGGTTTTTACTGCTAAGATTTGCAGTTAAAGATTATTTTTGCATTCCATAAAATATTTTAAAATATCAGAAAGAAAAGAAAAAAGAAAACAAAGTATTACCCTTGTTGACATACCTCCTCATCATCGAGAAAGGATTCAAACCAGTCCCATAAATCTTTTGGAGGTTGTGTGTACCTGAAATACAAAGTAATTGTGTAAATTTAACATTTTTCCTCCGTAGATAAAACTTAGTTTGTAATTAAATACAAAACTACTTACCTAATATACATGAATCCAAGGGCCCTAATGTATGGGGAATCTATATGAGTTATTAGTCCCATCACTTGCTTACGGGTAAGCTTCAAAGTAAATAACTTGTACAAGAGGCAAAAGGCGGTAGACACTATACCTCCAGTTCCAACTCCTCGCACCTTTCAAAATGAGAAAAACAACAACCCATAATTGATTCAACAGAGGAACAATATAGGTGAGGGTTTTTTGTAAATAAATTAATTTTCTGTGCTCAAATTTTTAGGAGAAGGAAGAACAGATTCAGGTGTACATAGTACAAGAAGCTATACCTTCTCTCAATGAAATTACATTATTGTCAATCATTCAACTGTGACTAGCCTTACATTGCTTAGGAAAGAAATATTTTATTTCCTTATTTAGATTTACATGGTCATCCATTTTGTCAGAGTGAATGTGGGTGGCTAACATTAACAATAAATGTATAAAAATAATAACTAAATAAAGAACAAAAACTGTCAACACATGAAACCTTCACACCTTTGAAAAACTTGAAGAGACATGTACATATAACTTGTTTGCATGTGTATTCCTCTTAGAATAAGGGATGTTATGTATGCATGGTGTTTGCTAAATTGGCAACTCTAAAATGAAAACAACTCACAGTAAAATATTATTTAGGTTTTTAAAAATTAAATTTTAACTTATTGACTTATTTACCCAAAGCTTCATTATAAGTGTTCCTTCTTTAAAAAACTGAGGACCTAGAATTTAATAAAAACTAGCATTTGATTAAATATAAAATACACATTAGCACTGCATTTATCATTAAGAAAGATTAATCCTCTTAATCTCTATTATAAAAATAAATAGACTGTTAGTTTGAGCTCCAAGCTTAGCAATTTGGTTGCAAACATTTCGTCACCATTTGAGGAGACATCGTCAGTGCGTTTTGAATTGTGCTCATCTCTCAGAACACAGGTCTTTAAATACATAAGGTATCAAAACACGTGTAACTCTGAATGGTTGCTAAATGAATGGTTGTAAGTCGAAGATTACCTGTAGATCAGTCCGTTAAAAGTTTTGTTCATAACTCATATTGAACATATTATTTCAGAGTGAGATTTTCCTTATATTTATTGTTATGAAATGAAATGCGTTTGAATATTAGTAGCTTGAGTTGATAGTTAGCCCAACCTGAGCTACTAATACCTGAGGTATTTAAAGACCTGTGTTCTGACAGACGAGCACAATTCAAAGTGCACTGATGATGTCTCCGCGAATGGTGATGAAACATTTGCAACCAAACTGCCAAGCTCAGAGCTCAAACCAACAGCCTAACTACCAACTCGAGCTACTAACACATTTCATAACAATAAACATAAGGAAAATCTCAGGGAACATATAAAAATATGTTCCATGAGTTATGAACAAAACTTTTAATGGACTGAACTACAGGTAATCTTTGACTTACAACCATTCATTTAGCAACCATTCAGAGTTACACAAGTTTTGATACCTTATGTATTTAAAGACCTGTGTTCTGAGAGTTTACAATTCAAAACGCACTGACGATGTCTCCTCAAATGGTGACGAAATGTTTGCAACCAAATTGCTAAGCTTGGAGCTCAAACTAACAGTCTATTTTTATAATAGAGATTATACCATTCAAAGTTACAATGGCAGTGAAAAGTTGGACTTATGACCTTTTTTCATATTTACAACCATTGCAGCATCCCCAACAACTACATGGTTCACTTAGCTGTGGCAAAAGGTCATAAAATGAAGCACAGCTCACTTAATAACAGCCTTGCTTAGCAATGGAAATGTTGGGCTCAATTGAGATCATAAGTCAAGGACTAATTGTACTAATAAACTGGTTGAAAGCTTGCAAACTAAAGTTTTTTATAGATCATTTTGAAAAATTAACTTTTTTTTTTTAAAAGCTCCAAAATGCAGAAATCACGTACTTCTACTTACCCCTCCGCACATCCCTGTTTGACCTGCAGTTTTTCTGCTTCCCTTCTCCCAAGGCTCAACATGGGTAACCTGTAAACAAGTAACAAATTAATTAAATTTTACCTTCATATTTATATTTGATTTTCTTCTGTCTGACATAATGCCATTATAATTTTATCTTCTGATAAAGCACATTGTTTCTGTATATGCCAAACTTTAAGAAATTTGGACATGCCACAATTACCATGGATTCCATGAAAAAGTGATGAAAAAGAACATCACCAAAATGGTAACATTATGCAACTCACCACTACATGATGCAATAGTGATTATCAATTATTACAACATCCCTTGTTTGAGCAAACATATCAGGTCTTTGTAAGTAAAGTGAATGTAATTGCAAAACACTGATCAGAGATTTGAAGAGTCTTAAAATGTTACAGAAAGCTTTAGGCATTGTTTAAAATAAAAACAAACCAAATAAAGATATCAATAGCAACTTCAAGCTAATACTTGGTTAAAGTGTTTGAAACATGAGGAAGAAGTACCATTAGCTATCTTCACTGCCTTGAGTTGTTTATAAAAATAAAAGTAGTATAAAATAAATAAATACATAAAATAAGCTATTGCCTACTTTTTAAAAGTGTAAAGAAAAAGAGAATAAGGATTTGTAGCAGCAGACCTAAGCAAAGAGATATTTGTATAGTTCAAAGTATGAGAAGAAAATGGAAGAAAAGAAAGCTTTAATCCCCCCAAAACTATTCTTAATTTAGTCCATTGAGTGCAGAATGTAATAGGTGATAAAATAAGTTTCTCTCTCCCACACACACCCCTTACATGTGGCTTTTATTATTTTTAAAATATCTAAATTTGGAGCACACTTAAGTATGTAAACAATTTGTAGCCATTTCTTTTGAATAATTCATTCTAAATCAAGAACTGATTTATAAATTGCAAAAATAAGGAAATATTCATAGTTTGAAATTGAATGAAAACTATATACCCATGGTTGAAATAAAATTTAAAGTTAATTGCAGAAAAATTAACCAAAATAAATAAATTAGTAGAACACCTTTGTCTGATAATGTTAATGTTTGTTTTCCTCCCATGTTATCCAGTCATGCTTGTATTTGCTTTGGCATTGAATATAATGACCCAAATCATTCTCCAGTTCTCAAAAAGCTCTTATTCATAACCACTTTCTCTGATTTTGACAAATATACATTCCTCCCAAAATATACATTCCTCACAAAACATATACTTACTATTTTCTATAAGCAGATAGCACATCTTAAAATTTATCAACCCATTTCTGCAACTTTAGCAAACATTCTACTACATATATATAAATTCTTATTCTAACTTTCATTTAGTGATAAATGGTAGAAGCTGTTCACTCCATTTTCCTTACCAAAGGTTCCTCTTTGATGCATGAATTTTGACAACCATATTTACATATTGGCTGCATTATACTTTCATTGTCATATTTATACACAGGGGTTAATTTTTAACTGGTCGTTTAGTGACTGCTTGGAGTGACAATAGACCCCCCCACTCCCCAAAGGTACTTATGACTTGGCTCTGACAGTCACCTCCTTGCACGTGACTACATTTTGGTTGCCTGGAAAAAACGCTAGCAATTATGGCTGCTTGTAGTATCAATATTGTAGGTCAGGTGGTCGTGATTTACATTTTTGCTGAAAATTGGTTTTTACTTCTGGTTTGGGGCAAAAATATCCCACAGCAAACAATGGGTTTGCTTAATGATCACAGCAAAACAATTGTAAAAACATGTCTGGTAATGTGACCCATTTTATAACCATATTAGGCAGGTTCCTTTACAGATGTAAGCTGAGGACTACTTATACTGCAAATCATTCAGATTTTCAGTCAACAGCACATCAGCTGCACATAAAACTACCACTGCATTCACATTTTTTTCTCAGATTTAATGATAAGCACATTAAACAACCAAAAGATTATCACATACCTCTGCTGAATGTTGAACCATTGCTATGTAATCCATTTATTTTTAACCATGCATCATATGCCAGACTTACTGTATTTAACACCCAACACGTAACTCCATATTTGTCTAGAACATTCCATAATTCAAACTTATTTTATTTAAATCAACACATATATAATATACTGTTGAGTTCATGTACTTCTCAATGACATGTTGAAAAGCAGCATCCACATTTCTGAATTTTTTCTTGTTGTCACCTTAAGAATCTTTCAATTAGAATTCTGTCAGGCACCTTCTCAGAAATACATAAGAAAATCTCCCTGTAGTTTTTGCATTCACTTTTGTTAGTACTTCCCATTGCAGTAGGGTAAATTCTTCCACTCAGAGCTTCTTTTGAAGGCGAGATGGGAGCTATAAATTTAATCAATAAATTCTTCCAATTGTCAGAGACAGTCTTCAAGCACACTTTAAGGAAATCATACAAATGATCAGTAAACTACACCTGTTTTTTTTAACACTTCTCCAATTATGTCATCTAAGACTACAGCCTTACCATTTTTCAATATTTTGCATTTTCCTTTTCATCATGTCAGATATTAAAATTTATTGGATTTGTTTCAATTCTATTCTTTAATATATTATTAACACTGCAATACAAATCTATAAATTCTTCTTCCACTACTTTTGCAGCATTTTTCTATTATTTTTTCTGTATCCACAGCATCTTTCTAACAAGTCTCCTTTTTCCTATTAAAATTACATGCTTCTGTGACACACTACAATCTAATTATTTTCACTGTATTCAAAATTGCTTCCATATTGTTTTCTTACACTGAATTTCCATTTATCTGTGGGATGACTAATTTATTTTCTAACGGTTTGTTAAAGAAAGGATTTATATATTTTCTTCCTCCATTTATTCTTTCTTTGCCTTTTTATGACCATTTTTCCTTAAAAGCAACCAACACTAACCTAAAAATGGCATATCCCACAATCAGAATCTTTCATCACCCATCTTCCCTTCACTGAATCCCTCAAACTTTTTATCATAAACAATAAAATGATACGTTTTTAGATTTATTGGTAGTCTTCCAACAAACCATGATTTACATTTTTGCCAGAAACAGGTTTCTGGCAAAAACTGCTTCTAGTGAACAATGGGTTTATTTTACAACTATTGCAAAAAAGGCAATAAAATTAACTCAGTGATGTAATGATCTGTTTTACTTATCAAGAATCATGATCATAAATGCTAGGCTCAATTTTGAGCATACGTCAAGGACATCATCTACATATGCATTATTTTACCATTAAAGTCCCTCTCTATGACCCTGTAATCCCTTAATTCAGGTTAGAATTGGGACAACATATATGTATAAAGAAACCTAGATTCAATATACATATATACATACGTATGAAACAAACATTTTTCAATACAAATAATTGTCAAAGACTAATGACAATATTGGGGCTTTCAAATGGCTCAATTTTTGTATTCATTTTTGTTCTCACATATTTTCATGACACTTTTTTCTGATTTGCATTCATTCAGAATGTCACATATTTTTTTCTGTAAACTCATTCCTGGTGCCTTCATTACTACTATCAATGGAACATAATGCATAGTTTTACATATACCCATGCAATCTAAATATTAACTCATCCTTACTGAAATAGCTCTTACCCTTTAATTTCATAATTAAACTATATCTTCACTTCCATACATGCCACCTTAATAAACCTTCTCCCTTTCTTACTGACAAAACACTATTTTTCTTTCATTTCATTCATATATACATACTCTTTAGAACAAAGGTCTTCAAACTTGGCAAGTTTAAGACTTGTGGATTTCAATTCCCAGAATTCCTGGGCAAACATGACTGGAGGAGGAATTCTGGGAGTTGAAGTCCACAAGTCTTAAAGCTGTGAAGTTTGAAGACCCCTGCTTTAGAACCCCAAGTTGCAATCATAAACATATGACTGTCACCAGATGGGCCTCAGTCTCTGTCACCCATAAGGGCTTTGATCCATCAAGGCTTTCACATAATGCTTGTCAATAGGATAAAGGAGGTGTCATCTAAGTCAGGGGTCCCCAACCACCGGCCCGGGACCGGTACCGTCCGCTGAACAACTCTTACCGGGCCGCTGGCTTGCTGGGCGCCGCCATCTTTTTTCATGAAAAAGTGCTTCCGGTGAGCTTTTCCGGGTAGAAAGCTCACCGGAAGCATGTTTTCATCAAAAAGATGGCGGCGCCCAGCTGATGCCGGTACCGGCCACGGCGCCCAGTTGATGCCGGTACCGGGCAGCAAGGCGTCAAAAAGGTTGGGGATCACTGATCTAAGTTACCAACCTTAGTTATCACAACCAGCATTTTCTGGTGAGAATAGGACAAAAGAGTTCTGACTGATTCTGACCAATACTGCCCCAAACACTTCCACAAATCCAGATGTATGGAATAGGTTTAGATAATTCTATAGAAGCTAGGATCTCCAATATAGAGATTACTTTGGTATCCCATGTGTTATCTGCAACTTAAAAATATAAACAGGGCGTACTGACATGCATTCAGGATATTCAGTTAAAACAACTGAAATTTAATAGAAAATGCTAAGAAGCAATTCCTCCTGTGTAATGCTAATACAGTAATTCTGACTTTTCACATTCTGAAGGTAGGGGATAAGCATTCAGAAAATAGAAAATGGAAAGACTTACCTAATTCAAAGTTCAGAATACCTTTTGCACCAATCAGATTTTTTCAGATTAGATTACAGGGAAACAACAAACTAGCAAATCAATCTTTGAATGTCTTCTCAAGGGTGCAAATCTAATTTAGCATTGTACAGGTAGTCCTTGACTTACACTGTTCATTTAGCGACTATTGAAAGTTGTGCACTGAAAAAAGTAACTTATGATCATTTTTAACAGTTATGACCGTTGCAGCATCTCCATGATATATAATCCAAATTTTATAGCTTAGTATTGTTTGTTTTCCTAGTAACTATTTATCTAAATTTTAATCATGTCCGTGTTTTGCTTTTCAAGGCCAGTAAAAAGTCAGGCAGATGCAGTGTCCAGTTAGCCATCATAACATAGAATGGTAGTATCTATGCTAAAATTACTAGTGTAATCTTATCCATATGTAAATAAAATCAAGTCTCACAAAGTTCATTAGTGCTCCCCTCCCCCCATAAGCAGTTACAAAAATGAAACAAGAGTCAATCACAATGATATGTCGGGTCATCTGGTAAAAGCAGAGTTTTAAACCAAGAACTCATTCATCCATTAAACTTATCATACAGCTTGATGTGGTCATACTCCTCAGGGGAACTACTTCTCACAACTGTTGTAAAATTAGATTCTAATATTCGCTACCCTGCGTTTCTGGGAGGAAAAAGTAAAATTCACTCTCACTTTTAGAGGTGTGGAAGCAGCATGGAGCTGGAAAAAAACGGTTATTAACCTTATCTTCATTCCATTCCAGAACATTTCCAAAAGGATAGGTTCCAACACAGAAATGGGGGATCTGTTCTTCCGACACCCTCCCACTCCGAAATAATACAAACACAATTGGGGTCAGGAAATAGGTCGAGAGGTTTACAACTCCGTCTTGTAGGTTTGGCTGCCCCTTTTGCATAAACACACCGGCGTTAAGGCCCCCTTCGCTGATTTCGAGGTAGGAAGGAGAGGAAGAGCAGTCCCTTTTCTAGCCTCTTTCTTTCAGAAGGAAATGGGAAGAGAGGCCCACCCAACTCCAAGGCCGGAGGCCACAACGTTGGGCCTCCAGAGACAGGCTCGTTTCGAGGATCCCTCTAGCTTCGTCCCGTTCCCCAAGTGACCCATTTCCTATCCCGCGTCGCCCGCTCACCTTGAAAAAGATCTCGTCGACCACCTCGTGGTAGGTCTTCAGCTCGTAAAGCTGTACCTTGAAGTAAGGGGAGGAGAGGATGTTGGTGAGGATCATGGGGTTTAGGTTCATGGTCTTTTCGTTCCCCCACAGAGGCAGAGCGTTGCCTTGCTTGCCCGAGGCGGCCGGTTTGGGGCCCGCGCTCTGGAGCGCTAACGGGGGCGACAAAACGGCGCCGGCCTGCGGATTCTGCTGCTGTTGCAGGATCCCCTGGTGCTGCTGCTGCTGCTGCTGTTGCGGCGACTGGTGAGGCGGCAGCGGATGGCAGTTGCCGGGCCCCACGAAAGGGCAGTTATTGGCCATAGCGGCCCCAGCGAAAAACAAATCGCTGGCGCCAAAGGAGCGGGCGACTAGGCCGCTCGAGTAAGGCGGGCTGAAGCCTTCCAGCTTGAACGCAGAGCGACTCCGCCAACCGCCGACAAGATGGCGGCTCCCGCGGAAATGAGCAAGAAAAAAAAAATCCTTCCGGGACTGAGGCGGCCAATCACAGCCCGTGGGAGGGGGGGCTATGAAGAGGAGGTGGTTGGGCCGACTCCGAGGGCGGCTCGGAAAACCCGAGGAGGAGGAGCAGCAGCACGCGGTGTCCCTTCGGTTGGGCTCGGAGAGCGCGCGAGGCTGAAGTGTGCTTAGGCTGTTTCGTAGGGTGAGGTGGGCCCAATCGCCTGCATATTGCAAAGCCTGGCGTTTCGCGTCGTAATAATAGAATGCCATTGGATTAATTGAGAAGAAGGCTACGTATCCTGTGGCTGTGCTTGCAGGACACGCGGACTTGCAATGAGGCTGACCGTATGGTAGCCGAGGGCGTTGTTGTAAACTCAGCTCGGACTATCGATGTTCTTCTGTCTTGTCAAGCACTTCCAACACCGCAATTTATTTATTTATTTATTTCTTTATTTATTTGATTTGCCAATTGTTTACAAGATAATAAGTATAAATGTATACATAGTTGTGAATACATGAAATGGTTACATATAAGAAAAATAAAAGAATAAGAGAAACAATAGGACAGGGACGGTAGGCACGTTGGTGCGCTTATGCACGCCCCCTTGTGAACTGTTAAATTGTAGTGCAAGGCTTAAGTGGTGTGTGCAAACGCGGGTATTTATTTGAGCGCTTTTAGTAAGGTCTTAAACGCATTTGACCAAGGTTTTTTAAAAAAATGATATAAAAAGATTCCTTAAAAAAAAAAAGGCATACAGGTTTTGAAAACTAGAATGATAAAAGTCTATGGAGATTCTCAGTTATTCAGGTCAGGATTGTCCCTTTTTTTCAAGAGGCAACTGGACTTTCTGGTTTTTCTTTGAAGGCGTTTCGCTTCTCATCCAAGAAGCTTCTTCGGCTCAGAGCTTGGATGAGAAGCGAATCGTCTTCAAAGAAAAAACAAAAGTCCAGCTGCCTCTTAAAAAAAGTACCTTTGGGACTAGAACAGAGGTCCCCAAACTTGGCAACTTTTAAGACTTGTGGACTTTTCTAGGTCCTCAAGTCTTAAAGTTGCCAACTTTGGGGACCCCTGGAGTAGAATGATAAAAGATACCTGGAATCGGGCTCATGGTGTGCCTTGTCACTTGTGATTCAACAGGTTACTGAAGCACTAAAATCTCTTCAACCTTTGCATTTGCTACTTTTTCTTTTTGACCTACCACTCGTGTTAAAATCTCATAGAACATAGAATAGCAGAGTTGGAAGGGATCTTGGGGGGGCATCTATTCCAGCCCCCCTGCTCAAGCAGGAGTCCTTATATACAATTTCAAGCAAATGTCCAGTCTCTTCTTAAAAACCTTAAATGTTGGAGCATCCACTACTTCTGAAGGCAAGCCCTTCTTCCAATTAATTGTTCTCCCTGTTAGGAAATTTATCCTTAGTTCTAGGTTGCTTCTCTCCTTGATTAGTTTCCATCTGTAGAAATAATTGGAAAAAACTAGAAAATTTGCAGCACTTGACCACACAGTAGATTGGTATTTATAGCCATTAAGAGGAGAAATTGATTATTGAGACAGTGATATAAAATGGATCCAGTTGCCTTGGACTGGATCAAATGTAAATGGTTTGTGCTTAACAGTTCAGATTAGAAAAAGATAGTCACATTCACGTCTTCCTTGTGATTATAGATAAAATCCCAATGTGTGAGAAAGGGGGAATGGTTGCACAACTTGGATGAATTCATTTCTTTGATAAGGGGTGGGGGGAAATAGAAGGAGATATAAAATAGAAAAAAGAGGAGACCTAGGTGGCAAGTAGATGAGATAGGTCTGGAGATTAGCCTACAGAGATGAAAGGATAAATCTATTGTAACCATGCCACATTTTAGAATCAAGAGTTACTTACAGAGAATGAGGAAATAACAAAAAGATACTGAAAAATATAACACTCCAGATTATTAACTCTAAACTTGCAAGTCATTAAGTGGAAGGTGTCTCAGTGAAGAAATTCAAGGATGCCTTGGGAGCGGCAGAAGCCACAACAGAGACTGTATATAAGTCCCAGGTTCTGTTGCAGGGGACACCACTCCTGCCTTTGAGATCAAAAATCCAAAATCTTTAGGTTTAGTGCTTTTACATTAGAATACAACTGACCTAAACACTGAACATTCCAAGATAGTGATAGGAATTTTGTTCAATTTTATTTTGGCTATATTATTGTATAGCATTTCATCTTTAAACATAGTCACTTTAGATTTATCATAATTATCTGCTATTCTATAATCGACTATTTCAGCTTAAGTAAACAAAACCATATCATCTGCATAAGGCTAAAGTAAAATATTTTCTCATATAGAGGGAGGAAAGAAATACAGTTCACTTAGTTCATATAGCAGATCATTAATAAAGTACGGTAATTAAAAAAGGAAAAGTGTCCAAAACCCAGGCTTGCTTTGTCTTTATTTTGATTCACAATTGTTTTAAGGAGGATACGATGAAGAGGAAGGCTTTCTTTTGTTCTGTGTGAGAAAAAAAGGCCTAGCTAGATACAGAAAATGAAAATCAGTGATCCCATCTTGTTAAAAACCTCCAAAGAAGTTCAGTGTCAATTGAGTTATTTTATGACATATATAAATAAGCTCAAACCTGATTTATATCAAGAGTTGAAGGTTAATTCCATAGGAAAAAGGAATGTGAAAGAAATTTAGATAACCATAATGACAATCAAAGAAAGCAGATTCCCATATTTGTATATATGTATGCAGGTAATTTATATAGCCATGAAATATACTTGGATCTCAATTTGCACAGGAATTTCTGAGACTACAGGCAGTCCTCAACTAATGACGAAAATTGAACCCAAAATTTATGTTGCTGAGTTAAGACATTTGTTAAGTGAATTTTGCCCCATTATATGACCTTTCTTGTCATAATTGTTAAATAAATCCCTGCAGTTAAGTTAGTAATACGACTGTTATGTGAATCTGGCTTCCCCATTGACTTTGCTTGTCAGAAGGTCATAAAAGGTGATCACAATACCCTGGGTTGCTGCAACCATCATAAACACGACTCAGTTGCCAAGCATCTGAATTTTGATCACATGACCATGGGGATGCACATGACCATGGGGATGCTCAATGGTCGTAAGTGTGAAAAACAGTCAAGTCACTTTTTTCACGGCCATTGTTAACTGTCACTAAACGAACTTACAATTTGGAGACTACCTGTATAGAATTTAAATAGTAATATTTTTTGTTCTTAGTTTTGAATATGGATATAACAATGAAAAAAGATGACCTTGTGAAGATTATTACATTTACACCACCATTGTATAAGCAACGTTACCATTTTATTAAGCAGTTGGTGGATAAGCATAAACCTAAAAAGGTTAGTATGTGTTTCCTAGTACATTTTTTTTCAGTATGACTAACTGCACTAGAACTCTAATCCTTAAAGTTATTACTTTGCTGTGATAAAATACAGTTGAAAAAAATTGAATTAGGAATTGTAATACAATAGGAAGACTCCAAACAACTAATGTAGGGAGTATTTATGTATTTGTCATGAATAGTATAAATTGTATTAGATTTCCAAACTTATTTCATGGAACCTCTAGCACAGGGCTGTCAAATTAGGTCTGGATGTGTCATGCGCTGGCCACGCCCCCGCCCAGTTTCGTGAAGGGGAAAAAAGTCCTGACATGTCATATGACACCACCATGATGACACGAGTTTGACACATCTGCTCTAGCAGTTCCCAAACTGTGCAGTGTGAGTACCCCAGAACAATTAGACAGTTCTGTTTAGTAAAAATATCTTGTTATGGTTCTCCAAGGCATCTCAGTGCACAGATTGGGAACCACAGCACTGAGGGGTGTACATTTTAAATATTATGGTTATTATTCAAGTAGATGCTGTGAAAAAGCATTTCAATAAAACAGTAGACCCTTACTCAGATCAGAAAAATAAAGAGTAGTGGACTTCTGGACCTTGGGCTTTCTAATTCAATCTGCCTTTGGATTATGGATTTCCTGTCTGGCTGCTCACAGAGGGTCAGATTAGGTAATCATACCTCTTCAGCCCTTATTCTTAACACTGGTATACCACAGGGTTGCGTGTTGAGTCCCTTACTCTATACTCTTTATGTGCATGACTGCATTCCCACTCATGCTAGTAATACTATTGCTAAATTTGCAGATGATACAACAGTGGTGGGACTTATCTCCAGGGGGGATGAGTCTGCCTACCGAGATGAGGTAGACCGGTTGCTTTTGTGGTGTGGAGACAGTAACTTGGTCCTCAACACCAATAAGACCAAGGAACTTATAGTGGATTATAGAAGGAACAGATCAGACATCCAGCCCTTGCTTATCAATGGAGACCGAGTGGAGCAAGTGGCCAGTTTTAAGTTTCTGGGTGTTACCCTAAAAGAAGACCTGACCTGAGGTGCCCACATTGCAGCCCTGGTCAAAAGGGCCCAGCAGAGATTATACTACCTGAGACTTCTCAGAAAACAACAACTGAATGAAAAACTGCTGGTGACCTTCCACTGCTGCACCATAGAGAGCATTTTAACATACTGCACCTCTGTATAGTTTGCCAATTGCACAGTGGCAGATAGGAAAGCAGTCCGGAAGGTTAATGTCATTGCCCAGAAGATCATTGGTTGCCCTCTCCCCTCTTTGGAAGAGCTTTATAGCTTCCGTTGCCTTAAGAAAGTTCAAAACATTCTCAAAGATCTATCTCATCCTGGGAACCCTTTTTTTGAACTTTTTTTTTTTTTTTTAAACAAGTTTTATTAATTTTTAAAACACACAAATTATCATTATTCATTACATGTTTAAACCTTTTTTCATTGTCAATTTAACAAGTCAGATAAATTATAATTCTATTTTAAACCATTTCCATACAACATACCAAAACCTCTTATTCAATTTCTCTTTACTTCTTATTCAATATCATTATTATTATTTCATCTGTTTCTTTCTGACTTAGTTACCATTATTCTCATTCTATATTTCTACAAGTTTTAACTAATTCTCCCCCCAAAAGACATATACACACAACACACAAAACATAAAAAAAATCTTTTTGGAAAGTAACTTGGACCCAGGTGTCTCTCTCTTCATGGACATCAATTATATTCATGCTCATCTTACATATCATTACTTATTTTATTTACCATTCTAAGCCTTCTATATTAACTTCCCCACATATTTCACACTTCTTACTTCTATCTTAATTAATCATCTTAGTTTGAATCGTTATATTTATATCTTTTGTCCATTTTTTATCATCCCTTTGTCTCATTCCTTATAAAAAAAAAAGAAAATAAGTTTCTCCTGAAATCATTAATCAGAGTATGATGCCTTTCTATCTCCCCCTAAGTTAATCAAATTAATCTTTAAAATAATATCTAATACCCAATCCGATTTTGCTTGGTACATTCTATCTAACTAATACATCCAACATAATTAAGTACATAATTAGACAATAAATCCAAATATTAAAAAAAGATACTATAATAAAAATTTTATAATAACCTCAATACCATAGTCTTATTAAACTCTTTAATTAAAACAATATTCTAAACCTCCCCTATTATTAAGTTTTAAAGCCAATCATTTTTAAACATTTTAACATTTTAATCTCTTATCAACTCTTAAATCATTACAATACTACCATCTCATCTTATGTACCTTGCAAAATCTTTTTTTTTTAAAAAAAAATTATACTTTATCCATTATCCATAAAAATTTCTTTTTTTCATTTAATTTCAAAACATTGTAGCTTTTCTCCACCTTTTCCCTTTCTTTCTTCTCCCAACAAACCTTTCTACCCCCTTCTTCTAGCCTCTGCCTTACCAGCTTCCCTTCTCTGTCGTATTCCTTTTCCCTTTTGTTTACTATCATCATATTGGTTTTGCACCTTATTTTTCCCTTTCTTAAATGTTTTTTAGATCTTAAGTCCTTAAGTCCTTTAGTTTTCTTCTTTTCTCTTCTTTTCTTTTCTTTCTCTCTTCCTTCTTTCTGGATCAAATTCTGAGATTCATTAAAAATGGCTCCTTCCTTTCTTTCTTGTTCCTCTGCTGTCTTCATCTGTTGTAATGTTTGTTGATAATTAGTAAGCGCCATTTCTAAGAAAAGGAAAGCTTCTTCCACACCATCTTTACCATTTTTTTTTGCTTGTTCATATTCTTTTCTTAGTTCCTCAACAGAAAGAGCCATTATAAATCTTTTCTTTTCTTTTCCCTTCTTTCTTCTTACAACAACCAGAATATTCAAAAGAAAATAAAAAAATAAAACAGTCCCAAAGTTATCAGTCAGTCCAAACCAAGGCAGAGTTCTCACTTTCTCCTTCTGGGGTAATATCAATCCAAGAGAAAGAAAGTCCAAATCTGTTTAAAATCTTATTGCAATATATTCTTGTCTTCAAATCCTTAAGGCATCTGCTCCAACAAAGTCTTAGCATACAAATATTTTCTTTTTAATCCTCTCTCTTCCCACTCATCGCTTAAAACCAATTTTCACCTAAAAGAAATAGGTTTCTTAATATCCAGTTATTTATTCCGTGGGAAAAGAGGGAAAGCTATCCTTTCAGCACCTTCAAACAGCTGCTTTTTCCTCTTCTGGCAG
The DNA here is from genome assembly GCF_049901735.1 of Notechis scutatus. Classification (NCBI taxonomy): domain Eukaryota; kingdom Metazoa; phylum Chordata; class Lepidosauria; order Squamata; family Elapidae; genus Notechis; species Notechis scutatus. The sequence continues at coordinate 92,786,335 of NC_142011.1, read as the reverse complement.
GTATTATTCAGAAAGTCATACTTTTCAGGAATTTTATTAAATATGTCTTAGAGTCCTAGGAGCCAAGAAAACTTTCTCCTCTCAATCACTTTCTCCACTTCCTCCTGCGCATTCTTACCTGGCTGCCAGCTTCTTTGTGGCGGCCATTACAGACCGCCGCTGCACCGTCCTGGGAAAAGGGAGTTCTGCCGGCAGGGAGGAGTCTGCAACACCCCCAAACCCTTCTCCGGATCCCCCTACCTTCAGCTGCCCCTGCAGTGGCCTAGCTCCGCACCCGTCTGGGTCGGAGCCCCAAAAACGGCTAGCGCGGCAGGGATCGCGCAGCCGCAAATCCCTGCCGCTCGCGGCCGACAAACCGGAAGTTCTCCCTTTTTTTTGTTCAAAACATTCTCAAAGATCTATCTCATCCTGGGAACCCTTTTTTTGAACTATTACCATCTGGCAGACGGTACAGAATAATAAAAACGACAAATAGGCTGAAAAACAGCTCCTATCCCAGGGCAGTAGCTCTTTTGAATTCTGCTGTATACTGCAGTGTTGGTGTGGTGTCAGGGGTTTCCGGTTCAATGTGTGAAGGGTGAAGGAGGTGTGTTTGTGTTTATTTTCATGGTCATGGTCATGATGTGACTGAAGATGATGTTTGATTTCGTTGTACGAGGTGCAATGACAATAAAGTACACTAAACTAGTAGTTAAATAATATACTCTGAAGTCACAAGTAAGCTGTTGTTGGCATGATCATAGTGTATTGAAAAGCCACAGCTGAATCCATTCATAATCTGTAAAGCCATAAACTATGGATTTAGAATTCACAGGAAAGCTACAGTTGCACAGCTTGCTAAATTAAAAACAAACAACATTATAGGTTCATGGCATGGTAAGGGTTACTTGGTTATTGGGTTAAAATAATAATTGCTTAGTGGGATGTGTGAACCTTTTAAATTAGAAATATTTGATCTGGTTTTAGGTAAGCAAGATTCATTTTTAAGAGTTGTATATGTGTGCATGTTTGATGGATTTTGCTAATAATATGCATGGTGATTTTTGCATATGATTTCTGTATAAATATAAGTATTGAGGATATTGTCCACTTAAAAATGTTACAGCATTTTCCCCCAATGCTGTAGATCACAGTCCTCTGTCACCATATAATTAACTTAATCAAGCCTAGCATTAAATCAGCATTCATTTTCATTACATAAGAAAACAGTATCGAACAAGTCTTATGTGTGATATTAGAAATTATATTAATTTCAAATTAACAGGTGGCAGATTTGGGATGTGCTGATTGTAGACTACTCTGGATGCTGAAATTCTGCAATTGTATTGAAGAACTTGTTGGGCTAGATATGAATGAAGAGGTGATGAAAGAAAACCTGTAAGTTGAATGTGTAAGTTATTTTTGGGAAAACAATGTTTTGTGCTCCAAACCTACCTACCTACCTACCTTCTTTCCCTCTCTCTGTCACTCTCTGCTAAGAAAAGAGTTATATTTTCCATTTCTGAAATGTTCTTTAAAAATATTGATATGATAGGTAAGTGCCTAATTGAGAGTTGATTATAACATTTTTGAGTTGAGGGAACAAAGAATATGGTTGTTCGTTTATGATCTTTCTCACATATACAATCTGCTATGCATTTCATTGCTATAAAGATCTCTAGCACAATTAATCAAAAAGTAATATATAAACATTTTTCTTTCCTGATAATACCATTTTTGCACTTCACTTGTTTTGCTATTTTTAATGAGTAAGGAAAACTTACTATCATTTTCATTCCTCTCAGGAAAATAATTAAATGGACAGTAGTTCAAAAAATAATGCTGTATGAAAAAAAATCTATTCAGTGTCCACAAATTAATAATATTTTATTTAATAGTAGTCTAACATATGTCACAAAAATATGGCAATAGACCAAGGAGATCTGTTGGTATCCAAAGAAACAGTATCCATGTCATTCATAAATCAGCCAGACATTATTCAGATTGTACCTACAATGCACTGGATGGGGGAGAATATTAAAATTCAAGTATTTTTTACTTATAGTCTTCTTTCATGTTGAATGATGGAAGCTGAATTATACATTCCTGATTTATAGGACATGCAAGATGAAAAGGGAGATGAATAGACAAAAACAATACTTTCATTCTGTGCAATTTATTTGCTTCCAGGTATTCGCTGTCTCCCCTTCCTAGTGACTATCTTCAGCCAAGTGAAAGACAGCTGACAGTCACCCTTCTTCAGGGTTCAGTTGCTCACAAAGATCCTTGTATGCTGGGCTTTGATATGGTAACCTGCATTGAATTGTGGGTATTACTTTGATATTTCATATTAGTTGATGAATGTTTAAAAAGCAAACTCAGATGACTAAAAACACAATTTTCTTTATATATACTACTAAAATTCTTGTTCTTACACTCTTTGATCCAAGGCACCTCAGATGGACTAACTTACAGTATGCATCCAAAATCTGGGACCCATGGCTCTTGTGAAAGAAATTTTATAAAACCTTTTATGACATCGAAATTATAATAATACAGCTTATTGACCTAATGCAAAATATAAACCATTTCCTGTGCTGATGTTTGATTGTGTTATGGGTTGTTTTTAGCTACATCTTTGAATGTATCCTGCCTTTCCCAGTGAAGGTAGAATATTAGAAGTTTTATCATTGTTTGAAGGCATTAAGGAAATTGGTGAGGAAATATCTCTGAAAGAATGATCCAAAGGATGATGGGTTATCTAGGATATTTATAAATTTCTATTTCCTGGTTCTTAGCAAAGTCTCATAAATAAGGAATGTCTTTTCTTAGTTTTTCAGTTTCTTAGACTATAGAACAATGCAAATATGATCTGGAAGTAAAGAAGTATAAAAGCACAATTTTTATACTGGCAGTGCAGTATATTAAAGTTAATTTGTAATTCAGGACAAGCAGGACAGTGATTCTATCTCTCCTACTATTGTTTTGCTCCTGTGCCGTTGATTTTCCATCTATACCCAAAATTTGAATATTGGTGATCAATTCTGTTCTCTGCATCAATTCATTATAACAATTGCATTGAAGTCCTGGAATATTGTTAAAGTAAATATATTCACTTGATCTGAAAAGTAAAAAGATCTTTTTTACAACTTTGTACTTACAGAATAGAACACCTAGAGGCAAAAGAGCTTGAGAAATTTCCAGAAGTAGTATTTGGTTTCATGTCTCCAGCCATGATCATAATTAGCACACCAAACTCAGAATTCAATTATTTACTTCCAACAGTATCATTTAGACATCCAGATCATAAATTTGAATGGAATCGAACACAATTTCAGAACTGGTAAGTTCCTTCAATCTTGTATAGATTGTGTGGTGAAAGAATAAAGAACAAAGATAGATATTTTAATGTAAAACTAAAATGCAACAAAACAAACCATTGCTTTTAATAGTCACTATAATTCTGAATATATGGAGGTTATCTTTTCTTCCTTGCTTTTATGTTATTTTAAAAATGTATATGCTACTCTTTTCCCAGGTTTTCCCAGCCTTGCACTACTTTAAAATTAGCCATGAAAAAGGACATTAAAACAGTAGTACTATAAATACAAACCATGAAAGCCTAACAGCAACCAAAATCATTAAATGGTGTTTTGCAATACATTAATATTAAATATTGAACTATTATAGTAAAAGGCTTGGGAGAAATAGAAAGTCGTTGCCTAGTGCTAGACAGAAAAATAGTAGATACTTAGCAGTGTTTCACTACAGTTGGGAAATGCTGCCTTCCCTAAAGATGAGTAGGAATATGTGGGAATAAAAATCTTCAAATAATTTATTCTCACAAGATAATGCAGTTAACACGTTGTATGTTAACACCAGTACTTTGAATTGGAAGTAGAAATGAAGCAGGAAATAATGAAAATCAGATCAGACCAATCTCATATTTTACTGCCAGTTTTGAAATGGTGACAGTTAAAAAAAACACAACACCACAGGAGTGATAGTGTTTTGTATTTAGGGTTATCATATCTAGTTGATTTAACAATAACTCCAATGATCGGAAAGTAAGTGGAAAATGATGTAACAGGTCAATCCCATCCATTCTATATATTTATGGGAACCAAGATTTTAAAAGGCATGTACAAAAGTGAAATTTAACATCTTAACTTTTCTCATAAAATTAAATTATCTTGAAAAGGGTTTATCTAATGATATTGAGAAATATTGTCTCATGGGTCTCGAATTACTGCTTCGTCATAGCTCCTAGATTCAACATACCAAAATTCTTATCTGTGAAAGCCTGTTCACTGAGAGGTTTGAGCCATTTGCTGCATGTTTAATAGTATGAAAAAGAGACAGCCACTTTCAGGAAGTTGCTTCCTTTCTTGTTTTGAGATTACAGAATTAAGAGTTGTTAACGTCAGCCTTATTTGCTTCCAAATATATTGTAAAAAAAATGAACAAACAAACCCAAAAAGAGACACTGCAAAACTGGGGAGACAATTTTTTGATTACTGGCTTTGCATGTAGAAAACATGGTAAAATGGTAACTTTATTTCTAGTAGTCACTGTTGTCCACCTCACTGCTAAATCAGGTACATTTCCATTGCAGTGATAATGGAAAAGGAGAAACAGAGTGCCCTTCCCACCAATAAACCTTACTCTTCTTTCTTTCTTGACCTGTTTTCATAAGCATGACCATGTATTGTTGTGACACTAAGTGAATAAAATTATTTGTTGTATTGGGCTGTGTTTTTACTGTCTAGTTGTAGTTAAGATATTTAGAGTAGACATAGAAGGTTGGAATGTGTGATGTGCTTGTTTGTTAGAATAAACCCCTTTAAACTTCTTAATTTTTCTTTCCTCATAAATTTAGGGCTGTGGATGTTGCTGCTCGATATGATTACACAGTAGAGTTTACTGGAGTAGGAGCATCACCTCATGGGAAGGATGTTGGATTTTGTACACAAATTGGAGTGTTTATAAGAAAAAACCTAAGAAATGTCGAGCCTGAAAGATTTGAAGAATGTCAGAGAAGAATTTATAAAACTGTAGGTAGATCTTTTTCTTTTGTAAGATCAGACAATTTTCATTTGAAGGAACTATTTTGAAACATATAACAATCAAAATACTGGGCTTCTGCCTCTTTATATCAAACACACTTTAGATCAGGGTAGCTGTAAATGTTAAAATATCTACTGGAAAAGAAGTTCAATTGATTTCAGGTGGTCTTCCAAATAAATATGTCTCGAGAAAGCAAGACTATGGAAAGTCTTTCAGATATGTCAACTGGAGTTTAAGAACTCCCATTATTCTTAGATAATTTAAACCAAAAAATTTGGATGTAATGAGATTACTACCAAGACAGATAGTCCTCAAATTATGAGCAAAATTGGGACTGGAAAATTAATTAGCAGAGTCATTAAGTGAGGCAACACATGATGCACCTGATTTTACAAGCAAATCCCCATGGTTGTTCAGTAAATCATGTGATTGTTAAGCGAATCTGGCTTCCCCCATTGATTTTGCATATCTGGAGCCAACTCAGAAGATCAAAAATAACAATCACAAAACTGCAGGCCTTTGCAATAATTGTAAATGCGAGCTGGCTCCCAAGACCCCAAATTGTATGTAAAATATGTAAAAAATGAGAAGACATCTACTCCATGAAACAATTATATCTTGCATATTCATAGTTCAACATATATACTTGCTTAGAAATAAGTTTCATGTTTAAGGAGATTTACTTTCTATCAGCATGTAAACAGTAGACTGTAATAAGCTTCTTGTAATTTGTGAAAAATTTCAGGTAAGATATACTGCTTTATGTATTGGCTAGATATTTTTTTTACTTGTTCTGAGCATATTCATCTGGGTCCTCATGCTTGTTGTTCAAGGTTTTCATGTTCCAATTTTATGATTTTTCCAGGCTTCTGCTACTTATCATGATTTTGCCTTGTGCAATGGACTGCATTTGATATTTCATCATCAGTTTCAGAAACCACTCTATGCAATAGAGCTGCTAGCACCTGTTGATGCATACATAGGGAATATTAGAGTTACTGGAAAGTTCACTGCCCTTGCAAAACCAAAGAATGATAACTGGAACTAGAACACATGTAGCAAACTACTGTAATCAACATAATCCTACTGAATTGCATTTATTATTTCTGTTCAAAGATGTAATTTCTTCTGGCATAGATCAGTTTGATCTGAATGCCCTTATGTGAGGTTTTGATTCAGAACCCCATGTTGTGAGCTCCCAAACAGCATCAAAGGCCTCCTTCCAGATCAGGTAGTTTCTCATTTGTCATCACAAGTAATTTGTGACTAAGTCAGGAATTTCAATCTATATGACATTTTTAAAGAAAATAGTTCAGTCACCAAATGGCAATTGGAATAAGGATTCAAGAGTAAGGAAACACGGGAACAAGAGTCATGAGCTGAAATTCTGAATGATTGATCCCAATGAAGGCTGAAGGCAAAGTGATTACATAAATCTATCTGCAGGCAATTGTCAGCAACTATTTTGATCTGGCCCTTTGCCTAGTGAGGAGCCTCATTGAGTAGCATTGATGTGTAAGTTTGTTGCTGAGGATTGGGGGTTGTAGCCATCATCTGACTGCTCCAACTGATCAAGAGATGTCTGTGGTGGATCAGCCTCAGATGAATCATGGCTTGATGATTCCTGAGGCTGACAATCTACAGCAGGGGTCTTCAAACTTGACAGCTTTAAGACTTGTGGACTTCAACTCCCAGAATTTCTTTTCCAGTCATGTTAGCTCAGGGATTCTAGGAGTTGAAGTCCACAAGTCTTAACCTTGCCAAGCTTGAAGACCCTTGATCCACAGGCTCAAATGGAACAATGTCAAGAGTGAGGTTCTGAAGCTAAATTGTGGCCCATGGCAAGTAGACACTAAAAAAAGAAAGACACTCTGTACTCTGATGTTTTTCCATCAGTTGAAGACCTCTCAGGAAGGAGCTGTACCTATTGTGTACTAAAGTGGGAAGGGCATCTACACAGAAAACTATAAAGAATTAGTTGTTTATAACTTGATTCTGAAGTATTGTAAACTTGCCATAAAGTTTAATGTTGAGTATTATAGTTTATAATAGCTAAATATGTAAAAGCTTTTAAAACATTTGATGTGCTATATAAATGCCTTGAATTTTGTTTTTTCTTGAGAAAGGTTTTCAAAGTCATATATCCAAGCCTTAAAGATGAAAAGTATTTGCAGAATGCAGTGGTCAATGAAGTTTTTCGAGCAGCAGAGATAATTGCAAGGAAACACCTGGACTATAGAAAATCTGAATATAAAAAGCACTGTGAGACTCTCATTGGAACAGAATCCCAATTTCAGCAATCTACTTTCCAGATGTATTTGGATGATTTTCCTTTCTCTGAAGCTGATAGTAAAATTATGCAGCCAATGGCTAAGGGAAATGTTATCTATGTACCTCTTGCAAAAATATTTTCTTTTTCCAAAGTCAATCAACTTTGTGGTACCTTTGAAAAACTCAATAAGCTTGTAAGTGGCAAAATTACACTAAGCCATGATGGTTCTGCAGTGATGATTGAGATGGACTATGAAGATGAACAACAGGATGGTGATCAGAATTAAAAAGAACAGTTCCTGTCATGAACATAATAGTCTCATAATTGAAATTCTAGTAATTGCTGGTTTAAAATTGGACTTAAATACTATAATCAGATGTGACATTTTAGCATTAAATTGGATTATAGATGGTTGAGTAACTTCTTAGTCTCCAAGAGTGGCTCTTGGTTTTGTTTTTCACCTGAGGAAAGTAGCTTGTTACCAAGGGGCTGTTGCCCACAAAGTGGATGAGGTAATATTATACTAGGTAATACTTAAGGGTGAAGGAACCCTTCCTTAAAAATATAACAAAAAATGAAAAATTCAAACTCAAGTAAGCAATACAACTTTTCAAACAATTGGAAGTACAGTGAGAGTGCAGTTTACTACATAACTCTGAATAAGTTTGAATGAAAAGATGTCAGTCTAATCACAAAGCAAAAAAAAGTGATTGAAACAAGTTTAAAAATTGATATTCCTAATTTTAATACTGCAAAAAATAAAATTTAAGGAGTTTTGTAGTAAAATATAGAGATTGCTGTACAAAAGATCATTAGTATATACTAGATAAAATGAAGTATTTGCTAGTAATACACTGAAGTATGGTAAACATTGAGTACTTAACTAAATAAACCCCCTGTAATCATGTATTACGCTTTTGTGCTTTTTCTCCAAATGTCTTAATATTTCTGTGCTACAAAATAACTTGCTAACATGTTTGCGTGATTGATTTGCAGAGTCTGAGGGGATAACTATACAGGTAGTTTCAATCTTGCTTTCAAATTCTATCAGCAGGAATGACAGAAACTGATCCTGTCACAATTCTTTTTTGTGATGGACATTCTAAATCTAAAATATTGTTAGTGGTAAGATGCAGCTCTCACTTTGGTGTCATTAAACTGGTTAATATCAAATATTTCCCCTCAGTTACAATAAAATATCTTCATCCCCATATCTTCATATTTAGAAATATAAAGGCTGCTCTCTGTACATTTTGTTGACAAAAGTGATCTTTCTATAATTAGTTTTGAAATATTGCTGAGATTCCCAGCAACGGCGAAGCGCATGAATGTTTATGCTATTCCAGTGTGGCAGTGAACAGCTCTATTACCTTTATCCACAAACAGCATTGGCATGTTTTCCTAAATATTGCTACTGTTTCTCACCCTTCACAACTTTAAGTTGTTTCAAGTTTGATATCCCTGAGAAGAGTGGAAACTAGCATGGTTTCAAGGAAACTTCCTATAACAGTTTATTTAGTGACTATTTTTACAAGTAAAGCACATAGGATTTTATTTATTGTATATTTGTATAACTGGCCATCACACATGAAAGTCATTCTGGGTGGCATACAATATTTTAAAATATTATAGAATAAAAATGCTCAAATTAAATGAAAATAGAATGCAAAAAATATGTGACTCATAATTAGCTGTGTCAAGAATCTCTGATGGCATATGACAGGGCTTTCAAACTCCCGGTCCGCGGGCTGGATGTGTCATGCACTGGCCACGGCCACACCTGATTTAGCAAAGGGGGAAAAAAATCCTGATACATCACATGATGCCACCGTGACGATGTGAGTTTGATATCCCTGGCATATGACAGGGAAACATAAATGTGGCAAACATCAATCTAGTAGAAAGCCAAATTCAGTAAACATTAAGTTCCTTTCTGTATAAAATGCACATATTAGAACATCAGAGTCTCTGGAATCGGTACCATCAAATACTTAATTCTGTGCCCCATAGCATCCAGAAGCCATCAGGAAAGTAAAAGCGCAGACAGATCTAAGAGAACTAAGACTATTGCCTTTCCCAGACTTGTCTTATAAAGGACATCAGTTAAGACAATTGGTGGTTCCTCGCTCCAATAACCAGGAGTGGAAAGTGGAGGGGAACATATTTAGATCATTAACAGCACTTTAACTACCTTCAGGTGAGTCTAAAAAGGAGCAGTAGGAAATGGATGATCCTTTTAAATATTAAAAAGCTTAAAGTGGTTTTCCCTAAGTGTGCATAGTACTATTGTTAAAGTATCCAGCATCAATCCCTGCAAATATTTAAAGCATTTACAATATTATGTTCCATGTAGTCAGTGAAATGAGCCATGATAAATATGATCAAGAAGAGGCCCTACATGGCTACAAATATCCACATCCTCAGACCTTGCACTCTAAAATGGATTTATAACACAAGACTGGGCCAGACTATATCTGACAGGTATTTGTATTCACATCAATATAAGCACACACAGGAGCTATTTTACCTCCAAAATTCCTTGAGTTGTGTATCCTGCACTATAAAATAAGGAATAGGTTTCGCATAGCATTTGGCTTTAACCAGCTTTTTAAAAAAGCTGGTTAACCAGGTTATTTAATATATTGAGAGAAATACATTTCTTGGCATATTTTATTGCCAAGCTCTAGTTAACTCTGTCTCTTTAATTCTCCTTTGCTAAAATACTTCATTGTTGAGGCTGAGATATTTCATTAGCCGAGGGTCTCTCAGAGGTCTCTGGGAATCGGAAGATTTGTCAGTGATATGTGATGTGATGCAAGTTCCATCTTTCATGTACATGCATGGAACATTGCAGCGTAGGTACTAAAAGACATGGAGTTTGCTTTGTATTGCCTTCATCCTCCCCCCGCCCCCCAAAAATGCATAGGCTCTCTTTTGTTTAAGGAATTTTCAATTCTGGTTTTTAATTTAAGCCAGTACACTACAGAAACTAATATGCATGAGAAAACACAAGGTGCTGTGGCCAGATAAACCAACTTAACTTTAACTTATAGGAAAAATAAAAATAAAACCATCGATGGCATCAAAATCAATTTTATGCCAATTCTTACTACACTTAGCAAATAAGTGAATTATTAATATATGATCAATATTATCTTTAGCACTAGGGATTTAACAAAAGGACTCCTTGAATAGAATTTATCTTTTATGGAAAATTATTGGCTCAAATAAGCCAGTTATTTGGCGAGTGAGGAGGGCAGGGGTGGTGAGGGTGGCTTGTGGCCTTTAAAAAAATACCTGAAAATAGGGTGCAATTAATTTAAAAATCCTTTTGCTTTCTGCACGCTATTTTCAGGAAAGGTAACCTGCTTTCTTTGGAATGAATTCTTGTAAGGGAAAAAGTAATGCAGGAAAAGTATTTAAATGTCTGTGATGATTATTTTAAAAAACAACACCAATAAAAGTTGAGGACAAATTTTATTGAATTTGTAAGTTCACTTTACAATGAAGTATTTTATGATAAAAATTTTGATTTTAATAAAAAAAACAGCATGTCAGTATACAGTTTACGCAAGTTTAATGCCATATAAATATGAAGATCATTTCCCATGTCTCAGATGATACTGGAATCACTTCATTAAAATAATACAATTAATAAAAGTGCATGATATTTGTTCAAACTTTACACAGAAGAATTAATACATAGAATGAGCATATAGAATAAGAAGACCTACCACCAACATGTTGAATGCCAAGAGAGAAATCCCCTCTGTACTAGGTTTAAAAGGAACAAAACTGGATATCTCTATATGGACTAATATTGCATTTTATCGTACAAATTATATTCACCATGGAATATTTAGTGAAAGTGATAATTTCTCATTATGAATACTGTAAGTGATCCTATAATTTATTTTAACCTGTGCATTCTCATACCAATTTGCTATTTCTCTAATTCAGTTATTTTCCAGGACTAAGATCCTTCATCAATAAATTCAAGCACTATCTTAGATTCATTTTAGTTAACCACACTGCTAGAAAGTTCAAAGTAAACTAAAGTATATTTCAAAATAAACCTTGTGCATTCCCTTTCCATTATTTTAACAGCAGCTTTAAAAACCTACTTAAAGTCAAGTTAGAATAAGTTGAAACATAATAGAACACTGTTGGGTACCATAGTAAAGAAATATTATTTTAAAAGTTCACGCATGTGATTTCAGCAAAAAAGCTATATTTATAAAAAAAACAGTATTTCAAACATTAGAAATCCTTCATTTAACTAAAAATTCATACTCTTTTCAAAAAGAATCAGTGATATGAAAACAGTACAAATAAGACATGAAATAAGATAGTATAATTAGCTTATTAAAAGTTATTTTTAAAGGTGTATCAATTTCTATTTTTTAAATATATGAGACCAGCTACTAAACTATTGATACAATTCAAGATTATTGGTAGTTTTCATACCATTAAGCAAAAAAAGTAAAAGTAACAGTGATGTTTCTGCTGTCAGATAATGCTTTGTTGAAATTGTTGCATAGGCAAATTATATTGTTTTGTTTATACAAATGTTTACACATCACAGTTCTGCCAGGATATTTCTTCTGTGTAAGTCTAATTGAAATAACTTCTATTTAAGAAGGCATGGAAAAAAGTGATTTAATACTGGACAGCGCTAGGAACAAAGCATTCATCCATGTAAGCGTTTGCACAGGTGATGCTGCATCTGACAAATATTTCACTCTCAAATGATATTTTCCAAGTTTTCTCTGCAAATTACCTTGTGAGCTCAAGTTCTCATTCAATCCTGTGATGATGATTTAGGTATAGACTAAATGTCAGTCAATACAACCTTATACTTTGTCAGTTTTAAGAATACGTACAGCACACTTGTTTGGCTCTGAGCATATTCAACAGTAATAAAATATGCGTATCCTATTTAGGGCTAGTCACTCATTTTCAAGTGATAACAAAATACATTACTGAAATGCATGTCATATTTTAAAACTACATGTTTATAAAAGTAATACTTTCTCAAAACACTTCCTTGAATAAGTACTTTCTATTTCCTATTCTGATTTGCCTATAGAAAACATTACTGAAGGTCTTCCATTTACAGACAACTGATTTCATATATGTTCAATTTTATAGATTTTTTCCTCTTTCCAAAAAAACCCCACCCCAATTTGGTTTACATATGGAACAATACAACAACTCCATCAACAAATCTGCCAACAAATTAGCAGTATGCTAAAAGGTGGGAAATTGCCCTTATAAATGGTTTCAGAAGAAGCTATTTTCAATATAAAGTATCTAAACAGGCATACCAGTGTATGCCAACTTTCAGAAGATTTCATCCTTCATAATATTGAGAAATAAATTCTGGAAATCCATCAACTTAGTCCAGTTCTTCTAGCGTTTTATAACTACTTGTTCATAAGCTCCAGATCCCACTCTGAAAGATTAAAGGAAAAATTAGAAACAAAAGGAAATCTTGAACTTGTACAGGTAGTCCTCAATGTATACTCATTCAGTGACCATTAAAAGTTACAGTGGCACTGAAGAAAGGATTTGAAAATGGGTCCTAATAGTTGTAGCGGTTGTAATGTCTCTGTAGTCATGTGACTGTAATTCAGGCATTTAGTGATCTCATAGTATCAATCACCATTTGCAATCTTCACTGCTGGCTTTTAATAATCAAAGACAATGGGAAAGCTGGCAGGTCACAAATAGTAATCATATGATTGTCAAATGCTATTAGGCCGGGCTCTTCAAACTTGACAGCTTTAAGATGTGTGGACTTCAACTCCCAGAATTCCTCCTCCAGACATGTTAGCTCAGGAATTCTGGGAGTTGAAGTCCACAAGTCTTAAATTTGCCATGTTTCAAGGCCCTTGCTCTTAGGATTCACCCTGCAGCTGCAACTGCAGGAACCACAATCATAAGCCAGTATGATCATGTAATATTGCATTTTATGATTGTGTTCCTTAGCAAAGGGACTTACCTGCAAGGTAAATTTATGCTTTCACACATGGTAGAAATTTCATATTGCAACACATTTGCAGTTGTCATTTTCGAAAAAATCAGTATATGTCTAAATACCAGGACATAATATTAGCACATTCTGTGCTCAGGTGATAGAATAGAAACATTTTCAGAATCATTCAGAAAACATTTTCATACCAGAGAGGCATACTGGGCAGTACGGATGCAATAGCAAGGTAAATATTTGAAGTCACATTTTGTTGTGGACCCTTTTTCTTTAGCAACTAATGGCTTCTTCATTTCATTTCTTTTCACTTCTTCATGTGGAAGTTGGCATAAATCCATATGAAAATTGGGAATATTACCACTTAGATATTTAGCTTTTTTAAAGGTGTGCTTTAAAAAATGGATTCCATCAAAGTTACATTAATTAGAATCTAAACTCAAATGGTCCTTTGAGATTGTTTTGATTTAACCAAAACATGAAGGCCATAGTCTTACAAACAAGAAAAGGAGGAAAGTAACAAAGCTCATATGGGAGGCTGACAGGAAATCTCAGGTTTGTGGAAAAAGACTGTACAAATTATTTCTATTTCATTGCTAATTGAGTTAATCTTTTAACCTTATATCTGATGAGAAAAAAATAGATAAGATTGTTTTGGGAGTAGGTTTTTATGTTAACCCTTTTTTTTTTCAGAAGAAGCCAGAATGTTAAAGAATGTTATCCACCTACCAATTTACAAGTAAGTTTAACCAATGTATAAAATGAAACATAAATAAATGCATTCAAAGAATGGAGAAGGCTTGTCTTTTATTCTTGCAAGTTGAACAACTGGTGTAATTTCTTCTTTTCATAAATAATTTTCTTGTTTTCCTGCTTGTTCCACGTTCCCCTATCCTTTTCTCTATCTTCAATATTAGAATATAACACAAAGACTGTGTTATATTCTTTCATGCTATATAAAATGAAAGTTTTTGACGCTTTACTGTAATGATTTAAATCAATGTTTCTCAGTTGTGGCAACTTTAAGATGTATGGACTTTAATTCCCAGAATTCCCCAGCCAGTATGTCTGGCTGAGGAATTCTAGGAGTAGAGGTCCATACTTCATAAAGTTGTCAAACTTGAGAAACACTGATTTGAAGTGTTGTGATATGCTGATTATGTCACAGATAAATGGATGCATTACATTAACGACATACCTATTAGGTAAGTGATGACTTCCAAAGGCAGTGCTCCCTCCAGGACCTACAAAAAGTCTTAGCCCTTCTTCTGCAAAAATAGATATTAAAATATGCAATATTACTACATTTGACAAGCTGTTTTGTAGAAGAACTATGACGCAATCAATGTTTCCTTTCTCTTCCAGCCATAAGTATGGCTAGGAACCTTTGGGAGCAGAAAGGGATATGATGGGAGAAGTTTCAAACAAACTGGAATTGTGGAAACTGCAATCCCCCCTTACTTTAGATTACTATATATAGATTCTCTAGAGTTACCAAATTATACATAGATATTTAATAAATAAAATAAAAATACAGTTTGTATTAATTCTACAAATACATTTCTAATCTGAACAGTTGTTTCTCCTCAGAGTGTCAAAAGATTTAATGCTTTCATCAAAATGATCAAAGCAGCATTGGCCAGCAAGGTTGGCCACTGTATGCATACATATATCATAACCACATCCAAAAGGGGTGGAACATATCTTTGTCTCACTGGTGTGATGCTCTTTGCATAATTTGTCCCTCTCTGTGGCTGCTGCTATGTTTCTTCAGTAGATGCTATTTTTAGTACCTTTAACAATTACATCATTAATGATTTTCCTCTGTATAACCTAAGAGTTGGAATGATCCAACAATTTATTTTCAAGTTTTCATTCTTGTTTTCCAAACCTTCTGCACTTGAGTCCAAACTGAAGTCTTGAGTCTGCAGTATTTTTTCAACAATATCATCTGCATCAACTCTTGTTGCATCAACCCTCTTCAGCTGTGATTCCACAGAATCCTGTTTTACTGGTAGCCTATGAAAAATATGAAGTATCTAGATATGCTATGCTCCAGAACAATGATCAATATTGTTAAACCTTCCATAGTACCGTGTTTCTGATATGATAAGGCCGGGTCTTATTTTTTTTTTGAGCCCCGAAAAAATGGCTAGGCCGTCTTTTCGGGGGTGACTTAATTCCCCCCCCCTTGCATCTTTGGGCAGGCGGGCGGTGACGGCTTGGATGTTGACCTCGGCGTTGGTGAGGCACTTAGTATCGGGGTCAACGCAGGCAGCACCATATCCGGGTGTGCAACAAAAGTACTTCCTAACGGCAAGCCCCCCCCACCATTCCCCCCCATTTCGCATGTTTTAATATAGGCCTTAATTTGGGGGGAGGGACTTAATTTCATTTCATGCCTATAAAACATGCTGGGACTTCCTATTGGGGGAGGCTGTATTGTTGGAGAAACAGGGTATTTACCTGTTTGTATTTTCTGAGAGTGCATCTTTCATTGTAGCTTTCAGATTATCCTCAGAGCTTCTGGATTCAGCCTCTTCACATGGCTCTAGAATACTACTTATACCAGTTGATGTGCTTCCCACAGAGGTATTTCTTTTATGACAGAGATCAGAGAAACTGGATGATCTGGAATGTTCAGTACTGTATCCTAAAATATATATTTATTAATTCAGAGCCATTAGTCTGATGCCATGTCAAAATTTCCAACTTCTTCTAACCAGAATATGCCATTTTTAATGTCATATTATAATATAATATCATAATATAGCTATTTGTGATTTAGTGTATTTGATTATCAGCAACTAGTAAGTACTTGTACATAGTAAAGGTATTTATGGACCCTTAAATCATTACAGGTAGTCCTTGACTTACAAAAGTTCATTTAGTGACCGTTCAAAGTTACAACAACACTGGAAAAAGTTAGGGTTAGGGTTCCCCTGCCATACTCTCACAAAGACTAAGGCAGTTAGAATTAGTTTCTAAAATCAAGAGGCTTCTTGTTACCTTTACACTAACTTTTTTAGCTAATTTACCCGAATGAGACCACTGGTCTTTAGTTTGAATATTCCATTGCATATTGTGTAGTTCCTCATTAATTTATTCTACGTGCTAAGCATTTTCAACTGTTAATGACCTGATACATATTTTAAACTTTCTAACATTGTTTGTCAGGTACAAAGGATCAGGATCAAACATTAAGCTGCTGCATAGAAGAATTATTCAAACTTATACACAAGAATCTAGTCAACTAATGTTCAGTATTAAACTGGCACCAGATAAGGATCAACGGAATTCAAGAAGGATTACACTAGGATTGTTTGTAGTAATATAAGGACACTAAGCTAATGACATATTTAACAGCTCCCTCCCCTCAGCTCTGCCTGTCTTTATATAGTGTTGGCTTCATTCACCAATATGATTTTTAAATGCTTGCATATTTTAAAACAGCCACCTAAACATCCTGAAATGCAATATATACACTTTTTAGTAGCACAAAGATGAGGTAAAAAGTATCATTGGTGCTCATGTTTAGACTACTGTTAAATGTATTGGAGCTGGGCCCACAAGAAAGTGCTAACCCTTACATATTTAATGGTTTTGTAAATATTTCATAAATATTTCTTAAAATTCTCTATTCACTTAGTAAGGAATTTTCAATTTAAGAGCATGATTTGTGAATCCATAAAACTTTTTTTCAAACAAAGCAGAAAATTCATTATTTTATAAGCCCTGAAAGTATATAGCAAAGAATAATAGTTTTACCTGATACTTTGGATTGTTGGCTTGCATAACTAGAAGTCCTAGAATGTCCACATGCTCCAAGTTCATCTGGGGCTGAGATGCTCTTGTTTGTAAAATCTGTTGCAAAAATAAAGTCAGATTGAACAGCACTACTGCTGGATTATTTCCTCAGTTAACTGGGGAACTCAACTAGCTATTTGCACTAAAGACTTGATTAAAATTAATCAGTCGTTTGCTGAATTGTTCTCTAGTATTATACCTTTACATTATATGTGAGGAATCATTAGCATACAGATAACATTAGGAAATAATTGTAGGTAACTATGTTAACTCATTTACTTCTCTAATAATGATCTATCTTGCTACAAGGAACTTGATTCCTGTATTAAAAATCCTCTATTCTGTCTTCATTTAGCTTTGATCATTTAAAAATTTATACTGAAAAATAACTCTATCACATCTGTTATGGCTACAGAAAACTAAAAACAACTGTAATTTGTAATCCACTAAGGATGGATATTAGTAAATGATGTTGGTCACCTATGTACCTCCACATGCCATTTTTGAAAGCCATCCCGACACTTGAATCAATGCTGGTAACTAAGAAATGAGCTACACATTCCAGCAACAAAAATGGCTTGAAGTTTAAGCAAATTTGAAATGTAAGATACTACATGTCAGAATGCTTCTCCATATTTAAAACAGTCTGTAAGTAAATAATTGTAATGCAAGAAGGCAGTGTTCTAGAACCAACTCTCTTCATACTCTACATAAATGACGTCTGTGATCATATTAAGAGCAACTGCGTTCTCTTCGCTGATGATGTAAAGCTATTCAACACCACCGACAATACTACCCTTCAAAAAGACCTTGACTATGTATCAGAATGGTCAAACAAATGGCAACTTCAAATCTCAACAAATAAATGCTCTGTCTTACATATTGGCAAAAAAAAAATCAGAAAATAAAATACAAGCTGAATAGTCAAGACCTTGTTGAGGATCCAAACTCTGTCAAGGACCTTGGAGTACTCATCTCTAATTATCTAAGTGCTAGAGCCCACTGTAACTACATAGCCAAAAAGGCATTAAGAGCTGTTAACCTAATCCTACATAGCTTCTTCTCTGGTAATATCATACTACTAACTAGAGCATGAAAAACATTTGCTAGACCAATACTTGAATACAGCTCATCAGTCTGGAACCCACATTATGTATCTGATATTAACACAGTTGAGAAAGTCCAGAAATATTTCACAAGAAGAGTTCTCCACTCCTCTACTCGTTGCAGAATACCTTATGCCACCAAACTTGAAATTCTAGACCTAGAAAACCTAGAACTACGCCGCCTTTGGTCCGGTCTAAGTATAGTATATAAAATCATACATTGCAATGTCCTACCTGTCAATGAATACTTCAGCTTCAACCATAATAATACAAGAGCACACAATACATACAAACTCATGGTTAACCGCACCAAACTTGATTGCAGGAAATACGACTTCAGCAACAGAGTGGTCAATGTCTGGAATACTCTACACCTGACTCTGTGGTTTCTTCCCCAAACCCTAAAAACGTTAACCTTAGACTGTCTACTATTGACCTCACCCCTTTCCTAAGAGGTCTGTAGGGGGCATGCATAAGCGCTTGCACCAACGTGCCTAACGTCCCTGTCCTATTGTTTCTTTTTATTTTTCTTATATGTATCCATTTCATTATTCATAACTATGTTTATACTTATACCTATTATCTTGTAAGCAATTGACAAATCAAATCAAATAAAAAGAAATAAAAAGAAATTCTTCAAAATAACATCCTAACTTTTTTAAGACAGTAATTTTTCACCAAATAGATAATCCAAAAATCCTATGCCCCCTTTATGCTATCATGTACTTTGAAATATTGTAGGTGTCTGTCACAGGGCAAGGATGGGAAACTGTATCACACAGCATGTAAACGCTGGATGATTTCCACAATGATGTCATATATGATATTGTTACTTATTCTAGATACCTATAGGCAGTACTTTATTTAAATAGACACATCATTCATGTTTCATAGATATACCTGCTTAAGTTGATTTGTCAGAGAAATATTTGAAAGAGAGCTATGCTGATGTACAATTCATTATCTTAAGAGGCCTTATATTGAGTTAATTGAATAATTATTCATTTGCCGGTGGCTGATTACTTTCCACAGTTTCCTACCTGATACAGTCAAATGTGATCCTTTAGTGTTCTCTGCACCTTTTCTGTCTTCATGCAGGGATTCTGATTCTCCAGCAATTGGTATAGACATTGCTGTAGATGGAGGTCTGCAATCAAAGAAGTTTGAGATGGAAGGTTGTTCGGTGTATACTTGTGTATGCATACCTAAGGGCAACAGGCTTTATGCTATAGTTCAGGGCTCTTCAAACTTGACAGCTTGTCGACTTCAACTCCTAGAATTCCTCCTCAAGTCATGTTCGCTCAGGAATTCTGGGAGTTGAAACCCACACATCTTAAAGTTACCAAGTTAGAAGACTCTTGCTATTGTTCATTAATAATTTTCAGCTCTCCAGACATTTAATCTCTTACTCGGGACTTGGCTTGACTCAGCAGAAAAGTCAACTAGATAATACTGCAGGCATGAATGAAAATTTACACAGCAGCTGACTGCCTATTCTGGAGCAAAGAATGTATAGAGCTTTTATATAATTTGTGCTGCAGAGTTAAACTGGCTTTTCCCTCCTGTTTTTAAAATTAATGGCTATTTGGTGATTTGATTGATGGTCTTGGGTAGCTGAGAATTTTTTGTGCAATAGTTCCTTGTAGTCTGAGAACTGTTGGTTGCTGCCTCATCATTTTCAACCATTAGAAGGGGAAAATATGCATGCATTCCAACACTATTGCAAAGAAGAAGGATAATTTATAAATAATAATTCTGGGTGATGCTAGGACTAAGGAAAAACAATTGTGAAAAATTACAAACTGTTGGGACTTGAAGATCGAAGGTGAACGCTTATGAAAAAAGAAATCCATTATTATACCAATCATGATTTGAGCCCTGGAATGATACCTAAAGAACTTCCTCGGTAACTGGAAATATTGAATTTATCAGACCTGAACACCCTAATTTTACAAAAAACAAAACAAAACACCCTCTACTTGGAACTGTCTATATTCTTTTAATTCTTAATAATTCTTAGGTCCATGGTTAGGCCTTGAATTATTAAGTTTCCACCAATCTTAGACTGTGAATCTAAACTATAGATTACTTGCACATAATTATAAAACAACCTGTCTGTCAACAAGTCAGTGTCTGACAAGTGGGCAAGGGACTCAGGAGCTCTGGCTGGGCTCCTGAGGGAAGTGGGAAGAACAACCACTACATATAAGACAAAAAAATGTGTTGGAAAATCATAACATTACAATCTGCTATTATAAATCAGAACCAACAGTGCTGGCTTTTTAGAGCAAATATTTCAACATAGGAAAATAATTTATCTGGATTCAAATACCACTGAGCAACTACTAGCAGATCAAAGGAGATTTGGTACCAGAAATAAAGTATTCAGGGAAGCAGAACTGGAAGAGATTAGGAAAAATTGTGAATATGAAAGATCCAAAACCAATAGTAGAAGAAACTCAAATAATAACAATTGTAAATATAAAGAAGTGAGCTGAGTGAACTAGAGATAATTTAGAAGAAGTAATAACAACAGAACCAGTACAGGTCAGCACTGAAGCAACCTATGAACTGCCTCCCTGACCAGAAGAATTAAAAGCTAATGTAGAATTACTAGAAGGACAAAGACTGCCAGCATTGAAATTAGTGTTCAAAAAAGATAAGATAACTATAATGAAGGATGTGAATAAGGTGCTTGCACGGATTAAAATAACATCTATCGAACAGATGGCTTAATAGTCAGAGAAAGAAAAGGAAGAACTAATTCTTCCTAATTGGCTCTAATTGGTCAGGCTATAGAAATAGACAACACGAAATTTGTACTTTCAGATTTGCAAGATTCTGTTACTGTAGCCTTACAGTAAAGTAAATTGGCTCATCTGGTTGTGTTTTCTGTCTGGCTTACCAGGAAGGCTGTCAAAAATATACTGAACCACTTATGAATTAGCATACCACCTCCTTCTTCCAGATCCTTGATGGGGTACAACACATGGCTTGTAGACTTTATGGCTTTACCCACAATTTTTGCAAGCCAATCCTACTTTATTTTGGTTACTTTTCTCACTAAGAGGGGAAAGCCAATATTAGATCATCCGGCTTTTATAATTGGTTGAAATGCCATCTGGAGCAAGCTTCCTCAATGTTTCTACCATTATTTGCCAGGCAAAATTAAAAAAAAATCTTGGAGCAAAGATATACTGTCATCCTGAAAAATACAAGCCTTCCTGGTATGCAAATGACAGGTAAAGCTGAAATTTCTACTCTGCAACTCATCTTGCATGCTACATCCAAACCCAGCTCCACTGAAATCGGAATTATAGTATGTTAATAAGATTAAACATGAAATTCCAAAATGCAATATTAAGTATCTAATGCAAAGATGAATGATATTGTTTAATATTATGAAGAAATGAAGATGTTCTACCCTGCTGGAAAATAACAGTTCAGTTCATTATACTATATCTGAATGACACATCAAAGTAACACTATTTCTAAATAATCAGAAGGACTCAAAAAAAATTTTCAGAAGGGAATACAAGTAGTACTCAATACAAATGACATTTACAGATGACTCAGATTAAATACAGAACCAAACAAGCCTGATTACTATAGTTGTTTACTCTGGGCACTCTGGAAAAACTGCTATTATGGCATTAAAAAGACTAACAAACTTGTATCAATTACTTCAGGTCCTCATATCTGAATTTTACACTACAAATTTAAATCTATGCAGTTTAAAATAATTAACTCCAAATTAAGAATGTATGCTGTTTTATAGTACTGTACGTTTCATTTTGTGCTGCCTACAAGTAAATTATAACACGGCTAATGGAAAAGAAAATCTCCCAGCTGCACTGCCACAATTAGATCACCCACTGAGCTACAAGTACATGACTCATCACAAAAGTCTAGAAATTCACCCCAATCCTATTTTTTTCTTTCTGGTACAATCCATGTATACAGCTTTCTGGATTAAACATATCCAAACTGGATGAGAAGCAAAACCAGAGAAGAAAAAGAACATCTTTAATATCCAACATACAGTAGGTCAATGCAAGGTACACATCTGTATTACTGGGTATGTTATTGTTAATAAAGTTAAAACATATAACCTTAGGAAATAAAGGCAAAGTTGTGACTAAGAGGAAAGGGTCCTTCAACATTGCTCATTAACTTCAGACAAGAATACTGCTGATATGATAAATGCAGACTAACATAAACCAATTGTCATAGTTTTTGAGACAGAGCAGCAGCAGCACATACTTATATTTTAGTTTGCTCATCACTATAGAAGATAGGGACTGAAAGACCGGACAGACTCATTTCCTTTGGATTAGACTCACATAATTCAAGACAAACATTTGCAATTCTAGCACTAAATTATCTTCTTATACAGATTTGATACACAGGGTAGATGAGAAATTCGTCAAACTAACCAATGAAATACATAAACATCTTTTTTTTTCTTTCACATAAAAGCACCCAAATATAGATATAGCACCCAAAAATCAAGAATATGGTTTTTTACAGATCAAGGTGGTACTGTGCTATTGAGAGGTACACTGTGCTTAAGGATGCACTCCAAAAAGTAATAGTGCAGAAACATTTCATTTTATTTGCTTATACATTTAGTTAATACACTATATACCCTGCAGTATACATGTCTACAAATAAGGAAGCATATGAAAAAGGGAAGGAAATGATCTAGTTGCCTTTGGTGACTGAAATCTGGCTTTAAGCAGAATCCAGTTTTAATAGAATGACAACAGACAGTACAAATAAAGATAACTGCAATTGCACATCAAATCTTTCGCTCATGTAGGATAGAATATGGAATTAGTTCACTAAAGCTAGTATATTCTTAAACATTATAGATAGGTAGCAAGATACATGCCCATGCATGCATGTACACATTCACATAAATATTGAAAACTAGCATGGTATAGAGGTCAAGAAGTGGCTTGAGGCCCAGAAGCAGAACCAGATTCTATTCCTCCCTTAGGCATGGAGGGAGTTGGGTGATCCTGGGCCAGTCAATCTCTCTCAACCTTAATCAGCATCAGCTCAGCAAACAGACAGCTAGAAAGTAAAACTCGACATTGCATTGTGCTTTGTTAGTGATTTGCTATAAGGACTATAGGAAAAGCAGTGCATAACAAGCAGATTCTGCAACTAAGTGGGACAAATGCTAAGAAAAATATGTATATAAATTTAAACTTACGTTTTAAAGCAAGGGTCTCCAGACATTAGCTGCATGCTGATTAAGATCTATAAATCAGTAAGAATGAAATTTTAAAAATTGAAATCAAACTACAATTCCAAAAGTATTACAAGAAAAAAAATTAATTATATTCTATCAAGTGAACTACCAAACAGAGCTATTACAAAAAATGGACTGTAGTTATGAAAATCTATTACAAAGGCCTAATTGAATACTGATTTCAAAACCAAATTCATTAACAAAGAGTGTTATCAAAACCATCTCAGAGAAAAAAAGCAAATTGTATAACTTCACCAAATATTTTACTTTTTCTGTGTTCATTATATCACCAGATATAACTAATGACAAAAAAAAATGTATTCGGACAAACTAAGGTACTATTTATACAATATCCCTAAAATACCTTTAACAATTTAAGAACTTTCTTCTGATGGGTTTTCGCTTATTTACAATTTTTCATCAGATATCTTATTAAAACAAACTAATTCCTTTAGGTCCCATTTACTGTGATAATGAATGGGGATGGAAGGGGAAGAGGAAGAGAAATATGAAATAATGGATGGTTACTGTGTTTTGCTTTCCTATTAGTACCGTATTTGCCGGCGTATAAGACGACTTTTTTGCCCTGAAAAACATGCCTCCAATTGGGGGGGTCGTCTTATATGCCGGGTCGTCTTATACGCCGGCAAATAGTAATTGGGAAGCACTGCGGCTGCTCAGCGGCTGAGGCACTTTGCGCACCGTGGAAGCGAATCCCGTGAAGCCAAAGGAGCAGCCAGCCTTCTCCCAGCTCCCAAGGAAGCGAGGCTCGCACCGCCCGGGCTCCGCTGATGTATCCGGCTGGGGCTGTCAGGAGTTGTTACCGCTGGCGCGGCTGCAGCTCCAGTCCGTTGCCTCGGGAAGGGAAAGGCAAAACCAGGAGCCGCTGCTGCCATTGCAAAGCGCCGCCGCGGCTCTTCCTTTTTGCCTTTCCCTTCCCGAGGCAACACGGGACTGGAGCCGCGCGGCCGCGCCAGCGGTAACAACTCCTGACAGCCCCAGCCGGATAACTCAGCGGAGCCCGGGCGGTGCGAGCCTCGCTTCCTTGGGAGCTGGGAGAAGGCTGGCTGCTCCTTTCGGCTTCACGGGATTCGTTTCCACGGTGCACAAAAGTGCCTCAAAAAAAAAAAACAGTGCAAAAGTGGAAGGCATGCAGAAGAGGGGGCGAGTATATAACAAAGTATATTTTGAGTGGAAATGTTGGGGGGTCGTCTTATACGCCGGGTCGTCTTATACGCCGGCATATACGGTAATTACCAAAAAGCTACTTTTAAAAAAACAAAATGGAATAGCAAAAAATTCCCATATAATTACCTTGAGAATTGAATTGTCCTGCCTTGTGTTTTTGGTATCATAACCTTCCAGTAAGCAGCGGCGAGTGGTGTTTCCTGATCCAGCAAACTCTGCCAGGTTAAGATCTGCAAAACCCAACTATTGACAAAAGAATGAAATTAGTAACCACAGAACAAAAAAGAAATAAAACACATTTAGGCTTTGTAGTATGAGTTATCATCTTTGTGCTATACAACTTTTATAATGCCTGATATCATTCATAACAATAAGAAGCCTATACTGCAATGTAACTCTAAACAAATATTATAGACAGATATGAAAAGGAAACAAAAAGAGGCATTGTATTACAAGTGTTATCTTTTTACCTTTGCGTAAGTTTTCCCTCCTTTTAATTCCTGCAAAAAATAAATAGTTGTAGTCAAAAAACCAAATCAAATGAAGTTCTATGGATTCTTTATAAGGAAACATAGCAAGCCACTTCATACAATTAGCAGTATTCTTTGTAAAATTTGGATGTTACGATTGTTATCAAAGGGAGGTGCTAATGTTTATTCCTCTAGGCCTGGATGAGGCAGAGTAAAAATAAGGAAAAGAAACAGCAGACTACCAGCTCTTTCCTTTTCTCTTATTTATTTCAAATCTGAATCTCAAGGACCTACTGAATCTATAATGTTAGAATGCAGTATTGGAGGCTAACTCTACCCAGAGCAAGAGTTTGATCCTGACCAGGTCAAGATTGACTCAGCCTTCCATCCTTCCAAGGTTGATAATCTGGTCGTGGGCCACATCGGGAGTTTGTTTGCCCTTGGGGGCCTGGGGTGGTCTGATAGGCAGGCCGACTGGGTGGGCGTGGCCAGGGCTGGGGCAGCACAGCACAGTCCCTCAGCATCTCTGGGACAGCCACATGGGCCAACTCTGCAGCCTATTACAGGCTGGATTTGGTCTGTGGGCCGCATATTTGAACATCTGGTTTAGAGAGTGCTATAAAGCAGTGGTCCCCAACCTTTTTTGTACCAGGGACCAGTTTCACGCAGAAACACTTTTTCAAGGACCGGGGGGGGGCGAGGAGTCCGAGTTTGGTGGTTTGCTTGCAGATGTTTCATTACCTGACTAGGTAACATCTGATGTTGTTACCTAGTCGGGTGATAAAACGTCTGCCAGCAAACCACCAAGTTCAGGGAGCGCCAATGCCTCCTCATTGCAACCCTGAGTGACAGATATTCTCTTCTATTGGGACATTTAAAACGGAGGGTTTCAGCTGCAGATTCAGGAACTGTGCCTGGCTGAGGAGCGCCTTCAAAACTGAGCGCTGGGCGGCGGCGGCCCACGGCTGTCTCCGCGGCTCAGGACAAGTCCCTGCAGGACGGCTGAGAAGCCCCGCCTATCGGCCCTGCCTCCCTCAGCCTCATCCCTCAGGTGTCTCCCTCCCTCCCACAGCCTCATCCCTCAGGTGTCTGCCTCGTTCCTCTCTCAGTCGCTCTCTCGCTCCTCCACCAGCCCAGGAAGAAACTGCTTCAAAGAAGCCGGCAGGGTGGCTTTTCCTGTTGGCGCAGCTCCTCCGGCGCCCGTTCACCCCCACCCGCCGCCCGCGTTCAATCCAGTGCTCCGTTCTGCCTGCCTGCCTTCGTTTCTGGTTGTTTCGAGCAGCTTCGGCTGAGTAAAAGAGGCGAATAGTTATTATTCTCAGCCGAAGCTGCTCCAAAACAACCAGAAACGCAGGCAGGCAGGCAGAACGGAGCACTGGATTGAACCTGGATTGATTGGCGGCGGGGTGGGGGTGAACGGGCGCTTCGGGGGAGCTGCGCCGACAGGAAAAGCCACCCTGCCGGCTTCTTTGAAGCAGTTTCTTCCTGGGCTGGTGGAGGAGCGAGAGAGCGACTGAGAGAGGAACGAGGCGGGAGGAAACCGAAGCCACTGAGCCAGAGAGTAGGACAGGTTTTGGTTGCTTCCTCCCTCTCCTTCTTTCATTTGTGTCCTTGATCCCTGATCCCAGCAGCATTCACCGAAGGCGAAGAAAGCCGCCATTTTTATTTTATTTTTTATTTTTATTTTCTTTGCGGCCCGGTGCAAAGTGATCCACGGACCGATACCGGTCCGCAGCCTGGTGGTTGGGGACCCCTGCTATAAAGAATTATGAAGCAGTATATAAGTCTAAGTGCTATTGTTATTGCTATCCTAAAGAATCTTTCTCACTTTTGAGATAATAAAGAAAATAATATGGATAAGTATATGAGTGTATGTATAGGTGTATAAATCACAAATCTAGATCTAACTGCACTATCTTAATCCAACCTTCTTCAATTTAGCGCCTTCTACATATGTTGGATTTCAAAAATATTGAGCCAGCATGCATAGTTTATTCATTCAAAGCCCCAACATTTCAAGATACAGCAATCTTAAATTCTTATGTTATGAATGCTGTCCTTAGCTATCGACTTGTAAAATAGCTTTTATACATCAGTAAGAGATTAGGCAATAGCTAGAGCAGAACATACTCAGACAATCTAATTCAAAATAACAAAATGAATACTTATAACTTAAATGGGAACAGATACTAAAATTATTTATAATCTACAGGGACACAACTACAATACAAATATAAGTATGACACCTATTTATACCTTTCGTACAGAGACTCTGCAGATGCAGGGATCCAGAATCCCTGTTGTGGCACTTGCGCTTATTTTACATATAAATGAAAACCTCTTCTTCCAATGAACACAGTTTGCTTGCACCACTTCCCTGTAAATAGAAAAAAATTACAAGAGAGACACTGACAAGATTTAATTGTTGTTTTCAGAAAAGAAGCCCTATAAAATTTAAGACACCATAGTCAATTCCTTCCTACAATGATTAGAATCTTCATTTTTATCGTGGGATAAAATGTACTTAATACTGCTTTTTAAATATTTTATATTTTTATTATTAAACCAGAGATTAGGGTAATGCCTGCAGTATTTGCAAAAATATGTGTAAATAGGATTGGTTCTGCCTTCATAGAAGATAGTTTACTAACTATAAGGCAATTAATCATGGACTTCCTACTTTCCTTGCACGTAATAATTTATGAAACTGATTTTCAGCAGATATGACTTTGGGACTGTATCTAAGTAGAAACTAATGCATTTGCTAGTACTGCAGAGCATATCTAAGATGCTCTGGTATTAAAAAGTAAAGACAATGAATAAATTGGAGGGCTTAGATGAAAGGAAAGGATTGCCAGAACAAATAATTTCTTTCATCAATCTGCTACCTTATTCTAACATAACACATTGCTAACCTCTAACTACACAGCTGTAATTAGATAAAACAAGTGATAATATTGAAAGTTGAGATTGTATACCTCTGGCATTTGCTTCTGCACAAAAAAGCAGTTGCCAATACATTAACTTTGACTTTGTCAAATGCTCTTAATGTACATTAAAGTAAAACCTAACATGTCTGTGTACAATTTCTTGATATTTAATTTTTTTTAAACTAAATATTGAAGTAGTAAACCAGGAATCTGACTGGAGAGATGGAATGAAGTGCTTAATTTCTCCCCGTTTTTCTGATCAAAATTGACCACCCTATCTGGTTCTTTCAACATGCCATTTATTCATTACTGGTAGTCCTTGACTTACAACCACAATTGAGCCCCAAATTTATTTTGCTAAGTGAGACAGTTAAGTGAGTTTTGCCCCATTTTACAATCTTTCTTACCACAGTTGTTACAGATGATCACATGAACTTGGGACACTGCAACGGTCATAAATATGAGTCAGTTGCCAAGCACCTGAATTTTGATCACATGACCATAGGGATGCAGCAATGGTCATAAGTATGAAAAATGGTCATAAGTTTCAGTGTGAGTTGTAACTTTGAATTGTCACTAAATGAACTGTTGTAAGTCAAGGATTACTTGTATTTTTCTGTGATGAATAGTTACCATTCAGTTCACATGCAGTTGTTTTTAAAATGAGAAGTAGGAAAATATTCTATTGGAAAATAAATGCACCTACATTTCAAATAACTAAAAGTCCCAAGCATTATTCTGAGCAATATTATCACACCCTTCTATCCAGTTTGTCTAAAATTTGATGGATATGGAATATGAAATATTATTTACAATATTAAGAAGCTGCCCAGAATTTTGCTCAAGCACAACATTTAGAACATCTTTTCCATTTCTGTACTGGAGGATAGAGTTGTTAATTAGGTTCTGAATACCAGGATTATGAATAATTTATTCTATCTTGAATTTCCTGGTGACCGCTCAAGTGCATTCATTTGTGTAGAAAATACATCTACCCACAAACCAAAACCTTTTTCTGAGAGAGAAGAAAATAACATCTTTGGAAAGCCAACTGAGATTTTTAAAATAGCAACAACAACAATAACAGTACTACCACCCCTCTCTACCTGGCTTTTTGGCAGCCAGTTATTAACCATATGATGCAATGTGGATCCTGAAATATAGATTATAGCAAGCCACAGCTTCTACAGTAACAAATGTGACAATCAATACTGAGATCAAGGGAAAAAGCTTTCTGAGCACAAATAATACTTTGGTAAATCAGGAAAACAGTGCAGTGGAAAAACTAACTTGATTCCACTTAACAAAATAATGACAACAATTGAACTACAGATTTATTTTTATTTTACTTTTTTAGAGTAGAAGAAAGTACATTTTCACACAGAGAACACATTAACCGAGGAACAAGCTAGATTTAGAAGCGGCTGGTCTATTTTTGACTATGCTCTTATTCCACAACATCTGACAGAAAAATACACTTCCAAATCATGTGCGAAGCTATATACAGCTTTTATAGATTTCTCTCTCACACACAGATTGGCTATTGTGAAGATTTTACTTTTGAATTGCCCATCACTATATGCCACTTATTCTCATGGCTTTAAGTAGCTTATATTTTTTAAAATCTGCATATTCTGCTAGAAGAATAGTCTATTAATAAGTATAATATTACCTTTGGTTCAAGTATCAATAATTTGAGGAACAGATTGTGCTATGCACAGAATGAACTAAATCAGGGGTGTCAAACTTGATTTCACTGAGGGCCGCATTGACCCTGGGGGGGGGCTGGCCAGGGTGGGTGTGGCTAGCTCAATGTCACTCATGTTGGGATTGCCTGGGGTGGCCAGAGTGTGTGCAGCCCTCTCAAGCTCCATTTTTGCTGGTAGAGGGTTGCAGGAGGCCATCATAGCTGAGAATTGATTAGAAATTAAATTAATATAAATATATATAAAGAAGCAACTAAGGAAAGAGGAATGATTAGCCTAAAGGAACCAAAACAACATTTGATGTCAGGAGATTACTGAAAAGCAATATGATTTGGGAACTGGGTAGGTCTAGTAGTCTAACAAACCAGGGATAAGACGATAGTCTTCCAATACTTGAGATGCTGTCATAGAGAAGAGGAGTCAACCTATTCTCCATAGCATCTAAGGGCAGGACAAGAGGTAATGGATGGAAGCTTAACAAAGAAGAATCCAACCTAGAATTAAGGAAAAATTTCCTGACAATGAGAACAATTAATAAGCGGAATGGCTTTCTTCATGGCTTTCTTGTGGGTGCTCTGTCACTGCAGATTTTAAAAAAGAGATTGAACAGGTGAAATCCCACAACAATAAATGTGTCAAGGTTGTGAGTAGAGAATACAGAGGAATCTTCGGTGATGTAAGCAGCAGCAGCAGCAGAAGCAATTTCTACATTCTTGCATCACAGTCCTCAAGAAAAAGTTAGCTTTGTCCTTTCCCAACTTTGGACAGGTAATCCTCAACTTACAACCATTTGTTTAGTGATCATTCAAAGTTACAATAGCACTGAAAAAAGTGACGTACCACTGATCCTTGTGCTTATGACTGTCAGAGCATCCCTACACCCCTACTTACTCTACTAATATTAATTGAAAATTGTAAATAACTAGGGCATCTATTCCCCCCCCACACACACAAATATATCCCCAAAGTTTATATGTATCTTACCATTAAAATATAATGTTCAAAGCCAAAACTTTTAGAGACAAGATTTAATGACTGCAAAAAAAAAAAAAAAAAAAACTTTGAAAGAATACTCACTACGTTTAGCGAAAAGAATCCTCTCTCAGGCTAATTGAAAACATATTTTGAGTACAAACCTCACTTCTTTGAGCAATCATTCATATTCAAAAGTATCTTACAAGTTCTTGTTTTACATTTAGTACATTCTAAAACTGACCTCTAAATCTGTTTTATATTCATATTGATTGGTTGCCCTAGCAATGAGCTATAATGACAGTGTCAGTGGCAACTGCACTAAAGAGCATGTTGATGAAAACATTCCACTGTGAGTCAACTTCCTATGTTCTAGAAATGTAATGTTTAAATCAGCACACACATCAAATAAACAGATTCCAATTTACATGATGATGTTGTAGTTTCACAATCATTCTTCAAATTCATTTGAGGGTTTTTTGTCCTCCCATGAGCTATTGGGAGGAGGAAAAATGAATCATCAGAATGCACTAAAACTTCCAAAGACGCCCAAAACTCAAAATGCATTTTTGCTTCTTATTTCCAGCAGCAACTTTTTAACTCTAAGGAGAACATACATGGCCTGCACAGCTACCCTCCACAACTCAATCCATAAAAAAGGTGCTATGCATGACTGCCTACAATCTGAAACTCATTTTTCTCTTTGAATCTGAAATGCTGCACAGACCTACTAGATATATACATATAAGTGCTCACTTATCAACCAAAATTGGATCTGGCAACTCCATTGTTAAGCAAAGCAGTCATTAACTGAGACATTACATGATTGTGACTTGTTAGCTTCTCCACTGACTCTATTTATTGGAAGCTGGCTGTGAAGTATGCAACTGGCGATTATGTGACCATGGTCTGCTGGTTGCAAAATGCACAAATATTTATTGTGTGACCTCGGAGATGCTGCAACGGTTGTTAAATATGAGAATTGGTCATAAAAGTTATGTTTTTCAGCACCTTTGTAACTTCATATGGTCGCTAAATAGGACAGTCATTAAGTGATGATTACCTGTAGTTTTGTGGCTTCCCAAGCAATTGATGGACCTTGTTTTTGCAGTCTAAAGCAGGGGAAATTTATTAAGCTTCTGGTAGACAATTATATTTAATTAGTGAATTCTATTTTGCTTGGAAATAACCTTTCTTTTTTATTTTCAGTAGGTATTTGGCAATGACAAAGAAAAATCTATATTAGAAAGTGCTTACACTATTTAATTTTTTTCCAGTATTTATGCTGACTATCTTGAAACTTCGTATTTAATGTTACAAATAGTATTACTTTTGACACTTTGGTTTGGCGTCTCATTAAAGTAATTAGATGAATCACTTTTTTACTGTTAGTTCATAGAGCAGGATTGGCATACTGTTTCTATTACCTTTATTTTTTTGCCTTTTTAAAAATACTGCCCGTTAACTTTTTAGATTTGGTTGTTGTGACTGGGGATATTCAATGAAAACATGTGAATAAATACATGAACATTGGAGGTTGAAGCCTACTGTGTTTAGGAAATACACATCATATATCTTCCCTTAAAGAAATGAATGCAATGGGTTTGAGAACATAAGAGCTTATCTGAATCAGAACAAAAGTCATTTAGTCCATTCTATTACAACAATCCATTCTGTGGCCAGTTGATGCCTATGGAATGCACTACATTTGATTGAAATAATACTCTCCTGCTTGCATTCCCTAGCAATTGGTTATGTCTGTGTAAGGCTGGAAGTTTACTTTTTAAAATATTTTTGATGAAAGATTATTTTGTGTTAATAAAACTAATATAATTACATAAGCACGACTTCTGCTCAATGAACAGGTAGGGGGCTAGGAGGGCCTTTGCATGGCTTTGTCTTGTGTTCCAGATACACCCATTCCTGGACTGGCAGGTTCTACTTACAGTCACTCATGCCCCTGGTCACTTCAAGATTGGATTACCGCAATGCATTTCATACAGGGCTGCCCTTAGGGGAGTATTCAGAAACTTTAGCTGGCACAAGAATACAGTGGCATGGCCAGTTATGTGTAATCCTAGAACAACTATTGTAGCACCTCTGCTCTGAGAGGTGCATTGGTTGCACCTTTGCTTCCTGGTCCAAATCAACTTGTTCTTTAAACTCCTTCACGGCAAGGGACTGGGACAGCCTCTCCCCATTCTCATTAACCTGCCCCATTAGATCTGGTAGAATAGGTGAGTTATGGGTACCTTTATTTGGTGGGTCCCAGGAGGCATGCCTTTTTCTGTCTTGGTACCTGCCTTATGGAATATTCTTCTCCCCAAAACAGTTCAGTTTCATTTCTTTTGATATTCTAAAAAGTCCTCAAGACCGGGCTATGCTTTCAAGTCTTGGGGCTCCCAGGCAACCAGAGACATGCTCAGATGGCTCCATTGTTGATGCCAATTTTATCCATTCTCTCCTATGATTTTATGATATTTATATCAATTTTTATATTTTGTTTTTTATCTGATTATGGGGCACCGTGTAGAGTTTCCTTTAACCCTTTTTCCCATTTTCTGTAAGCCCATTTATAAAACCTCATTTTTCTATGTTAATTAGCAAAAGTCCAATAAGGACTACTAGAAACAACAACTAAAGTATTACAAACATATTGTCTAATATACCTAATAAACAATTTCTCCCTTTCCTCAAATAATCCTCTCCACAATTAAACATTACCAGAAATAGAACCCATTATTTTAAGCTTGATCAAATAAACTGAATTTGTATTCTTTATTCTTTTTTCCAACTATCTTCAAGTTCCTCAAAGAAAACTCTAACGACTGCTTTCTCATATTTTCTTTGTCTCTTCTCTTAAATGTTTTGTTATCTTTGTCTGGGCGCCTTTTATAATTCCAGTGTGGTAACTCCAGCAAATGCATTATAATAAAATCATCCACATTGCTCTTCGGATTTATTATTTGTATATCTTTTTAAGTTATTAAAACTTTATCAAATTTAATTTGTAAATCCATTATTTCCATCATTTTCTCATAGGTTATAATTTTTATATCCACCTGTAAGTCAATTTCAGCTTTATTCAATGGGGGCTGTTTCTCTTCAAGAACACTTTCTACCGAACTGGACAGACTAACAATGGAACTTAAGGACAAAGAGGAAACAGAATATTACTTAACATGGGATGTATTGGTTAAATAATAGGTGCAGAGATTAGTATTTAACAATGAAAGAAGATAAACAAAATAGAAATAAATACAGATATATTGAAATATGTAAGAATAAACCATGTAAGCAATATCACTATTGGATTGTATGTGAATATAGTTTAAAATGCACAGAATGATAAATGTAATAGCATATTATGGTATAAATAAGAAAATAATAGTTATAATCATGATGTACAACACTATGTAGTCAAAAGAGATTATACTGTATGACCAGGAGAATAATATATAACTACGATGTATACTATGACGTAAAAAAGGACTTGATATAACTAGTACACTGACGTCATAAAATTGGAACTGTGATGAATAATAATGAAAAATGTACAATAAAAATATTTTTAAAAAAGAGAACACTTTCTGATTTAACTAAGGAGTTAAATTCCAAAACTTCCAGCACTCATTCATCAAACATTTATTTTAAGGTAGCCATCTGGTACCTTCTAGTGTCCAACTTTCCAAGTCATCTTATCTGTTACAAAAGATAAACAATATTTATCTTATCTGCTATAAAGGATAAACAACATTTTTTCCACAAGAAAGTACTCTTTTCAATCAGCTTCAAAGTCTTAAATGGGGGGGGGGGGGGGGGGGGGGGGGGGGGGGGGGGGGGGGGGGGGGGGGGGGGGGGGGGGGGGGGGGGGGGGGGGGGGGGGGGGGGGGGGGGGGGGGGGGGGGGGTGGGGGGGGGGGGGGGGGGGGGGGGGGGGGGGGGGGGGGGGGGGGGGGCAAGTCAATTTGAGCTCTTAATCAATTTAAAATTTTCCAGAATCAATATGGTAATCACCCTTTTGCTGTATATTCTGGAAAAATTTTTTTTACAGAAATGTCAAGTTATATTTTTTTTCCCTTAATGGATCTTTAACAAACAGTAAAAGGGAAACAAAGTAAACTCCAGAGTGATTCAAAAGATAAGGTTTGGTTGAACATTAAGTCCATAAAAGTCTATATTAATGCCTCTGAGTCTGGTGGAATCCAAGTTGTTTGCAAGCGACCTCAAGAGGGTTAGCTTCTGCCACCTATTCACACACAAAAAGCCAGTGTCCAGAATATGTATGGGAGATGTCGAGATTTCTCCTTGCTCTAGAGAATTTTTGACAATCTGAGTCCAGCATCTGTTTTTAACTGAAATATACTCTGTTGTGAAAAGACCAGCTTGCAGTAATACTACAAATCTGCAGTTGATGCAAGGCTGACAGAATTCATCAAGATAAAAATCTGAGACATGATGTAGTTAGAGCTGAGAAATACTTCCATTGATTGATTGATTGATCATATCTGGAGAATGCCCATCTCTCACAGAATAAGTTGATATTGATTAAGAGATAAACATATACTTAAATCTGTAGTTTGGCTGGAATATGACAACAGAACATTTTTAAAAGCAATATTTAGAGTGATAAACTAAATTGTCTGTTATAGAAACCTATTTATCAGAGTCTATAAAACAACAATATTTCATGGCATTTTAAGATACTAGCAATACATTTGTGACATTGTGAGGACTAGAACTAAAAGCATGAAATATATAAAATGGTTATCATAATTAATGGTTTAAATTAAATTAACAATAAATATTAAAATGCTGGTATTAGATCAAGATTTGAATCTAAAACTTCAACCAATTGGGGGCCTACTATTAAACATGAAAACCTTCTGGATCTACTACATCTTTTTGTTATTCTCTAACTGTGTAGTGAAAAAGGAAAGGAAAAGGGAATATAAAATTGATTTCATTTCTGGAAACAAATTTGACTGAGATCAGCAAAATAAATAAATAAAATTAACAGGTGAGGAATTAAAATAGAACTATTCAGAGAAAATGCCCACCTTAGTCAAATACTATCCACGATAAGAAATTAATATTGTCACTGAAATATGTAATGTTAAACAAAATAAACAAATATTGGGACAAACATGGTAGGAATGGTATCAGTGTTGCTACATAAAGAAAAGCCATTTTAACGTAAGTTAACCCTTAAATTTTATATACACTTGTTAAATATATCAATGTAAGATATTAGATTGGTCGCTTTCTATAGTTGGAAACAGTTCCAATTTCTATTGAGTTAGATTTTATCTTTAATTTATCAAAGCCTTTCTATGCACTGGAATTATACAAGAATATATCAATGTGCAAGAGTCTTACTGGATCAGATCAACAGCCCATAGAGTCCATCATCTTATGTCACCTAGTGGCCAACCCACTCCATTCAGAAAGGTTGCAAGCTGGTATACTGTATATGGATGATACTCCTCTTCTACTATTGTAGAGGAAGAGGAATGGCCTTGAGGAACAGGAGGAAAAGCTACTACCATGCAGATGATCAAATAAAAAGCACCTGGGCCAAGAATGTAAGGTAAGTAACTGTTTCAGACAAATCCATTCTTAGTTCACATGAAGGGGGAAGAAAAGGGGATAAAGTGCATTCAAACCTGCAAGATTCTGTTACTAAAGCTTTACAATAAAAGTAGTAGTGATTTAGATGGTATTGGTTTTATAGTCTGGTCGACTTTGAAGGGCTGATAATTACTGCTATCTAGCAGCTAGTAAGGTATATTGCCTTAAGGCCAAGGCAGTAAATATCACCAAGAACCAAGCCAGTGTTGTTCTTCCATGAGAACAGAATTACTATATGCATTTATGAATTCACATCTGGAAACAATAAATAAGCAATCCAATAATACATTTCATAACATTTTCTAAAATAATACTAATATGAATTTTGCTTCGTATATGAATTCTCTCTGGCCAAGTTACACTATACTCTAAGATCGCACAGTATGTTGACTTTTTAAAAAATAATTACAATATAAAAATTTTGGTTTTCTGTTCAAAATGCTATACAAATATTTATTTTTTTCTCCCTCAGGTGCTTAACCAAGTAAGGAGTTGAATCCAGATTATTTATTTCTACCCAGCAATAAAAAAAACAAACAAACATAGTAACTGAAAATTCTGTTATGTGACATATGCTATATTTTACAGACATAGGTTACAATTTTCAACTTCTTCTGTGATGCTTCTGTGATGCCTAAAAGAAATAACTAATCCTGATTGCAAGGCGAGGTGATCTCTTTGTTGATCACGGGTTAATGTTCACACCATTGTTGATACCATTGCAATAAATGTCAATTCAATGGCATTCTATCCACCAACAGGGAAATTGCATTTTTAAACAGAGGAAATGTCAAGCAGTGTGCACTATTGCTTGGTTTGCCTCATCTCTTCAGTTCCTGTGATATTGCTGTAGGTGTGTGATTGTGTAAAACAGGGGTCCCCAACCCCCGGGCCATGGTCCACTACCAGTCCTTGGCCTGTTCAGAACTGGGCGGTGTGAGCAGCTGGGTGGTAGGCATGCAGCTTGACTTATGTGAGTGGCGGGCTGTCATGCATGCATGCAGCTCGACTTGCACAAGCAGCGGGTCGGTTGTCCTCTTCCCCACGGCTGGGTCCCCAACCTGTAAAACTTGGGAACCACTGGTATAAAATATAGCTATTGTGTCAGTCTAAGGAACTTGGAAGGTAAAAAAGGTAAGGCCACAGCAACATTGGCTAGCAACATTAGTATTTTATCCTTTGTTATTTTTCTTCATTGGGGACAATTGGGGAAGGGAGTGGTTATATATACTGGCACTCCATTTTTCATTCCACTTTATGAATTCAAAGAAATGAGTTTATAAATATATATAAACAGAAAGTCCAAGCAGAAAGTTTTAAATTGTGTGTGTGTGTGTGTGTGTGTGTGTGTGTGTGTGTGTGTGTGTGAAGGGACAATTAAAATTTTTCTGCTTGGACTTACTGTGCTGCATTTCATATATCACAGCTACTAGGTATTAAATGTAACTGGCTCAAGAAACATTGTGCATTTTCATATATTGCAACAATAAAATGCCATGTAATTGACACTCATGCCCATACTAATGAAATAGGAAGTATTTATGCATATAAAATATAATAGAACCCTCTGTTTCACAAACAGAGGGTGAGCACATACTAAAGTACCCATGTAATTAGCAACACTTTGCCAAATTAAAAAAAACTAAGCAAAATTGGATGGAAATTCCAGGAAATAGCTGAATAGAATGCTAACTTGGGAAGTTGAAAAAAATATTCAGGAAAAATGAAATGTCAAACCACTTCTGTTTTGCTGCCAATATAGATGAAAGTGTTACCGAAATGATTAGGAGTCAAGCTCTTAAACCTAACATACTATGAATTCCCTAACACCATTACTCTATTAATTAAAATGGAAAGAGTCAAGATGAACTCAACTCCTGGTGATTTTATGGACTGCCATCTATAGCCACGTATTTTGGATATATTTGTGTTAGTATTAGAAATTGTAAAAATCAAATTAGGAATTTTGGAAATCTGAAGTCTGTTATTAGTTTCAAAATTCTAAAACATCATTTGTATGCCACCTAGGAATCTAATAATGTGCACCTTATATCGATATTCAGTGAGAGATTTCAGAATCAGAGTTGTATAGTATATTGCTGAAGTCAATTAATGCTAAACAGCGATTTTGTTGACCTCTTGGTATGATAACTGCTCTTCACTACCAATGGCATAAAACAAGTAAGGCAAAAGACTTTCTCTTATTTTGATTTGGTAAAGAAATAGGTGGGGGAAAAAAGATCAGCTTTGAGTAAAGGACTTCACCTTTTAACTCTTTCCAGCAGGAGAAATTCTACTGTATTTCATAAGACGTCTTACACCTACCAGAGGACTTATTCTGAGAATTAATGAGATAATGCAATTATTTTTAGGTTTGTCCTGTTTGGATAACGTATGAAATTGTTTGCAATTACGCTGAAGAAATACAGATGTGATCATGGCTTCTGTAAACTAGAGCTTCATTTGTCAAGAAGCCACACAACCACTCCTCTGGGAATCCCCACGGTGAAGTTTAACCCTTGGGAGGAAGATGAATTCCCTATCCAAACGTGGAGAAGAGGAAGAAGAAGAAAAAAGATGCTCTGTGTAGCGTCAGAGCCACTCACTTCACTGACAGATGATGCTTTCCCGTGAAGTCAGCCCTGGGGCTGTAAACAGATCCGGGAAAAGAAGATTTGAAGGGTTTGACTTAAGATAGCGGGCTTGTTTCCCTACGCGGTCTACAAGTGGTACTAGGGGGTAGTAGGGGGGGGGGGGTCGATTTTGCAACTTGGCAGCGAGCGAGAAAAAACGCAGCAACAGCCTTCGCCTACACTGTTGTTATTTCTCCTTAGCCAACCCCGATTTTGCATTCCTCGGAGCTGGCGAAAGCTAACAGGTGTCTGAGGCTCCGCCAGATTCTGGGCAGCCCCCTTCCTGGCCAGGCGAACGGAGCGGTTCGTACCTGGAGGACTCTCCGCTGAAGCTCCCGCCGTCCAGCAGCCGCACCTTGCAGAAGAGGATCCCGTTGACGAAGGGCACCGAGGAGAGCTCGTCCAGTTCCAGCTCCACGCGGAATTTGAACTTCTTCTTCTTCATCATCATGAAAGCCATGCGAGGCAGGGGCGGGCAAAGAAAGGAGGCGCGCGGGAAAGCAGCCCCCGCCGCCAAGGGCGAAGGGGAGCGCCCCCCACCCCACCCCCTCACCCCCTCACCCCGGGCGTCTTCTTGTCTCTGCTTAACCCCCGCCGCTTCCTCCATTGCTACACAACCGTCGTTTCTTCGGCCCTTGTGACCAGGCAACGCAGGGGAGGAGCGGGAGGAAAAGCAGCAGGAGGCGGGTGGGCGAAGAGAGAGAAAGAGAGGGAAGAAAAACACGCCCGCCCGCGCGCTGTCTTCACCCAGGCAGGCGGCGCGGGCGCTGCTACGACATGCGTCTTGCTGCGCCCTCCCTCACGAGCGAAGGGGACGCCGGCCACAACCGCCCGGCCGCGTTCAAACCAGCCCGCCTCCCTCTCTCTCTTTCTCCCCCCGCGCGGGCTCTCTGAAGGGGGAAGGGACGCTGTCTCACAAGACCGGCTTCTTTCCTGCCCTCCTGCGGCGTCAGTCCGTTGAGTCACTAGGAGCCCGCCGAGTGACGGGAGAGCTCTCTCCCCCCACCCTTCTCGGGGTGGGCGCCCCTGCCGGCTGCAGCCGGCACCGAAGGTTCCCGGGGGTGAGAAGGTGACGCGGTCGGTCGGTGGGTCCGCCGCGCGCCAGGCAGAGAATCCCCGGGCGCTGATCCTTAGCAGTGTTTTCCCCCGTACCCCGCCATCTGCAGTAAGACCCCCGTAAGGCGGCGGGGTTTTAGGCGTAAAGAAATGGCGAGGCTTTGGGGGACGGGCCCTCAACCAGGTGTTGCAATGGTGTTACTCATTTCCTGACCGAACGGTGACCTCACCGATTTAAGAAGTAGCGAGAGAAACAAGATTTCAATTTTTAGGCATCTCTCCAACCAAGCCACAAGGGCCCCTTGGCTGCAACCCTGCATTCTTTCTTCCCGGAATGATACAAATTCCCTTGCGTGTGTCGTGACCCCTTTCGTGTTTAGGATGGATGCTTTTCCATCCTTTATGTGGATGCTTTTCCTCCATTCGTTAATCATTTTTAATCATGATTAATCATTTTTAATCATTGTTCACAATTCAACTACAATAATTCCGGGTTCCGTGTCCGGAGACAATGGTGCAACTTAGAATGACTATTCACTTAAAAATGCTAATTGAAATTCCTTTTAGCAAACCTGAATATGAATATAAAAAAATTAACCTTCCTGTGAAATAATGTGTCCTTAATATATCATCCTCTTTGCAATTGACATGTATTTGTGCTACTGTATATGATCACAATTTGAAAAAGGTTTTTAGCACGGTTTTATGACTCTCCCGTTCTAAAACCTTGGCAGAGGTTCTGAGTTGTTAATGCCTTAAGGACTTTCAATCAAGGAGAAGTGCCTTAAAATAGCCGGATGTTTAATACCTTAAGCAAAATACACTCAGCAAAAATTAGGACACATATTATTCACTTTAAGGCACCTAAGTGGAGACAAATGGAAGAATGTTGTGTTTTGCACAGTTAAATGGGCTACTAATTACCTTTACAGAATTAGAATATTTCATTTTTTCTCTAAAACACACAAGGCAGTATTTTTATTTCCACACCCTGCCATTATATATTTCGGCTAACCTTACAAAGTAGATAGCTGGGAGAGAATGACTGCCAGTGAATGGATCTGAACATTGCACAAGTTTGAACTAAAACATGAAGGAATGTGAAATTAGATCTCTCACATAATAGCTCTGCTTATTACAGTAATGCCAAATTTAGTGATTCCTGGTGTGCATATTTCCAAGCATGTAGTTATTGTATTAGCAATGCTTCATGTTAAAAGATTTCTATTATTAGAAGGTTATCAATTGCCAGGTTGTACACAGATACAGATTAACAGTTGGAAGGGACTTTGTAGATCATCTAGTCCAACCCCCTACCCAAGCAGACCCTACACCATTTTTGACATGGCAGTCCAGTCTCCTTGAAAGCTTCCAGTAATGAAGCTCCCACAACTTCTGAAGGCAAGCTGTTCCATTGGTTGATTGCTCTGTCAGAAAAGTTCTCCTTATTTCCAGGTTGAATCTCTGAGTGTGTGTGTGTGTGAGAGAGTGTGTGTTCAATGGATATTTCTTCTCCCTCATGCCTGTTACCAGTAATTTGCTCAGGAAGTTATAACAGAATAGGTTTGGATGCACACACATACACAAACTCTCACACATTCTTTCTTATTGTTATGGAGCCTAGCTTAGCAAAATTATATATACATTTCTATACAGAGCCTCCTTCAGTTTCTTAACTGTCCCCTTCCCTTATTCATACAGGTGCTTCTCATTATAACAGATATTCCATTAGAAGTTTCATTACTTTCATGCCTCAGTCTTATTTTTAACCTAAAGTGGAGGATTGAAAAAAGGGGAGGAAAAACTTTTCCTTGAATTTCTGGATTGCAAAAACAACAAACAAAATAGTCCTAGAGTGAACCTCACCAAAAATATCACTTGAAGCTGTCATACTTTGATCGTGTCATGCGAGCTGACTCACTTGAAAAATCAATCATACTGGGAGTGGTCAGCAGAAAAAGGAGAAGAGGCCGCTCTAGTACCCATTGGCTGGACACTATAAAGCAGGGGTCTGCAACTGCCCCTCTCCCGGTCTGTGGCCCAGTGTCTGGCCACAGCCTTTTCAGGACTAGACCCTGGAAGTGATGGAAGAGCATGTGCTTGCCTGCCTACCTGCATTTATGAAAGCGGCATGCGCACAAAACCATCCACTCTTCCCCCCCCCCCCAACCCAAGCCACCATTGCTGTCTCCAGTTCACCAAGCTGAAAAGGTTGGGAACCGCTGTGGTGAGATTCAATTTTTTTTACTACCGCTTCTGTGGGCGTGGCTTGGTGGGCATAGCAGGAGAAGGATACTATAAAATCTCCATTCCCTCCCCCATTCCTGGGGGAAGGTCACTCCAAAATCCCATTCCCTCCCCACCTCACTAACCTGCTTTCCAACTCTGTTCTCCTGTACAGGGCAACAAAAGAAGAGCCATCCGATCAGCTGGGACTCGGGAGACAGAGAATAGATGAGGGCAGGGCCAGTCAGAGGTGGCATTTGCCGGTTCTCCGGACTACTCAAAATTTCCACAACCAGTTCTCCAGAACTGGTCAGAACCTGCTGAATACCTCTGGAATGCTGCTGTAAAAGGTGACATTGGGAAAACCGTGGCAGACCTAAAGGAGGCAGCGTGAGGCAGAGAGGCACGGAGAAGGTTGGACACGAATGAATGGCTGATGATAACGAACTTCTTGGAATGCTAACACCTTGGTCAAGTTTTCCTTGCTACCTCTGGTCTCTCCTTTCCAGCATATGACAAGAGGAAATAGAAACGGAAGCAAGCAAAGGCTGTACAGGTAGTCCTCAACTTACGATCACAGTTGAGCCCAAAATTTAGCTTGCTAAGTGAGAAATTCTTTAAGTGAGTTTTGCTCCATTTAACAACTTTTCTTGCACATTTGTTAAGTGAATCAGGACAGT
Organism: Notechis scutatus; assembly: GCF_049901735.1. NCBI lineage: Eukaryota > Metazoa > Chordata > Lepidosauria > Squamata > Elapidae > Notechis > Notechis scutatus. The sequence continues at coordinate 92,743,364 of NC_142011.1, read as the reverse complement.
TCTTAAATTAGCATGGTTATTAAGCGAATCTAGCTTCCCCATTGACTTTGTTTGTCCCTGCAAACTGTCATAAATGTGAGTCAGTTGTCAAGCATCCAAATGTAAAGCACATGACCATGGGGATACTGCAATGGTCATAAGTGTGAAAAATGATCATAAATCACTTTCTTCAGTGCTGTCGTAACTTTGAACGGTCACTAAGCAAACTGTTGTAAGTCAAGAACTCACAGAATTCACAGAATTTATGACTTGTGACCTGTCACTTAGCAACTGTTTAAAATTACGTTGTATCCCAAAAGCTACATATGACCCAGTTCTGACAGCCAGCTGCTCCCATGGTCATGTGATCACATTTTGGGCACTTGGCAACAGGCCTGCATTTACATCTGTTTGCAGCTGCTCAGGGTCTTATGACCATGATTTACAGAATTTACTGGGTTTTGCTGAAAACTGGTGTTTACTTCTGGTTTACTTCCGGTTTGCTATGGGGCAAAAATGGCCCATTACAAATAATGGGTTCACTTAATGGCCACCATGTTTGTTTCATGACTACTGTGTTTGCTTAATGACTATGACAACTGTTGCAAAACAAGGTCATAAAAATCAGATCACTTGTGACCACCCACTTTACAAATGTCACAACTTATTGCTGTAATTGGCTGGCTCTAATACAGTCATAAGTTGAGGACTACCCTATAGTGCTAGTTGGGCCTACAGTATATGCCTACCAGCATCACTCTTTAATACCTTCCAAACTACATGCACTATCTGATGTTACCTTTGTAGATTTATTTTGGTTTAACAAAAACTTAAACTTTCATCTTTAGTTGTACTACAGTCCACTATTTTGTTTAGAAGTGTGTCTACTTTTTCAGGAAAAAAACAAAACAAAATACAAAAATCGTAGAGAGCATATTGGGTGGCTAGAATGGATCACAGAGAACAACTACTGTATATCAATCTGCCTTCAATGCTATTTTCCACAATCTCCACACAACATTTTTTTTAAAAAGTAGTGAAAATATCTTAACATTCCAAAGCAAAAACAGTATAATTTAGAATGGAGGGTGGTAATTATGCATTTCTTTTTAAATAAATTATAAATTTATTTATAAAGGTATTGTTTGCTCCCTTTTCATCCAAAATGGATTATTGTCATGCAGCTATCAAATAATTGGAATTTAGAAAGATCATTCATGTTTTAAAATACAACTTTTTAAGTATAACCCAATAAAATGTTTAGAATAATTTTATTCAGCAGTAGATAAGGAATTATTGAGTCTATCATCTCCTCCTCTATAACTGTCTGGTTTGGTTCTGCAACCCAACAGGACAGACACAGACTTCAGAGAATAATTAGGACTGCAGAAAAAACAATTACTACCCACCTGCCTTCAATCAAGGACCTGTATACTGCACGAGTCAAAAAGAGGGCTGTGAAAATATTTACAGACCCCTCACATCCCGGACATAAACTGTTTCAACTCCTTCCCTCAAAATGACGCCATAGAGACTGCACACCAGAACAACTAGACACAAGAACAGTCCCCCCACCGAAAGTCATCACTCCGCTAAATAAATCTCAACACTGTTCAACTATTTATGAAGTCTGCACTCCTATTACTGTTAATCTTCTCATCACTCCTTATCACCCATCCCCTCCCACTTGTGATTGTAACTTTGTCGCTTGTATCCTTACAATTTATATTGACTGTTTCCTAGTATGATTTAATTGCTTATTGTAACCTATGACTATCATTAAGTGTTGTACGTTATGATTTTTGATTCTTAACGAATGTATCTTTTTTTATGTATACTGAGAGCATTTACACCAAGACAAATTCCTTGTGTCCAATCACACTTGGCCAATAAAGAATTCTATTCTTATATACAATAGGCTTTTTTAAAAATAGCCCAATGTTTTAACTCCCTCTGCTGGATTCATGGTGCAATTATTGAGAAGTTGATGGCATTAAAAAGATAAAATGCATGAATTTGCTCAAGTATTTGAATTTCTGGGGCTCTAAATATTTTTTAATTTGTAATTAATATCTGATTGGTGGAGTCCTTGGTGCTTCCTGAATTTGTTTGCTTGCAGACATTTCATTACTCATATGCTACCGTATATAAACGTTTGCACTGCAGTTGTTAGGTTAGTAACATGGTTGTTAAATGAATCTGACTTCCCCATTGACTTTGCTTGTCAGGTTGCAAAGGGTGATCACATGATCCCAGGACATTGCAACCATCATTAATACATGCCAATTGCCTGGTGTCTAAATTTTGATGAGGTCATGAGGATGCTACAATGATCGTAAGTGTGAAGAATAGTTATAAGTCATCTTTTTCAGTGCCATTGTAACTTCAAACAGTCACTAAACAAATGGTCAATGACTATCTGTACTTACAAAGTAATAAAGGTGGAATAAAAATCAAATCAATAAATAAAAATGTATATCGTGTGTTGCCAGTTAACAAAGTAACAAAGCCATTTCGTTAACTGGGTACTGTTCACCACATTCAATAGAATAGAATAGAATTCTTTATAGGCCAAGTGTGATTGGACACACAAAGAATTTGTCTTGGTGCAAATGCTCTCAGTATACATAAAAGATACATTCATCAAGAATCATGGAACTTCCGGTTTGTCGGCTTAGCTAGCGGCAGGGATTCGCGATACTGCGCGATCCCTGCGGCGCTAGCCGTTTTGGTGCCTCCGATCCAGACGGGTTTGGAGGCTAAGGCTGCCCTGCAGGGGTGGCTGAAGACAGGGGGGATCCGGAGAGGGGTTTGGGGGTGTTGCAGACCCCCTCCCCAGCCAGCAAAACCCCCTTTTCTCAAGACGGTGCAGCGGCGGTCCGTAATGGCCGCCACAAAGAAGCCGGCAGCTGGGTAAGAATGTGCAGGAGGAAGAGGAGAAAGGTTTTTTTAAAGTGAAAGTTTTTCTTGGCTGACCCAGGACTTTAAGACATATTTAACATCCTGAAAATTATGGCTTTCTGAATGATACTTTCCAGAAGAGAACTATAAGCGGCAATTTTGAGGTGCTGAAAGGAAAGTTTACTCTCCTTCCCTATGGAATCAACAAATGGATATTGAGAAACTTGTCTTTTTATAGAAAGTTAAAACTTGCTTTCTGTGATAAGTGGGAAGAGAGAGGACAATATATATATATATATAGGGTGGTGGATGGAGGTGGTGGAGGTCTGTGGGGGCGTGCCTGGTGTTGTGAGTGAGGCTTCCAAATGATTGACAGCCTGGTGGACTCTCCCGGTTCTAGGGGCTCTGAGTGCGGGGGCGCCGGGTAGAGAGGGGCCCAGGGACCGGGTGGGCTGGAAGGGCCGGCTTGGCAGGTTGGGGGGTGAGGCAGTCCCGATGGTAGTTAGGGAGTTCCATAGTTGAGGGGGGGGGGGGGGGGGGGGGGGGTGTTGTTGTGGGTGGGGGGGGGGGGGGTGGGGGGGGGGGGGGGGGGGGGGGGGGGGGGGGGGGGGGGGGGGGGGGGGGGGGGGGGTTGGGGGGGGGGGGTGTGGGGGGGGGGGGGGGGGGGGGGGGGGGGGGGGGGGGGGGGGGGTTGTGTTATATTAAGATCTTGTTGGAGGAGATGCCTTAAGGATTTGAAGACTGAAATTTATTGCAATAAGGCTTTAAAATACAGATTTGGTCGTTTTTTTGATTGATATTACCCCAGGAAGAGAAAGTGAGAACTTTGTTTTGGCTTGGACTGAGTGGTGACTTTGGGATTTTGGGACTGTTCTAACTTTTGAAACATCTTGGTTGTTGTAAGAAGAAAGAGGGGGAAAAAAAGAAAAGATTTATAATGGCTTTTTCCGTTGAGGAACTGAGAAAAGAATATGAACAAACAAAAAGAGAGGGCAAGGACGCTGTAAAGGAAGCTTTTCTCTTTTTAGAAATGGCGCTTGCTATTTATCAACAAACACAACAACAGATGGAGGCAGCAACAGAAGAAGAAGAAGAAGAAGAAGAAGAAGAAGAAGAAGAAGAAGAAAAGAAGAAGAAGAAGAAGCCATCTTTGATGAATCTCAAAATTTAATTAAGAAAGAGAGGAGAAAGAGAGGAAGGAAAATGAAGGACTTAAGATTTAAAAAAACACCCAAGAAAGAGAAAAATAAGATGCAAAATCAATATAATGCTAGAAAACAAAAGAAAAAAGGAACACAACAGAGAAGGGAAGCTAACAAGGCAGAGGCTAGGAGAAGAGTGGGTAGAAAGGCCTGGTGGGAGAAGAAAGAAAGGGAAAAGGTGGAGAAAAGCCACAAAGCTTTGAAACCAGATGGGAAAAGAGGAATTTTTTTTAGGGACAAAGGGTAATGTATAATTTGTTTAAAAAAAAAGATTCTGCAAGGTACATATGATGGTACTGTAGCATTTGTATTAGAAATAGAAAATTAGAATGGTTTAAGAGTTAATAAGAGATTAAAATATTGAAATGTTTAGTAATGTATTTAATCATTTTGGATTTATTATTTTTCTTTTTTAAAAAATTAGTAGATAGAATGTACCAAGCAGAATCAGATTGGGTATTAGGTGTTATTTTAAATGTTAATTTAGGGGGATGATAGAAAGGCATCATACTCTGATTAGTGATCTCAGGAGAAACTCTTTTTTCTTTTTACTATAGGGAATGAGACAAATGGATAATAAAGAATGGACAAAGGATACAAATATAATGACTTAAATTAAAATGAATTAAATAAGATAGAATTAAGAAGAGTGAAATGTGTGGAGAAGCTAATTTAGAAGATATAGAATGGTAAATAAAATAGGTAATGGCATGTAAGATGAGCATGAATATAATTGAAGTCCATGTAGAGAGAGGTTTCTGGGGCCAAGTTACTTTCCTAAAAGATCTTTTATATTTTTGTGTTTTGTGTGTTTATGTATGTGGGAGAATTAATAAAACCTTGCAGGAATATAGAATGAGAATAATGGTAACCAAGTCAGAGAGAAATAGATGATAATTATAAATTGGATAAATATAGAGAAAAATAATAATAGTGAAATTGGATAAGAGTAATAAAGAGAAATTGGATAAGAGATATTTGTATGCTCATATGGAAATGGTCTAAAATAGAATTATATTGTATAAAATAATGTTTTATTTGACTTGTAAAATTTACAATGGAAAGAGGTTCATGTATTAATGGTTAATGGTGGTTTGTTTGTCTTTAAAATTAATAAAATTTGTTTAAAAAAAAGAATCATAAGGTACAACACTTTATGATAGTCATAGGGTACAATAAGCAATCAAATCATACTAGGAAACAGTCAATATAGATCATAAGGATACAAGCGACAAAGTTACAGTCATACAGTCACAAGTGGGAGGGGATGGGTGATAAGGAGTGATGAGAAGATTAATAGTAAGAGTAGTGCAGACTAGGAATTGAAACAGTTCATGTCTGGGATGTGAGAGGTCTAAATATTTTCACAGCCCTCTTTTTGATTCATGCAGTATACATGTCCTTGATTGAAGGCAGGTTGGTAGCAGTTGTTTTTTCAAATGACATTAGTGCAAAATTGAAATTCAGGAAAATTATGCATAAATGAACATGTTGCACACTATATTGACATTGTTTCTCTATCTATCAATAGTGCAGAAAAAACATGGACTATACGACTAATATCCTAGTTTGGTCTTCTCTACTTTTTTTGTTCTTCAAATGTATTGGAATAAAGCTCCTATCATCTGTAGCCAGCAATGAGTGAAATGTAATGAGTAATTTTGGGCAAGTCACTACCTTTTTACTTGATAGGATTGTGGTTGTGGAGGAAATAGAGGAAGGAATGCTATGCACATTCCCTCCTGCTCTTAGTGGAACGATAGGACATAAATCCAACAAGTTAAAGGAAACATCAGTTTTGTAATTGTAATTATGCTTCTTGTTTTTATTGCCTGTCATCTACAACTTAGATTGTGTTGCCTGAAATTATATGTTTTGTGCGGGAACAACATGTAACTGTACTGTATAGCAAGCCTTTTATGAAAAGAATATGCCACCTGTGGTGTGAATGTTGGAACTGTAGGAATTCATCTTGTTAATAATGTAATAAGATAAGATAACCTATATTGTCACTTTTTTCTGTGAACCAACTGGCGCACATTTAAAAAATGAAATTCTGATGCTCACTCTCAAAACACACACACAACTACAGAGCAGAAAAAGACTATTCAGAATTAACAAGGTTAATACTAGTATATGGTATAAAGCTATTACAGATACAACAACAGGGCTGTTGTGGGGAAAATATGAGGCAAAAATATTAGATATGTTTCCTGCCTTTTAGCTGACCAATATATGCCAATAAAAACAAAAAGTGGTATAAAAAGCTAATCATCATCTTTTCCTGGGAAATTTTAAGTTATTAACAGATTCAGAGAGGAAAAAGAGTGATAAAAGATGAACTTTTAAGAAACTGGCATTTATATTAATTTACATTCAATTTTCCTGTGGGAGCTCTGGGTCTCCTGACCTTTCTCTATATATTAAATAATGACAATGTATAATATTGTTGGAAAGAAAATCCATGTGGTTCAGTTCCCAGCTGGGAGAGAAAGATGCTGGAAACAACATGGGGTTTGATTGGAAAGTTTATTGTTGAACAGAACCCCACACAAAGACAGAGTGCAATTCTGGGTCAGCTGAATAAATGGTTGAATGAGCGGATGGATCTTTATAGCTTTCTGTGACTTTGAAGTTTGAACTGTTCTGGGGGTTGTGCAACGAAAGGGCTTGTGTTTTGAAAGGGTGTTGGGCAATTGGCTTTCATCCTGTGTTCGATCTTGGGTGAGGGGCTGCTTGTTCTAATCTTGCCATTATGCTTTTGTTAGCTGACAAACTTTGCTGCAAGGAGTTTCAAAATATCCTGTCTTGAATGGGCTTCTGCTGGCAGTATTTGCTTTGCTTATGAATGGAGCCATCTATATAGTTGACCTCCTCTTTCAATAATCTGTTTATCTCCTTAAGTGCTGGCATCTGCTGTGGGCTATTAAGAAAGATTGGGGGATGCTTTCTGCCTCTAAAAACATGTCTTTTGTTACCAATTTGTTTAGAGCTATGGATTGCTCTAACTCTGCTATAAGAAAACAAGCTAAACTTAAACCCATACAGAACAGAGGGGCTGTTGGTTTGTAGGAAACTGGAGTTCAGTGTGCTGGATGGGGGTCTCATTCTGCTCGAATAAGTAGATGCTCCTTGATCCTTAGTTGTAACTGGTTTTGCAGTGATGGCTGTGATAAAGGAGTGCAATTGCACAGTTACAACTCCTTCACCAGTTACAGCCTTTTCTGAGCCAGTCAGATGGGGCAAATTGTAGAAGCAGTTTATAACCATTAACCTTTTCTTAATATTAACTACATCACTTTGAATTGGTTTATTAACCATAGTTTATAATTTTGGGGTTGGATAGTTTGTCATTATCTGCCTCCCACACATTTTTCTAGGAATTCCTTTAGTTGCAATCTTCATAATAGCCAAGGGTATGAAATTGATTTTCTTAATAAATATACATTATTATAAAGCTTTTCCTGCTATAGTGTATGCTGAACCCATTCATTTCTTGAAGAACCTACTCCTACTGGAGCCCCTAGAACTGGGCACATGTTCTGCTCAATCCCTTTTTCAGTTTTCGCCCCCCAAAATGTAGGTAAGGAGATAGCTATGATACTGGTATGTGTGTAACACACATGTGAAGATATTTATGTAAGGATTGATAAAACAATTTTTGGGCTCTCCCTGTAATCTTAGGTCACTTTACTATTAGGCCACTTTTAATCATAGTTAAAGACCCTCTTCTGTTATCCAATTAGTGATCCAATAGGATTACTCTTACTATTGAAAACTGTCGTTCACAAACAAATAAAATTCAACGGGACTAGTTTCTGCGTGTTACATATCTGTCTGCCACATATCTGGCCGCCACGCAGCCTTTCTTAATCTCGGATCTCTAGATGTTCTGCGCTACGCAATAGTGTCCGCAGGGTATGGTAAAAAAAAAAAAGAAAGATATAAACAACAAGCGGAGCTTCGTTCGCCCCGCCGCGGTCACTATCTTGACTTTTTCGACCATGCCCTGCGGCTACCTGGGCAGCTTCTGTTACCCTCGATAAGCAAGATCGCTCGCAATTCAACAAATGCGGGGACAATCAGGTTGATAACCAAAGGGAGGCTCAGAGACAAATTACACAGCCGTCCAGCCAACGTCATCTTAGACATACTAAAACGCGTAAATGTTCCAAATCCCAGACCTCAAAACTCAGCGGAAGCCAAACGTCAAAAAAGATTCAGCCTTCGCACGATGGAGAAACAAGCTCTGTTTCACGGGAAGCCGCGCTTGCTCCAAGGCGATTGTTTTCCAGGTGAATCAGCGCGATTTCTAATTGGACCCGCATCTCCCTGGCGAGCCCCTTTTAAGATGCCACCGTTGCGGCATCTCTCCTCGGCGGCAAAATCTTCCGGAGATCCCCTGGGATTTTACCTCTAACGCGATCGCGCCACAGGTTCGGACGTTTAAAAAAAAGAGAGACAAGACATACACACACACAGAGAGAGACAAAGTGGCGCGCCTTGTTATGTCTACAGTTGCAAAGACTACAGTAAAGACTGTAGCGGGCTCCCCGGGCTGAAGTTGACTATCCCCAACTGCGTAATTTGCTTTCCTGCAAGCTCTGCTCCTTTATGTACGTAGAGAGGAGGCCAAAGGAACCAAGCCCCTCCTATGCCGTGAGTGAGCAAACCCGGAGAAACCAGCTCTTCCCCTTCCTGCTCCCTCTTGGGGTGTTGCCTCTCGCCCGTCGTCTTTGTTATTGGATGGCTCCTCCCAAGAACTGCAAAAAGCCAACGGTATTTTTTTTTTAAAAAAAGACTTGGCCATAACGCGAGGCCTTTAGATTTATTCGTTTTTTTTACGTTTGGGCTCTTGCGTGGATCGTGTTTTGGCTCCCTTCCTGCTTATTCATCTCCCTTTTGTTGTTTAGCCTTCCTGACTAAAAATTCTTAAGACTGCACAATGCTCCGCTTTTGGGGGGGCTTTGTGTTCCCGGAGGCTGCCTGTGAAGCGCCCGAAAGTAAGTCGAGGTACGAAAACCTCTTCAAGACACTAGATCGCAACCAGGATGGTCGAGTAGACATTGCTGAGCTACAAAGTGGCCTTAAGGAGTTGGGCATCCCTCTGGGAGACGACGCGGAGAAGGTGAGTGTAAGGTATAAGTCTTCTTTAAGAGGAGGAGGGAAAAGAAGCGCGGGAGTAACTCTTTCTTTCTGGATTCTGGACCTCTCATAAAGGAAAATCTTGGAAACCCGAAGGCTTATCTCAATACAAGATTTAAAAACAAATGATGGTTTTGGCTATTATATATAAGTGCCAGCCTTCCTTCCGCTCATCCCCATTCATTCCACTTGGGGATTTTAAAGAGTTTTATTGTTCCTTGGGAGAGGCCTACTTTTCCCCTAGAAGGTTTATTTCCTTATACATTATTTTATGCCCTCACGTGGCTCTTTGCTGTAAAAGTTACAGGCAATTCCCATTCATAGGGAATTTGTGGAATTCAGGTTGTGAGGACAGCTGATTTGTTCCAGTGGACTGTAAGTAAAATGTGAGTGGTTCCTCACTCTTAAAAAGAGGGAACAGGAAAAACAAGACAACTGCAAGAAAAGTGGAGTGTGCAAATGACAGGAAACCATAGATGGCCAAGAAAAGGAAAATAACCAGTATTTATAATATTTTTAAAAAAGAAATTTGATGGTAGACTTCATGTGACAACCTCAACAGTTATTCTGAATTTGTGATAAACCGAATAGCTCTTGAAGGAGGTTTCTAGATGTGTTTCTTTAAGAAGAAGCAATTTACCATATCTGATACAATCTATTCTTGGATTATAGCTGTAAAGGAAGGCAATTTATCATAACTGTACCATCTGTTCATAGATTATAATTCAATAAAGTTTTATTTGATCAGTGTCCTTACAGTAAATGAGAGATGAGATATAATATCCACACACAGAAGATTAGCCATAGCATCTCTAACCAATGTTACCAACTGTGAAACTGCTAGATGTGAGATAATAACCTTCATTATAGACAACTTATCATTTTGGGGTATGGTACCAAATATACCTATCTGCACAAACGTGGAAGAAATATCACTATGTCCAAAGAGATGGGCTTTCGTCACATGTGATAGCTAAGCAATGATAGATGGATTCCATAAAGAATAAGCCTGAAGATTGAATGGATTTCTACATCATGACACAAAAATTGTGACTTCCATACAGGATTCCCTCACTTCATGCTAAGAATACATTCCCTGAAAACCTGACATAAAGTGAATTTGCATAAAGCAAGACACTGAACTAGTCGAAAACCAATTGAAGGGTATGTAACCCAAATGCATTGACAAATGGACTCATACAGGTAATCCTCACTTAGTGACCACAATTGGGACCAGCAGCTTGGTCATTAAGCAAAGCAATTGCTAAGTGAAACTGCAATTGTGTTTACAATCTTACTTCAGCTTTATAGAACTAAAAATGTTCTAAATGTGAGGATTGGTTACTTTTTTATCACCATCATAACTGCAAAGGATTGCTAAATGAGACAATTGCTATATAAGGACTGCCTGTACATTTGTAGAGCTTTAGTCTTAAGCAAAATGTTACTCGAACCATTTTTCTTTTCTTGTCTCATGTCCTCTGTACAGTGAAAGCATTGTCTGTCTTTCTCAATCTTGTGTACAGCTGGATTTCTAAGATGCACAGTTACCATGGCAGAGAAGGTGGTAGAATACGTTGTGGCATCATGAACTTTTATTATTCTTTGCTACGTTGTGATGTATAGATTTACCTACATTAAAAGTTTGTCCTAGGATTGATGATTTTGCAGCAGCTTAACTTAATTTGTTCAACTTTATTTCTTTTTGTTTTGAACAAGATGATGGTTTGATCTCTTAGTAAGAGTAGTAGCTGTTGCTGGCATGGAGGCAGGACATACAACTAGAACAGCTGCATGACCCAATGATAAATGTCTGAGTGAGGGAAGAAACTGTTTAGTGTGAAAATGTTCAAGCAGTTTTAGCAGGATGATGGCTTGGCATGTTCTCAGATTTCTAAAGCAAATTGACTATGCTGGCCCAAATAACACAGTACTTTTGTCACATGAAGTGAATTATTGCATAAAAATGATCATTTACATAATAGCAAATCAACATAAAGCAAAAGAAACTTTCCCTTTTGTCAGATGTCAAGACACAAGCATGTAAGGGCAAAGTTTGCATTGTGACATTATCATTACAGTGAAATTATCATTTTGATGTGAGTTCAGTTTGCTGAACAGAAAAGACAGAAATTGGAGATACTTAAAATTGTGAGGAAGAAAATGCTTTGAAATATGCCAGAGAAAATTAGAAACAACAGAGTTGGTACATGCAGTTAGAAGATATTTATTCAGAAAGGGGAACAACAAAATGAAAAAAAAAAAAGGCTGCCAGATTGAGCACAATGTGCGAAGAGCATAGGAATATGAGGAACATGATTTCCAGGAAGTTGCTTTGAGATTGATTCTTTTTTAAAAAAAAAAAATATTTTAGTCACATCAAAATATTTTTGATGAAAGAGTTACATCAGCTGTACATTGGGACCTGTGCAATTTAGCTGTTTTGATCATGAAACCAGTTCAACTGGTCACAGAACATAGCAAGGGATCCCCACTTATAGTTGGCAACATAAGGCCTTTGTAGAGGATGACAGCAGATTTTCCAAGATCACATCTACTCAAGTTGGAGTCCTTATGCTATGCTAGCACAGTACCCTTGCCCATGGCCCTAATTCATCCAATTAACCCAGTTTTCTGGGTTTCCAATAACCTTTGGAACTATAAAAGAGTGCATGGGCTGGATATGTATAATACTGATCCGCAATTCGTGAAATTCTTTTGGTCTACCAGCCTGTATGATTCATTGCTCACTAAACCTAGGCATGGAAGTGAATGATAGCTCAGTTAATCAAGGATAAGCAGCATATCATGCTAGTCATGTCAGTGTGTCTTAGTACACTTAAGATAATTTGAAAACAGAATGGGCGGACTTCAGGTTGAACTCTGTTTTTTTTTTTAACTAGACCCAAGAGATTCACCCATCTACATTTGGTGCCAAAGGCTTATATAGATAGTCCTTAATTTATGGCCACACTTGTCCAAAATTTCTGTTACTAAGCAAGGCAGTGAGTTTTTCCTCATTTTATGAGCTTTTTTGGTCACAATTGTTAAGTGAATCATGCAGTCATTAAGTGAATCTTGTCAGAAGCCGACTGGGAAGGTTATAAATGGTGATCATATGACTGCAGGACAGTGCAACTGTCATAAATACATGCCAGTTTCCAAGTGGACAAATTTTGATCCCGTGACCATGGGGTTCCAAGATTGTAAGTGTGAAAACTGGTCATAAGTCATGTTTCAGTGCTGCTGTCCCTTTGAATGGTCACTAAACAAATGGCTACAAGTTGAGAACCACCTATATGTAGGTAGAATTCAATTTGTTCTGAGTAGTACATATAAAGAGCACATACAATATCTTTTCTGTTCTCTTGGGGAACAGGCAGCCCTCAGCTTATCACAATTGGAACCAGGAGTTCTGTTGCTAAGTGATGCAGTTGTTAAGTGAGTCACGCCTGGCTTTATATCTTTTTGCCACGGTTATTAAGCAAATCACGTATTAAGTGATTTCAGCTTTCTGCATTGGCTGGCTTCTTGTAAGCCCCTGGGAAGATCACATTGGGGAAATCCCAGCTACCCCCAACTAATCAGGTACCAATTCATGTCTGGGAAGAATATTTTAGAGAGCTTTATACAGACCCCGACTATGTAACTAAAGAGAGCCAAATTAGTTTGGACCAAACTCCTTACTGGCCCCCAGTTACACCAGGAGAGATATCCTGGTTGATCAGAACCTTCAAGGCTAATAAGGTACCAGGTGCTGACAATGTCCGGCCAGAAATAATAAAAAATAATGCCAGTTGGTGGGCTCCACTTTTAGCATCTCTGTTTACATTTATAGATAAAACGGGTCATATGCCAAGAGATTGGGGAATAGCAATTATCATACCAATGTATAAAAAAGGTAATAGAAATGATCCAGGCAATTATAGACCTATTAGTCTTCTGAGTGTTATTAGTAAATTGTATGCCAAACACCTAAACTATAAACTTCAGGATTGGCTAATTTCCGGGGGAATAATCAAAGAGGAACAAGCTGGTTTTAGAGAAGGAAGATCAACGGTGGATCATATTTTGGTACTTCACCATCTGGTTCAAAAATACACGAATAAAAAAAAAATCCTTTCATGGCCTTCCTTGATTTTAAGCAGGCCTTCGATTCAATATCCAGGAACACGCTCTGGGAGAAATTAAAATGTGCTACCATTGATAAATGCCTCCTTTTCCTCATACAAAAATTGTATGCTAATTCCACCTTGAAAGGGAGGTGTAATCCTCAAGGGACTTTAACCGGTCCAGTAAGGGTACAAAAAGGGGTACGGCAGAGTTGCATCCTGTCCCCCTCCCTTTTTAACTTCTATGTTTACCCCCTGGTCGATCTTTTACAGAATTCTGATTTACATCCTCCTAATGTAGCACAACGTAAAATTCCAATTCTCCTATATGCTGCTGCTACTGCTGCTATAATTTCATAAACTCCCATAGGACTGAAGAGAGCAATTACGACAACACTTGAATATTGTAGACAGAATAAGCAGGTCCTTAACTGTCAAATGAGAAGTTTGAGTTTTTGCTAAAAGACCTAGACAATACTCCTGAAAAATAGAAGGACATAGTTTAGAACAGGTTAGGACATTTAGATATGTCGGGGTGGTTTTCCACTCAAGGGAAGTGAAAGGCACACCTGGATCACACATTGCAAACAACCTATAGGTCCTCAAATGCAATTAAACATTTTGTTTTACACTGGTGGAGGGCAATTAGTACCTGCGGCCTTAAAACTTTTTGAGGCCAAAACATTGGCACAAATTCTATATGGGGCACAAACAGGAATCCTTGCAAAAAAAAAAAAAGACTTGCTAGAAACTATACAAACCAAATTCTTGAGAGCCATCTTAGCTGCACCCAAAGGAACTCCAAATGCCCAGTTAAGAATCGAGACAGGCATGCCTCAAATTCAGGTAAGAGCCTGGAAGATGATGATCATTCATTGGCTAAAAATGCATTTCCAGAGGGACTGACCCCGCTAGTACTGACCCTCCCCCTGGAAACAGGCGATAGACCACAAGCTGGGCTCCTATGGGCTCTCATCAATTTTCTTAATGTCCCTAGGCTTTGACCAAGCAAAGTAAGTAGTAATCAATAGAATGAAGGACATGGAGTTCCAAGAAGAACTAAATAAGTTGGCTCGCTACAGCAGGGACAGAATCAAACAGGGAGTGTGGGAATTGGCAAGATATCTAAATGATCTAATCTTCCCAAAATAAAGAATAGTTTTCTTCAGAGCCAGATTTAATATTCTCCCATCAGCATTCCTTCAGGGCAGGTATAAGAAAACACCAATAGCAGAACAGGTATGTATATGTGGTAAAGGAGAAGCTGAAGATATCTCACATGTTCTCGGGGGGGGGGTGGTGGGGGGGGGGTGTGTGTGGGGTTGGTGGGGTGGGGTGTTGTTGTTGTGTTGTTTTTTGTTTTTTTTGTTTGGGGGGGTGTGTGTTTTTGGGTTTTTGGTTTTGGGGTGGGGGGGGGTTTTTGGGTTTTTTTTGTTTTTTTTTTTTTTTTTTAAAATTTTAAAAATTTTTTTTGTGGGGGGGGGTTTTTTTGGGTTTTTTTTGGGTGTGGGGGGTTGGGGGGGTTGGGGGGGGGGGGGGGGGGGGGGGGGGGGGGGGGGGGTTGGGGGGGGGGGGGGGGGGTGGGTGTTCCTTTTTCCCTTTTTTTTTTCTTTTTTTTTTTTTTTTTTTTGTGTTTTTGGTGTTTTCTTTTTTTGGTTTTTATATGTTTGCTGGGGGGGGGGGGGGGGGGGGGGGGGGGGGGGGGGGGGGGTGGGGTGGGGGGGGGGGGGGGTGGGTGGGGGGGGGGGGTTTTTGGGCAAAAAGGGCGAAAAATTGTCTCGCTGCCTCTCTCGGCCTCCAGGCTTGCCGGAGAGGCTTAGTCTTGCCCTGAGCAGGCCCGTTTTTAAAGGGATCGTGGGCGGCCGCCATTTTGGGCGCCACCACGTTTTCGGGCGTTTTGTAACAGGCCTCTGCGACTGCGAAGAAACTAGTCTTCTAATCATAGGCCTCCCAGCCTGTGAGAACTTACTGCATTCTTAGATATTGGCAAATTGTTGGCTTTCCGCAGCAGCTCAGGGCAGGGAATTGCAGCCTATCCCTCCCGGTGGTTGCCTGGGAGCTCCAGCTGCCAGAGGCCTCACTTCAGCCTCAGGCGTTCATTTGGACAATTGGAGAATTTAACACCGTATCTGGGGTCACTCCCTCCTGGGAGCGCTGAACAGGTCCCGGTTTATTTCTTGTCAAAAAGTATTATTATTAAAAAGAATAATAATAATAATAATAATAATAATAATAATAATAATAATAATAATAATAATAATAATAATAATAATTAATAATTAATAATAATAATGATGATGATAATGATACATAACTATATACATATACATATATATGTTTTCTGAGGTATATATATATTTTCATATATATTATTGGTACTTGGCAATAACGCATTACCAACACTGATTGGATTACATATACAGTGCTTATACGCATGTATATATATTTATATTAATAATTATAACAATAATAATATTGTAGAACTTACATATCTAAATTCCAAAAGGGGCGCGGGCCAGCTGAAAGGACACCCGGCCTTTGTTGTAGGTCAAACCTTGGCGAGCCAACCGCCTTAAATTGGAGCTACAGTCCTTTCTTCTATAATGGCAGATGACAATTCCACTAGAGGCTCTTCTTTGAAGGCCAGATCTAAGTCCTACCACCTGCGCAGACAGGCTAAGGAAGCCCCTAAGGAAACTTCCAAGGCTTCTCAGAGAGACGCCCTAAGGCGTCATAGGGCACTGGAGAAAGAATTTGACAGGCGATCTAGAAAGGCACAACCAGTGCCCCCAGCCCTCCCACCCTCCATTCCTTCTACCTCCAGACACCCCCTCCCCCAGATTGTTCTTCCCTCTCCAGGCGCAGCTTATCCCTGGGACGCCAGGTCCCGAATCAACAGCCAGACGGCCAAGTACTTTCACGCCCACGGCCGCTGGTCTGCGCCAGGAGGAGGCCGCCACTGTCGAGATTTCTGCGCCATGCAGGCATGGATGGAACGGGCTATCCGCCAGGGGATAGCAGAGGGCATTCAACAGATGTACAGGTCCGGTCCCCCCTTGATGGCGCCCGAACACGACTCACCATCAGTCAGGTCCTCGCCTAGATTGGACCCTACCCATGGTCAGGTACCTTTATGGGGGGACAGCCCCCTCCCAGAAGGGGAAATGGAGGAGGCTATAGAGGACCTGGATAGGTTCGGGGAGGAGGAGGATCTTGAATGGGGGTCTACACAAGGGGAACCCCTATCAGAGATAGGCCCGATAGAAGGAGACTCACTCCCGATCAACCCACCTTCTGGGTTTGTTCAAGCCACACATGCTTAATCACTACTATTTAAGGCCAAGAACATTTCTGGCCTGTCGGTTCAGTCCTCTCCGGCTCTCCCCGCCCCGGCAGAGGGACAAGAGGATGCCATTTTTAGGCAGCCCGTGGTGGAGGCGAAGGTTATTCCGGCCCCACCCATATTCCACGACCTAGTTTCAGACCAATTGGACTCTACAAGAGCTTCCCCTGCCCCATCCAGCCAGGACAAGAGGTTCTTTAACCTCGAGCTGAGCTTTTGCAACTTGCTTAACACTCCCGAGGTAGACAAGCCCTTCGTTGGTTCAGTATCCTCGTCCTCTTCCAGTGACCCCCTGGAAGCCCGAAACCCAAGGACAAAAGGTCCGAACTGGCCTTACGTAGGACTCATCAGGCCGACACCTGGGCCATTAGATCGGCCATGGCCGCTTCCCTTTCACCAGGTCCTCGATCCGGTGGCTCCGCCAAGTGAAACAGCATGTTCCCCCTCTAACACAAGGGCACATCAGGAAATCGCAAAGTTGACGGCCGCAGCAGAATTCTCGGCCGACGCCACCTACCACGCGGTGAAGTCCTCCGCCCGAGCGATATCCTCTCACGTTACAGCTCGCCGCCTGCTCTGGCTCAAGCATTGGCAGGCGGACATAAAAAAACAAGGTTAAGCTGGCCACTGCCCCCATTAAGAGGGACAGACTCTTTGGTGCCGCCCTGGAGCCATTGCTATCCGAACCCCGAAGTAAGAAAAAAATTTCTTCCCCCCCTTTTCGGAGGTCAGAGTCAAGAGCCTCCCAGCCCTTTCGGAGAGGTCCTCCCGACCCTTCTACCAGTCATCTTTCCAGCCCAGGTATCCGAGACTCCCTCCTTCCGGCCATTCCAGCCCCAGGATCGAGCCGATCCAGGTGACAGGAACAGGAGGGGCGGCAGCTACAGACGCCCTTCAGGGGCTCCGGAGGGTAGCCCTTCCGGCGCACCAGATAGACCTCGTCCCTCCTTCCCATCGGGCGGATGCCTCAAGCATTTCGCTGACCGATGGGATTCCTCCACTTCCGATGCCGGGGTCCGGGACTCCATCAGACTTGGTCTCGCTGAATTCCAGCGCACCCCCTGACTTCTTTATGGCATCCCCCTCGAGGGACCCCACTAAACGCAACTTAATGGATTCAGCCATTCAGCATCTCTTTAGCATACAGGCCATACAACCCGTCCCACCATCCCAGCGGGGCAGGGGTTTCACTCTCACCTCTTCGTGGTCCCCAAATCCTCAGGAGGATGGAGGGCTATTCTAGACCTGAAATGCCTCAACCGTACCTGATTTACCACAGGTTTAAGATGCACACCCTGCAGTCCATTCTCCTGGGCATCAGACAGGGGATTGGCTAGCCTCTATAGACCTTCAGAGGCGTATCTTCACATTCCAACCGGCCCTCCCATTCCATATTCCTCAGATTCTGCTACAACCACCTCCACTTCCAATATGTGGCCATTCCCTTTGGGATGGCTCTCTAACCCGAGGACCTTCACTAGGGTCCTCGCGACTCTGGCGGCCCACCTCAGGAACCTCCCGGTTCGTCTCCATTGTTACCTGGATGACATCCTCATCCTGTCCCACTCCAGACTCCAAGCAGAGAAGGATGTCAGAGCTACCCTCTCTGCCCTCCAAGACCATAGGTTTCTGGTAACTGAAAAAGAGCCAACTGTTACCTTCTACACGGATCACCCACTTGGGGGCCGCTCATTGACTCAGTTCGGGAAAGGTTTCCTTCCTCGGAAAGATTCCTTAGCATTCAGGAAACCATCACACACATCAGACGCTCAATGAGGGTAACACTTTTGGATCTGTCTAAGCTACTAGGTAAAATGGTCTCATGTATTTCCATCGCTCCCTGGGCCCGGTTACACACCAGGTCCCTACAGTGGTTCCTGCTTCCGCTCCAACGGTCCGGCAGTAGCAATTCAAAGGCCACGGTCAAGGTGCCTTCAAAGGTCCTCACGCTCTCCTCTGGTGGACCAGTCCCGCCATCAACAGGGACATGGCCTCAAGAAGCCCCAACGCCTCACCCTCACCACAGACGCCAGCCTGTCCGGAGGGGGTGCTCACATCCACTTGCTTTCGACACAGGGCAGATGGTCTCAGGTAGAACGGGCATGCAGTATAAACTGGTTGGAACTCCGCGCCATCCACCTGGGCCTACGCCACTTCCTCCCTCAGGTACGTGGGCGGCATGTCCTTATACTTACGGACAACATCACGCCAAGGCCCTTGTCAACCGACAAGGGGGCACCCAGTCCATCCGTTTGATGAGAGAGACCGAGCGCCTCTGCCGTTGGGCGGAGCGCAATCTCCTCTCTCTCAAAGCCGAGCACATCTCAGGGGACTTAAACACCCAAGCAGACTGGTTGAGCAGGACCACGGGGGACCAGTCCGAGTGGCGCCTCCACCCGTCACTGTTCAGGGAGGCGACCGGGCTGTTCGGCCTCCCGTCAGTGGACCTCCTCGCATCCCCTCAACACTCAACTCCCCAGGTTTTTCTCGAGGTACCCTCCCACGGGGCCGAGAACTACAACGCCCTTCGTTGCCCCTGGCCCTCAGGGCTTCTATATGCTCTCCCTCCCGTAGCCCTGGTACTCAGGGTCATCCAGAAGCTCATCTCCGAGACAGCAGAACTGATTCTGGTGGCACTCTACTGGCCCAGGCGCCCATGGTTCGCGGACCTCCGCAACCTATCGATGGCCCCTCCCTGGGAAATTCCTCCGAACAGGATTCCTTTCTCAGGGTCCCCTCCAGCACCCGGACCCGCAGTGGCTCCAGCGAGCTGTTTGGAGGTTGAGCGGGAGCGTTTAAGAAAGGAGCAGTTTCGGACTAGGTTATTGATACCATCCTAGCCGCCAGGCGACCCTCCACAGCCGAATCTTTATTGCCACTTGGAATAGTTTCTGCAAGTGGTGCCAGGGTTTCCAGGTCAACCCGCTTTCACCATCCATAGCTCAAGTGTTGGAATTCCTCCAGAGGGTCTGAGGAAAGGTCTTTCTCCGAACACCCTGAGGCGTCAGGTCGCAGCCCCTTTCAACCGTCATTGCTTGTGGCAATCTGGGGTCCCTTTCCCTCCACCCTCGCATTAGGGCATTCCTCAGGGGAGCCACTACCTGTGTTCCCATCAGTTCACAGATACCCCACTTGGGACCTCAATAAGGTCCTTGTGGCCCTTACCAAACACCCCTTTGAGCCGCTCAGGGAATCCACTCTCCAGTTCCTAACATTCAAGGTTGTGTTTCTGGTGGCCATAACTTCGCTCGCCGAATATCAGAGATAGCGGCCTTGTCGGTGAGGAAGGACCTTTGCATCTTCCATGCCGACCGGGTAGTTCTCCGGCCGGATCCTACCTTCTTGCCCAAGGTCAACTCAGCCTTCCACAGGGCACAGGAACTCACACTTCCGAACTTCTGCCCCAATCCCTCGCGGGAAAGGGAGAAGCCTTGGCATACCCTAGACGTAAGACGGGCCCTCTACATTTACATTAAACGTACCCAGCCCTTCAGGAGATCCGAATCCCTATTCCTTTCCTTTCAGCCCAAATCGTTAGGCCACAAAGTGTCCCCGTCAACCATCGGCCGCTGGATTAGAGCTACTATTTTCCAAGCTTACCTGTCCCAGGCCCTGCCCATTCCCAGCGGAATAACGGCACACTCCACCAGAAGTGCTGCTACCTCGGCTACTTGGGCCACCCAGGTTCCAATTGCTGACGTTTGTCGGGTGGCCACTTGGGCCTCCCCATCTCCCTTTATTAGATATTATAAGATCAACATATTTGCTTCGGCGGAGGCTTCGTTTGGTAGACGAGTCCTCCAGCGAGTCCTCACGGAACCGCAGAGATTGCAGGACCAGACGGACTCCCTCCCGTAGGACAGCCAAGCTTTGGTATGTCCCACTCTCTGGATGATCCGAACGGCTCCCAGGAGAATGGGCGTTGGTTCTTACCTGACATGCCATTTCTCTGGAGCCGTGAGGATCATCCAGCCCCACCCTTATTAAGTTTTCCGTCTGGTGGGGTCTTGTTTCGGCCAATAAACCCTTTAGCATAGTAAGATGAGAGCAAGATCTTCTCTTCACTCTCGACTTCGCGTAAACTGGGGATTGCAAGGCAGCCACGTGGTGAAGGGCGGAGCAATCCTCAGTAATTAAGCTCAGCCTACAACGACGCAGACTGAAGCACCTCCCACTCTCTGGATGATCCTCACGGCTCCAGAGAAATGGCGTGTCAGGTAAGAACCAACGCCCATTTTATTGTACTGTAAGTTATACAGAGTTTATAGGTCATTGTATATTTTCCTCTTACTAGAGAGATTGTCAGGGAGGGCAGACAATTTTTATGTAGGCTTTCTCCTCCAGGACTCAAATCTGGCTATTACGCGTGCAGTGGCAAAATTCTGTGTTGCTGCAATGTCTACAAGAAAAAAAAAATGGTTACAGAATTATAGCTGTCAATTTGTGCCAATTTTTGGAGATAGAACAATCTTTGGAAAATGATATTTACACACATACTTATTGGCTCTCCACTCATATAAACCAGGGAGTGACCCTAACTGTTTGAAAACATGTATTTTCTTAACAGGGATGTTTTTATCCACTATTAATGTATTATAATGTGTCAGTACTATTTTGTTATATATTGTAAATAGTGATGTCTATTGCTGGTCTAAGACTGTAATAAAGTTATATTCTATTCTGGGAAGATCACAAATGCCAATCACGGATGACTTTAGGATTCTGCAACAATCATAAATACATGCTGGTTGCCAAGTGCTTGAATTTTGTTCTTCTGACTCTTTGGGAACATTGCAACAGTTGTTAAGTGCAAGAACTGGTTATAAGTTACATTTTTAGTGCCATTGTTACTTTGAACAGTTGCCAAATAATGGCTGTAAATTGAGGACTACCTATATTAGATCAGCCCATCATAAGGTACTCATAATCCCAAATGGATTAGGGCGGAAAGTACAAAATTAAAATATTTCAATGTATGTTGCTACCTGTGCATTTGTATCATTCTTATAAACTATTTTATAAACAGAAGAAGTATGTGAAAATATTTTAAACATAAGCTATTGCAGGAAATATAAATCTCTGGCAAAAATACTCCACCAGCCTTCTCCCTTTCTTTTTTTCTCTTGGTGATTCGTAGGAAAAAAAATGCACATACAGTACAATTCTATTACACTCTCATGTATATTTATTGTTTATTATTTTGGAGCAGAATACCATTTTACCAGTTTTGCTCTTTTCCTCTTTTATGATGCCCTTGGTCTTGTTTCTGAAATCATAAGAACAAAGTGAACTTTAACAGTTTCACGAGGCGCCTATTATAAGAATTTAAACTCATTGTATAGAGTCAGATCTGTTCAATCAATGATGAGCTTCAGTACAAAGTTCAGTCTAAAGACAGTTTAATGAATCATGGCTTGCTCATAAATAGATTGTCATGATGTGATTAATGCATTTGGAAACTTATTTGTGATATGTGTACTTTACACTTGCATGTCTAATCTAAAGTACACTAAAACAATGAGATATATGAAGTGGTATATAGGTTGAGTAGATTTACAAACACACGAGAAAGGAGCATTTTGTGTTAGAAAGTTTCCAGGAGAAAATATGAATTCATAATTCTTAGTAGCCTACTTACAGAAATAACAGAATCAGTAATGGTCCTACCTGGGCATTTTGCCACCTGAGGCATAAATCCAAGTGACGTCTAATAAAAATATAATAAAGAAGCAAATACATGTTTCTTTTTACCATTGATACTTTGTTTATACAGTTGACCCTGGATACTACACAATATTTGTTTAATGTGACTTAAAGCATTGTATGCAGCACTTTAAATACTGTCTGTGGTCATCAAGGAGCAAGAGATCCAACAAGGATCTGTATGACAGTGGCATTTGAGAATGTCTAGAAAGCATGTCTTCTCTATCCCGGCTACTGCCCTATGGAAGAGTTTATGCCCTGAGATTAGGATTGCCCTAACTCTGCTGGCTTTGAAGAAGGGACTTTTTCCATGGGCACTGGTCTGGGGTGTAAGTCAGTCTGAAATGCCTTGATTTGAGATGTTTATGGGTTGGCCTCAGTTGTGTCATGGGATTGTTCAGTGTATTGTTTTGGCATTCATTTTAATCCATCAGTAGCTGCCCAGAGTTGCAGCTTGCTGTATAAATAGACTAGATGAATAAATATAAAGCAGAGAACAATTGCTATGCACATTTAGTGTGAACCAGAATTTGAAACTACTTGGGTGGTTCCATCTTCTGCTTTTGTGCTATCTGGAAATGACAACTCCCTCAGATTCATACAATATGCTTGGTCAAACCCATAGAATGCAATTAAAAGAACCACATGGGACAATGATAAGATGGTGGAATACTTATTTACATATTCAGGTAGAGTGGGTATGTGAACTAGTATGAACTAGAGCAGGGGTCCCCAACCGCTGGTCCGCGGACCGATACCGTCCGCGGAACAACTCTTACCGGGTCAAGCTGGTTGTTGGCACCGCCATCTTTTTTGGTAAAAAGTGCTTCCGTGAGCTTTTCCGGTAGAAAGCTCACCGAAGCACTTTTTCATCAAAAAGATGGCGGCGCTAGCGCTTCGGTGAGCTTTTCCGGTAGAAAGCCATTTCTACCCGAAAAGCTCACCGAAGCGTTGGCGCCGCCATCTTTTGACGAAAGCTTCCGTGAGGTCACCGGAAGCACTTTTTGTCAAAAAAAGATGGCGGCGCCCAGTTGATGCCGGTACCGGGCTGCGGCGCCCAGCTGATGCCGGTACCGGGCCGCGGCATCAAAAAGGTTGGGGATCCCTGAACTAGAGTATGTTCGATATCTACAGCAATCTGATCTTTCTGTAGTAATGTAACTAAACCTGTTGAATTCTGCAATCCTTCACCAAGCTATCTCTGCAATTCATGCAATGTTTTCCTATCAGAAATAGCAAAGGACCTCCAGATGGCGGAAGTAGATCGTGATTTAGATAGCATGCAGAATTAGAATTTAGAGCTCACAACTGATTATAATGGAATTTGAATCAGTAACTTTCTAATGAATGTTTTGTTTGTTTCAGTCTCAAGCTGCTTCTGGATTTTCATTCATTACACTTATTTGAAATGTAGAACTAGAATAGAATGGAATACTTATTTGGGGTGCAGAAATTGGCACATTTATTTGATGGGAGCAAAGACGTACAGAAGACTCTAAATTTGGTTTCCGTCTAGGATTTGATAGACTTTTGGAGTCCAGATATTGTACAACTAATACATCAGTGGCACATATTAATATTAGTATTAACATTTATTAGGGTAATTAGCATTGTTGTTTGAACTAGTCAGGTAAGTAAAGAATTGCTGGGCTTGATTCTTTAACATAAGTAAACTCACATTTTTGAAGATGGGGAAATTCAGTGCATGCTATTTTAGGCTGTTTACATTATATAATATTAAATCAGTTTAGCTTTTACCAATCACCCTTTGTGTGTTACTGATACAGTAATAATGTGCTGGATGAGCTATTTAAGTCACTGCAACTGCAATTGGCAGACTTAATATTTTACTATATATTATACTTAGTTGAATTCAGTTATATTTAAGGATACCATCCTGGTAACAGCAAAGCCGAATGTTCAGAAACATTTAGTTAATAAACACAGATGGTACTATATTTTATTATTTTTCTTTTTATTTTGTTTATATTGCATTTTATGTCCTTGTAAGCCACCTTGAATTGCTGTGTGTCAGGTGGAAATATAAAATTTCTAAAATAAATAAATAAAATATTCACCACATTTTGTACAAATCTAATGTATTCACAAGTTCAATGCTTTTCTTTTGTATCTGAGCTTGTTGTCAGATAAATGTTGAATTCCTTGATACTTAATTTAAAAGGTTTTTTTTTTTGTTGGTGTTAGTTTACATGTTGGTTTGTATAAGGCTAAAGTTTGATAAATCTATCCTGCCCTTTTAAGAATAAAAGCTGGAATTTTCATTAGGTTTTGTAGGCATTGCCTTTTCAAAGTACCAGAGGCTCCCATGCCTGCTTATATTGCAGATAGGCTCAGGACCTATTGGATCACAAACCTACACAGGCAGTCCTTGACTTAGAGCAGTTCATTTAGTGACCGTTAAAAGTTACAACAGCACTGAAAAAAAGGACTTATGACCATTTTTCACATTTACGACCGTTGCAGCATCCTTAAGGTACTAGATCAAAATTCAGATGCGTGGCAACTGATTCATATTTATGATGGTTGCATTCATATTTATGATGGTTGCATGTGATCCCCTTTTGGTTTTTTAAAAATTAAATTTTATTGAATGAACATTAAAAACAATGGAACACAGTGCAACTTTCTTGGACATCATTTTGGCCATATAAGCTGTAGTATAGAGATACACATAACAGTTAATTTCCTTTTTCCCTATGTTATTAATATAGTGCTAGCTGCTTATTATTTCTATTTACATTTATCTCATATTTGTCCATTATATTCCATTGTCTTTGGTTTACAAAACTTTAGCTTTCATTCCTATAAAGTGTCAACTCTTTCTTTCTTTTTCCTTGACTCTAGCCATTAATACATTTTATTCCAGGCTTCATAATACTCTGTCTCACCCTTATCTTTGATTTCTAAAGTTAGTCTGTCCATCTCTGCACAGATTAATATTTTCCTTATTTCACATTCTGTAGTGGTATCTTCATTCTTCCAGTTTTGGGCATACACCAATCTCACAACTGTTATTATATGTATCATTAAATATATTGTTCCTTTACTGTATTTCTCATTAATAATTTCCAGTAAGAACGTTTCTGGTCTGAACTCTACTTTCTAGTTAACCATCTCTTCTATCCAAACCTTTATTTTCCACCAGTATTTTTTTGCAATTCCCTTTTGTGACCTTCTGGCAAGCAAAGTCAGTCAGGAAGCCAGATTCACTTAACAGCCGTGTTACTAACTTCACAACTACAGTGATTCACTTAACAAATGTGGGCCGTAAAATGGGGCAAAGTTCATGTAACAAATTTCTCATTTAGCAACATACATTTTGTGCTCAATTGTGGTCATCTGTTGAGGACTACCTCTACTGGCTGGATATTGTGGAGATATTCTCCACCTCATCTGGAGAACAGTAAGTTGGGCAAAGCTGGTTTGACAAGCTTTGAAGGGAGTAATGTACCAGATAGTCAGAGGTGAAGAATGCTCAGATGTTGTCAAGACAGGCCATTTCAACTTTATGTTGCTTTTTGACACAACTCCTTGCTTATCGCACCTCTAAAAATGTAATGACAGTGTTGCTGATAGATAGAAAGCTGCAGAGCAAAAATAACAGACAATAGTTAAAATATTACATCCCTCAACATAGCTAAATCCATTGAAATATTATTGGAATTATACTTGTGAAGGACTACATCTTGAAAATGTTGCACCAAGGTGCTGTTTCTGATGTATTTAAGTGCATAGAAGATAATGCGTTAGCAAAACAGTTAAGTAGAAGACATACATACAAGGAGAGTGTAACTCTTTAAGAATGTGAATGAGGATAATCAGAGAAGCATGAGGCTATTAAATTTATTTTATGGAAATATATGTCAACATTCAAATTAATTTCTCAACTGATGGATAATATTAAAGCAAAACACTTAAATGCATCTTATTCCTCTCCAAATAAATTTAAATCAAGTCTAAATTCTCAGCCAGCATGGCAAATTTTAGGAGTGTTAGTTTTCAAAATTTGGAGGGCATAAAGGTTGACTAATAGATGAAAAGCATGTTTCAAAATCATGGGGAAAAAATCATGTTTGTAGAAATAAAAGCATCTCTTACTGGTGCTGAAATGACAGCAACTCTGCAAACCTCAAAATAACTGAGGAGCATTCAAAAACAAGGAAGCCCATTTGTTGTTTATTAAGAGTGGGCAACCCTCTTCTGATCACAAATGTTAAAATACGATGGCATAGCTTCTTGCAACTTTAAGATAAGCATATTAAGATAAGTTATATCACAATGTAAAAAACTGAGAAGCTCTCTAAATACCTTGAGAACATTTAAGTCCCACTCATCTATGTTACATGATCCTATATTGTGACGCTTGGCGGCCCAATCATCAAATGGTTGCCCTCCCCTTCAGCCAAGATCACTAGTGAAACATGAACAGTGAAACATGAATAGAAGAGGCAGCTGGTTGGTTCTTCATGTAGTCTAAGCAATGAAAGGCTTTAAAAAAGAAAATCAGAGTGGAGGCAATATCAGCCTCACCAGATAGACCAAGAAATCAATTCCATAGGAAACCTAAAACTACTTTCACTGAGAATTACCATAATAGCAGAAGCCTGCAAGTCTGATTGTGATGTACCTTATTCTCTTTTCTTATACTCTTATGAAGTAGGGAGGTGTCTTTCTGAACTGCTGCTGCATATTTTCTGCCTGTAAGATATATTTCATGCCTCTTTGCTTTAGTAACAGAGCTTAGATATCTCTATCAAGGTCATCTTCTTTAGTGTATATAGTGGAATCCTGTTCAATTGGCTGATCATCACTGTAAAAAAGATTACAGTATCTAATTGTGCCCATACTCTCCTTTTGTGTTCCCAAGGGAATATACCTGGCTATTTTTAGGAAATAACTGGTTAGAAAAACCATAAAGTTACTTATTGCATTTCTTTATCATCAGTGACTTTAGGAGGTGCATTTTCTTCTGTGAAATGAAGTAATGTGATTCTTGTGTATGTTTATGTACATATGTGTGTTTATGCTTTCCCCTTAATAAATATTATATCTCGACTTCCGGTTTGAGCTTCTTCGGCGACAGACCGAAATCTTGTCTCTGCGAGGCTTTGATCTGTGCTCGCCGCTGGAGCACCCCGAGCCGGCTGGTTTCGGGGCTAAGCCACCCTGTAGAGGTGGTGAAGAAGGGGGAGACTGCCTGCAGGGTTGAGGAGAGCTGCATCTCTCCTCCCCAGCTAGCCATTACTCCCTTTCCCAAAGGCGGTTGTAGCGGTGGTCAGAAATGGCCACCGCAAAGAAGAACTCGACCAGAAAAGAATGTGCAGGAGGAAGATAAGAAGAGAAAGTTTTGGTTGACCAGGTCAAATAGCAAAAGCAACAAATAAGGTACCCTGGAATTGAAACTATTTTAAAAAAACAATAACATTGTTCCCTAAGAAGATTTTTAAGCTGTGAAGGAGAGAGAAAAGGGAAAAGATTTGGTCTTTTTTTCCCTCCTTTTCCTATACTGACAGCTAAGAGACTTAAGCAAGAAATTGGAAAAAAAATCCACTTTGACATTAATAGGCATTTAATGCTGAAAATAAAAAAGTTAAAGGGATAATAAAGATTTCTGGATAATTAAAAGCTTTTTCTTTTTTTTAAGTAAAAGTTTTATTGATTTTAACAACAAACCAAAAAACACATAAAACATAAAACATAACGTAAAAACATCATCATCCTTCATAAATTTACAGACAGTGTATCGGTTGGTTTACCACTCCTTTTTGTGCATCCATTTCATAGTCATTATAATAATTATATTACATAATAACTCATATTATCAATCAACAATTATATATCCTAATATCATTATTAAACAATCATTTGACTATAATTTAACTAATTCATACTTAAGCTTAGATAACTATAGTTTAGTTAATTTATTTTCTAACAAATCATAAAATCATACCAAGTCTATCTTAATAAAATATTATAAAAGTATTATCAACCCCCCAAAAATGTATATTCATTATTTCCTAGGTCTCTAAATATTTTATTATTATATTGTATTATCCAACCATTGATAAAAAAGATCCCAAACTTCATAAAATTGTTTATCTTCTTGTTCTCTAATTTCAAATGTCAATCTACTCATTTCTGCACATTCCAATATTTTCTTAATAACTTCTTCTTCTGATGGTATTTTCATTCTTCCAATTTTTAGCAAATACAATCCTAGCCGCTGTTAATACATTTACAATCAAATACTTTAAGTTTTTATTATATGTATCAGGTAAGATTCCCAATAAAAAAATCTCTGGTTTCTAATCTATATGTTTCTTTGTCATTTTTTCCAACCATATGCGAATTCTAGTCCAATATTTTCTAGCATCCTCACAAGTCCACCACATATGGTAATATGAGCCAGGTATCTGTTGACATTTCCAGCACTTTTCAGATTTATTCTTGAACATTCTTGCTATTCTTGTCGGGGGAAATGCCACCTGTAAAACATCTTATACAAATTTTCTTTATATGCTGTTGACATTGTCATTTTATAATTTTGAGTCCACAATTTTTGCCATTTCTCTAAATCAATCCCATATCCAAAATTCTTCCCCCAAGCAATCATTGTTTCTTTAACCTGCTCTTCCTCTAATTTAATTTCCAACAAATAATTATATAATTTTTAATCACTTTTTCATCAGTACCTGTCAAAATCCTATCTAAATCAGTCAGTTTATCATAGAATCCTTCCATTTTAGAATCTTTAAGATACCTTGAATGTATTTGCGCATATGAAAACCAATTCATCTTTATGCCTTGTTCTTCTAAATTTTGCATCGCTTTTAAGTTCACCCTTTTCATCTAATAATTCCCCATATCTAATTGTTTGTTCCTTCTTATAGGTTATAGGATAAGAAAAGGCTTCAATAGTTGATAACCAAACTGGGATTTTCAAATAACATTGTTTCTTAGTTTTCTCCCAATTCAACCATAACGATTCCTGTATATAATGCCTTCTAAAGTAACCCTGTGATTTAGTTCCCTTATACCATAAAAAGCATGCCAACCCAATAATAAATCATGTCCTTCTAATGCCAACAATCTGGTCTTTCTTAACGTTATCCATTCTTTAGCCCACATTAAGTTTGCAGCTTGATAATACAACTCCCAATTAGGGAGGCCAAATCCTCCTCTAATTCTAGCATCCTGTAAAAGTTTTAATTTTATTCTCGCTTTCTTACCTTGCCATATATACTTCAGCACAATTTTATTCAGTTCTTCAAAGTAATCCTTACCTAACCTAATTGGTATTGTTTGGAACAAATACAAAATTCTAGGTAAAATATTCATCTTAATTGTTGAAATTCTGCCTATCAATGACAATTGTAAGTTTTCCCATTTTTTCAAATCAGATGCTATCTGCTGTTTAAGTTTAATATAGTTATTATCTTTCAGTGTAGAACATCTTGACGTCAAATATATCCCCAAATATTTAACTTTGTTCGTAACTTGAATTTTCAATAAGTCTGCCAGCTCTTCTCTTTGTCTTAACAGCATGTTCTTTGTCAAAATCTTTGTTTTGTCTTTATTTATTTTCAAGCCAGCCATCTCACCATATATCTCTATCTTTTCCAATAGTTTTAAAGCTGTCTCTAGAGGATCTTCCAAGATAAAAACCAAGTCATCTGCAAAGGCTTGCAATTTAAATTCCTCCTTTTTAACTTTCATTCCTTTTATGTTTGTATCCTCTCTAATATTTCTATTTAGCACTTCCAAAGTCAATATAAATAACAAAGGAGATAATGGGCATCCTTGTCTTGTACCTTTTTAATATTAATAGAGTCTGTAAATTCTCCATCTATCATTACTTTTGCCGTTTGCTTATAATATATGGCTTCTATTGCTTGGATAAATTTTCTAGCAAAGCCCATCTGTTCCAATAATAATAACATAAATCTCCAATTCACATTATCAAATGCCTTTTGCGCATCTAAAAATATCAAAGCCATTTGTTTTTCAGGATGCGACTCATAATATTCCAATGTGTCCAGGATTACCCTCATATTGTCTTTAATTTGTCTCTTTGGTAAAAATCCATTCTGATCAGAGTGAATAAAGTTGTTTAAGTATTTTTTAAGCCTCTCTGCCAAGATTGAAGCAAAGATTTTATAATCTGCATTCAATAAGGAAATAGGTCTATAGTTCTTAATTTGTAATGGGTCGACCCCTTCTTTTGGGATAAGTGTAATATAAGCTTCTGACCATGTTTTAGGTATTTTCTTGTTTATCATAACTTCATTCATGACTTCTAACAGTGAAGTGCTCAACGATTCTTGTAATGTTTTATAAAATTCTGCCGGGAGACCATCTGGTCCTGGTGCTTTCCCATTGTTCTGTCTGTTAAGTGCTTCGGTTAGTTCCATCATTGTTATAGCACTTTCTAACATTTTCCCAGTTTCATCAGATATCTTAGGTAGGTTAGCATTTTGTAAATACTGTTTCATTTTTCCTTCATCAAAATCCTCCTGTTTATATAGTTGTCCATAGAAATCTTGAATAATTGCCTTTTTCTCTTTATTACCATAACAAATTTGACCTTGATCGTCTATTAACTGTAATATTTTCCTTGATTCTTTCTCTTTTCTCAATTTATATGCTAGCCATCTACCTGGCCTATTTGCATCTTCAAAATAGTTCTGTTTAGCACATCTAATTTTTGTGCCAGTTCTTCTTTCTCTACTTGATCCATTTTATGTTTGATTATATCCATTTTGAGTTTAACATCTTTTTTCTGTGGCGTTTTCTGTAATTCTTTTTCTAGTTTTTTATGGTCATCTTCTAGAGCTTTAATCATTTGCCTCTTCTTAATGTTCTTTTTCTTTATATAGTCTATTATTAATCCTCTTGCATATGCCTTCATTGTATCCCAAACATTCTGTATTGAAGTATCTTCTTTTTTATTTTCATTAAAGAAGAAGGCCAATTCTTTTCCATCCATTGTGTAAAGTTTTTTTCTTTTAAAATAGTGTTGTTTAATGTCCATCTAGATCTTCTTTTTGCCCTTTCCATTTAATTGTCATTGGATTGTGGTCTGCCCACGTACTTGTTTCAATATTTATTTCTTGAATATTAGATAATAATTCTGTTGATGTCCAAATCATATCTATTCTGGACCATGATAAATGTCTATTGGAATAAAAAGTATATTGTTGAATTTTAGCATTTCTTTCTCTCCATATATCTTTTAAGTTTAATTCATCTGTCATTTTAAAAAGGATTTAGGGAGAGTCTTCCTATTTTGTCGTGTTGCTTTTGCTGTATAGTCCAGTTTATTGTCTACAATTCCATTGAAATCTCCCATCATAAGTATATTAACATAGTCCAGTCCAATTATTTTCATGTGTAAGTTTTTATAGAATTCTTCTTGTTTATCATTCGGGCATAAATTGCAACCAAGAGCGTTTTGTATTATTATCCACTATTTCAACCATTAGTACTCTTCCGTCTTCATCAGTATAAATCAGTTTTGCTGGAATGGTTTCTCTAATATACAAAACCACTCCTCTTTTCTTACAGTGAGTCAGAGAAGTAAATATTTTCCCTAATTTTGATCGTGCCAGTAATTGTTCATGTTGTTTTTTAATGTGAACTTCTTGTAGACAAATTATATCAAATTTTAGCTTCTCTAATTTGTAAAAAGTTTTTCTTCTTTTGGTAGCTGAATTCAGTCCATTTATATTCATGGAAATCAGTTTTTTTTCCTCCATGGTTATGCTTTATACTTAGGTCTAACAGCTCTCGTGGATCTTACTTCACGTTGTTCTTTGGTCTCCACTTGTCCACCTATTGCGCCTTCTTCTTTTCCCGTTCCCATTTGGTCCTCTTCAAATTCAGTTAAGATGTTCTCTTTTTCTATCTCCATTTCTCTTCTTTCGAAAAATTCCTTGTAGAATGCTTCTGCTTTCTCAAGTGAATCAATTCTATATCTCTGTTCTTGCCATGTAAACATTAATCCTTCTGGAATCAGCCATCTATAATTCACCTCTTTTTTCAATAGTATTTTGGTCAAAAATCGATATTCTCTTCTAATCTCTTTCACTTTTCTGGGTACTTGCTTTAAAACCACAATCTCTTTGTCTTTGTATTTCAACACCTTCTCTCTTGCCACTTGTAATATTTGAGTTTTAATAGTTTTTTTGGTGAATCTGACATGGACCTCTCTTGGTAGTTGGTTCCTCATTGCATATCTTGTGAAGACTCAATATATCTCATCTACCCCATCCATCATCTTTTCCTCTGTTATTTCCAAGGCTCCAGCCAAGATTTCAATCATTACAGCAGCCAAATTCTGTCCTTTTTCTTCCTCAATATTTTGAAATCTAAGGTAAAATTCTGACCTGTCCATCTCCCACTTCAACATCCCACTTTTTTCTTGTTCAACCGTTGTCAATCTGCTATCAAATTTCCAATTATGTCTTCTCTTTGCTTATCTTTCTCTTCTATTTTTTGGATTCTCTCGTCATGTTTCACCATCATCTGTTGAACATTTTCAAATTTTTCATCAATCTTCCCAATTCTTTGGTCAATACTCTCCATTCTTTGTTCCATACTTTGTTCAATACTCTCCATTCTTTGTTCCATACTCATTTTTAGGTCTTGTATTCCTTGCATAACCGTCATTAAATCCACTTGTGCTTTATCTTGCTTCGCCATTATTGAAAGTCATCCTCCAGTTGATGGGGAGACAGGAGCAGAAGTTGAAATGCCCAAAGGTAAAATTTTCTTACTCATTCCGTGGCTCAAGGTCTTCCGGCTCCTTTAATCCAGTTAATAAGGTAGCCAATTGTAATCCAATTAGGAAAAAAGAAAACACCAAATAGAAAAAAAAACCCAATAAAAAGTAAAAAAGTAAAAAGCCCAAAATTAGAAAAGAGAAATTCTTCAGGTTCTTCAAGACCTTAATCCAGCTGTGAAATACTCAATTATAATTCAAAAGTAAAAATTAAAAATAAAGAGAAAAAAAGACAAAATAAAGCCCAACATTATTAAAAAGTAATAAGCAAAAAAAAAGGAGTTCTTCAGGTTCTTCTCACCTTAATCCAATTAAAAGACCTCAAAAAATGGAAAATAGCCGTAAAAACAAGTCTAAAGTAGAGATAAAGAGGCAAATATCCCAGTAAAGAAAAATAAAAAGGAAAAGCAAATATTCCGAGGCTTCTCCTTAAAAAATAAATAAAAAAATAAGGTAAAATAAAAAATAAATGTACCAATATTACAAAATATTGTGGGGTTAGAGTGGAGGGATAAACCACTTAATAAAAAATAAAAAAAGAAAGCACACACTGCCTTTTATTTATCCAAGGCTCTTATTTGGCTTCTCCACAAATTTCAAGGCCAAGCTTCAAATATTCAATTGATAATAGAAGTCCCAAAGAGCACCTGTATAAACATCCTCCAGCGCTCTTCCCTCTATCTTATCACTTCCAGTAGCCTTGAAAAGAATTTCTTTTCCCAGCTCTCAACTTCAAATAAAATATTTTCAAGCCTCTAGTTGGCAGTGTTGCAAAATTTCTTAAAACCTCTCCCCCTTTTCCCCCCTAAAGAAGCCTAAAAAAAAGAAAAAGTATATATATATGTTTATGTATATTTTTTTAAAAAAGGATACTAAAGGGAGCCTCTATTTTATATAATATAAAAAGTCAAAAAGAGGGGGAAAAAGCAAGTAAATATAAAAGAAAAAAACAGTCTGATTAACTAGATCGCAATAGAAGTTCAGTGAAGAGAAAAAAAAAAGTAAAAATAAAAACCCAAGCCTCATTTTGACATTCTTAAAGAAAAAATCGCCGCTAAGTCAAATTTTGTCAAAAATTTTACAGATTCCTTCTCATTTTAGGGTGTCCTTAAGTCCCAAGTAAAAAAAAAAAAAATCCTCACCAGCCGATACACTTTCTCTTTGTCTCTTCCTTCCGGAGCTGTCCCAACTTCAGCAGCTTAATGGCTGCCTCCCGCCGATGGTAAAAGGGCTTCTTCTGGATCAACCAGGGACTTGCGATGTCCCTGGGATCTACAGAACGCGCCCCTTACTATCACCGTCTCTACGGGACGGTTTAGGTCCGTTGGGACCGACCAGGAGCGGGGATATCAGCTGCGATCTCAGAGCCCCGAGATAGCAGCTGTGTCGCAGCGACGAGGCTCCGCCTTCTCCCGATAATTAAAAGCTTTTGAAAACAGGAAATGAGAGAAAAAGAATAAAAGGGCAGGATCTGGAAGGGAGGAGACTGCCTGGAATTAAAAAGAACTTTCAGCAAAATCTCAACAAGACTTCCAAAAGATACATTTTAACTGAAATATCGCAACAAAAACCCCAGGAAGAGAAAGTGGAAAAAGAAATAAGAAGAAATAACTTAGGACTATTTGGATTACTTGATGATTTCTGGATTTTTGGTTATCGTATTTGAATGACTAAAATCTGTTTAAAACTGTTTAAAATGGCTCCACTTTTACAAGAACTGAAAATGGAACTTAAAAAGTACAAAGAAGATGCACAAGAAGGGAGAGGTTCTTTTGGCTTTGTATTTCAGTTTTTAGAAATGGAGATTTGGAATTATGAGAAACAACAAGAAATGCCTTCAGAACAAGAAGATTGCGACAAAGAAGAAGCCATCTTTAATGAACAAGTAATCTTAGATGTGTGGGGGGGAGGAAATGGGGGGGAAGAGAATGGAAAGTTTAAGATTGGGAAAAACAACTCCAAAAAAAAAAAAGAGTGAAAAATAAGTATAAAATCAGAAAGCAACAGAAGAGGGAAATGCAGAAGAGAGAATTAGAACTAGAGAGACAAGGGGGTAAAAAAGGGAGGGAGAAGATGAGAGGGAAGAAAGAAAGGAAAAGAAGTTATAAAGGACAGAAACAAAATATAGAGAAACAGGGCCTATTTAGAGATAATGGGTGAAAACTTAATGGAAAAAGGGATTCTGCAAAGGTACATAAGATAGTATGGTTATATTAGAAGCAGAAATAATTTTAGAAAATATGAAACAATGTATGATTAAAATGTCTGATAAAATAGCTATTGTAATTCAGTGGAATGCTTGTCAATAAATAAATGTAACAAAAGGTATATTTAAAGATTTATAAAACGTGAAGAGAAATAAGGGAAAAATAATTATGGAGATTATATATGTCTTTAAGGAAGTATGATATTTAATTGAAAAGAAGTGTTAAAGATGTTAAGATTTTAATGATAATGATAGAACTGAATTGGAATGGAATGAGGGTTTATAATTACATATATTTACAATCTTTCTTTTTTTAAAAAAGAATATAGTGTGTATTATAAGAATGTACCAAGCAGAATTCGATTGGAAGTTATGTATTATATTGAAGGTCATAACCTTAAGGTATATATTGAAGTTTAAATAAGAGTTGAATGGATGTAATTACAAGATATAAAGGTGTCATACTCCAATTAGTACTACAGGAGAAAATTTGTTTAATGAGAAAAGATAATATGAAATTGAAACAGAACAGACAAAAGTATAAATATAATGATTTCAATTGAGATGAGATAATCAAAATAAAATTGAGAAAATTAAAAGAGGGGAAAAACTATATAGAAAATGTAGAATAGCATAAGATATGGAATAGAACACAAAAAAGAGCATGAAATTGAGTTTTGTGTCTGTATAAAGAAGTTCAACCCGGGACCATGCTATTTTCAAAAAAGATGTTTTACTTGTATTTTATATGTGTGAAAACTCAAATAAAACTTTATTAAAAAAACATTATATCTCAATATGTTTGTGCAGCTGTGTATTTGGAAAATATAATGGGCTATCCAAATAACCTTGGGAGACAGGAAGAAGAGCTGAACCTTAGATAATGGTTTGATAAGAGATACCCACATCCATAAGAAGGATGAGCATAGAGAAAGTGCATTAGAAGGTACTCTCTCATTTTCTGGAGAGCAAAGGCAGGAAAGGAACATGCTTTCAGACATTCAGGATTCTGCAGTATTTCTGTAACTTTGTAGTAAAAGTAGTATTAGTATTAATGGTTTTGGTTTCCTGCCTACGCTACCTTGAAGGACTAACAGAACTACCAGTGGGCTATGTGTGCTCCACTCCAGGTCACATGATTAGGAGATTGGCTTAGAATGGAGGAGTTGATAGCATTATGGAAAGCTGCCCAATTCCTTATCAGAATTGTCCTTCTAACAAACAGACAGTGCTAAATCCTTTCAGACAATTTCTTTCCAGCATCCTGCTTGGTTGGAAAGAATAAAACTGTATGTAGCATAGAGGAAATATGGCTCTTCAAATTTTATTGGAGTCTGTTTTCCGTCATTCCACAACCCAACCGTTTAAGGGACACAAATGAACAACTTTTGCAGGACTTTAGGTTCTCCAGTTCTATTCTAAAGAAATGTTGGATCTGATCCAATATATCAGTTCATGCTTTAATATCCCCATATGTCTTGATGTATGGGAATTACATTGAAACCATATCTACTGAAAAAAGTGACATTAGAGTAAGTCATTTGATAATATTTACTTTAGTTACTGATAGTCTATAGAAATAACTAAAGTGAGAACTCACTTGAAATCACATACAACATTAATAATGTATCTCCTTTTTTTTTTTTTTAACAGAAAATTTTCAGGGCTGGCGACACTAATCAGGATGGAAGACTGGACTTTGAAGAATTTACACGTTATCTTAAAGACCATGAGAAGAAAATGAAACTTGCATTTAAAAGTCTGGACAAAAATAATGATGGTAGGATACAATTTGTGGCATTAATTGAATATGTTATGAGAGCAAATTTAAATATAAATAAAGAATAAAGAATTGCCACTATGAGTTGACAAGTATTCATCTGTGCAATATTAAATAATTTTAAAAAATGTAGGTATTGATGAATATCTTCTCATTCATTAATTAAGAAAAATTATAACTCACTACAGAGTTCTTTAAATCCTCTAAAAGTGCCAGTAAAAGTAAAATTCAAGTTAAGGTTATTTATTGATATAGAAATGAGTAAGATACTGAAACTCTTCAAAATCGAAGATGTTTCTATCATGAGGTTAGTGCTACACTATGAGGTTTTGAGGGAAGAATGACTTAGAATTGTGGTGAAAAGCCAATCGAGGTCTATTAAAAAAGAACAGCAGCCTACAATATTACATTTGCTATGCTAAAATGCTTAATGGTAGCACAGGAACCAGATATCACTAAACTACAACTTAGAGTAGCCCCAGCCAGCTACTGGATGATAAGGGATGCTGGGACTTGAAGTTCAGTAATATCGAGAGAACAACAGATTTCTTTGCTTTAATGTCTTGGGCTCAGATTCTTAACCCTACTAAAGTTGCAGCAGAATTTGTAATCGAGAACTCTGTTCCAAGCAATAGTCCTGAATTATTCTTGGCAGCATCACAGTTGTAGAAAGAAGGACCAATGACATTTATTACTGAAAACTATTTTCTACAAAAAGGATTTACCACAGCCTTCACTATACAGCAGAACAGCCAGGAAGGGTTTTGTGAAAGTCCTCCCTATTTGTTAAGTATTGGGTAAGATGCCATTACCAGTGGGGGTATTTAGCAGGTTCAGTTCTGGAGAACTGGTAGTGAAAATTTTGAGTAGTTCGAGAAACTGGCAAATGCCACTTCTGACTGGCCCCACCCCAAATTATTTTCTGCCTTCTGAGTCCCAGTTGATCGGCTGGGTCTTCTTTTGTTGCCCTGCACAGGAGAACAGAGCTGGAAAGCAGGTTAGTGGGGTGGGGAGGGAATGGAGATTTTGCAGTATCCTTCCCCTTGCCATGCCCACCAAGCCACGCCCACAGAACCGGTAGTAAAAAAAATTTGAATCCTGCCACTGGCCATTATCCAGATACTGTGCTGAATATTTCTGAAGAAATTTATTCTATTTTGCTGAGAACATCTGTGCTACTTTTTAGAAGCAGCTGATGAAGGAAGCCATGGTTATTCTTTAGTGTTTGAGCAGCATGTAGTGGGGCAGAGATTATAAAGTGTAATTTAAAACACCCACCTACACTCACATATCACTTGTATTGTTCAACTATTGAAAAAGCATAAACATCAGGGAAAAGAAATTCTGATTTCCCCTTTCCTTACTTTAGATTTTTTTTAAAAATTAGCTAAGGAATGGAGAGATTTTGGCTACAATGAGAGAAGAATACATGAGTGTATTTGTAAGGCTAAACAGGGCAGGAGATGGCCATCTATGTTGATTTAAAATGTAAAATCCTTGGAGTAAAGGCGGTACAATAAGAAAATGGATATTAATTTTTTTTTATTTATAAATGAAATAAAGTCACTATTATTTGCACTGCTTGGGAAATGTTACAAATAGCAGCAATTGAAAAGGTGTTCAAATCTTCCTTACATTCCATTTCTAACCATACATCGTCCCAGGTTTGCCTTAAATTTTACAATACCATGGTTTGTGGCACCAACAGTTTTAAGCACTTGTGATGCTTCAGGGTTCAATACAGAATATATTTATTTTAAAAATATTTTTATAATGTATTGAGTTGTAGAATCTTATCAGAGTTCCTCAATCCAATGCTCTCTAAATGAGCTGAATTACAAACACTTAAAACCCATCCAGCATAGATATGGATTTAAATTACTGCTCATTCATGAATATCACCTAGTGACTGGTTCATGATTCAGTGGAAGATACCTTGCATGGCTATTAAGATATCTGGTAAAAAAAAATGCATGTTGAAGAGGTGAGCCATATACACTGCTCTGAGAGTACCTAATTCCTTAAAATTAATGATACGTATGGATAATAGTATAATAAATAAGTAGAAATATATCTCTGGGAATTATAATCAGTTTTGTGTCAAAACTATCATATCTGTACTAATAATTAAGGAAGTTTTTATGCTGTGCAACATATCAATTACAAGAGCATTACATTTATATAAGTGAAAAGAACTTATCCTGAGATACTTCATTCATAACTGAATATAATACATATCAGTATTCAAAATTCTTAAATCTGGATCAGTTGACCTGAAGTGGTGGAAGTTGAATAGCTATTTTCACTGTTCTCTCTCTCTTTTTTTAAAGGTGTAATTGAAGCCTCAGAGATCGTTCAGTCCCTGAAGATATTGGGCATAGATATTTCTGAAAAGCAGGCAGGCAAGATTCTGAAAAGGTCAGCAGCTATTATTATGCCTGGTTATTGGAGTGACTCATGAGAAGGCGTGTCCCTTGAAAAACAAAATCACATATTGGATGGATGTGTTCAGTACTGTACTCCACTGTACTTGCCTGGCTTTGAATTATTATATTAATAATGACATTGCTTTGAGGAAGGAGCCAAGGACAGACCATGATTTCTTGAGACAACTCGTGGGACAGGTTGACAGGCTTGAAACAATTTTGGTGGTATTTCTGATATCTGAGACACAACATCCTTCTTTAGATTTGTGAGACACCACCTTCTTCCTTAGCTTAAGGTAAAAGGAAGGGTGGGTCATGTAATATTTACAGAACTATCCCATGATTGCAGATAATACTGTAAATTATCTCTTGATCTGACTGGGAGGCTTTTTTAGCCTGTTTCCAAGGGAATTGAATGGATGTATCCATTTATACATCCATGAATTCCAGGTGTGGAATTCAAAGATGACTTAAACATCCTATATATGCCGGGTTTGGAGAAGATTTCTTTGAATCATGATAAACCAGATAAATCACTGTCTGGCTATTTTCACACAAGATATTGTATAAAACCTAGTTACAAGCAACAATGGCTATTTCATACTGCATAATAATCATGATATAAATCAAATCTAAGTAAGATTTTAATGCTTAACTCAGCCTCCCCATCCTACCTATTAAACATTTATGGAACATTCATAGTTGATAATACTTGCTAATATGTAGCAATAACAATATATTAGGATTATAGCATACACGTCAACAAAAATGTTCCTCTTTAGAGTCTTATTTAGACTGGACGGGAACATGGTATAATTGTTCAGAGCTCTCCAGAAACATATTTATTAATGAGAAGCAAAAAGAAATGTTTCTTTTCTATCTTTCTCCCCCCATCTTCTTGAAACATTCTTTACCTCTAATAAATTGTTAACCTCCATATTTGCACACCACAAGAAGCTCTTTGCTCTAGGAATCTTATACATGTTTACAGGAAACTTTCCTTAGAGCGATAAGACGATTAAAAAGAAATAGTGCTCTGTTCTGTAGAACCTTTGAAAGCCAAATAAAACCAGATTGAAGCATTTTGCACATTAGCCTAACATTAAAGATTGGCAAATAGAACAAGAGTTTAGAAGACTGGTTACAGGAAATTACTAATGAACAATTAGATCTAGAACCAGAACGCTTTCTATTGGAGATCTTCAAAAAATATATAAAGAATACAAAATATTTACTATTACATATATTAACTGCTATCAGGATTGCCTTTGTTCAATGTTGGAAATAGCCATGCATACCCTCAGAGAAACTTGTTATACAAAAAATTATGAACTGCGCAGAAATGGACAAATTAGTGTTGAGCTTAAAAGATAAAGAGACACTGATATTTTATAAGGTGTGGGAACAATGGTATAACTGGGTAGAACGGAGATAGATTAAAGATAGATAGTTATTAATCATAAGTAATAGATAAAATAAGAATGCAATTACACATAATTTAATATCTGTAAATAATGCATGAATTATTGTCATAAGAGAATCATTACAAATTGCTGTTTTTGAGTAAAATATTTATTTATTTACTTTTTTTGAGGTTTTTAATGTAATAAAAGTTTAATAATATAGTTTAAAAGGAAAAAAAAGGAAACTGAAGGAATTTAAGATAACCAATCTATAGATTAAATGTATCTATTTGCACAAATTATATATATATATCTATATATCTGTAAATACGCACAAAAGATAGAAATGTATGAGATTGATGTCATAGAACTGTTAATGTAATGATTATTTTTTGTTTTTAAAAGACATAAAAGACTAATAAAGTTTATTAAAAAAAAAGAACAAGAGTTTAGAATGTGAGTGCAAGTGTAATGTATTTTGAACATGATTAAGTAAAAAAATCAGCAGAATCCACTGAAATTATTTCATGTTGAATTTTTAGCATGGACGCTGATGGGACAATGTCAGTGGACTGGAATGAATGGCGGGATCATTTTCTCTTTAACCCTGCTACAGACATTCAAGGAATCGTCCGTTATTGGAAACATTCCACAGTGAGTATGATTTGCATTTTTATCGCAGTCCTGATCTGGAGTATATCTAAACAACTTGTGCATTAGCTTATTCAATGATTATCCTTGGTAGCTGTTTTTTTTTTTAAATTAAAACTGAAATTCTTGACAATCTTTACTAGCTAAACAAACTGTTGCTCCAAAATTGATTGAAAACCTTGCTCTTTGTGTCTTTTTAAAAATAAAGTACCCTACTTAAAATGTTGAATTAAATGGAAAGCCAGTTTGGGGTAGTGGTTTAAGACTCCAGGATATGTAAGATAGATAGATAGATAGATAGATAGATAGATAGATAGATAGATAGATAGAGCAAACTCATTGTCTTAATGGACTAATGGGAGAAATGGGAGAAAGCCTGCCTGTTAAAGCCAAGTGTCTGCTAAATTAAGAGTTTATTGGTTGCTCCTAAACCAGTAACAATAGTTAAGAGAAGCCCAGCAAATATTGCTCCCTGCCTATATCCAGCTTCCAACTTCACATTTCTTTCCAGCCCACCTACCTCCCATTTTGTCCAGTGTGTTATTTCTATCACTTGTTGGAGAATTTTGTTTTGGGGTATTGGGAGTTGGTATAATGTTGGTTTTATGGTTATTTTGTTTTATTGTATTCTTGTGAGCTGCCCAGATTCATTGTATATAAATAAGATAGGTGGTCATATAATTCTAAATAAATAAATAAGAGATTGTGGATTCACATTTTAACATATAAATTTGCTAGTGTTGAGTTTGGGTAAAAATGCCAGAAGGTTTCTTATTTGAAGATACATTAAAGAGTCATTTAAGTATCCCTTATTGTACTTCTCACTTTGGTAACTTGAAGTTTTATATGAAAAATACATAATATTGTATATTGTGCTTTTTAAAAAAAAACTAGGATGAAGTAATAGATAATTGGTTTAATAATATTTTTAAAAGCTTAGCTTCTTCAAATATCACCGCAAAGACATTGTTTGTAATCATACAGTAAGATTTTCAGCCTAGCCTAAGGATGTAAAATGCTTTTTAGATCAGGGGTGCCCTACCTCTGGTCCGTGGAATGAAATGATGGATTTTAGAATGTATCATTTATGCTTCTTTTCAATTTTAAGCTGAATGTAATTGTGTTTCATCACAACCAATCTCTTTGCTGAAATAAAGGCAGATTGAATTTAAGCCATTCATTCTCTTGCTTGCTCTTTCTCATTCTCTCTTTTTGCATTTTAACAGGTATTAGATATTGGAGATAGTTTAACTATTCCTGATGAATTCACGGAAGAAGAGAAGAAGACCGGCCAGTGGTGGAAACAGCTTTTGTCAGGTGGAGTTGCTGGTGCTGTGTCTCGGACAGGCACAGCACCCCTGGATCGTCTCAAAGTTATGATGCAGGTGGGCCTCTTAAACAAAGCATCCAAGGTCCAACAAGCTTCTTTGGACATGTTAAAAGGTGTGGATGCAGGCAACATTTACAAGAGAGGTGCTTGGTGCTCTCTGAGCTGCTTGCTTTCTCGCAGATGTTTCATTACCCAAACTAGGTAACATCATCAGTTCTAGTGCAACGTCTGAGAGAAAACAAGCACGCTCAGCGAGCACCAAGGACCCCTCGTGTCAACCTTGAACTACAAATATTCTTCTTTATTAGAATTTACACGAGTCAGTTGTCATATTTTATCAGAAATAGTTTGCTGTACAGATGGATAGACTTAGAATTGATCTATGGTTTATCTGACATACTCAGAATTGGGGAATGAGAACCAATGGCATTTTTTTTTAGTGTCAGGACTGAATGTAGCTCCTAGAATTATTGCACAAAAATCCATTCCATTTGCTCACCTAAGCTTTCTTAATTTCAACAATAATATTTAAGACTAGTAGTGGGGGAAGGAAAATTATTTTGTGGCTGCTATTGTTGGTCAGAAACCCTCGCTAATATTTTATAGATTACTTAGACATTCTCAATAGATCAAGATTTTCTTTCAGCAATTCCTAGTTAAGATGAAGTAATAAATAAAATTCTGATGTGTGCTGAAAATAACACTAGAGATGAAAAATAAGGATGAATCAGAATATTATATAATTTGGAATAGATTTTACTATTGGTGAAGACAGAAAGGAAGAGTTTAAGAATGAAAAGAGCTGTTAAAGAGGACATCTGTGATCATGAAATGTAAATAATACCAAGAATGTTGGAAGATGTAAATTAGGATGAGCAAATGTATATATGTGTGCGTGTGTGTGTGTGTATGCTTCTTGGAAAGAAGCACAAAGCCGAAGACACAAGCCTGAAGATGATGAATGAGAATTCATTGAAACATCGCCTAGACACTTCCAATTTTATGTGGGAGAAAACTCGAATAACCAAAGATCCACATACAAATACCCGTGAAAACCTCAGAAAACAAATATATATACATATATATATATATGTACAAATGTATATAAGATTTATATTCTATTTCACTAGAATGATGACAAAAAGTTACGTCAAAGCGACGCCACCACGTCCAATGTTTTTTATATGTTATGTTTAATAAAAAATTTAAAAAAACAGATTTTCTTTCAGCAACAATTGACCACCTGGCAGAAGGAGTGGTAGATGAAAAAGATTTATTAGTCAAATAAGACCAAGCAGTGCAGTGAACCATATAGAAAAACTGAGCCCCTAGTCCTCCGTTTACTTCTCCCCATTAACCAAGCCTTCTTTGGATATTGAATTTTGGCTGCCAGAACAGTTGCCTTAAAGAGAAGCTGTAGAGAATTATGTGACACAGATAGTCGACTGAGAACAGTTCTTTTAGAGACAGTTCTAAGTTACAGTGGCACTGAAAAAAGTGACGTATGACTGTTTTTCATACTTACGA
Source organism: Notechis scutatus (assembly GCF_049901735.1). Taxonomy (NCBI): domain Eukaryota; kingdom Metazoa; phylum Chordata; class Lepidosauria; order Squamata; family Elapidae; genus Notechis; species Notechis scutatus. The sequence continues at coordinate 92,698,855 of NC_142011.1, read as the reverse complement.
CCACTGCAGCATGCCCATGGTTACATGATCAAAATTCAGACTCTTGGCAACTGGCTCATATTTATGACAGTTGTTGTGTCTCCCGGGGTCATGTAATCTCCTTTTGCCACCTTCTGACAAGCAAAGTCAACAGGGACCAGATTCACTAAACAAACTGTGTTACTGACTTGACCACTGCAGTGATTCACTTAGTAACTGTCATGCCCCTGTTGGAGTCTGACTCCAAGGGAGAGATGGAACAGCTGACAGGGAGTGGGAGTGTGGCTCTGGTGGTTGTGGAGGAAACTGGAGAAGGGCACAGGCCAGATGGGCATTCAGAGGAAGACCCAGGCCCATCCCCTCTTCATCCTAGGGCACGCAGGGAGGAACGGATAAGGGAGCAACGTAAGTGGCATGGTCTATGGGGGAGGAAGGGGCCTGATCCCCTTCATGGACTACAGCTGGAAAGACTGTTTAAAAGGACAAACTGCACATGGCAAAGTTGCTGGAAGCAAAGCGTGCATTCTTGTCGGAGCTTATCTGTGTTTTGGCTTCCTCCCAACTTTGGTTGCTGCCTTATCTGGTAGAAGTCTGCAATTAATCATCCTTGCCTGCCATAGTAATTCCTTCAGTGTGGTTTGTGTTGGGCTTTTTATTTTGAATTAACTTTACTTTGGGTGCAGACTGCATTTACTCCCTCTGTAAACTGTTTTCTTTAAGAGTTTGATATCCAGCTGAGGATAATTGGACATTGGGGCAAAGTTGGAGGCATTAAAGGGACTTTCTTCTATTTTTGTGGTTATTTTTGTGTGACGCCCTGGGTGTCACACAAACTGTGGCAAGAAAGATCATAAAATGAGGCAAAATTCACTTAACAAGGTCTCACTTAGCAACATAAATTTTGGGGCTCTGTTGTGGTTGTATGTCAAGGACTAACTATGCAGAAGTTCAATGCTTAAGCACCTGGAGCTGCCACATTTATGTTCAGTTTAGCCCAGCAAGGAAATTGGTATTGGAAGAGAGAGTTGAATAAAAATAAGAGGGTTAGATCAGGGATCCCCAACCTTTTCGGCCGCGGCCCGGTTCCGACATCAGCTGGGCGCCGCGGCCCGGCCGGCGTCAACTGGGCGCCGCCATCTTTTATGAGCGAAAAATCACTTCCGGTGACGTCACCGAGCGCTGTTCGTCATAAAAAGATGATGGCGCCATGCTTCTGGTGAGCTTTTCGGGTAGAAATGGCTTTCTACCCGGAAAAGCTCACCGAGCGCTGGCGCCGCCATCTTTTTATGACGAAACAGCGCTTCCGGTGAGCTTTCTACCCGAAAAGCTCACCAGAAGCGCTTTTACCAAAAAAAGATGGCGGCGCCCAGCAACCAGCGGCCCGGTAAGGGTTGTTCCGGCCCGGTACCGGTCCGCTGACCGGCGGTTGGGGACCCCTGGTTAGATGTTAGCTCAGCTGTTGCTCTTTTTTTCATTTAGCCTAAAGAAGGAAGGAGGCTCCCCATACTTCTGTATTTTTAATGGCCTGTGGGCAGGGGAGCCTTGACAAACAGGTTTTGTGTACCTGAATCCTTCAGTTGTGTCTATCAGCTGTCATGAGAACAGGCACTATCTAGTGCACAATCTGGAATGGTTCCAATTCCTTTCTTGAAGGATTTACTTACTTTATGCCTCTGTTGAAACATAAAAGAGAGTTATGATTCACCAGGTTTTTCTGTATATGTCAGTTAATTATGTTTCCTTTTCCTTGTAGGTTCATGGTTCAAAGGGGAAAATGAACATAGCTGGCGGCTTGAAACAAATGGTGAAAGAAGGAGGAGTTCGTTCCCTTTGGAGGGGAAATGGTGTGAATGTGGTCAAAATCGCTCCCGAAACAGCTATCAAATTCTGGGCCTATGAAAGGGTAGGATGTCAAGAAAAATAGAAAACGGTGATGTGATAAGCTCATTTAGAGTCAAATTATAGTTCATGTTTGCTTCAAGTGATCGAGGACACGTAGAAGATAAGTTCATTTGATTCTTCTGCTAGTCTTAGGAAACTGAGACTCAGTTTGGTGTGTAATAACGGTTAAGCCATCAGGCTAGAAACCAGAAGACTGTTAAGTTCTAGTCTCACCAGCTTGGTGACCTTAGGACAGTCAGTCAGTCAGTCTCTCTCTCACCCTAGGAAGCAGGCAAGGGAAAATCACTTCTGAAACACCTTGCCAAGAAAACCGCAGAGAGTTGTCTTGGCAATCTCTAGGAGTCAACATTGACTCAAAGGCACACACACAAACAGAGTGTCCAGAGATTAGCAGGAGGGAGGGAGGGAGAGAACAATTACATTAACATTGTTCAGGGAAATGCAGAAAACAAATCAGTATTATATCTAAATTTTTCCCCTGTCAGAAATTCCCCCCTTTTTTTGTTACATTGTAGGTCCCATATGCCTCCCTATGTAATATAAGAAGAGAAAGTGGGCAAGCGTTTCAGTCTTTTGTAACAGTTGAAATAGTTATATGCTGCTGAGCTAGGCGGATCACAACACCCTGGAAAAAGTTTACCGCATTACAGTTGGACATTTGCAATTCTGTATTTGATACTGGCTGAGGGAACTGCGATATGTCAAAATGATTCTCGTCAGTCTTCAACGGAATGCACTTTCAAGCATAAGCCTTGCTACAGATGTATCAATCTTATTTATGGTTTTTCATTTTTTCCCTTCTAAAGCAACTCTAAAATAGAAAACGAGAAATTTCTTAAACTAGAAAATTACCCTGGCAACATTCTGCAGGTACCAGTGCCTGTTGCAGCTAAGTTTTGCTGCAAATATTAGAAAACCCATATTTTCAGAACTTGTCCTTAGACACAGAATTGTCTTTATTTCACCTTTTGTGAAGACATCTTCAAGTAGTAGTAGCAGCAGCAGCAGCAGTTGTAGGCTACAGAATAATAGAATAACAGAGTTGGAAGGGACCTTGGAGGTCTTCTAGTCCAACTCCCTGTTTAGGCAGGAAACCCTATACCACTTCAGACAAATGGTTACCCAATCTCTTCTTAAAAACTTCCAGTGTCGGAGCATTCATAAGTTCTGGAAGGAAGTCAGTCCACTGATTAATTGTTCTAACTGTCAGGAAATTTCTCCTTAGTTTTAGGTTGCTTCTCTCCTTGATTAGTTTCCATCCATTGCTTCTTAATCTGCCTTCAGGGGCTTTGGAGAACAGATTGATTCCCTCTTCCTTGTGGCAGCCCCTTAGGAATTAGGATATTATTATGGGCCATGACTAGAAAATACTCAAATTAATAATAAAACTGAAAAACACTATGAAATCAATAAACCAATAATAAATGCAAACTAATAGAAACAAAAACTAAAGCAAAGCAGCAAACTCTATACAAATTATATGAGTGATAACATTTATATCCCACTGCTGCAAAAAGTTGCATTTGTTTCTGAGAGCTAGAGGTTAGTGATATCCAAGGGATAGGAATTCAGCAGTGGTAGAGCAGGTTAGGGAAAGCTTTGCTACATATCGTTTGTTTGGTCCATCATTAATGTCTTCATAGGGATTATTCTCATTTAATTTTGACCATGAAAGCCTAATCTCACCATGGGTATTTATATCAATATTGGATGTGTGAATAGAATAACTATATTAGGTAGCCTTGAACTGATCAGATGGTGCAAGAACCTACTGACTAAATTACTTGCGTTGACATGCACACAGACAGAGTTTGTGTCCTACCAGGCAGAATCATTATTAATAGGTTTTTTTTGGGTGGGGGGGTGTCTAGAATTAATGTGCTTTTTTTTGTATCTTGTTGCTACTTAGTATAAGAAAATGTTTGTTAATGAAGAAGGAAAAATAGGAACTATTGAACGATTTATATCTGGTTCTATGGCTGGAGCAACCGCACAAACATCTATTTATCCCATGGAGGTAAGTAGTGGATAATATATTTTTAAAATAATGCCCTGTTCCTCACTCCCTCCCTCCCTCCCTCTCTCTTTCATCTGTCTATCAATATTGTAATCTGATAATAACTGTAGTTACTCTAAAAATAATTTAAGCCAAGGAGAGTTCCATTTTAAAGCTGCTTTGTGGAAATCATAAAACAACCACACCTTGTGCATCTGCAGAGGACCAAGTTAAATCTCTCTTCTAGTTCCATTTAAAACATCAAAGTCTGAGGTGTCTTTATCTGTTGTCAAATGATTTTTAAGGCCACAATGGAATTATTGGATACTCCATCTGAATTAGAATTGCCCACATAGTTCTTTGCTGAGAACTATGGCCTGTATATTTAAAGGACCTAATCTAATTTGCATCTCCCAAATTGTGCACAAGGTGTAAGCTATTTCTACTTATTAATATACATTTTTATTTAAAATTTTACACTGATAGGGATATCAGCCAGAATTAACTGATGTGAAGGAAATGATCTAGCTTTAGATTGATCTGTATACCCTTAATATTGTTTGGGCCATATATTTGTTCTTAAATCCCTTTTTTCATATGTTAACTCTCACGTGTGTAAATATGACTGATATTCTGGGTCTATGTTAAAGACTAAGTTGTGATATAATATTTAATTGTATTCTTTTCTGAACTACTTCTGTTCAATGTTAATTCTTTAGGTATTAAAAACAAGACTGGCAGTTGGTAAAACAGGACAATATTCTGGGATGTTTGACTGTGCTAAGAAGATTTTAAAAACAGAAGGGGTGAAAGCCTTTTACAAAGGTTATATTCCTAATATTTTGGGAATAATTCCATATGCTGGCATTGATCTGGCTATTTATGAGGTGAGTTGGTGTATTCCATAATAATGCAGTGAAAAAAATTAAGTGTTTTGTAGATAAAGAATTTGATTCAACTTGGAACGGAGACTCAAGATTTCTGTTCTTTTTATGCCAATGGTCGCAAATTACACTAATTTATATGGGCAGGTCAGTTTTCATGACTGTTCCTTAAAACAAGGCAGGTAATATATTTAGGGAAACTGTAAGCTTACGTGATAATTCTGAAGCTTTCTTACTTATTTGTGAAGATGCTGTTAAATCTTGATAGTTTAGTCAAGTCTTATCTTCCCTGACTAAAACTGTTATAGAACACAATTTGTGTAACATGGTTGTTACACAAGCTGCACTGGCTGTTAGTTTGCTTCTGGGTCTCATTCCAAGTGTTTGATCATTATCTTTGAAGCCCTTTATGGCATGAGTGCAGAGTATCTGAGGAACCATCTCATTCCAATGGGACTAATCTGCCCCACTTGTTCCATTGGAAAGGATCTACCCTGGATCCCACTGGCCAAAGAATTTCAACAAGTGAGGTCCAGAAGAATAGCCTTTTCTGCTTTGGCTCTCGCCTTCTGGAATATTCTTCCATCAAAGGTGAGGTCCACTGCCACACTCCTGGCTTTCCAGAACAGCCTACAAATATGGCCCTACCACTTGGCCTGGGACACCAACAGGGACCCACTATATTGAGGGTGGCTGACAGGTTAGAGAAGATTCTCACCCCAAGCTGCTTGGCATCTTAGTTTTTAACGTTTAACTTTGCTGTTTAATTTTAATTGGTTTTTTAAAAGTACTTTTCAAGTTTTTATTATATTCTGAGCTGCCCAGAGTTGCTGTATTGGTGAGGTGGACAACATATAAATTTAATAATTAAATAGTCATTTTATTCTAAAATGGCTACTCCTTTAAGATGTTAAGAGTTTCATTAGTGTGGTTACTACTTATCTTTTTAAATTCTCATATTCTGCTAAGCCACACTTCATTTTAACCATGATTCATTGATTAAACCATAATAACTGGCTTTACACATTGGGCTAAAATGAAATGTAGCGTAAGACGCTAAACCAAACCGGTAAGCTGTATTATAACTTGCACTGCTCTCTGAGGAAATTGGAGGAAAGGATCTATTAAAGAAATAATGAATGGTAATAGGAACATTGTGTCTCCTCCACATAATTTACTCTACAGTAGCTTAATGGGTACTTAACAGACCAATCACAAAATGAACCCTTTATGCCACGGTTAAGCATGACCAGCTATGAGATGATTCAATTTTGGGTTTACAGAAATACAGATAGTCGTTGACTTGTGGCCACAATTGACACTAACATTTTCTTCATAAGTTGATGTGGTCATAAAGTGAGATATTACATGATTGCACCAACGTATGATGACAATCCCAGCTCTTCCCATTGCAGATGTTAACTAAGAATCATGTGTTGTTAATCAAGTACTCATCCCAAGCCAAGCTATTCTGGATTTGGTCCCTCCCAGCCCTCAACCTTATTAAGTAAGGAACTGCATCCCCTCCCCTCCACTCACTTACTTGCCCCACCCATCTCTGTCCTTTGGGACACCTTGCACCCTGCTTTGCACGGTATTGTGGCTGCTTGCCAACCCCTGGGAAATTTCAGTAAGCATCAACAAGTATTCACTTGTTAAACTGTCATTTCTCCTTAGCTCCATGCAGCTCCCTAGCCCACCCCAGCAAACAAGCCAGCAAACATTCATTCACCCAGTGTGGTGGAATCAACAGCGGAAAGGTAGGGCTCCCTGGTGGGAAGAGTTTTAGAGACGTGTCAATCTGGACTCTAGATTCCCATATGATGGAATTGATTTAGGTCAATATCTGACTTTCCCGGGGGGAAAGCAGGAAATTTGGTGAGCTTCTAGTGCAAGGTTCCCAAACCCCCGGGCAGCGGCCCACTATTGGGCTGTGGCCTATTTGGGATTGGGCTGCGTGAGTGGCTGGCTAGAGTACGCATGTGCAGCTCAACTTGTGTGAGTGGTGGGCTGGCAGGCACTCGCACATGCTTACTAGCCCACCACTCACAACAGCCCACTACTCATGTAAGGGCTGTGTGTAAGCACGCACATGCACCAGCCTATTGCTCGTGCGACCCACTTTCCTTCCTCCCCTCCAGCCGGGCCACCAAGCCACAAAAATTGGGGACTGCTGTTCTAGTGTATAATGAAATCAACAATAAAATAACCTCTTGACCTGAGTTCTTGTGCCACTTCGTTTGGTTTTCAGCTGACACTCAGCTGCCTATTTCTCTCCTACTTCCTTGCACCAAGCTTTCATCTTTGCACCCAGCTGCCTTTGCTGTCTCCTTTTCAGACCCAGCTTCTCTGGCAGATATTACTTACACATGACTAAAGATGTATTTTATAAGGATAGCTGTTCTGACCCAACCGGGTTCCCAGAGAGCAAACACAGACAAAGCAGCAGCCCCCACCTTTCAAGGTTTAATCACGAATTCTGTTCCTTTACAGATAAAAGGCTGCTTTCCAACAATTACCTCCGACAAGAAAGAGCCTTGCCAAGTTGTTTGTCAAGGCTGCCAAAAACCCAGAGATAAGAACTAATTTACAAGATTCACGAACTAAGATGTCCACCAGTTGAGCTTAAGAGCTTCTTTGCTTTCTGCAAAAATGCTTTTTCAAGCCTGGCTTGTATTCTCTTAAGGGAGGGGCCATTACCTTGCAGCCTTACTCCCGAGTTGCCTGTGCTGCTGTAATTGTTTTTTCCTCCGAGTAATCCTTCTTGCACGTGCACTTGCCACAGGCTCCTCGGGAACGTCCTCGTCACTGCTGCCAGCTCCCACAATCTCTGAAGGTAGCAGTCCACTCCCTGATGGTCCTGGCCCCTCATCAGAGTCATTGCTCTCCTCAGCCACTGCTGCTGGCTAACCACAACAATAGCGCATCTTTAGCCACTTTGGAAATGGCTCCCCCCCAATTTCCCAAAAGGCTAAAGCTCCACTGACTTTGGAAAGCAATCTGTTAACTGCTAGCAGTTCAGTCCTGATGGGGCTCAAGGTTGACTCAGCCTTCCATCCCTCTGAGGTGGGTAAAACAAAGACCCAGATTGTTGGGGGCAATATGCTGACTCTGCAAACCACTTAGAACAGGGGTGTCAAACTTGTGGTGTTATGACGGCATCACATCATGACTTTCCTTCCCTTTGCTAAACTGGGTGTGGGCATGGCCAGCATTTGACTCATCCGGCCCACGGGCCACAAGTTTGATAGCCCTGACTTAGAGAGAGCTGTAAAGCACTGTGAAGCAATGTATACCATAAGTCTAAGTGCTTTGCAATTGCAAATGCATGGTATTTTTTTAAAAAATCCTTGATTGATATAAAAGAACAAAGCACAATAACTATAATTAAAACTAATCCTTCTGAATTCAGGGCATAAGAGAAAAATATGTGAATGGTAGAGCTTAGAAGTTCAGAAAGGTGTTGAATGTTTAATGTAACTCGGAATAGCAGTTTATTATTACATCTGAATAATTAACATAGCTGTCTTTCTGAATTTTCATGCTTTTTACCTAGCTTCACAGCTGCTATAGTTTATGCTGTAGTTTCTGCTAATGGCTGCAGATTATTAATCTTCATGTAGTTAAGCATGTTTCATGCTGAAATAATTTTCTGCCTCTACTATGCAGCATATGCTACCTGTCAGCCATTTATTGTGTTGCTTGCAATTAGCTGAAGTGATGTTTCTGGTTCTGTAATGCCCCACTTAAACCTAATTTGTTTCCATCCTGTATGAACAGTTTTTACAAACAATAGTTATCATGTGCTACAACTTTGTTACGCATATCAATTTCTTAACAAGCTTCATTTTTACACCAGCCAACATTTGGCATTTGCATAGGTTATATCCAAGGCTTTTATTCAGAGTTTGAAGGAAGACTCACTGGTGGTCATGTTTATGCACAGCCCACTTTCATTTTGGGGCAAATAGATTCTGTAAACACAACAGCTTTCTGGCATTTAATTAGGCCCAGCCATGGAGGAGGGGTTGGGAGGACTTAAACTTGTTTATGAAAGAGGAAAACAGATGAGTGTGCTGATAGGAATTGTGATAGTGTTCTTGTAGTGAAGTGCTAATCAAGAGGCACACTTAAAACCCCTTCCATTCCTATTTGCAGGCTTTTGTAATATATTGATTTAAAGTGCCTGAACACTTCAGAACACTTTGGGAAAAATAAATATGTAAGTAATATGAACGTAAATCATTGGGAGTGAACTTTTTCAAATTACTTTCTGTTCTCTCCTAAGACTGTCATCTCCCCATGTTGTCAGTCCTGGAGTATGGCACCACGGGGGGGAGGGGGAGGAATAAATCCAGTCCTTATTACAATATAGCTAGTCCCACTGTAGCCAAGGGAAAGTTGTTTATCTCTCACAAATAGAGTCTCCGGTCCATCCAAGCTACTTAGAGCAGAAGTGAAAAGAAGAATGTATTCAGTAAGACCTTTGGCTTATGAGGCATATGGGCCTGGCTTTCTTGCCCTCCCCCCCTTAACCTTCTTCAACTTGGTATACTCCAAAAATGAAAGTAGAGAATGTCTATAATGTCCGGGTTCTGGAAGCTGCAGTATCAAAATAGCTGAATAATGCAATTTCTCTGAATATGTTTCACTGAGCATCATTATATTCTATGAACAACTCGCAGATGAGTTGTGAGAATTTATAAAACAATTCACTCTGGCATTCAGTTCCCCAAACAACCCAATCAGCCTTGTGGCCAAACCCATAGCCAGGCCTTTTGACAATACCCACCATGCCCATCTCAGGGTACTGTCATGGGATTTTGGTTCCTCAACAAAGATCTACTGGCCCTGCTGTTGTTGTTGAGTCATGTTCTCAGTTAGTGGCTGGCAGAGGAAGCTGAAATCCTGAGCTTCCCAGATTCTCCTGATTCAAGCCACCTGGAAGTAGTCTCTCCAGTTATAATTCCAATAGACATGTCACTCCACCAGAGAGACTGTGACAATGGGGAGAAGAAGATCAGAACTCGTAGAATTAAATGTTTCTGCACTCCAGCCCAGACCCAGTTCGTCCACATAAGCTATATTACAATATGGTGGCCATGTTGCCAGTCAGTCATTTTCTGTACCGCCTGAGCAATTGGTTGTGAGTAAACAAAGGTCAAATATAGAATGTCTATGGGGATTCTGAGTCATCCAGGGCAGGGTTGTCCCAAAGATGCTTTTTCAAAAGGCAGCTGGACTTTGTTTTTCCTTAAAGACATTTCGCTTCTCATCCAAGAAGCTTCTTCAGTTCTGAAGTGAAGAAGCTTCCAAGATGAGAAGCGAAATGTCTTCAAGGAAAAACAAAGTCCAGTTGCCTTATTGAAAAAAAAAACATATTTGGAAGAAGAAGAATATTAAACTGATGAAGAGATTTCTTTTAATAAGCCTCATCCCAGACACTGATGAAATATATCATACAGGTAGTCCTAGACTTAGAACAGTTTGTTTAGTGACCGTTCAAAGTTACAACATCATTGAAAAAAGGAACTTATGACCACTTTTCACACTTACAACTGTTGCAGCATCCCCATGGTCATGTGATCAAAATTCAGATACTTGACAACTGACTCATATGTATGATGGTCGTAGTCTCCCAGGATCATGAGATCACTTCTTGACAAGCAAAATCAATGGGGAAGCCAGATTCACTTAGCAACCGTGTTAATAACAACTACAGTGATTCACTTAACAATTGTAGCAAAAAAGGTCATAAAATGGGGCAAAACTCACTTAACAAGCGTCACACTTAGCAACAGAAATTTTGGGCTCAACTGAGGTCAAGGACTACCTGTCGTAACTCATAAATTCCATTCAGGTGCCGTTATGATTGTAAACTTATTAAAATGTATGCAAAGATAACATATTCAGTTTAAGGGTAAATAAAATGTATTACGGAGTATGTTTTCTCTGTTATTTTCTATTATTTTTAGGGAAATAGTCACAGGTTCTGCAGTATTGAAGAGTCTGAAACACTTCTCTAATTTCAGTCTTTTTTTCAAGTCATCACAGTGATTTTTCTAAGACTTGTTGGGCAGATAATTGAAAACTGAGGACGAGGCTTTTATGCCAGTTCAAAATTACAAGCTGGCTCTTTTCATGCCAATTATGTTTGTGAGGAAAAAAGATGGAAAATTAGTATAATGAACTATCACAAAGACAGTTGTCAGCTGAAAGCTGCTATTTCATTTCCAATGTAACCTCAGTAGGCAGCCCTTGAGCTGCAATATAATATAGATGAAGTGGTTAGCATAATACATATGTGAACCAGCTGATGAATGTCACTCAGTGTCCAAGTTTATAAGGGCACTTGGAAGATGAAGGGAAAACAAGCATTTGTCTCAAATTAAAAAAAAAAAAAGGAAGAAATCACTTTCGAAGTATGTGATCAGTATTTTAGCTTGTTCAATGTGTTTTCAAAGGCACCAACTCTTGTCCCATTTTCACAAGGTCATAAAAACGTAGCCGCATCCTTTAATAGTTTAAAAGCTATATATGATCTAACAAGATCAATATCTTGTTCCTGACAGGCATTGAAGAAGATGTGGTTAGAAAAATATGCCACAGATTCTGCCAACCCTGGTATATTAGTATTGCTTGGATGTGGTACTTTATCCAGTACTTGTGGCCAGTTAGCCAGTTATCCACTTGCCCTTATCCGAACTCGAATGCAAGCTCAAGGTGAGTGTTGAGGTTATGTTATGTTCCTTTTGTAAATTGTTATGTTATGAGGATACCATTGATCATTAAGAGTATGGCTAACTTTTCCTTCTGGAATTTATGTATCTAGCCTTCAGCCATCAGTAATCACCTTTTTAAAAAATACTCTTTAAAGTCTGTCCAATATCCTGAGCCCCCTTAGTGAAAATGAGGTGGCAAACCTCTATATCCGTAATGCATCCGTGGACGCAGAGCCATTTGTGCCAGCACTCAAGCCGCAGGAAAATTTACCTCACTGTGCATGTGCGTGCCTCTCAGCTGATTTTCGGCCTGTTTGACGCCTTTTTCGGCCTCCCAGAGGCTTGATGAAAGCTTCTGCAGCCTGAAAAATAGGCCTGTTTCATCACTTCCTGTATTTCTGGAAATACAGGAAGTGACAAAACAGGCCTATTTTTCAGGCTGCAGAAGCTTTCATCAAGCCTCTGGGAGGCCGAAAAAGGCCTCAAGTGGGCTGAAAATCAGCTGGGAGGCACAGTGAAGGAAGGGGGGTGGGGGTGGGGATTGCACGTGCATGCGCAGGGGGCGTGGAGGGATGTGGCTGCTGGCACGCGAGCATGAGAGCACAAGTGCGCGCACAATTTTTGGCACAGGAGCCCAAAAAGGTTAGCCACCACTGCTCTATATGAAGTGAACCTATTGGGATTAACAGTGGTAGACTAAGCTCTACCCCTGAGAACAGGTAACCTTTGTTTGTAGAAAAATAATATTTTGGGAGAATCCCAAGGGTGCTTTTTCAAAAGGCAACAAGACTTCCTTTGTTTTGCTTGAAGACGTTTCACTTCTCATCCAAGAAGCTTCTTCAGTTCTCAGAAGTGAAACATCTTCAAGGAAAACAAACAAACAAACAAAAAAGGTCTAGTTGCCTTTTGAAAAAGCATCTCTGGGACAACCATGACCTGGATGACTGAGAATCTCCATAGACATTTCGGGAGAACATACAATACTCATAATACTAATACATAGATTTATTTCAACAAACACTTTATGTACATGGAGACAGATCTGACAATGCAGGGGTGTCAAACTCGTGTCATCATGGCATCATCACGTGACATATCATGACTTCCCCCCCTTCACTAAACTGGGCATTGGCATGGCCAGTGCATGACGCATCCAGCCTGCGGGCCACGAGTTTGACAGCCCTGTAATAATGGGAGAGTTCATCTAAAGTGATGGAGGAGTTGAAGAGACACAGGTTTTCTCCTTCTGTCAAAATTAGATCTTTGCCAAATTGTATCAATAATGATGAAAAACTTTGCTGACTTGTAGAAGCCTGGTCAGGGTAGAAGATTGTTCTGGGACAAGACTTTGTTCTACCCTTTTTTAACCAATAGGACCAACTTTTGCTTTATATCTTGTTGGGGAACAAATAATATGTGGCTATTACAGGAGAGAAGACATTTTTGAAGCTATACTTTCCTATTTTGGGGGAGGCAAAGGGACAGCATTTTAAACATTACAGAAGCTTAAGGTATCTATTTCACCACATTCCCTCACACAAAACAAAAGGGTCTGAATATTGTAGTCTCAGCCATTCTGCAGGAACTTGGGGATTATAAATGAAGTACACAGAAGTTCCTGCATGTAGAGTGTAGGGTTGAACAGAGAATAGAAACTCAAATATAGGAGAAATATGTTTGTAGGTATACAAGCAAAAGATTACTGTTTTATAGACATGTTACAGAAAGAAATGATGTACTTCCTGAAAGTGGAACACAACTAAGTATATATGTCAGGTTTCTTCTATTTATTAAGACAGCTGAATAATATGTCTTTTTTTTTCTTTTTAATTTTCTGTAGCAATGGTAGAAAGTGGCCCTCAGCTAAACATGGTTGGCCTTTTCCAAAAAATTATTGCCAAAGAAGGATTCCTTGGACTATACAGAGGCATAGCCCCAAACTTCATGAAGGTCCTTCCTGCTGTGAGCATCAGTTACGTGGTATATGAAAAGATGAAGGAAAACTTGGGAATAGCTTAAAAGAAAGACATGAGAAGCTCTCAAAGAATATTAACCCAGATGAAATCCTCTTGGAGGCTAAATTCATGTTTACAGTTAGCTACAGTTCTCTATGCAAAAATTCTGCAAGCCTTAACTTTATAAAGCCTGGATGGAATGAAAAAGAATGTATTTTCTGAAAACAGCTAGGTAATGAGAAAATTGTCAAGAAATATTTCATTGCTCATGTAGCTGCTTTTTGGAAAAGTTTGAGGATGTCATAATTATTTCCCCAACTTATATATTATTGGGTTAAAGCTATACAAGCAGTCTGTTAATGACAATTTGCGTTTGATTGTCTAGTGGGCAATTTTATTTTACAGGCATTTTTTGCAATATGATAATAATTCTACCTTTTTGTTAAGCTGCTTTTATAAACAAAAAAAATCCCTCAGAAAAATGATTCAGAAAGTCATAAAAGGTTGCACTGAAATTCTTGATACATTTATTTGTTCAATTCCTCTTATAACAAATGAACAGAAAGAGCTTGAAATGAAATGAATATATTTGCACATTTATTAGTCATTTATATAGAACATGCCTAGGTGGGATCTCGTTTTCCAAACAGTAATCTTAGAAAATTGATGAGGATAGGAACCAATCCAGACACATGTGGAACTGACATATTAATCAAAGTGAAAGTTATTGCTATTTACAAAAGATTAATAATTGATATTGTTTGTGTGCTTATTCAACATCCTATTCCTAATTTATATGAATGGAAGTAATCAAAAGCATATTTTAACGAAGTGTTCATATCCTTCAAACATTAATCTAATTTGTTAAAGTTTCTTAAATTTCTTTTCTTTTTTGCATCCTTCCATCTTCCACAGTTGCTTATCAAATTGCATGTTTTTCAATGCTAATGAGTTCCTTAGCTGGGCTTGCTTTCTCTTCCAAGAGAAAAAAATCTTGTGTTTTCTTTTACTACCCAAAGGAAGGGGAAAAAAAAACATTCTTACATTTTCCTTCTCACTTAAATTCCTTTCTCTCACTGACACCTGAACCATGGTTTCCTCTCTGCAGTGATACTTAATCCAGATCTCAATCTTAACCCAGGTCTGTTGCATGGTTTTCTTTTCTAACTCTGATTTGATTCCCTTTCAGACAGCCTCTCCTCCCAGATGCTTCTCTCGCAGTTCTCAATTCATGGAAGATGTTCCCTCCATAGTTCTCCTCTACTTTGGAGCTTTGGATCCCCTAGGCACCCACTGTTCCTTTTGGGCCCTCTGCTGGTTCACTCTCCTTTTTCACTGTCAGCATATCCAGACCGTAAAAGAACTAGCTATCCCATGACTTATTTTCTCTAGGTTTGCCTTGTCTGCAAACAATAGATGTGTGAGATTGCAGGTGCTTCAACAGGCTGTGGATTTTTGTCATTGCCAGTGTGCTTTAAGCCAGTGATCCCCAACCTTTTTTATGCCGCGGCCCGGTACCGACATCAGCTGGGCGCCACCATCTTGTTTTGATGAAAAAGTGCTTCCGGTGAGCTTTCTACCCGGAAAAGCTCACCGGAAGCACTTTATCATCAAAACAAGATGGCGGCGTCCAGCAAACCAGCGGCCCGGTAGGACTTGTTCCACGGACCGGTACCGGTCCGCGGACCGGTGGTTGGGGACCCCTGCTTTAAGCCATACATCCGATTGTCAGGCCACAAAATAAAAATACCCTTTTAACCTTAACATTTGCAACATTGAGAAGAATGGCAGGTGTTTTTGTATCATGGCAAGCTCATTCTTGCACACTTGGCTAAGTCCTGCTTGAAGCAGCTGGAAGTTTCACTTGCTGTTTAGGGACTTAACTAATTTGACTGACTTTGGCAGGAAATGTTCTGGGCAGATTGCACCAGTCATTCATAAATGTCAATTACAATCACATCAAATCTTAAATGCCTCCATGGGTTGCTTTCCAGGTAATATGTTGATATAACAAATTAAAGCTGTTCTTGTGATTGCTTAGTAAAGATAAGAGACTGTTAGGAAAACCTTATTGCATCATTCACATAACAGCTGAGGACATTTTCAAAGTCCTGCTTTAAGTTTAAACTGATCATTTGTTTTATATGCTCTCTCTCTCTCTCTCTCTCTCTCTGTGTGTGTGTGTGTTTGGCAGACCAGAGCTGATTTCCTTGAGGGAGAGCTGTATTTTTTTAATAGCATTAGAGAGATTGTTGATAGTTAGAAAGATCCACAAATCTTCTTAGCTCCCCAAATCAAGATAGATATCAATATACTGAAATGTTCAGTTTATTTTTATCAAGCAACCATATCAAATTATATCATAATAACATAATAAAATATAATAAACTGAAATTATATGAACTAAATAGTAAAGAATATTGCCTTCAAGTTATTACATTTAGCAAAATGATTGTAAGTAACTGGAAATCAAACCACAAGGTAATGATAGGCAACCAAAAATTGTATTGAAAAATCATGGCCAGCCTATATTAATCCACTTCTTGAGTATATTTTAATTATCTTTGAAATGAAAGGAAGGAATTGCTTGTGTGTTAAATCATTGTTTGCTTATTGCAATAAAGTAGGCTCACTTTAATTATAGATGTAACCGCATCATAAAAGCAGATTGTTTTCTTGGCATTGCTTGTTTCTTTGAAACCTGGCTGTTCCTTTCAACTGATTAAAATTTTCTTCAAGAATGGCTCAGAGAAGTGCTTGTGTAAATGATGGTTGTTCTTTGGAGTTTCTTATGCTACTATCTGGAAATCTTATTACCTAGCTGTCTTGAATAGAACTCTTAAATATGCAGAACAATCATTGGGCAATAGAACTTTTATGCTGTGAAACATGGATATTGCTATTATAAAAAGAGGTATGTGATCATGTCAACAGATCTGTAGTAGCTATTGGGTACAGATGGATGATGATTTGCTATACATGGCCATAACTTTTTTTGGGAGAATGTAATGTAAAATGTCCAAACAATTCACTTTACAAAAGAGTAAAATCATAATATTTGTTTCCAGTGCCTTCAGCAAATACTCCCTTAATAATCCTTTTAAAACCATCATGGTTTTAAAATAAGGCATGGCCACCTCATAATCCTCTATTAATGTTGTGATGCTAAGATATATGGCACTGGTGCCTATTGCATCATGTTCAACACGCTTGAATGACAGCTTTTTCACACTGCCTCTTGTCATATAGAAAACCACACTTGATCAAAGCCAAAGAGTTGTTCCAAAACATGCAGTATATAAAAGCATCATATATATATATATATATGCAAATGTTCATATATATATATATATGCAATTTTTTTAATGTAGCTTTCTTACATGGTTCAGAAAAATGTATATTTGAAAAATAAAGTTGAAAAATGACATAAATAGTACATAAACTAGATTAATTCTGTTTTCTTGTATAAGTGCTCTTATTAGAGTATTGATTTGGGTGATTTTGTTGTTAATTCTTGGGGGATGATGTAAGCTTCAGTAAGATTCCTTTTATCTTGTCCCTGAACATGGTTAGGTTGTAATTATTGTATGTTTCCTCTGTTCCTTGGTGAAAGTGATGCTGATACTTTGAAAACTGTTTATAATAAATGGGTTTTATAGCACAGTTGTATGTTCCTTTTGTAAATTGTTGGATCATTCACTATTTTATTAACATTGATTCTGGTGGAACACAATAGCTACATAATTTCTTTCAACAACATTTGGTACCAATCTCTCTTTCCTGGGAGAAGTTGTGAGAGGTTAGCCTACCTTCCACTTGTGCAATAGTAACCATCATTTATTGTGCTGGTGACAGGGAACATTAGTATAGGGAGAGCTTTACATGACATAATTTTATCACTTAGGAAGCAAGTTCTTGTGTATTACAATTTTACCATATTTCGTGAATGTCAAAAGATATTCTGCCGACTGCCAAGAGTTCAATTCTGGCTGACTCAAGGTTGACTCAGCCTTCCATCCTTACAAGATCAGTAAAATGAGGACCCAGATTTTGGGGGCAATATGCTAACTCTAAACTGCTTAGAGAGGGCTGTAAAGCACTGTGAAGTGATACGTAAATCTAAATCCTATTTCTATTGCTAGCCATGAAAATTTTTAGAACTCACTTGATGCTAAAAGTGAAAACTTATTTACACATGCAGCTAAAAAGGTCATGCTAAGGTCATTAATACAGGAACATATATGCTTTATATGAACACATTACTCAAGACATAATTACCATGCAACAGAGAGCTCATCCTGAGGGCATTCACACCATTACTGGGGATTTCAACAGAGCATGCCTAAAAACTGTGCTCCCCAAACTTTACCAACATGTTAAGTGCCCAACCAGGGGAAAAAACACACTTGATCATGTGTATTCAAATATTAAGCATGCTTATAGAGCAAAACCTCTTCCCCACTTAGGACAATCAGACCATCTCACCCTGCTTTTACTACCAGCCTGCACTCCCCTTAGGAAGAGAACTAAACCTAGCAGTCAAACTATTAGATGCTTGCCTGAAAATGCCCTCTCACAGCTTTAGGACTGTTTTGTCCGCACAGATTGGAGCATCTTCAAACAACAGGACTTTGAGTTATACACAGAGACTGCTTTTCTACATGAAGACCTGTGTAGAAAATGTCACTGTGGACAAACGCATACAGAGCTTCCTAAACAGGAAACCCTGGATGACCAGCGAAGTCCAGACTCTGATCAGGGCCCATGACCTGGCGTTCAGTGCAGGTGACACCTCACAGTACAGCACTGCCAGAGCTGAGCTGAGAAGGGGCATCAAACATGCTAAGGAGATGCATAGGAGGAAGGTCGAGGGCCACTTTACTGACAGTGACCCACGGCAGATGTGGAGGGGGATACAGGCCAGGGCCCAACAAACAGCAAGAGCAGTAGCACTCTGGCAGAGGAGCTAAACAGCTTTTTCACATGCTTTGAGACCACCAAGAACCTGGACATACTGCCTCACGAGGACCATGACGCTGCACCTCTTTCTCTTCAGGTGCATGAGGTGAGAAAAACACAGAGAGCAGTAAATCGCAGGAAAGCTGCTGGCATTCCTGGTGCAGTAATTAAAGCATGTGCTGACCAGTTGGCAGAAATACTTACAGAGCTGTTCAATCTATCTTTAACACATGCCATCATCCCACAATGCTTGAAGGCTGCAACCATCATCCCCGTTCCCAAAAAAACAAATATAAACACTCTCAATAGGCCCATAGCGTTAACAAGCTCCATTATGAAGGTTCTTGAGCGACTAGTTTCACAGCACATCAGAGACTGCCTCCCACCCTCCTTTGATCAACATCAGTTTGCTTATAGAGCAAAGCGATCTACAGAGGATGCTGTGGCCATCACACTTCATAGAGCGCCGAGTCATTTGGAGAACAAACAGAGCTATGTGACAATGCTCTTTGTGGACTACAGCTCTGTCTTTAACACTATCATCCCAGATATACTAGTAACCAAACTGTATAACCTGCAGGTCCCCACCCCCACGTGCTCCTGGATTAATAACTTTTTGACAAACAGACCACAGCCTGTTAGACTTGGTCCGCACCTTTCTTCCACTATTACACTCAGTACTGGTTCCCCCCAGGGTTGTGTCTTGAGCCCCCTGCTATATGCCTTGTACACCTTTGACTGCTCACCAAGCCACTCAACAAACACCATCATAAAGTTTGCAGATGACACGATTGTGATTGGTCTCATCTCCAGAGAGGATGAGACGGCATATAGGGCAGAAGTAGAGAACCTGTCTATCTGGTGTTCATAGAACAATCTGTCACTGAATGTCCATAAAACCAAAGAACTGATTATGGACTTCAGGAAACATGGACAGGACCACACCCCACTCATCATCAACGGAGAACAGGTGGAAACTGTCCCTACTATCAGATTCCTTGGCATCCATATTTCAGCTGATATCTCCTGGTCCCCTAATAACAAGGCCATAGTGAAGAAGGCTCAGCAGCGGCTGCACTTCCTGTGGGTTCTCAGGAAGAACAATCTGGATAAGAATTTGTTAGAGAAGAATCTGGATAACAATCTGTTGCTGGCTTTCTATAAAGCCTCTGTGGAGAGCACTCTGACATATTGTCTCGGTGTGTGGTATGCAGGCTCCACAGTTGAGGACAGGAAAACTGTACAGAAGGTGATAAACTCAGCTCAAAAGATAATTGGTCGCCCTCTGCCCTCCCTGGAAGACTTAGCCAGGTCCCGCTGCCAAAGCAGAATCAAGGCCATCATAGAAGACCCCTCACACCCTGGCAATTATCTTTTTGACCTGCTGCCATCTGGATGGTGTTTTAGGTCAATAAAATCCCACACCACTAGACTAACAAATAGTTTCTTTCCCTGGGCCATCCGAACCACAAATAAACACGAAGTCACTACCTTATTAAGATATGAAAGGATGTGGAATCTCAATACCCCATTCAGATGTATAATAACATATTACAGTACAATCCATCTCTTGTGTATTATACTCGGCTAAGCGTTACAGTCAGTGTTGGATGTATATTTTGTGTATATTCGTAGATATTGTACTCTCAAATTGCAAATGAAGACATGGGTACTCTATTTTTCTTATCTTCATTTTTAAGTGCTTTGGTTTTATTGTATTGCGAACAGTTGCTGGGGTGCATCCACAGTTTTGTTGTACTTGTACAATGACAATAAAGTTCTTCTAATTCTACTCAAACTGAAGTATTCAAAGCAACTCATATGTAAATAGCAATAGCACTTAGGCTTCCGGTTTGCCAGGCTTCGGCGGCGGCAGGGATTCGCGATCCTGTGTGATCCCTGTTGAGCTAGCCGTCTTGATGCCTCCGATCCCGACGGGTCTGGAGGCTAAGGCTGCCCCGTAGAGGCAGCCGAAGATAGGGGGGATCCAGAGAGGGGTTTGGGGGCGTCGCAGACCCCCTCCCCAGCTGGCAAAACCCCCTTCTCTCAAGGCGGTGGAGCGGCGGTCTGTAATGGCCGCCACGAAGAAGCCGGCAGCTGGGTAAGACTGCAGGAGGAAGAGGGAGAAAGTTTTGAAGAGAAAGTTTTTTTGGCTGAACCAGGACTTTAAGATATACCTAACATCCTGAAAACCATGACTTTTTGAATGATACTTTGTTTCCAGAGGAGATTTTCAAGCGGCGAATTTGAGGTGCTGAAAGGGAAAGTTTACTCTCCTTCCCTACGGAATTAACAAATGGACATTGAGAAACCTGTCTTTTTATAGAAGGTAAAAATTTGGCTCTTTGTTATAAGTGGGAAGGGAGAGGACAAAAAAATATATATTAAGATCTTGTTGGAGGAGATGCCTTGAAGATTTTGAGACTAAATTAATTGCAACAAGGCTTTAAAATACAGACTGGGCTTTTTTTCCTTCTTTTTACTGATATTACCCCAGGAAGAGAAAGTGAGAATTTTGTGCTTTGTTTGGACTGATTGATGACTCTGGGACTTTTGGGAACTTTTTCAACTGTTGAAATATCTTGGTTGTTTTAAGAAGAAGAAGAAGAGGGGGGAAAAAAGGTTTATAATGGCTTTACCTGTTGATGAACTTAGAAAGGAATATGGAAAAATAAAGAAAGAAGGCAAGGACGCTGTGGAAGAAGCCTTTCATTTTTTAGAAATGGCGCTTGCTATTTGTCAGCAAACACAACAAAAGATGGAGGAAGCAGAAGAAGAAGAAGAAGATGCCATCTTTAATGAATCCAAAAGTTTAATTAAGAAAGAAAGGAGAAAGAGAGGAAGGAAAATGAAGGACTTAAGACTTAAAAGAACACCCAAGAAAGAGAAAAATAAGATGCATAATCAACACAATGTTAGAAAACAAAAGAAAGGAATACAACAGAGAGGGGAAGCTAAAAAAGTGGAGGTTAGGAAATGGGGGAGGGGGGGGGGTAAAAAGGCCAGGTGGGAAAAGAAAGGAAGGGAAAAGGGGGGAAAAAGCCACAAAGGTATGAAACAAGATGGGAAAAAGGGAATTTTTTTTAGGGATAAAGGGTAATGTATAATCTTTTTAAAAAGAAGATTCTGCAAGGTACATAAGATGGTATTGTAGTATTTGTATTAGAAATAGAAAATTAGAATGTTATAAGAATTAATAAAAGATTAAAATATTGAAATGTTTAGTAATGATAGACTTTAAAATTTAATAAAATATTAAAGGGAATGTTTAAAACATTGAGTTTAATTACAGAGTTTAATTGACTATTGTGTTGATGTTATTATAAATTTATTACTGTAACATTTGTTTTTGAAATAGATAATTGGAATGTTACAAGATTTAATATTTAGATTTATTATTTAATTATGTATTTAATAATTTCAGATTTACTATTTTTTCTTTTTTTTAAAAGTTAGTAGGTAGAATGTACTAAGCAGAATCAGATTGGGAACTAGGTGTTATTTTAAATGTTAATTTAGGGGGACGATAGAAAGGCATCATACTTTGATTAGTGATTCCAGGAGAAATCCTTTTTTTTTTTAATTATAGGGAATGAGATAAATGGATAATTTGGAAAGAATGGACAAAAGATACAAGTATAATGATTTAAATTAAAATGAAATAAATAAAATAGAATTAAGAAGAGTGAAAAGCGGGGAGAAGCTATATAGAAGATATAGAATGGTAAATAAGATAGGTAATGGCATATAAGATGAACATGAATTTAATTGAAGTCCATATAAAGAGAGGTAATCTGGGGCCAAGCTACTTTCTAAAAAGAAGTTTTATGTTTTTGTGTTTTGTGTGTTTATGTTTGTTTGAGAATTGATAAAACCTTGGAGGAATATTGGATGAGAATAATGGTAAACAAGTCAGAGAGAAATGAAGATGATGACTATAAAATGGATAAACATAGGAAAAATAATAATAATGAAATTGAATAAGAGTAAAGAGAAATAATGAGAAATTTGCTAAGATATTTATATGTCCATATGGAAATGGGGTAAAATAGAATAATGTTTTATCTGACTTGTAAAAATTTATAATGGAAAGAGGTTTTATGTACTCAATGGTTAATGATGGTTTGTTTGTCTTTAAAATTAATAAAATTTGTTTAAAAAAAAAATAGCAATAGCACTTAGACTTATGTACCATTTTACAGTGCTTTACAGCCCTCTCTAAGTGGTTTACAAAGGCAGCATATTGCCCCCAACAATCTGGGTCCTCATGGGCCTAAATGGGCTATCGTGGACAAAATGCTCATTTTTTCTTCAAAAGCATTCATTTTCAGTTTGGCCTACTCATATATTCAGCTGTCTGCAATCAGTGAGTGAATGCAGGATAAGCATGAGTGTGTATGAAACTAAGGAATTATGAGGATGGAAGTCCATCGCATCTGGAATAGGGACAGACATGAACAAAACAAAAATTCTGCAATAGCAGTTAATGCAGTTGCATTGTGGATCACTTGTGTTGGTTATCAACATAGTGTCACTTCATAGCCAGTTAAGTTGTAAATAAGAACTTAGAAAGAAAACAGCTGGCCCTGGGAAGTGCATGAATTGTTCGCAAGCCAATTATAAGTAGTCCTTCACTAACAACCACACCTGGGACTCAGAACTTCCATTGTTAAGCAGGATTAAGTGAATTGTACCCAATTTTATGAACTTTTTTTTTTGCCATGATTGTTAAGTGAAATCAGCACAGTCAGGCCATTAAGCGAATCCAGATTTCAAACTGACTGTTTGTTGGAAACTGCTGGGAAGTTTGCAAATGATGATCACATGTGACAGCCATCATAAATCCATACTGGTTGCTAAGGACCTGAAATTTTGACGGAGTTGTTTTAACTGTTGTAAGTGCAAATTGTAAATTACTGTTTTAAACAGCATCATAGCAGAACAAACAGTTGTAAGTCAAGGATTATCTGTATTGGTGTCAATAGCTGATGGCAAAAGCTATTTGTACTGTATCCTTTACTTGTTCTAATGCACATTTTTCATACTCGGAAGCCTACTACCACTGTCCAAGTTGGCATTATCTCCAAAGAAACCCGGACTTGTGTAAATGTTTTTATTTTATGTGCCCAGCATGGAAAATGTCAACTCTCCTAGTAAGTGTTATTTGGGTTGCAATATCAGTACTGCCACCTGCTGGTCCATTATAACAGCAGCTCAACAAGAGTAGCTTTTGAGTTCCAACTCTTGAATGCCTTCTGTCCAAAATCTGGCATGGCTGTGGTAACAGCTGCTGAATCCAAAGACAGCAGACTTTGAGGGTCATTCTTAGAAGCAAAAAGCAGCAGGGTAGCCAAATGCAGAAACAGCAGGATGGAAAAGTTCCTTCCTAATTTTAAAAACAAGACGTGATAAGGTCAGGCAGCTACCCAGCAACAGAACTGTCATTATTATGTTTTCCTGCTGTGTTCGGGACAGCAGGCAATAATTCATGGAAGTAAATGGAATAAGTCATGAAAGAGAAAGTGATACATCTTTCAGGTTTCAGCTACAAGGGTAGAATTATACAGACATCAACATGCAAGGCAAGTGGTTGTAAACAACAGGAATGGAGACAATCGGCATCTACACAAGGACAATTGTTTGGCTCAGCAAAAAAAGGTCACGGAGAAACAGACTTTGAAAAAAGGAGTGTAGTATCTTAAGAAACAAGTGCAAGTTATATTTGACCCATAACTTACCCTGCTTGAACATCATTGCTTGATGATTGAAGTACAATACATAGATATTTTCAAAGACACTATGTGAGGAACGCTCTACTTTTAGTATGGGAAAAAATGAAATAACAAAATTATAGGAAAATACTAGTCTGGCTTTCCATAATGGAAGCACTGAAATGTTGTCAACTTGGAAAAAATTGTATCCTACAAGATATCTGAAATGAGAAAGGGAAACTTAAAACCAGACAGGAATTACAAAACCAAGGGGTAGATTTAACATGGTGGCCACACTTGCAAATACATTTGAGGTATGAGAGATGCGAAAACATGGGGTTTCTATAAAGAATTAGCAACACTTGATAAGATATTATTAGGAACAGATAAAAAACATAAGAAAACTATATAGTTACCTACTAAGCTTTAAAATGGAAGATAACCAAATCAAAACAATGATAGTATGGGCAAAAACTTTGGTTATACAATAGAACTAGATAAATGGCAAAAACTTTGGGATAAAAATTATAAACTGACAATGGCTACTGCATATAAGGAAAATCTTTATAAAATGTTTTACAGGTGGCATTTGCCACTGGCAAGATTAGCAAAAATATTTAACAACATGTCTGCCAAATGTTGGAAATGTAATCAGACTCTGAATACCTACTATCATATGTGGTGGGCATGTATAAAAGCAAGAAAATATTGGACGAAAATACACATATGGTGGAAAAGATTATAAAGCAGCATGTAGACTTAAAGCACGAAATATTTTTGTTAGGTATAATACCAGAAAGCTATGATAAAGGGACTATATATTTAATGGTACATGTATTGACAGCAGTGAGAATTGTATTTGCACAATATTGGAAAAATGAGAACACTCCACCAGTGGTAAATATAATTCAGAAAATATTGGATTGTGCAGAGATGGATAGACTTTTATTGAAAATAAAAGAGGAAGACAGTACTAGTGTTGAAAGGTGTCAAAATGCCTTTCTTTCGAGGATTCGATTTTCCCACTGGGAGAGCTCCGGTGCAAGGATACGGACAACTGCTTGAAAGGTGGATCTTTTTTATTTTTCAGGAAGGCAGAGAACAGCGAGAAATCTGCATTCCTGGGCTAGCTAGCTTCTTATGGTAAGCTCCTGGTTTTTATACCCTTTTCTCCCTTTGTAAGTTGATTTTGTGTGAGTGTTTGTACTTGTGCCTAATGTTTCAAATCCTGTTTGAGTTTGTCTTTATTTCTGTTGGAGGGCAAACTCCGCGGGGTGCGGAAGGCAAACTCCGCGGGGTGGCCAGATTGTATTATTGGTTTTCTGTAATCTCTTTTAGCTTTAAGATAGTTTTTCATATTTGTTCTGTGGCAATCTCCTGTCTGTCCCTTTTGTAATTTATATTTTGTGTCTTTTGTCTGTTTGTTTTGCTTATTTGGTATGTCCTGTGTTTGTAAGGGTTTTCTAAATTATCTTTTGTTTCCTTTTCCTATTTGTCTAGTTTTCTTAATTACTTAGGCTTTTGTCTATAGGGATTCTTTAATACTTTTTATTTGATTCCTTTTCCTATGTAAGTTTGTTTTCTGGCTGACTTGGGCTTTTCCTGTTTTTTGTGACACTACTGCCTTTGTGAAATCCCCTTTCCACACTAGTTAGGGTGAAAAATACTGTGTGAGAAGGAAGGCACCAAGAGCAGCAGGAGACTCTGTAAATCTGTGAGGGATGAGTAAGTACTCCTACAAACAACCATTTAGGCCTAAAACAGATTGAGGGCTTTAAATAAAACTTTTTAAATGAAGACTTCTGGATAATTTGTAGGCTTTGGCCCTATTTATCTGAGGAATATTTTTGCACTTACAATTGCATGCTCTTCTGTTATCGTAGGCCTTTTTGTTTTGTTACCTTTCTTTAAATTAAGGAACTTGAGGTTTTATTTTCCTCCCAGGAAAAACATGCTTATGTTTGCTTTTATATGATTTGAAGAATACTCACCTCAGCTAGAACTGAGGATTGTCTACTACCCAGTGGTGGGATTCAGCCAGTTCGCACCAGTTCAGGAGAACTGGTTGTTAACTTTCTGAGCAGCTTGGTGAACTGGTTGTTGGAATAAATCATTAGGGCAGAGAACCGGTTGTTAAATTATTTGAATCCCACCACTGCTACGATCTGAAGCTCATATGAACCCTGCTACTAGGTAGAAATCCCAGGCTTTTAAAATTGATTTTTATTCAGATTATTAGTATAAAACTCACTAATTTATTTGTATTTCTGCTCTTCCTTGCTTCAAGGAATATTGTATATTTGCATGCTAGGAAAGAAACAGATCTCATTTAAAACAATTTTAGAAAATGGCAGAGAAATACTCTTCATCTGTATTCTTGCAATAGTGGTTAGGGCCACACTCCATTTTACTCTTGACTACTTTGCCTGAGGAAGAATTTTGGAAACTCAAAAACCTGGACATATTTTTATGACCTATCTTTGCCATTTTCTATTTTTTTTCCTGGTCAAATTAAACCTGTCCAGTAGGTGGCATGGCACACTTACAGAAGAAGATTGAGGATGCAAAAAAGAAAAAGAAAAGGATCTTGGAACACACCAAGGATTTTCTTGATCTCTGGCTATCAGCTGCAGGGTAAACAGACCTGTTCCTAAGTATAATCAAATGAGGAATCAGAGCAAAATAATCTTATTTATTAGGAGACCTTCTTATCTGTTTCTCTGCCACTGATAGGAAAGGAACAATGAGATGACATCCTTCTGAATTTAAATGCATCTTGTGCTTTTCTCCTCTTCTCTACATATAGGTAGTCCACGATTTACAATTCATTTAGTGATCTTTAAAAGTTACAATAGTACTGGAAAAAGTGACTTATGACCATTTTTCCCACCCTTGCAGCATTCCAAGGGTCATGGGATCAAAATTCAGACGCTTGGCAACTGATTCATATTTATGACGATTGCAATGTCCTGGGGTCATGTGAACACCTTTTGCGATTTTCCGATAAGCAAAGTCAATGGGGAAGCCAGATTCACTTAACAACCATATTACTAATCCAACTGCAGTGATTTACTTAACAACTGTAGCATGGAAGGTCATAAAATGGGGCAAAAATCACTTAACAAATGTCTTACTTTGCAACATAAATTTTGGGCTCCATTGTGGTCATGAGTCAAGGACTACCTGTACTTTAAGTTGCTTTTTCCTTAATTCCAATTCATGTTTTAATACAGGGGTGTCAAACTGGTGGTCCGTGGGCCAGATGTGTCACGCACAGGCCACGCCCACCCCAGTTCCGCAGAGGGGAAAAACATTGCAAAAAACACGTGACATGGCAAGTTTGACACCCGTGCAATAAAGCATATCAGCTGTGGAGTCAATTTTTTTCTCTGGAAGGCTTGGAGAGAGTAACTTAGTAACCCCACCTCCTTCAATGCATATCTCTGCCGCCATTTGCCTGCCTGTCCCACTGCACTGACTTATGCTGTCACCCTGGGGGAAAAGAAAAGCAATAAGTGGAGTTTGATTAACTGATTTTCCAATAAAGTTACAATAGAAAGGAGAAGTAGAAAGAGGAGTTTCTACCAGGAACCATGGTTAGACCCAGGTGAGGAGCATCCCCCTGTTCCCAATATGACACAAACCTGGACTTTAGCTGGGCCCTTTCTCTAATAGAGTATTTCTCAACTTCAGCAATATTAAGATGTGTAGACTTCAACTCCCAGAATTCTCCAGTCAGCATGCATTCTGGGAGTTGAAGTCCACACATCTTAAAGTTTGTTGAGGTTGAGAAGGGCTGCTTCTAGTTTCCCTGAGCTTCTCCTAATTAGCATTTGTTTCTCATCTGTTTTCCTCATCTGTTTCCCACCAGAAATGGGGGCAGAAGCCTGGAAGTGATGAAACAGAGTTCAAGTGGAGTATCATATGTTTGAGTTCGCCGTGCAACACCAAAGCCCTCTGCAGATTGAAAATTGAAAATTAACTAAGCCACCAGAAGATTTTGGTAAGGATTTTCTCTCTGCGAAGGACAGAAGAGATGAAGCAGAAGTATGACCAATGTATGCATTTGTGTTCCCTAATTTTGTGGCAATGTGAAAAGCATATACTGTTTGTTCTCACCATAGTGCATTTGAGGAATTCCAGCTAATCTGTGCAAGTCATAATTCTTACTACTAGTGACTCACTGTCTTTTTAACTCACTGGTGCTTTTTAAATGCATTTGAATTAAGTACAGCGAGACATTTAGACATTACAAGACTCATGAGGCAACCCAAGTTCATGAACACAGCAGCTGCAAACAACATGTCACTTAGCAAGTGACAAATTTATTACCATACTGATTTCTCTAACTGATCCCAAAAATCGAACCTCAATTGTTTAATCTGTTCAAAATCTTTTGGCATCATTTCTTCTATTTTGAAATTCAGGTGGAATTTTGGGTAGCCAAAATAATACAGCAGTGGTGCTATTCTACCGGTTCGGCCCAGTTCTGTCATACCGGTAGCATCGAAGATCAGTGGAGACCGAACCGATTCTCTCTGAGGAGCTGCTGTTGGGCCTACCTGGGCTCCCATACTGACCTACTTTTGAAGCGCAGCTGCTTTGCGTGGCACAGCAGATAGCTGCACGTCAGCTGCTGAAGCGACAGGGAGAGTGCAGGATTGCAGGAGGTGAGTTGGAAAGCCTCTGCACCTGTGCAAAGTGCATGTTTTGCATGTGCACACGTGCAAAGTGTGTGCGTGCAAAGCGCGCCCACCAAGCCACGCCCACCGAACTGGTGGTAAACTATTTTGAAATGCACCACTGTAACATACCCAAACATAAAAGTCATAGCAAGTTTGAAAGAACCCCAAGATTTTTTAAAGCCTAAAATAATTTGGGAGTGTGGGGAAGAAATACATAATAGATTTGCCGTTTCTTTTCTCCCAAGAAAATAAAGAAAGAAGCGGAGGAAAATGGAAATGCTGTAGGCTGTCTGGAACCTTGATCAGAAACAATCCGTTTCAATTGTTATCGGGAAAATACTAGAGTGGGAACCACTTTTTCACTGGTAGCTTATATTATTACTCCTGATGTCAAATACTGTGTGATGGGTTTATACATCACCTTAAGAGATAACAAGGCTTGTTTTGGCTTAATGTTTTATGAAAACACAGCTATTGGAGTTTACAGATATTTTTACTATTTATTAATAATTACTATTTAGATATGAAGACGGCCACTATATTAGTCATATGTTGAAGTCGCCCCAGGTTAAAATGGCCAAGGTTAAGAGACAGTGGTATACGGGATACTCAACCAATGTTATTTGTTAAAGGGGGTGTAATGAAAATACTTAAGAAAAAGTGCTTCAGATGCTGTTGAGGTAGCAGTGCTCTGTGTCTTTTATTAAAGGAGCCCGGTATTTTTCAAATTTCTATTTTTCCTGGGAAAACAATGTTGAAAGGCTTGGAAAATGCTTTTCTTCTGAGGATTCGATTTTCCTGCTGGGAGAGCTCCGGTGCAAGGATACAGACAACTGCTTGAAAGCTGGTTCTTTTTATTTTTCAGGAAGGCAAGAGATAGCAAGAAGTCTGCGTTCCTGGGGCTAGCTAGCTTTGTATAATAAACCTCTGATTTTTATACTTTTTTTCTCCTTTTGTTTGTGAGTGCTTGTGTTTGTATTTCTTAATGTTTTAAATCCTGTCAGGGGTTGTCTTCATTTCCGCTGGAGGGTAAACTCCGCGGGGTGGTTTGATTGGATTATCAGTTTCGTCCTAATGTTTTCTTATATTTGTTTTGTGGCAATCTCCTGTCTGTCTCCTTTGCAATATATTTTGTGTCTTTTGTTTGTTTTGCTGATTTGGAAGGGTTTTCTTTTCTTGTTTCCCTAGTTTTCTTAATTATTTGGACTTTTGTCTAAGGGGCTTCTTTAATACCTTTTATTTGATTCCTTTTCCTATGCAAGTTTGTTTTATGGCTGGCTTGATGTTCCCTTTGGGCTTTTCCTGCTTGGGTGATACCACTTGGGTGAACTTTCCTTTCCACAACAAAAGATGCTGTTGCTTTAAGAGTCAGAATAATTTTAATAAGTGGATTCCTTAAAGGTGTGGTATATCTTTCAGCTACAGTTGGAAGCTTTAAAAATTATGTCTACTTTCGGGAGCCATAAGAGCAAAGAAATTCTGTGTGTATGTGAGTCTCAAGCCTTTTTTCCAAATATTTTTTTTAAAGCATATACAGTTTTTTGTATATTTATATTCCTGCCTTCCTTCCAGAAGCTGAAGGCTATTTATACTGTTTGTTTAAAAAACATTAGTTTGATGAGAAGAATGAATTCATACTTCTCAGTAATGTTCACATCCAGCTTCACAACTATGTCTCATACTGGCTTTCAAGAATATTTATTTTGTCACTGAAATTCAGATGTTTGCACATTTATTTCTATTTGTCACCCTTAAAAGGCAGAGCCAATTACTCCTCTGATCACAAATAATTTGAACCAGTCCCAACAAATAATAGCATGTTTCTCATTGATTGGGACCACAAAGTTTCCATAAAAACACAGAATTCTGCTGTGATCAGATGTCATTGGATCTGAACATAACCTGGGTGTGCTTAGTTTCAGCTATGAATGGGCCTCCATGTTTTGTATTTTGACTTTGTTTTTCTTTTGATCTATCACTGTGAATTCTTTATTAAAACTTACAGCTATGTCAAACTGTCTTAGACAAGAACAATTAACACGTCCAGCAGATTTTGAGTCCAACTATCTCTTTACCAGTGCTGACCAATCAATTAATTAATAATTTGCCTTTTGTTTTTTCTTTTCTTTTTTCTTTTTAGACAAACATACACAAACAAAACATAAAAACATAAAGCCATCTTCCAATTATGTACATACAGTGTGTCGGTTGGTTACAAATTCTTTTGTGCTCTCCATTACAATTATTCGTATATATTCTCATATTATCAATAAAATATTTCTAAATACATTATTATCATTGTTAATCATTCATTTGACTGTACTATTGTTCCTTCATGTTATGCGAGATATTCCATATTTTTAAATTGATTTATATTATAACAATTCATATTATTATCCTAAATCCATCCAATAATAATACATCTTTATATTATATTCTACATAATTCTATTCTCCTTATATTGTAAAATTCTACATATTTCATTACGTTATTTTATTTTCTAACCATTGATAAAATAGATCCCAAATCTTATAAAATTGTTTATCTTCTTGTTCTCTAATTTCAAATGTCAATTTGCTCATTTCAGCACATTCCATTATTTTCTTAATAACTTCCTCCTGCATTGGTATTTTCTCATTTTTCCAATTTTTAGCAAATACAATCCTAGCCGCTGTTAATACATTTACAATCAAATATTTCAATTCTCATCTGTATATTTCAGGTAAAATTCCCAATAAAAATATCTCTGGATTCAAGTCTATGTGTTGCATTTTGTTTTTTCTAACTTCCAGACCTAGACTAACTAGTAATCCTTCCTTTGTTGCAGAAACTTTTTTTAACTCAAGCTGGTGAGGAAAAGAGAGCATGCACCCCCTATATTTTGCAAGCTAAAAGAGCTGCTTTGTAAAGTCCTCCCAGGCAGCAAGGAATCAGGTGTCTTACTATGTAAATTGAAAATTAACTAGCATTGTCATGAGCTTCTATTAGTCTTTGCTGGTGCCAGTGCAGGTTTCATATCCATGCCAGGTGAAAGCTTTAACTTTTTAAGAATAAGCATCCAACAAGAACCTGTGTTTGGATTTTTGAGTTCTTTCTCCTGTTCCATAATCCTGATATCTTTCTCTGTTGGCGGAGAGGGGTTCCTATTACATCTGCCAAATGTTTAACAGCTACTTATCCATTGTCCATAAGCCCTAAAATGAGGGTGGAGAGTAACTTGAGATCTAAAATCTTCTACCCCCAGATTGGGTTTTGTTACTATATCATTTTGGAATGGATGCATCTCATATCTCACAGTGTTTTCCATGGTGAGAGGGTTTTTTTTAAAAAAAATGAAAGCGGATGGATTCATACTGTTTGCATGAACTGGTTGGCTTTCAAAGGGATTGTCCAACCACACCTCTATTTTCAACTTTCAGGTCCAGTCGCGATTGGTCTCTAATGTTCTACTCCATTCCTTTCCACACTTTGTGCTTTCTAGTCTTAGCAACAGCATTTTATACTTATATGCCACCCCATAATGCTTTACAGCACTCTCTGTGTTGTTGTCAGCATATTGCCCCCACCAAACTGGCTCCTCAGTTTACCAACCTTGGAAGAATGGAAGCAGGGATGGGATTATACCAGTTCGGATCAGATCAGTTCAGGCAAACTGGATGTTAAAGTTACAGCTGGTTCACCCAAACTGGTATTTCAAACAACCGGCTGGCCCCACCCCTCCTGCCCGTCCCCTCCCAGGGGTCTCCACGCGGCCCATTTTCGATTGAGGTAAGTGCAGGGTCCACTCAAAGGTTCTGGGAGGAGGAAAATGGGCCTTCCAGAAGGCTGGGGGAGGCTGTTTTTGTCTTCCCAGAGGCCCAGTAGAGGCCTCTGGACCCTTGGGAGGGCGGCTTTCCCGGAAAAACTGGGAGTAGCAAAACGGGCCTATTTCCAGCTTCCAGTGGACCTCCAGAGCTGTTTTCATCCTCCCAGTGGCCCCGGGGGAGGCTTCTGGACCCTTGGGAGGATGAAAATGGCCTCCCTCAGCCTCTGGAGGCCCACCGGAAGCCAGAAACAGGAAGTTCTGATAGGTTCCACCCACCATGGCCCCACCCACCCAGCAACCGGGCAGCAAACCGACCTGGATGGAAGGCATCCAACCTGGATGGAAGGCTGAGTCAACCTTGACCCCAGCAGCCTGCAATACTGCATTCTAACCACTGTGCCACCACGGCTCCTTTGACTTTACCATAAACTGCTAGTTGTTTTTAAAAAGAAGAATGTGATGGTTGTATCATTATCCTTAAACTCCTCCAACTCTCTCCCGCTCCCTCCTTCCTTCTTCTCAAGTGATAATTTCAAACAAGGAAATTATATTTCTGGAATTATTTTTTCAAAGACATAATTCAACTTTTATTTTTAAAGAGCTACATATATATACTTCAGATTTTTATTTTTATTTTTATTGTCCAGCATCTTGTTTAATATAACCATATCAGTAAAAGTCTCATGGAATAGTAGCCTTCTGGTTTTAAAAATACACTATTGTATTCTCAAATCTTAACTCTCTGCTTCTAATTTAGTAGTCTTTCCTATTTTTTTCCCCCTGAAGGATGATTTTGCAAGGCTAGTTAGGATGAGTCAGGGTGACTAGCCCAGAATCCCCAAAAGAATCTATGTAGCTTACGAAGAACTTGATTTTTGTCTAAACTGCAGCTCCTATCTAAAATAAATCAGATCTATAAAATAGATCAGAGAAAAGAAAAGAATCATAGCATACAATTTGAGTTCTGCAGCAAAATATTTGGAGTTTGTTGGCAGTTTTGGTAGGTCAGTTGTGTAGCAGACTCTTCTTTTTCTAGCTAGCTTTTCTTGTGTAATATCAATGTAATTAGCCAGCCAGCCTGCCCTCTTCTTACTCCTATTCTGAGGAGTTCCCCAGAATTGGGCAATGGCAAAATTAGCTTAAGTGTCAACAAGTACTATATAGCAAGACAGGAATCAGCAATATTCTGGCCAGACAGATTAGCGATATAAATGTGGATAGATGTCTCTGATCCTCAAGATTGAAGAAAAGAATAACAGAGTAATAGAGTTGAAAGAGACTCTGGAAGTCCAACCTCCTGCTCAAGCAAGAGACCATGTATCATTGAGGACAAATGGGTGTCCAATGTCTCCTTAAAAGCTGTTCCGGACTAGCGGGTTTGAAAGCCTGCAACTCGGATTGGTCCGTAAACAGCGGGTCGTGATTGGTCGCCTCAGACTGATCTGATTGGCTTGTAAACGGGCTGCCGCGATTGGGCGAACCAAGCGTGGCAAAGTCAAATTGCTGTCATTGGCTGCCTAGCCGCAGCAAGCCCTATATAAGGGGCTGCTGCGGCTAGGATATTTCGCTCAGATCAGAAGTCACTATTAAAGAGCTGTTGTTACTATCTGAGTCTCGTCTCCGTTCTTGGACCCATCCTCCCATACTTAACAAAAGCCACCAGTGGTGGAGCACCCACAGCTTCTTGAGGCAAGCCCTTCCACCAATCAATTGATTAAAAAAACTCATTAATGGCTAAAATCCCACACTGGTTTGAAAGGGTGGAGCATAGATGTAGCTTTA
This sequence comes from Notechis scutatus, assembly GCF_049901735.1. Taxonomy (NCBI): domain Eukaryota; kingdom Metazoa; phylum Chordata; class Lepidosauria; order Squamata; family Elapidae; genus Notechis; species Notechis scutatus. The sequence continues at coordinate 92,664,475 of NC_142011.1, read as the reverse complement.
TTCCTGGGTCTGCAGGGGACAGATCTCACCAAAGCTGTTAACTACCATAATTAGTTTGGGCCAATTCGTACCAATCAGTGGTGAGATATTTTTAAAAAGTTACACCTCACCTTTTGCCATCCTGCATTAAACTGAAAAACAGCATGCAATATTTAAACAGTTGTTGTTAAACATAATTGGGGGGGTGGGGGGTGGGAGAGAGGAAGGGAAATGAGGGGAGGGAAAGGCAGAGAGGCAGGAAGTTCAGTGTCAATAGCCCAAAGATGCTGGTAGGCAGGAAAGGCCAGAGAAGTTTGGGCAAAGACCAGCAGGAATATTGGCAGAAGCTGTGGGAACAAGGTCCTGTGTGTAGGTTGATAGGAAATTGTTGGATGATCTGGTATAGGGTGGGTGGTGGAAAGAAGCTGAGAAGATTGGGAGTGGGCAGTGGAGGAAATACAAGGAGGTTGGGAGAGGGCCAGTAAGAAGTCTCAGGGAAGATCAAGAGGACTGGCCATCAGGAAGAGTAATCACAGCTTAGTCAATGCGTTCAAACAACATGTAGAACAATAAACTAACTGCATGGGCTGGTTCAAATAACATGCTAGATTTAAATGTGGTTGGATAGTTTAATAGTTCAGTGTTAGCCTACATCTTCATTCACTGCTTCAATAGGCAATGCTTATACAGCATTTTGTCCTTAAAATCCACTTCTATAACAAAGCCTGCCAAAACTCATCATTTTAAGACTGCAATTGCAAGAATATTGGGTGGAAATAGTCTATTTCTCTGCATGAAGCCTATAATTTGCACTTTCTTTTTGAGATCTTTAATATGCTACTTCCAAAGAAATTTGAAGTAGCCTATTAAATAGGACAGAACCTTTTCTGTAGCCGAATGCCAGCTGTAAGATTGGCTCATTTATTCCTTGCTTCTCAATGACCAGTAAAAGAGTTCACACTGTTTTTAAAGCTTGTGGCTTAAGATTTGTTTTAATATTAATATGTAATAAATACAAACCGTAGCTTTCAATAGGTGCTTTTCTGGTGTGGGTTCATTTGCCAAATCACAATCTTCTGTGGAGGAGAAAGTAAGGTATAAGACTGAGGAAGTCTCCTGCAGAAATCCTTGATTTGTGAATTGGCATGTTACAAACATACTTAAACATAATACTATTTTCATTGGTGAAGTAATGGAGGAAATAAGTGAAATGTCAGCTGTTTGTGTTCCTTCTATATTTTCTCATTTCCTTCATGCCGACCACTGTTGTCGGGAATCTGGGTTGTATCTGGAATTGATTGAATTGTATACTAATTTAGTTAATTAAAAGGGCATAATTATAACAACATACAGTAGTCATTAGCTGGGACAGTTCACTCAGAAAAATGGCCAGGATAGAATTATTGTTTCCCATTGCATCCAGATCTTTTGACACACAAGTGAAATCTGTCATGTCTCTGTATGAGCAGAAATATTCCCTTTAAGTAGCACCAAACCTTGCTGGGAGAATTAGGAATCTCCTTAGTTAAATACAGGTAGTCCTCGATTTATGACTACAATTGGGACCAGAGTTTCTGTTGCTTGGCAAGGCAGTTAAGTGAGTCATTTCCAATTTAATATCCTTTTTACCATGGTTGTTGAGTTCTAGTGCTGCCTTAGGCATGAAGCTGGCTAGGTGATCTTGGCCAAATTGCTCTCTCTCAGCCCTAAGAAGGGAGAAATGGCAAATCACTTCAGAAAATCTTTGCTAGGAAAAGTGCATGGACTAGCCTTGAAGGCATAAACACTAAATGCAAGGAAGGAAAGGGCTAACTTCCAAGGTCTCTTCCAACCATATTGTTTTATACAGGTAGTCCTAGACGTATGACAACAATTGAGCCCAAAATGTCTATTACTAAGCAAGACAGTTGCTAAGTGAGTTTTGCCCCATTGTACCACCTTCCTTCCCACAATTGTTAAGTAAATCATTGCAGTTGTTAAGTTAGTAACATGGTTGTTAGGTGAATCTGGCTTCCCCATTGACTTTGCTTGTCAGAAAGTCATAAAAGTTGATCACGTTATCCCAGGATGCTGCAACTGTCATAAATACGAACCACTTGCCAAGCATCCCAATATTGCTCATTTAACCACCGGGATGCTACAATGGAGGTAAAGTGTGAACAATGGTCATAAATCACTTATTTCAGTGCCATTGTAATTTCAAATGTTCACTAAACGAATGGTTGTAAGCAAAGGACTTTACCTATAGTCTATGTTCTATATTTTGGGTGGAATGCTATTTAAAGAGGGGCAGGCCTAGAAAGGCAAACTTTCATAGCCTTTCAATTTACCCACATACCTAAGATGTGTGTTGGACAGGTTTGAAAAACAACCAAGGGATCTACCGATCTTTCTAACATGACTAACTAAGCACTTGTTCTTGCGAAGAAGAGGTCTTTGATGCATATTCTGTTAGAACCCCCCATCTCATTGCTAAATGCATTAGCAAATAAAATATGAGCAGAGTACATATCAGAGATATTTGGAATAGACTCTCCTGCTTGAGCAGGAGGTTGGACTAGATGACCTACAAGGTCCCTTCCAACTCTGTTATTCTATGTCTAAGGTAAACTCGTAGCAGGCACATTCCTGCTCTTTCTCCATTGCTTAAGGGGCATATTCTCCTCTGAACAGCCTTAATTTCATGTGCTATGGTCAACGCCAGCATTTTTTTTTTTACTACAGATAAATTATAATTTAAATCTTTGTATTAGTACTTTGGACCACAGATAATAAGATGCATGGGAAATTATCCAGACTACAAGAACCTGGCTGGATCAAAGCAAACATCTGTCTAGTCCTGCCTTCCACAGTAACTGAGCACATGGCTCTTGCTCAGCTTTCCCCAAAGGTGGTATGGAGGAAGCATCCTGATATTGAAGGTAATATATAGCTATCAAGAGAGTAGCCGCTGATAATATTATCCTCCACTGTTCTGTTAATTCTCTTAAAGCCATCCAAACTGACACTCGACATAGCAATGACTTCCACTGTCTGAGGAAATGTATAAAAAGGGATTTTTATTAGTCATATATCCACTGTTTTAGCCTGAAAGCCCTTGTGTCAGTGCTGACAAGAGCTTTAACTCATTTTTGATTTTTGAAAAGAAAATGGAATCGCATTTTACCATACTTTTCAATTGTGGCGGGTGTCCTTGGCACTCTCTGAAATTGTCTGTTGTCTTGCAGATGTTTCGTTATCCAACTAGATAACATTATCAGTACTACAAGGGAGTGGGGTTTTCTCCCTGTTTATATAAGTAGCTTGCCCTGTCAGTGTTGATGGGAGTATTCTTGGTGGTTTATTGATTAGGCTATTGTTTGATTGTTTGTCTGAGTTGGTAGTTCCTGATTGTTGGTCTAGTATTAATCTTTAATCTCTGCTTATCTGGGTGTGGATTGCTGTGTTTTGGTCTTTTCAATCTGCAATAGTTTTGAATACAAGTAACAATACTGGCTGTCTGGATCTCTGAATGTATAGAGGCCATTTTAAGGGTAGTAATATTAAATGCATTGCCCTATATTCATTTCTGTTTGCGGACAGCCTGGGAGATCTCAGGTCCAGTAATCAGTCAAAGCTATTTCTAGTAAAATGAATGAGATTCAGTCTACAGATATGGAACTGTTGGAAGAAATATTCTTCTGGATTCAGTTCCAAGTGGGGAAGAAAGACACTGGAAACATGGTGACTGCTTGGAAAGATGGTTTATTGATTAATAGGATGGGTTCCTGGGCAGAAAAGGGAAGAGATGCTGAGAATGCTTGGGTTTTATGCCCTCTATTGGGCTTTGAATTTGAGCATGTGTTCTGATTGGTTGTCAGACTCCTATGGGGCCATGCAGGGTAATTTTGTAGGCTGTATTTTGAGTCCCAGGCTTGGTTGACTCTTGCTGGGTGATGATGTAATGATGTAATGAAAGGGCTTTGGGCAGTTCCTATTAAGGCTCTGTCTAAAGGAGGCAGATCTTTGTTATGTAGAATAGACCCAGGCCCAGGTCTTAATGGCCCATTAACAAAGGTGAGGGGGGCTGAGTTTCTGCCTTGCTGAGTTTCTACTTCTTTTTTAGGAGAAATATTCTGTCTTTTTAAATATATCCTAAAATATTTCATTTTTCTAGGAGAGGGGTGGGTTTTAACTTCCAACAGAAACTTCACAAAGGGAATTGTACATCAGCAGTTTTGTCTGGGAGAAAAAAAACTCAAGTGGAAATGCCTTTAGAAAGTCTGTGAGTTGCAGATTTAACCACTGAAATAGTCTGATGTGTATCAGTCATTAATGGCTGTTTTGTCTGCTTATTTACATTAAAGCCACCCCCAAATATTAGATTCTTTCTAATATTTGCATTAATCCAGTTTATATTTTCAATTTCTTCCTAAAAGCCATTTACCCAACTTAATACAGTGGTATCTTATCATCAGACATATTTATTACTAGTCCCACATTTTACACAAAGCATATCTACTAAGCATTGATTTCAGATCCTTGCTTTCCTTCATGTTAGTTTTAGCCAAGTTGAGCATAAATACATTTGCAGACTACCTAAAGGGCTTTTAAAGTTTTGTATTGACCTGGTAGTTTAGGCTGATCAAAGTTGATTAGAATCTAAATGCTTAGCATATGAATTCAAAGCACTTTCCCAGAGGGATGAGCACCATGGCAAAACAATCAACATGCCCACAAATGGAACAATGATGCAAATCAATAAGATTGAATTTGGCAAAACACCCTGAAATTGAGCGATTGGACACTTTAACAGATGGTTTAGAATGCTCCAATGCACTGAAATTTAACAGTAACATTAAATTTAACATTATCTAAGCAACTGTTGATGACCAATGATGTTTTCCTGGGATAGTTTTACCTGCACAAATAATAGCAAAAAAAGTTTGGTTAATAGCCAGAGTGGCCTACCAAATTGGACAACAGGGTGTACAAATATTTTCCCGTGAAGAGCCACTGAATGAGGAGATTGGAAAAATTGACAAGTCCACGGGTGAGAAGAACCAACTGAGCAGGCTTGAGCAGGCTTACTTATCATTCCAGACATTCTTTTGCCTATGCTACTTTTTCCTAACTTTTTCCTAAATGACACATGCTATTCTGTTCACTTATTTTGATTATGGTGAATCTATGACACACGTGTCACAAGCAACATGCCATGTCATTTTTGGGGACATGCCTAGAGGCTACACAAGAATGTGTTGTTCTCTCTCATGGCCTCTGAACCCTCTGGAAGTCGTGTAAGACAGGCCGGACTTTGAAGTTTCTAAAAACCATGTGAGAAGGGGGTGTGCTTTCCCGCTTTTTTCAGACAAGAATATTCTCCAAAATTTCCAGGCCTCGTGCAAGCTGGAGCTGCCTCAGATAGGCATTTTTTTTTTCTTCTGAGAGACAAAGAAAAATAGAAAAATATTTAGAATTATGTAAGCTTTTGTTTGTTTGTTTGTTTGTTTATTACATTTATATTCTGCCCATCTCACTATCCAAAGTGACTCTTTGTTGTGAGTTGTTATTCTTTTGTGGTGTGTATGTATTTGTGTGTGTGTGTGTGTGTGAGAGAGAGAGAGAGCAAGAGAATTAGCAGAGTCAAATTAGGCATTTTTTTGAATTTTTGACACACCTAAGACCAAAAGGTTCACCATCACGGAGACTCATTTTCTTTGGTTAACATGAATAGTTGCTTAGTTTCCCAACCCAAAATAAAATATTAGGGTCTTGGCTACTAGGACGCTGTTTCCTTTAATTAGTATACACTCATAAAGCAGAATATTTGTAGTTCAATATTTGTAGTTGAAATGAGGGGGGTCCTTGATGCTTTCTGAGTTTGGTTGTTTTCTTGCAGATGTTTCATTATCCAAACTAGATGACATCATAATGAGCACCAAGGAGCTTCAAATATTTTCCTCTGTCAACAGAACGATGCTTTAACTCCTGTTTGTGTCTTTTAATCTGATACAGAGATTTATTATTTCTGAATAGTAATGAAATAAAGAACAGCAGGAATTGTAACCCTTAAGATTATGTAGGGCAACCTGATGTTACCTAGTGTGGGTAGTGAAACATCTGCAACCAAGCTCAGAAAGCACCAAGGACCATTCACTATATACTAACTCCCGTACAGCTACGCTTCCCAAGAACCTCTCTTCCAGAACTGGGAAAAATTACATGGGTATTTTACTATTCCAGGTCACTGATTCCAGAGGTATGGTCATTGCAAGGTGATTAATAGGAAAAATGCAAGGAAGCCCACTTTAGCAATAAAAACACAATCTATTTCAAAGCACATGGTTAGTTAATCCTTGGATATAAAATGCAGTAGACTGGAGCCAGTGCTTTGATGCAAATGATAAGCGGTTATTTTGCTATAGCTTCATTAGCTATTCACCCATACGCTACTAAAAACCCCTTTAAAGCACCCTTTAAGTGTCTGCAGTCAACTGTAGGAGTCTGCAAAAATTACTCTCTCTGCTTTCCTATCCCCACAGCCAGGGAGCCATGCATAAAAGACACGATCTTTTGAAATAAGTTTAATCATCCTGATGGCACTCACCTTCTGGCCATTATTGCTTCTTTACTGAAACTGACCCCGGCCAATATGGCCCTTTGAAATAAGCAATGGAATTCGATGTTCTGAAAGTTGGTGATCCTATAGCACAGAGGTCTCCAAACGTGGCAACTTTAAAACTTGTGGACTTCAACTCCCAGAATATTCTGGCTGGAGAATTCTGGGAGTTGAAGTCCACAAGACTTAAAGTTGCCAAGTTTGAGGACCCCTGCTATAGCATGTCTGCCACATAAGGCCTTACGTGTTAGAACAGGGGTCTTCAAACTTGACAGCTTTAAGACTTGTGGACTTCAACTCCCAGAATTCCTTCTCCAGTCATGTTAGCTCAGGAATTCTGGGAATTGAAGTCCACAAGTCATAAACTTGCCAAGTTTGAAGACCCTTGGGTTAGAAGAAACTTCATAAGAGTAGCATAACATGGCTGAGCTGTGGTGGCACAGTGGTTAGAATGCAGTATTGCAGGCTAATTCTGCTGACTGCCAGCAGTTCAAGTCTCAGCAGCTCAAGGTTGACTCAGCCTTCCATCCTTCCAAGGTCAGTAAAACGAGGACCCAGATTGTTGGGGGCAATATACTAATTCTGTAAACCACGTAGGGCTGTAAAGCACTGTGAAGCGGTATATAAGTCTAAGTGCCATTTCTATTTCTACTTTGTATGCAGACGATTTGGGGTTCAATCCTTACTTCTGAGTTCAAAACAGGGGGAGACATTCAAGAAGCATTCAAAGGAAAAGAGCTCTTGTTCTATATATCTTTGTATATATTTGTTGTACCTTATGATTCTTGACTCTTGATGAATGTATATTTTCTTTTATGTACACTGAGAGTATTTGCACCAAGACAAATTCCTTGTGTGTCCAATCACACTTGGCCAATAAAGAATTCTATTCTATTCTATATATTGAACATTCTGAATTAGATATACAGTCCAATCTAGTGTACAGATAGTCCTCGATTTAGAACCATTCATTTAGTGAGTGTTCAATGTTACAACAACACTGGAAAAAAGCAACTTATAACTTATGATAAAAAGCAACTTCATACTTATGATGATTGCTGCATCCTCACATCACCTGATCAAAATTAAGGCACTTGGCAACTGGCAGGTATTTATGGCGGTTGCAGCATCCTGGGGTCATGTGACCATCATCTGTGACCTTTCCAGTTGACTTCCAACAAGCCCATTCAATGGTAGAAACCAAATTCACTTCACAACTATGCTACTATGTCTTAATTACAGCAGTGGTTCACTTAACAACCATGACAAAAAAGGTTGTAAAATTGGGCATGACTCATTTAACAACCACCTTGCAATGGAAAATTCTGGTCCCAATTGTGGTTGTAAGTGGAAGACTCCTTGTAATGTAGATTTCCACCGTTGGCATCATGTAATTGTATTTGAACCATCACGTGTTTCAAATTCCATCATACCTAGAAGGCATTGGAATCCTTTTCTGTCTGGCAATTTACTTCAGCATCAGGACACCTGGCAACCCCAATGTTAATTTTCCTTACTTATATTTAATGTCTATGGAAATTCTCAATCATCCAGGTCATGGTTCTCCTAAAAGTGCCTTTTCAAGAGGCAACTGGATTTTCTGGACCAGATAGTCTTGAAAAAAAAAAAACACCTTTGGGACTTCCATATGCTTATTTCATCCCAGTCTATGGTTTAAATAATATTTAATCTGACCTTTCTCATTCATGAAAATGATTTTTTTTCATGCTTAAGCTGTTAAAAAGCCAGGGTATAATATGTAAAGTTTATCAGGCAATCTCCTTCCCATCTTTTGGGAAGATAGTTTTATGTGATAAGTGTAGCTTTGATCACTCATTGGTGGAGACTTGAGGAAGAAGAATCCATATTTTAGGAGAAAAGTAGAAACACATACTGGGGATTAATCAAGCAAGCAACGTCCTAAGATATTTAATTTTATTTATAACATATATAAATATAAATATATATAATGCTCCTTCTTCCTCCTATTTTTTCCATAACAACAACCTTGTGTAGTGGGTTGGGCTAAGTCAGAGTGACTGGCCCAAGATTACCTAGTTCAGGCCCACCCGGCGCGGTCCGGGCTGGCGCCGCCTCTTTTTTGTAGGGCTTTCGCCGGAAGCTCACCAAGCTGCGCGCTCTTTTGAAGAAAATGCTTTTTACCAAAAAGTGGCGGCGCCGCAACCGTGAGGCTTGTGCCGCCGCGGAGGCGGTTGGGGCCTGCCTGTTGGCTTTCTTGTCTAAGGCAGGACTGACTCACAAACTCCTGGTTTCAAAGATCATCACACCATCTATATTCCAATAATCCCAATCTCTAACAATAAGTACACTGTGTTAGACAGTTCAGAATCAGGATAATCCAGAATTGGACAGTTTAGAGCAGGAATGTCAAACTCGATTTCATTGAGGGTTGCATCAGGGTTGGGTATGACTATGGAGGGCCGGGGTGGGTGGGTGTGGCCATGATGTGAGTGACATGGGACTCGTTTTGGGAGCATCTGTAGTGGCCAAGTGCTAAGACAGGACTTCCCTGAGACCCTCCCTCACACTCATTATAATCTTCCTTCCTTCCTTCCTTCCTTCCTTCCTTCCTTCCTTCCTTCCTTCCTTCCTTCCTTCCTTCCTTCCTTCCTTCTCTTTTTCATTCCCTCTTCATTTTCCTTTCTTCTTCCTTCCCCTCTTTCCTTATTTTTCCTTCCCTGCTCTCTTCCCATCTTTTCTTCTTTTTCTTTGTCTTTCTTCTTTCCAGTTCTCCTTTCCTGTCCCTTCTTGCGTGATCAAATGCAACAAGGGAAACATTTGTCCTTTTGTTTTGTTTTTAGTTTGTTTTGATAGCCCTCTTGCTCTGCCAGAGAAAATGGAGCCCAGGGGGGCACATGCTTGGATGGCCTCCTACAACCTTCCACCTGTGAAAATGGAGCCCAGGCAGGTGCATGTGCCCCCCCAAGCTCCATTTTCACTGGCAGAGGGCTGCAGGAGGCTGTCATGGCTGAAAACAGGGCGCAGGGGGCCACGCATAGACCCCTGAGCTCCATTTTTGCTAGCAGAGGCACACCATGCACACCACAGGCCGTATCTGCCCCTAGGCCTTGAGTTTGACACCTCTGGTTTAGAATAAAAGTAGTGTATCACTATTTTTGGAAAATTTTATATTGCTACTGCAAAGGCTGACTTGTGTTAGAACATAGGCATACTGTACCTGTGGGGCAAAACTCTGGATCTTTGATAGGTGACAGCAAAGCCTTCAACTTACATGTCTCTCTGCTATCATCTAGTGCTCATCCAAATATCTGCAGCTCCAAATATGATATGCTAATTAAATATTGTTGAGATGAAAGATTCTAGATTGGTTCCTTAGCCTCCTTCTCTATTCCACACAAAGGACAAGTAGAGTTTCAATGAACTAGCCTTCCACAGTCTAAAACTATTAATGAGTGGAAAATAGTGCTAATTCATGACATGAAAGTAGTAAAACGTTTAGTAAGGAGTGACCAGCCACACAAAAGTCAATCTAATTGAAGCATACTGTATTGTTTCTCTGCTGAGAGAACATGGCTAGTAATTTCCCTGTACAGCAACTTTGTGTACACAGTTTCTGTTGCAGAACTTTTATTATTTTCATTTCATTTCTTGTATCAAGGTTTACATTGTGAAATATGCAGTGTCCAAAGTACAAATTTAAAAAGTAGAAATGCGTGCCATAAATTGTTAGAAAGGTTACATCAGGTCCATTTATAGAGCTTTGCTTCTTGCACATCCATTTTCGGTTAACATTAATATTTTCCCCTATTATTTTGATCCCTTGCTCCTTAGGGAACACTTTAAATCAGCTTGACTTAAGAAAGTTATTGACAAATTCTACTCTTTGGGTTGAGAATCTTTGCTCATTAGGCTTTGAAAATATCACTTCCTGTCATCACTGATGCAGAGTAAAACTGACATCTTGATTCTCAAGCAATCAGAGCTTATAGCTGTGAAACAAGCTCTATCACAATACGAAGGCTATTTTGCATGAGAAAACAGAAATGTAGCATCTGTTGCTAATTTTGAGCTGAGATTTTGCATGGTGTTGCCCTTCTTTCTGCTTTTGAGACTGAACCTGAAAGAGTTTAGATTGGGAATCCACAGCTACAAAACAGACCTGAGTTTGGGATAGTCATCTGCCTGCTTTTTGAAATATTTGATTGCCACATTTCACAGATTGCAAAACAATGTACAGCAAAGAAGTACTAAAAAGCAATTTAATAGAAGATAATATGCACCCACCCAACAGAAAATCTAATTCATTTATATACTATGTTTTAAAAAGTATGCAAAGAAGTTAAACATCAAATTTTTGAAAGGTATTATGAAAGTAATAAGTAACAGGTAATCCTTGGCTCTGAACAATTTATTTTGTGACTGTTCAAAGTTACAACAGCACTCAAAAAAGTGACAGTTGACCATGTTTTACACTTACGACCTTTGCAGAATCCCCATAGTCATGTGATCAGAATCCAGATGCTTGGCAATTGACCCATAGTTATGACGGTTGCAGTGTCCCTGGGGTCATGTGATCACCTTTTGCGACCTTCTGACAAGCAAAGTCAATGAGGGAGCCAAATTCCCTTAACATGTTACCCTGTTTCTCCAACAATACGGCCTCCCCCAATAGGAAGTCCCAGCATGTTTTATAGGCATGAAATGAAATTAAGCCCCTCCCCCCAAATTAAGGCCTATATTAAAACATGCGAAATGGTGGGAAATGGTGGGGGGGGGCTTGCCGTTAGGAAGTACTTTTGTGGCACACCCGGATATGGTGCTGCCTGCGTTGACCCCGATACGAAGTGCCCCACCAACGCCGAGGTCAACATCCAAGCCGTCGTCGCCCACCCGCCTGAAGATGCAAGGGGGGGGGAATTAAGTCACCCCCGAAAAGACAGCCTAGCCATTTTTTCAGGGCTCAAAAAAAAAAAAAAAAAGACCCGGCCTTATTATATGAGAAACACGGTACTAATTTAACAACTGCAGTAATTCACTTAACTGTAGGAAGGAAGATCATAAAATGGGACAAAATTTACTGAACAAATGTTTTACTTAGCATTTCGCTTAGAAATGTTGCAGTCACAAGTCAAGGGCTATCTTTAGTATTTTCTGGATCCCTCAGTATAATTTCTTTTAACTGTACTCATTATGCCTGAAGTTTCAAAACAGTAATCAAATTCTACAATTTGGGAATGTAATTCAAGATAGTATTCACATCTTTAACATGAATGCCTTTACCTGTATACTTGTATATGCCTGTATAGTAATGTATGCAATTATCTTGTAAGCGATTGACAAATCAAATAAATAAATAAATAATTTTCCAAAGCAACAACAAATAATAGACAACACCAAATCATATTGTGTTACCTTGCCAACAAAGAAAATTTAAAGTGTGTCCAATATTTAAGATGTCCAATAAATTAAGATAAAAATATTTTGTTGAATTAGTTTCACCTGCAAGAAAGAAACATAAACCTAATTTAAAACAACAACAACTTGCATCCATTGATATTCCATTATCAGGTATCCATAAATGATAAGTTCTGGCAATTTCATCTTTATAGACACTTTCACTAGTCACTACTTTTCATTTCCGGAATCAAAGCCTTTCGTGAACAGCAGTACACATTACACTAATTTCATTTTTTGCTGGATGAGGTTGGGCTTTGTCCTATGTCCTCTTTCTTTGGAGTCTTGGAGTTGATTCCTGCTGAAAACCTGGATCATGAGAGGTAACAGTAGAAATAAAAAGTGATATAAAGACACTGCCCCACATACCCAAAGTCCTGGAACCAGCTAGTCTTACACACATCGTAAGCTCCAGAAATGAAAAATAACTTTGTTACCAAGCAACTAATGAAAAATGTGCATCATAGCCTTATGGGAGATCATTCTTGTCATTATCCTTGCAAATAGGAAATGGAATTTGGATTGTCTGAAAAAAAAAATACATTTAATATTCTGTGACAAGCTTGGATTACTTTTATTAGAAAAAAGCAGGCGATGTAATGGATTGGCTTCCCACCTATCAGTTGTGTTGCCCCTGTGCTGGTCTGGCATGACTCAAAGTTGCTTGTGAGGGAAAACAGATTTAGAGTTTTTAGAGTAATGGAGGCAGTTTTGCTACCTCTTCAGAAAATGCCATTTTTTTCTGTTCTGAGACAAGCTGTTACAGACAATAAATGGTTTTATAGAGTTTCAGCCTTCTGGCTATAGGCCATAACATCTGTTACTAACTTATCTAGGAGGAAGCAAATGGCTTTTGCAATTTTTTTTATTGTAAGTAGTTTCAGTTCAGTTTCCACATCAGCTTTCAAATTAAATGAAAAAATTTCCATGAAGTTTTGTATAGAATATCAATGGATTATGTATCCTGCCAAAATAAAGGAAGGATAGAAATCTATTTTTGAAAAATGTCGTATCATATTTGATTTGAACTGATTTTCATTTCAAATTAAATTAAAATCCAGTTCAGTCAATTAAATACTGTTAATATGAAGACTTCCCACATATTTAATAATGTTCATCCTTTATCATATGACAGTGAAAATTGGACAACAAAAGTACCTAATATTTTCAATTACTACATATGACTGTGCCCAAGTTAGGCCTTTCTCTCTAAATTAGCTTTGCTGAATTAGGTGTTTTCTAAACTGTTGAGGCTTCAAATTAGAATTCCCAATCATCAATAGTCCCTGAATAGCATTTGAATCTTTTAAAACAGGATCTTCTTAATTACACATTAATTAATCTTAATTATGGCACTATAATTCTGGAGTTTTCTTTTTGAGAAGGTTTTCCTTGATACTGAGACTAATATTTATGCTTATCCATCAATGGTGTGTTCAGATTTGCGCAGGCATATATGCAAGTGTGTGAAGGTTCATTTGTGGTTTTTTTGGACTTGAACATGAGGTGAACATATTTTGTTGGTCTCATTGCTTTTATAATAGGCTATTTATTTTATTCATTTTATATACTCTAAATAATCTAAATAATTCTAGAATGATATGCAAAATTATACAAAAAGAAAAAAAGGAAAAAAAAGGATTTTGTGAATTTTGTCAAAATTTAGGCATAGGGGACAGGCTTACTGAGAACTAGTCACAGATTCAAGCATCTTCCCCTCTATTGCACTCTTTGTTGGATTTTCTTGGATGAGATTCTGGATTTCTAGACACTTCCAAAGATACGAAGGAATTTTCACAAAAAAATTGTGCCAGTGTGAGAGGAAAAGTGAAATCAATGCATTGACTGAAGACATAAAAGGGGACATTTAGATCGATAGGATCATCACTGAATGCTCCCTTGCAATCCTCCACATACAAAAGGTGTAGGGCTTAGATGTAGTGTTATGCTTGCCCTCTGGCAGCTTTTGATACTTCCTGTCCTTGCAGATGGATGCAGGAAGTGTGATTTGGGTGGAAACAGTAGAGGAAAGCACTTGAATCTTTTCTTAGTTGTTTATTTGTAGGAGATTATCAGGCTGAGCTTGAGTGAGGAGTCAAACACATCATCAGTCTCAAGTCCCTTTGCACCCACAAGAAATCTAAGTCCAGCTCACCCTGAATTCTGGTGATTCTTATCTACCCACCAATGTGCTTTGACTGTTAGTAGTTCAGATTCTTGTAGAGAGCACTAGCATACAATAAACCTATACTCAATTGAATTGCCTGGACTTCTGATTTAACATGTGCTTAACTTTTTTATTTATTCAATTACATATGTACTATATAAGGCCATCCTACTCAACAATGACTCTTTTAGTCTCTTGTTCCACTCACACCCTCCCAGTGGCTTGTTCACATGTGTAGTTTAATGTGTGGTTGTTAATCTGTGTTTTAAACCCTGGCTATGAGTGGGGGCTCATTTCAATGAAGAAGATATTCTGGTATCCTGTGGCCAGTTGGTTAGAAGTAGGCTGTTTTAGGATTCGAGACAATAAACTCATTCATAGAACAAACATCCCAGGTGTGTATCATAAGTAATATAAATCACAGGATAATATATTCTTATGCATGCTTTCTGCAGACAGGAACTCCAGAATAGACTGCAGATGGATTTCTTTTTGTGCCAGCTGGATACAGACATCTTCCTAGTTAAATTATGCTGAACTTTCCAATCTTATCCTGAATTCACTTAGCTTAAATAGTTTTTCATGAGTGAGGCAGGGTGATCCACTCTAACACCTGGAAATGTCCACCAAGAACATTTCTGAGAAGATGTCTTTACTTGGCACCTGTCAACTCATGCTCCCTTTTGAAGAGTTATACATCTGTTCATTATCATGATATGATTGAGATATATAGCATACATCTAGGACAGCAAGTGCCTGTGCATCAAAGTCAGTACAAGATAAGGCTATTAGAGGGTACTCAAGAGAAATACAGGATGCATAAGCAAGCAAATAATACAATATGAGATGATATAGGTTAATATGGAGTTTAGGCTACCAAAGAAGCTCAACTAGCAGTGATCCATCTGAGATCTGGTGGCACAGAGAGACTTCTAAGTGTTGGTGAAGCTGAGACTGACCAGGGTATTGGCTAGCAGAGGGATGGAGGAGGCAGTGGATTGCAGGGAGAGGAACCTGTGAGACTGGAGCTTGCAGTAGCCTCTGTAGCTCAAATATGTCTTAGCAACCTTTCAACTGGTCCCAAGCTTCCCAACTAATGATTGTCAGAAATAAATATTCTATGTAAGGGAAAGCAGCATAGGTTTTAAAGCATAGAAATGTTTTTTTTTTGTTTATGCTACTGATCGTCCTATAAACCCAGGAGAAAGCGATGCTTGTTTAAGTATAGTAAGCATATCCCACATCCTCTGAAAGCACCCTTTTTTTTTTTTTGCTTCAGTTCCAAATAGTTGCATTTCTCAGTAAGCTAAACTGACTGAATGACAAGTACAGGGAGGGCTTTTCCAGTGGATATTTTAGTGGGTAGATAGAATGGCATTAACTTCTATCTATCCACTAAGATTGGGCTACAGGCAGCTTATTTGGAGTTTACAGACCAATGCAGATGCCTTAAATTTCCCTAAAACTCAATGGCAGACAATATGTCACTTTAAGGACCAGTGATCCCATTTAATAATAGCTGCTCTGCTTGGCAATCAGGCAGTTGCCTTCTCTATTACAGTTTTCCAACCATCTTCTTCTAGTATAGCCTCGTATAGAATGGACTGCAGTACAATCCAATGTCAGCATTATTATAATGTGGGTCACAAAGATGAGCCAATTCAACTCTAAGGAGATTTGTGATAGACACGTCTCCAAAAGCTGGTTCCAGATCCTCCTTGCCACGAGAAGGCCTCTTGTGACCACTTTGAATCAAGGAACTTTTCCCAGTTAGACTCCTGATAGAAAATATCCCCATAGTCAGAACAGTTCCAATTCCATGAACTTTCCAATTCCATGAACACAATCTGTCTACAACTCTTCTCTCTTTTTGAGAGTTAGTCTCAGTGTCTTGCTTCCTATGGAGTCTATCACTGCCTACCCTCAAACTCTGCATAGTTACTCTTTTAAAAAATACCTGTGGTGGGCTATTTCATGCATTTGGATATAATGCACTGATAGCTCTTCAGACTAATTTGTCTTTTTTACTTTTTTGTGCTCCACTATCCCACATTTGATAGTACCAATTTCCTCCTTCACTGGAGTTAAGAGCAAGAGAACAGTCATTAATCTGTCCCTTTGTTACATCTAGAGGGCATGCATCTCATAGCTGTAAGGAAGGCCAGTAGTTTTGATAAGTGAAATAAATTACAACAACTTCACTCATCCTTTCTCATTTTCCAATAAACCAGTAGAAAGGAACTTCTCTTATTTCCCCTCTCTTTCTCACATCTTGTTAATTTTTTAGTAGACTGCACACCGTAAATCCTAGAATTATCTTGGAAACAGTTGATGAAAACTGACATTTTCTATCTGTGGTATTAGCCTTGTCTTGGTTAATAAATGTTTTGCTTCTCTGCAGAGTTTTATCTTTAGAGAGTGATTTGCAAGGATTAATTGTTCAATAGAGAGAGAGTGGTGGTAGTGAATGTATTATACACTTGAAATACAAAGAAAGACCAAGCAGACTATTAAATTGCACATCCCTGGCTACATCAATTATCTGACATTTTAGGAAGATCACACCATGGAGCTGCATTGTATGCCATCATAGCTGTTAAATGTCTGTCTGTTGAATACTAGAAAACCTATTGTTTTCTCTCCTTTGAACTGAAGATGGATATGAATCTGTGTGGCTAAGCTTCAGACAATTCTCTGAGAAATTAGACTTTTAATAAACTAATAAAAAAACGGGATTGTAGTTAGCATTATGGTCAACAAAGCCTTCAATCTTAGATCAACAAAGGTGAAAGATCTTTGATAGGGTGCTTGTTTTTTTAGCTTGAAGGTCTCACATTCAGGCCAAAGGATCTGGGAAGAGCATTGAAAGAGAACTCTTTCTGAAACCTCTTTCAGAGGTCTATTAATCAGAATAATGAGAATGGATAACACAGACAGTCTGTGGGTTGCGCTCTCCAGATGATTCTTTTGCCAAATTTTTTAACTGAGACATTTTTGTACCTATTTATAATCCATTTTCATTTTTTATCATTGTATACCCCAGTTTTCTCTGGGATATAAAGCAAAGCAATGAAAACTGCATGCAAAGTTGACCATGCAACTGTGAAGGTGTAAAAGAGAGCTCTTTCTCTTCTATTTCCTCCAAGAGAATTAGATCTTCTGAATCCTCGTGAGCTTAATTTTTTTAAAATTAGTATTGAATTAAATTAGTATTGGACATGTGATGTGACACCCAGAAAAATATGGCATACTTCACTTAATCCTCCAAGGAAAGATTGAAGGCAAACGAGGTCCAGGCAGAAGAAGACCATCATGGCTTCAAAATCTAAGGAACTGGTTTGGACAAAACTGAACAGCACTTTTTTTGTACGGCAGTTGATAAAAATAGGATCACCAACATGATCGCCAACGTCCGATGACAGATATGGCACAAGAAGAAGAAGAACCCTACCCCTAATCCCAAACTACTAGATGGCACATTGTTGAAAATAAAATGGCAGGAATATTTGAGTCATTGGGTCTTATTTAAGAATAGCTTGTCCAATGCTTGTCTTCATATAAATTCCTGGACTTTCAACAAGCCTAACCCCAACCATTCATTGTATTTTGTTTTGGACTGAGTAAGTTCATTGTCTGTTATGAAATTTTAACCTACAAAACTGTGATGATTTCTATGAGACAGCTACTACCATTATGAACAGGAGACTGTAGTATAAGCAGGGGTGGGCTGTTGGGGGTTTGCAGGGTTCAGGAGAGCTCCTAGCTAAGATTCTGTGCAGTTCAGAGAACCCTCAAATCCTACTCCTGGCTGGCCCTGCCCACCCTCCCCTCCCCTCCTAGGAAGTCCCCCCATAGCCTGTTTTAGGATGCAGGTAAGTGGAGGGCACGTGAGGAGGCTCGGGGAGGGTGAAAAACAGGCCTCTCAGAAGTTCAGGAAGGCTGGAAATGGGCCCGTTTCTGGCTTCCAGAGAGTCTTCAGAGCCAAGGGACGCCATTTTCGCCCGCCTGGAGGCTCGAAGAAAGCCTCCGGAGCCTGGGGAGGGAAAACACCCCCCCCCCCTTGCTGTGGTGCAGTAGGCCAACTAGGCCACTCCCACCATGGCCACACCCACCCAGCAACCAGGCAGATAAGCCTTTGCTAAAATTTTTGAAACCCACCCGATTATAAGCTTTATCTAGAAATATACCAGTCTATACAGGGGCCTTGGTTGGGCCTAGTCTCTGTCTTATGTGATTGCTTATCCTACAAAGAGAGCATCTGATTGAGGTTTAATCTTGGTTAGCTTCTGCTCAAATATACCATTTTAAAAACTTATCCCTTTATCCAATTTATTACTAGTAAGTTATATGATTCCATCAACACACATTGTTCAGACAGTTTGTCTTACATGTAGGATTTTATTGTCAGTGAAACTCATCTGTGCAGTTGACTGGCAATATGCCAGCACTTTGGACCAGATTATTATCCCATTCACACAAGGAACAAACTGATAATTAAAAACCATGATAAGATGGAAGTCTTAAAAAAATTCAAATCTATTATTTATTTATTTTATTTAAACACTGAGTAAGACTTCATTAAGCATTCCTCTCCTACCCCATGATAAGGTTTGACAGCTTTCTGTTTATTAGCATCAATTGTTGCATAAGCCATTTTGATAGAAACTATGTTTTGTGTCCAAATGGACATTTCCCACAGGTACATCATCATCCTTATGAATTATAATAACAAAACAGACTGTTGAATTTGCCAAAACACCCACGGTGGCCCCATTTTGAACTAGTGAGTAGGCAGACAGATGGCTAAAAACTAATTTAGAAGTTAACAATGTGGAGATTTGAAAAAAAAAGTAAACAAATGGAGACAGATTACACAACCCAAATGCAACTGATATATTTGGAGAAATGTAAAGCTGTAAAGAGCTCTGCCCTCTATGTATAATAGATTATAACTTCTATCATTGCAGTTTCTTGGATGGGGGATTATGTGCTATGGAACCATAGCACATATAACAGAATAATAACAACAGAATAACAAAGTTGGAAGGAAACCTGGAGGTCTTCTAATCCAACCCCTTACTCAAGCAGGAAATCCTATACCATTTCAAACAAATGTTGACCAATCTCTTTTTAAAATCCTCCAGTGTTGGAGCGCCCACAACTTCTGGAGACAAGTCGTTGCACTGATTAATTATTCTGCCAGGAAATTTCACTTTAGTTCTAGGTTGGTTCTCTCCTTGATACGAAAGGCATAAAATTTGAAAGGCTACTACACTTATGGCATTGATCAATTTGCCATGTCTGAATCCTAGTAGAGAAGAATGGCTGGTGTGGTTTTTTTTTTACAGCAAATAAAGGGATATGAGAAACTGTTTTTAAATCTCCCCCAAATTTCCTCCTACCAAATCAAATATGGTTGGAGCCAGCTACTTTTGGCTATTTGACTATTTCCTTAGAAAGCTTTAGTTGTCTTTAGAGGAAAAGAGTGTTAAGCATGCTAGTGAAAATTTCTCCTGAATACATTCAGTCCTTGTATTATTGACTTCTGTTTGGGATGGGGGTTGTGTGTTCTTTAAAAATGCTATGGAAAATGTGTTCCAGGCCTTGTATAGGCACAGCATTTTTCTGCTATTCAGTAAAGAAGCTGTTTTCAGGTTTCTTTGGGTATTTGAACAAATGTTACTGCTGCTTAAACAAACACCTCCAAACATTAAGATAACAGCGTCAGCAATTATTTTCAAGCTCAAGCGGAAAAAAGCTTGAAAAAAGTTGGGCTACTTACAGTAGTTGTAGTGTTTGTGCACGGCCAGAAGTGCTTTTGAATTTCTGCTAATTCAAGCACAGCTCTAGTTTGAGAAAGAAAATCAAACCATTTCCTGAAAATCAGATTCTCAGGTGCAATTACGGATTCCCTATATTGTGGATAAATTTCTGTGTGAGCATACAAATCAGTAGGTGGCTAATATATAGTCCTTGACTTATGACCATAATTGAGCCCAAAATTTATGTTGTTAAGCGAGACATTTGTTGAGTTTTGCCCCATTTTACAACCTTTCTTGCCACAGTTGTTAAGTGAATCATTGAAGTTGTTAAGTTAGTAAGTTAAGTGAATTAACTTTGCTTATCAGAAGGTTGCAAAAGCAGATCACATGACCCTGGAACACTACAGTTGTCATAAATATGAACCAGTTGGCAACCCTCCAAATTTTGTTTGTGTGACTATGGGGATGCTGCAATGCTCGTAAGTGTGAAATGGTCATAAATAACTTTTTTTCAGTGCTGTTGTAACTTTGAATGGTCACTAAATGAACTGTTGTAAGTTAAGGACTATCTACACATGCAAACTATGAAAGGTGTTGTCATCACATACAGTCTGGAGAGAAATCCCCTCAGTTCTCTTTGGGGTTGCATATTATACTGTGGATGAGGTCCATATATGATCTCATCCATATACTGTATGGTTTTTCCTTTGCTTTTATCAGAGAAAATAAGCTTCACATAATATATTGTATTAAAACTCTTCTTTATTACACTGCTCCTAATGTTGACTTTGAGAGCCAGTTTGGTCTGATTTCAAGTCCCATCTTAAGTACAACCAGTCCAGTGGTGGGATTCAATTTTTTTTTACTACCGGTTCTGTGGGCATGGCTTGGTGGGCATGGCAGGGGAAGGATACTGTAAAATCTCCAGTCAGAGGTGGTATTTGCCAGTTCTCCAAACTACTCAAAATTTCTGCTACTGGTTCTCCAGAACTGGTCAGAACCTGCTGAATACCACCTCTGAACCAGTCACTCTTTCTCAGCCCAGGAAAGAAGCAATGACAAAACACTTCTGAAAAACCTTGCCAAGAAAACTGTAGGGACTTACCCAGGCAGTTTCCAAGACTCATTCACAAATGAATGGAAAGAAAAAAAATCTGATCCAAATAAAATTCTATAAGTCAGGGCTTATTCACCAACAATGTGATATAAGTTCATATCATAATGTAGTTACAACTCAACTAGGGTATATATTGAAAAAAAGCACTTTTAATCTTCATTAAATCCAAATCCAATATATAGGATTTACAAAAGTGTATTTGAAATGCTAGGGATGTAATTATTCTGATCAGAATTTCTACAAAATTAAAATAATATTCAGACTAGCCAGCATATTATTATTGTGCAGGCTGCACTTTCGTTCCCATGCCAACAAATAAAAGCTGAGAAGCATGTGATTCTTGGAATACAGACAGTAAAACCCACACATTGCTACAATTTCTTTATTTCCTCATTTAGATTAGGTCAGAAGGACTGGCGGAAGTTAATTTCTTCTTGTACTTGTTTTTATCTTATTTTAACTCATTAAATGAGCAGGAGAAAAAAATTCAGAGGAACCAATTACATTTTGATTTGCAGGGAATGTGTTCTTTTTTGTCTGTCCTCAATTAAGTTAGTGCCTTACATTAGATTGACTGATCTGAGATTAAATTTGGGGTTTTTTAATCAAAGGAAGCCTTATTTTTCCTGTCTTAAAAGTTCCCTTGACAATGTCATTCAATACAATAGTCAACAAATGGAACAAGATAAAACAGGATTTGCCTCAACAGTTTATAGTAAATTCCTAATGACAAACTAAAATATCTGAAGTTAGAAAGATTGCTGGGAATTTTTGCTGAAAAACTCAACAATAGGTTAATTGGGGCAGAAGTCAGATCTAGTCCACTTCCAATACTTGGCCTTCAATTATATTATAAATGTGGAAATGAAATATATTTGGTAACTTTGTCTAATTATAAATCAGTTTTTAAAATTGTAAACCTGAATAAAAAAGTAGTGACATTCTTAAGTTGAGTTCCTGTCCTGTTACCTGCATCAATACCATTTTGGGGGGGAAATTATGAAAGTAGCTTGACATTATCATATTCCAATGTGTGGTTGTTTTTGTTTCCTAGACTAATCTGCAATCCCCAGATTGTTCCCACCTACTAAATTACTAAATTAATATATACTGTCTCTGTTTAATTTCTAAGACCAGCCATAGTTGGCTAAATGCTGTCCACGCTTGAGGCATTGGAAATACGTGAAAAATTGTTTTTCACAAATAACAAAGTCCTCTTGAATGAGCTTCCTTTATTCTACATATCAACCTAGGTGGCCTGGATAAAACTAATCCTAGACACACAACAAAACTAAAGAACAGTATGTGTGCGGGTGTGTGTGTGTCAAAAAACCAAAATTGAGACATAACTATATAACTAAAGTCTCATCCCCTTTATGTAAAAAAAAAGGAGGGGATTTTATCCCATGGGTTGTGGGATCTTGACTTTTCAACATTCCATGTGCATAGCTCTTAAATGAAAGATACTGCAGTAATTGAGTATTTTCATTTAAGATGAGAGAATCTAAAAATGGCAAGTTGCTCTTAAAAAGCAAATAAAAGAATATACATTTAACAAGGTAACTTATAATTTATCAAAAGAAAATAAAAACCAAGGGTCATACAAATGGAAGACAAGACTTAGGATGAGATAGATACACAGAAAAATAGTTAATAATTATCAGAAAGACAAAAGAAGTGTTTAAGTATATTTCTGTGGATGATCAAAAGAACCAAGGATTATTGGAAAACCCACATTAAGTAATCTATGTAAGCTAACATGACTGGACATTTTCTAGGTCAGGGCTGTCACACTTGTAGCCCATGGGCTGGATACGTCATGTGCTGGCCACACCCATGCCTGGTTTAGCGAAGGGGGAAAAGTTGTGATATGTCATGTGATGACACCGTGATGATGCAAGTTTGACACCCCTATTCTAGGTGATTCTCCATAACCTGTGTGGGAGGGAGAAAAATCTAACTCTTCAGAATTATTCTGGATCCTATCAGTTTTAATAAACCTGACATTCTATTTCTGTGATTCTGCAAGCAGAAATATTGGAGGGAATATTAAATCTTGCAGTAAGGTTTTGGTAGCTACTGAAGCCTTGTAATATTTGAAACATGTTGCAAAAATATCATAAGAGAGAAAAACCTAACTGTCAATGGATGTTTAAGCAAGGATATTAAAGCCTGCATTATCCTGTGTCTGGTGCTACAAGTCAGTCCTCCATGGCAAATTGCCATCTGACCAGAATGCACGTATCTACAATATTCTAGATGACTTCCACATTTCATTTCAATAACAGAATATCACATTCACTCATTTACTGGCTGAATCCCATCATTGCCCAGGGTGGATATTTTGCTGGTAATATTTTCCTCTTCAGAAATGTATTTCTGGCATCACAGCATTATTTAGATGTTAGGATTCTTCCTGGAGAAATGAGATTCATATTCCAGAAGTGCTTTCATTCAGATGTTCCCTTGATTATATTTCATCTACCCATTTTTTTCTTTGTTTAATCTCCCAGTTAGCTTCCTGAGGGCCTGTATTGTGCTTACGGTAAACAAATGGATTTATCAAGAAATAGTGAGGATTCAAAGTTCTAGATTTCCTGCCCTCCTCTTTGCAAAGAAGGGGTTTCAACTGGTCCAGGATCTTCCTATGATCAGAGCCAATTGAGATGCACCTGTGGATGAGTAATAAGGACATTGATTGGTTAGCTTCAACGACATCAAAAATCATTCCTGAATGATCAGTTTGGTCATCCTAGCATTCCTAGCCAACTGAAGTGAATGGATGTGAAAATGCCACTAAAAATTCAGACATCCAATATGAATCTGAATATAGTTTGTACAACATTAGCCATTAGATTATATTATTAATTTCTTGTCTGGAAAGCATGATACACAGAGGATCTGAAATGCATTTTGTGTTATTGAGAGAAGATACTGCATTAATGTAAGTTATTTAACCCTGTTTTCTCAGCTTTATGCTAGTAGTCACTGTACTGAATCCTACAGTAGAAAATAGGAAAGCATTAACTTTGACCCTATAAACCATCATTTGCCCTTGTAAATCAAATGGAATTGCAACTGTTCTCTTAGGCTTGCTTAAGTTTTAGCTGTGAAAAACAGTGATGATTATGTTTCCCTAATTGCCTAGCCGACTGATGAACTTACTTGATCTCCACACAGCAAATTTAAAACATCCACGATTTGCTTGTGCCACATTGCTTCCACACGGGGAACAGCAAGCATTCTTGATTATACCAATGCTCATGTTCTAAGCACTTCTGTAGGCTTCTGAAGTTCAGCAGCTTGCAAAGAGAAAAAAAAGAGGAGGGAATGACAAAGGACAAAGTCTGTTGTGATTATTGGTTATGTTTTTAGTATTGCTTGTGCATTGATGTGTTCAAGATGTGACCTGTAGGAGGGTTATTTATACAAAGCATAAGAGTAACATTATATTCTTGCTAGATTTAGTATATGTAGACTGAGAACCAAAGTCTAGGAAAGAATTTCCTAAAAAGAATTTCCTTCCATTCTTATCAGTATTTTCTTCCTCCCTCTTCCAGCACCTTAAAGCCACAGGACATGAAATTAATTTCGAAGGAACCAAATTAATATCCAACACTGAACATTCCAGCAAGAGAATAATCAGGGAAGCCATCAAAATAAAGAAACACCCCCCCATAACATGAATAAACGGGATGATACCTCCCACCTACCAGACATCTGGAAACTAGACCTCACCAACAAACAAGTCCCAGCCACGAAAACCAACACCAGACCTAAAACAACAAAGGATACCACCGCCAATCCCCCTCATCAGACTCAGGCCCAAACCCATCCTATAAACGAAGGACAACCACCATCCAGAAACCAGACCACGGCTGCTTCGCCAGCTGTCGCATCCCCCGACCCCAAAACCAAACAAGCTGACATACGCCAAGAACACAGACCCAGACCCCAAACTCAAAGCCAGACCAAAACCCAGAATGCTACATCGCAGCCACCCGCTCAGGATATCACATCAGAAAACTCAGGAAATTACACCACAAGAACTCAAGAAGTTGCAACACAGCAAATGACCCAGGAAATCACAGCACAAGACCAAGGATACCACAGCAATAAAACTCACAAGGTCACCACCCAACCCATTACCCAAGCCGTTACAACACAGGAGGCTAATGAAAAAGAGATCAAAACACAAACGACCCAGGAGATTAAAGCACAAGATCCAGGATATCTCCACAGCAAAACTCACAAGGTCACCACACAGCCCATTATACCAACATCAACTCCATCAACCAATCAAGAGGCAGCAGCACAGCCAACCAGCCCAGCACACCAGCCCCCCCGCCCAGTATTTATAGAGAGACGGCAGCTCCGATCACACACTGCTTGCACTGGCACGAAGCTGAAAGCACCAGCCTGAGGATGGCGAGTGGGACCTCGCCGAAATGTCGCCAAGATAGTCTTAATCTTACACGGGAAAAGACCTGAACATACCTAAACCTACATACCTGTACCCATGAAAATCTACGAAAATGTATATATATTTTCTGAGGTTTTCGTGGGTATTTGTATGTGGATATTTGGTTATTCGGGTTTTCTCCTGCATAAAATTAGATATTTTGGCAATGTTTCGACAAAATCTCATTCGTCATCTTCAGGCTTGTGTCTTTGGCTTTGTGCTTCTTACTTACTTACTCCGGGAAGCACAAAGCCAAAGACACAAGCCTGAAGATGACGAATGAGATTTCATCGAAACATCACCAAAATACTTCCAATTTTACATGGGAGAAAACCCTAATAACCAAAGATCCATATATATGTATGTATGTAGTATGTATGTATGTATGTATGTATATGTGTATTATACATGTGTACACTTTTGAGAGCAGGCAACAACAATTATATATTTTTAATTTTTTAAAACAAACTTTATTGAATACAAAAAATTAAAATATACAAATATACAAACTCAAAAGACAAAGATCCATGCAGACAAACGTCACAATAATCTCTGTGCTAAAACTAATTAAACTTTCCTTTAATAGATTTGACTGAGTTAAATATTTCCTAAATTATATTATGTGGCAGTTATTTCTTGCTTCCTATAGGTTCTCTGTTATTTATGTTCTATCAAACATAATGTTCTGTTATTAATGTTTATTGTTGGATTATACTTATTTATTTTTACCTATGAATTCCTTCTATTGATTGTTTAAAGAACGAGGGAGTCTTAGACTAACATTAACAATTCCTGTTTGTTATTGTATGTATCATAATCTGTTTCATAAATTTGTTTCCCCCCCCTTGATTCCCCTTTTCATTTTTTTTACGTTCTAGCTAATTGTACCACTTATTCCAGATCGAGTAAAATTCCGCTTCCTCTTTTGCTTTTAATTTTAATGTGAGTTTTTCCATTTCTGCACACTCACAATTTTTTTGAATAATAAATTGTATTGGTGGTATATTAGGCGATTTCCAGAATTGAGCCAGTGAAATAGGTGCCGCTGTTAGGATATGGATAATTAAATATTTTACTTTGGAGGGATAACCTTCCTTAATGATACCCAGAAGATACAATTTAGGTTCCCACTCCAATCCACCCTGGAAGATTTCTTCTAACCAAGTTCTGATTCTAATCCAAAAAATTTTGACCACTGGGCATGTCCACCAGAGATGGAAGAAGGTACCATGATTCCCTTTGCATTTCCAACAAGTTGGACTGGATGTTGGATATATTTTTGCTAATCTAGAGGGTGCTAGATGCCATCTATATATCATTTTATATAGGTTCTCTTTATAAGACACAGATTTAGTTATTGTAAGATTTCTCTGCCAGATTTCTTCCCAGTCTTCTAAGTCTATATTATGGCCGAAATTTCTTGCCCACGCTATCATTGGTCCTTTCACAATTTCCTCAGCTAATTCATATTCCAATAGATAGTTATATAATTTAGATATCATATTTTTATCTGGGCCCAAAAGTATCTTATCAAATTTAGTGCTCTTTGTTTCTATTCCGAATTCTTTCTCATATCTTATTGCTATTTGGAAATAGGACCAATGATCAATCATTATTTTTTGGTTTTCTAACTCTTGGGTCGATTTGAGCTTTCCTTCTTTGTCTAAAATTTGGTGATATTTGAGCTTTTTACTGATGTCCATTGTATTAGGGTGGAACTTTGCCTCCATTGTTGACAACCATAATGGAACTTTAATATAATGGTTTTTCCTAATATCAGACCAGGTTTTTATCAAAGATTTGCGTAAAGTATATCTCTGAAAATATGAGTGACTTTTACTACTCAGGTTCCACAAGAAGGCATGCCACCCTATTTGTAAGTCGTATCCTTCTAATATTAGAATTCTTTTGTTTTCCAATTTAATCCAATCCTTTATCCACACTAACTGCTTTATAATAGGTCTCCCAGGCAGGGAGACCAAAGTTGCATCTGCTTTTATTGTCTTGTAAATAAATTTCTTAATTCTTGCCTTCTTGCCTGCCCAAATGAATTTCATAGTAATTTTATCCAATTCTTTGAAAAACAATTTATCCAATAATATAGGGATCATTTGGAATAAATTGAAAAATGATTTATCCAATAATATAGGGATCATTTGGAATAAATAAAGCAATTTGGGTAGAACATTCATTTTAATTGTGGCAATTCTGCCTAATAAAGAAATCTGCATTTTGCTCCATATTTCCAAATCTCTTCCTATTTGTTGTAATAGTTTAACATAATTGTCTTCTTTCAAAGTTATTGTTTTGGGTCTTAACCATATACCTAAATATTTAATCTTGTTGACAATTTGTAGTCCCATTATTTCTTCTAGTTCCTTTTGTTTATTATTTGTTATATTTTTAACTAACATTTTGGTTTTTTCCTTATTGATTTTCAACCCAGCTAGTTTACCGAATTTATCAATTTCTTTTAATATGGTTGGTCCTGACTCTATTGGATCCTTTATAATAACAACCACATCATCAGCAAATGCCTGTAATTTATGTTCTTGTCTTTTAATCTTAGTACCTTTAATTTCCTCATTCATTCTAATTCTGTCCAGTAATGTTTCTGATATTGTAATAAAAAGCAGAGGCAACAATGGGCATCCCTGCCTGACACCCCTTTTTAATTCAAAAGGACTGGTAATTTCTCCATTTATCATTACCCTTGCTTTCTGAGTTAAATAAATAGAATCTAACATCTTTGCGAAGTTATCCCCGAATTTCATCAAGTTTATCTGGCGTTTCATAAATTCCCAGTTTAGGCTGTCAAATGCCTTTTGTGCATCCAGGAAGACAAGAGAAACTTGGTGTGTTTCATAGTATTCTAATATATCAATTATCATTCTTTATTATTTCTAATCTGTCTAATCTGTCTCATGGGAAGAAATCCATTCTGGTCAGGGTGAATTCTTTCATTAAGAATTAGCTTCAGTCTTTCCGCCATCACACTCATAAAAATTTTGCAATCTGTGTTTAAAAGAGATATTGGTCTGAAATTTTTTACCTGGGTGGCATCTGAACCCTCTTTAGGGATCAATATAATATGGGCCTCCTTCCATGATTCCGGGACTCTTGCCTCTAATAGTACCTTGTTGCAAATCTCTAGGAACAAATTTTCTAGTGGTTCTTTGTATAATTCGCTTGGCAACCCATCTGGGCCTGGTGTTTTATTACTTTGTTGTCTTTTAATCGCTTCTTTTAACTCATCTAAAGTTATTTCCTTATTTAATATCTCCCTTTTATCTTCCGTTAATGGCTGTAATGTGCTTTCTTCCAAATATTCCTCTAATTTATTTGCATCTATTTCTTCTTGGTTAAAAAAATTCTCGAAATAGTCTCTTGTAATTGTTTTCTTTTTCTCCAATTCCATCTCTAATATCCCATTATTATCTTGCAATTGGTATATAATTCTTTTTTGGTTTTCTTTTTTCAGTTTATACACTAACCATCTTCCGGGTTTGTTTCCATATTCAAAGTAATTTTGTTTTGTGTATAGCATTGTCTTAATTAAATCTTCCTGGTCTAATATATTCAATTCATGTTTAAGTAATATCAAGTCATTTTTAATTTGTTCGCCCCCTGGGGCTTTTATTAATCTATCTTCTAAATCTTTTAGTCTTTTTATTAACAGGTTTTGTTTCTTCCACTTTTCTTTATTTCTGTTGGCTGTATAGGCTATCGATATATCCCTTAGGTATGCCTTCATTGTATCCCAAAGAATTTGCAACGAGGTATCTTGTTTTTTATTAAATTTAGAAAATATTTCTAATTCTTCCTTAATTTTTTGAGTGTATCCTTTTTCTTTCAATAGTTGTGGGTTAAGTGTCCACCTAGCTTTCTTGTAAGTTTGGATTTTCCAAGTTATTTGCAATGGGTTATGATCTGCCCAAGGGTTGGTTAATATTTCTATATTTTTTATATCCTTGAGTAGATCATTATTTATCCATGCCATATCTAAACTTGACCAGGATTTATGTGGATTGGAGTAGAACCCTAACCCTAACCCAAACTTCTGGATTTAATTTCCTCCATGCATCTACTAAATCTAGTTCCTTGGCCATAACGAAAAAACATTTAGGCAATGTATTTTGTTTTTTATATATATATATATATTTGATCACTGGCATAATCCTGTTTATTGTTAGAAATTGCATTAAAGTCTCCAATTATGCAGATCATAGGGTTGCCTAATTCTATTAATTTTGCATATAGAGTTTTATAGAACTCATTGTGATTTGTATTGGGGGCGTATATCCCTACTAGTAAAATCTTTTTGTTTTGTATAACCACCTCTACAATTAATATTCTTCCATTCTTATCATTATAAATCAGTTTCAATTCTAATTCTTCTTTAATATGTAATGCTACTCCTCTCTTTTTTTCCTCTGCTAGCGATGTGTATATTTTCCCTAATGTTTTGTTTTTAAATATTTCTGTTCTTGTGGTTTGATATGAATCTCTTGAAGACATATTATATCCAATTTCAGCTTTTCAAGTTTCAAAAGTACTTTTTTCCTTTTTGATGGATTGTTTAAACCATTAATATTTATAGAAGTCAGTATTAATCCTTTCCCCATTCTTTCTTATTTTAGATGTTACCTCTTGTTGGTTTTGGCTATTGTTTGACTTCTGGTTTTGATTCCAGTTTCTTCTCGGGTGGATCTTTCACCTCTATCTTCTTTGTTTTTGTTTTCCTCTCGTTCTTTAGTTCTTTGTTGTATTTCTTCTTGACTTGGCGTTTCCAATTCGTCTGCTGCTTGTTTCCTCCTCTGATCTGCCCAGCTGTTCAAAGAACTCTTGTGCTTTATTTAGGTTATCAATTTTCACTCGTTTTTGTTCCAGGATGTCAGAATACCTTCTGGGGTAATCCATCTAAAAGAATTTTTTTTTTCAGAATGTAGAGGAAACTAGAGAGGAGGACTTACAATCGGTGATGGCTAAATTTCTAGCAGATTTCCTTCAAAGAGATAAAGATGAGATGATAAATAAATTTGATGATATCTACAGAGTCTATACCAGTTATGAGAGACGGCACAAACTCCCTCGAGAGGTCCATATTAGATTTGCCAGAAGGAAAGTCAGAAATATTATTTACAAGATTTCTGGAGAAGAGACAATAAAATATAAAGATAAAGAAATAATAGTACTGAAACAAATACCAAGAAGAGTCCGGGAACAGAGGAAGGATTATCGATTCCTCACTAATTATTTAAATACATTAAAAAAAAAATTCATTTTTAATGTGTGCGAGTGTCCCCACAGTAAAAAAATGATAATAAAGTTATCTCTTTCTGTCTTTCTCTCTCTCTCTCCCTCCCCCCCTCTCTCTAATGAATACAATACCAAACAAATAGAAAAGAGGCAATTTATATACTGTATGTTACATATTAACAAATGTCAAACAGATTCTTAGATGTGCCTTGGATGGGAAAGTAATTAATGATTCTCTTAATACTGCAAAATATTATTAAATCTACGCCACAGAATGACACGTGGAGTCATTTTTTGAGTGGCAGATAGAATTGCCATTTTCAAAAACAGGTAAGTTATGCATCTCTCAAATCAAATCAATATTGGTACCCCTTGGTTAATGATGGTAATTGGAACCTGGAATCTATCACTAAGCAACATAAAGTGCAACATCGCATAGGCATACTGACTTACCATTGTGGTTCTAGCAGTTTCAGTTGTGATTAAGTGAATCCTGCTTGATTGCTAGGTCAATGTCATATGACCACCATTTGCACTATTTGCAACATCCTGTCGGTTTCCCATTTGACTTTGCTTGTCAGGAGCTGGCAGTGAAGTAAAGGTAGCAAATGATATCGCTGCAGACAGTGCGGCCTTTGTAGTTCTGAGTCCTGAATCATGATTGCATGACTTCAGAGATGCAGTCTGACCAGGCCTAACTCTTCTTGTTCAGTGCTGTAATGGTCATCCAATGAACGGTTGTTAAGCAAGGACTACCTGTTATCAGTGTTGGAAGACATATCCTTCTGGGTTCAGTTCCAAGTAGGGAAAAAGACACTGGATTCATGGAAGTTGCTTGGAAAGAAGATTTAATGGTGGACAGGACCACATGCCTTGTAGCTCCTGGGCGAAAAGGGGAGAGATTCTGAGAATCCCCTGGTTTCATACCCTCTGTTGGGCCCCACCTTAGTGTTTCCTGTTCCTGTGTAAGAAATTATCCCATTGGCTGTCAGACTCCCAGAGGTGGGGGTCTTAGCTAACTTTGTAGACTTTGTCTGGACCACATGGCTTCACCTGAGTGCTGACTAGTGCAATCTTCCCAGACCACATGGTGAGATGGGTAATCCTATCATTTCCTGAAGGCCATGTCTAAATCCCATCATCCTGGAGCTGAAGGAGGGGGGGGCAGGGAGCTGCAGGAAGCTGTTTTGTCTTTAAAACATGTTTCTCCTTTTCTCACCCAGGGAAATATAATATTCTGCCTTTTCAATATTTCCTAGAATATTTCATTCTTCTAGGAGAGGGGTGGGTGCTAACTTTCTACATCAGGAATATCATACTTTCCCAATTTCTTAAAATAATTCTCTTAGTATTAGTTTTAGGACTGTAAAGTCCTAGGTACTTAATATAATCTGTAGCAATTACGAAGCCACATCTTCGCATTGTGTGCTGAATCTGTTAAACAGATTCCCCCACTACAAGTTTTATGTCGTTATATAAATTGGAGGCTAAGATTGAACAACAATCAATTTAACTAAAGTTAATATTCAGTCATTACCATGGAATAATATTAATGGTTTGAAAACCCCTTTGTCACTCTAAGAAATATTAAGGTCCACTTTGTTGATTAAAAAAATGGGAAAGACCCACCTCTGTAGGGCTTGCCAATTAAGCGGTATAAATCCTTTCTGGCACACTGGCTCCTATATTTTTAGAAATGATTCTTATCCATACTTTTAGGAACTCAGTTGGTTAAATGGTGAAGGTGCTGGCCTAAAAATCAGGAGATTGTGAGTTCTAGTCCTAGTTTAGGCATGAAAGTCAGCTGGGTGATTTTGGGCCAGTCACGCTCTTTCAGTAAAACCCATCTCACAGAGTTGTTGTGGGGAAAATAGGAGGTAGGAGTATTAAATGTTTTGCCAACTTGAGTTGATGGGGGAAGGGTGAGATAACACATTGTCAACTCTCAAAGCTTTCCTGACCTGCCACAGGCAGGGGGATGGGAATCGTGCCTCGCAGCTGCACCAAAGAATTCACACCTCAGTCAAAAGAAGACACAGCTTAGCCGACCCAAAGCCAAGGCCATCTCCATGGAAACCCACAACGGCTGGAGGGAGTGATTTCTATGACCCATGAAATTGCTTCATTGGGGAATGTGACTAGCAGCACACTCTGGGGGGAGGGGGATACATGGTTAGAGGCAAGGCAGAGCTGGCTTCACCTAGGTAGTGCCAACTTGGTGCTCCTAATAAACAACTGGATTATTCTTGCTAAATGGCTTGAGACTCTTATTTTTATTAGGCATTGATTAGAACCCTGACACACATGCTCTCAGTAAATGTATTATAATAAAAACGTTTAAAGCAAGTAAACTTCCCCAATAATTTTATGAGATTTATATGTAATAACAGTGATTTTAAAATCTGGTAAAATTCGCAAATTTTGCATAAGTTAGAGACTTATTTTATTCCTTTATGTTGATACAAATTTATTACCTTTTTTATTGGCTAGGTATTTGCAAAAGTCTCTACAACATATAATTCATATTTCTCAGATATAATTCATTAGGCTCTCAGTCTGAATTTATTAAAAACTAGACAACCTATGTCCCCTTGGATTATCATTTCTGAGATATTTCCTTATCAGATTCCTCAATTCCTTCAGAAATAGAAAAGATGGGATGCATTCAGAGCTGAATCTGCCTTGAAAATAGCCTATATTGAACCACATAGTACAGTCAAACATCAGCTAAGGAAATGTGTTATGACATTTTTTTATTATGTCATAAACTGTTTTATGATAATGTTCATATTATAAAATGTTTTAGAAAGTTTTCCCCGTTCAATTCCACAGAAGTCATGGGTCCCGGACTTTGGATGCATTCTGTAAGTTAGCCCATTTTGCCCTATGGTGCACTGTTTTGCACAGTTAAAGGTTACAAGAATGAGAGTTTTGGTAGTAGATAGAAAAGAGTCAGATAATTTAGATTTATTGATGATATTTTGGATTAAGCTTGACATATCATCAACCTCATGTTGCTGTTATCTTTAAGTGCTGAGAAAGCTTTAATTAATTTTCTTAAGGAAGCAATGAGACAGTATAGGTTTCCATTCTATTTTATTAAATGGATGGAAATTTATTACCAACAAATCTCTGTGCAAGTTACAACAAGCCAATTTGAGTTATACTGCAGTGCCTTTCAGGGGTATCTATTTTCTCTGCTGTGTTTGAATTAATCTTGGAATGCTTAGTTATTTTAATTGGACAATCTAATGATGTTGCTGGTATTACACTGTTGGGCTTTGATTATAAACTATTTTTATATGCTTAAATGGATATTTCAGCAATTTTAGATGACCTTGCTAATTCATTAATAAATATTATACAGGCGGCTCAACATTTTG
The DNA here is from genome assembly GCF_049901735.1 of Notechis scutatus. NCBI lineage: Eukaryota > Metazoa > Chordata > Lepidosauria > Squamata > Elapidae > Notechis > Notechis scutatus. The sequence continues at coordinate 92,630,309 of NC_142011.1, read as the reverse complement.
CTAAATATTCCAGATGTAAGATTAACTGGATATGTCTTTTTTATTTCCTTTATGCTAGTCAGTGAGAACATGAGCTTGTATTAAATTAAGAAAATATTCATTTTCAGTTTGCCTCAAACCCAGAAAACAGTTTATAGGTATAATAAACTGTAAAATAAATGATGTCAAAGGGGATACAGTATGGCAATCTTAATGAGAAATCCGTTTCTCTACATTATTCCAATAAATTTAACAGATTAGAATAATACCTTGGAGATTTTGACAGATCCATTTGCTTCAAACATCCTCTTAAAAGAAGAACAATTGGCTTGAGGAGCTGGAATAAATTTAGATGTGAATTAGAAGTGATCAATCATTTTAATTTCTCTTTCAGTGTTTTTGCATCCTGAAAGTTATTGCTATGCCATATTTCAGTGAGTGGATAAAAGGGGTGGCAGTTGCATTCCTAACAAGTTGCACTAGCAATTTCAAGGTCTGTAAATTAAAAGACACCATGTCATAATCCCCATCTTCCTTTGACCAGGAAAATGTTTTAGAAAAGTGATTGGGAAACAGGAACATTGCGATTGGAAATAGAAGATATAATTGCAAACTGAATTTTTTGGGAAAGCATAAGTGATTGTGCAATCAAACACCTCAGTTGGGGTTCCTAACTGCCAAATGACTTTCTTGACTGAAATAAAAATGCATGTTTTTTTAAAAGAACATTTGGTTTGTTCTACTTGATACATCTCATAAAACTTTTCATCTGAGGTCTGATCAGATGTACTTGATAGGACATGAGGGTGTAGGCACATTTTACCAAATGTCTTTGAAGAGCTTTGGGGATTTGGAAGCATAATTGTGAATGGTTCCTAAACATATGTGTCTATGGAGATTCTCATTCGTCTAGGTCATGTTTGTCCCAAAGGTGCTTTTCCTAAAGGCAACTGGACTTTCTTGGTTTTTTTCCTTGAAAATGTTTCGCTTCTCATCCAAGACGCTTCTTCAATTCTGATTGAATGGTGGGAAATAGAAGGATGGAAGCAACCCGCAGAGTGCTAATGACCAGCTGATTGCTAAGAATATAAATGCTTCCATTCCCCACCATTCAGTCAGAACTGAAGAAGAAACTGAAAAACACCAAGAAAGTCCAATTGCCTTTTCGAAGGGCACCTTTGGGATTCCTAATCCTATGAAAACCTGTAGTCATGCCATGTTCAACAAAATGTAGCAATAGCAATTAGGCTTATATGTCACCCCATAGCACTTTACAGCACTCTCTGTGTGAGTTACAGTGTAGATGCATTATTTGCATATTGCCTAAACAATCTGGGTCCTCATTTTACAGACCTTAGAATGATGGAAGGCTGAGTCAGTCTTGAACTGGTCAGGATCAAACGCCAGACTGTGGATAGAGTTTGCCTGCAATACTGCACTTTAACCACTGTGCCACCAGACCACCTTACACCAAAATGTGACTACAGTCTCCAGGCCACATATTTTATAGATTATAATTTTAGTATAGTTAGACCATGTATAATTGATAGACTGGATTTTATCATAGATTTTAGTTGTTATTCTGCCTGTCCTGTACAAATACCATACAAAGGAGGATAGATCAACTCCACAAAGCATCCACACAAAGTCTTTTTTATTGGTTTATCAGGCATCCTGTCAACTCACATTTATGACGAGGTTCTTCTTAATGTCCAATCCTTTGCATATCTGAACCGTGGTGTAGGAAGATAATAAAGTCTCAACCCCATGATGATTGAAGCGACTACATGGTATGGTGACTTCAGGCAAGAGTGAAGAAACCTCCCCCAACTCACCAAGGGTCAATTCAGTGACCAATCAGGGTTACAGATGTGGCCACATGACATGGACTACATTTCCCGGGATACCTTAACTACATTTACCATGGTGCATTCCTTTAAGGGGACAGCTCACAAGTCCTAACTAACTATCCCAAATCCCATTAACTCTAAACTGTCTGGACAGCACAGTTGTTATTTATTATTTTATACTATATTTTTTTAATTGTATGTTTCCTGAGTGTTTTTATTTGTTCTGGTCTCTGGTCTATGTAATAAACTGAATTAACTATTGTCTCACTGTAAAACTTCCATCAATGTGGTGATGGCAATGATGCAGAAATACCAGAAAATGTGTCCCCGTTTCTTCTACATATGTTCCTTTTCAGAGTGCCTGAAGATTGTGATGAATAATCAATGGTGTGAATCATTAATGTTAAATCAGCATCTGTTCTGTCCAAGTTAAACAGCATCTTAATGCATCCAGCTGAAGTTTGCTAGTTTTCTTTCTTTGCTGACTAAATTTAAGACTTCCAAATTTTTCTTTTGCAATCTCACACATCTAAGCAGGTCAGCTGTCTATAGATAGTAAATATTACTCATCAGAACCTTTCAATATTAATTTAAGCAATAATCTTCTGACCATCAATATCTGTTTGGAAAAAAAATATAGGTATTAATGGAATTTAAAAAAACCTAAAAGAAAGAAATGACCTCACACTTTGATTATTAGAATACAAAAATTGCTCTGTTGCCCAAGAATTGTTCCTTATCCTGAGAGGAAGTAATTTGTGTCTGACGCATGTAATATAAACTTTTTTAAAAAATAAAAGAAAGAAGAAGGGAGAACAAATGACTAAAGATGGGAAGCACTGAGAAGAGACAGCTTGATTTATAAATCCTTCGGGGCAGAAAGCACACCTGGCCATTAGCCTAAACATCTGTTGGTGGCAATAAATTGACTGAAATATTGGCTATTAAAAATGAATTTGATTGTCTTTTGAAAATGTTTTGAGTTTTCCACTTAGAGTATTAATGGAACACTGCATTTTCAGGATTTGAATTATTTAGTAATTTCCCTTCTCCTCTCACACACTTTTGGTCCAAAAGCAAGGATAGAATTCCATTTTTATTTATGCTATTGCTTGCAAGCAGTCCGATGAAATATACAGGATTAGCTCTTCATTTTTTTGGTGTCTGTGTATCCTGATGCCCAGATTAAAATATAACACTTCCAGTAAGATGAACTGTTTGTGTTCATCTTACGGGAAATGTTACATTTTTATTTGGGCAACGGTTCCTTTTGTGCAGAGATGAAAAATGAAAAACCAGGACTGCATATTGGAAGCCAACTCTGAAAAGCCAAACAGCTTCATTTTGAATTGTTGCATAGGTTCCTCAGAACTCTAAACTTCTGTAAGTCATGGAAGCAGAGACAAAACAAGGCAATAAGCCCAAACCTCTTCCATTTTTACTTTTAAAAGATTGACAGTAAATGTGTGCAGAGAGGTCAGACTTCAAGCCATAACATGAGGAATGTCACATAGTTTGTGAACGATCCTTCCCATCCTCCACCCCCTACTACAGTTTTGCAACAATTTCAAAAACGGATTAACAGTTAATACATACATACATACGTACGTGTGTGTGCATGCATGCATGCATGTGTATATGTATATGAGTTTGTTCTTTGGGGGTGCAGAGGAATGGCCTGCCACAGCACTTGGTCTTTCCTAGATTCCTAATTTTAATTAAGCTTCTGGTAATCAGGTTTCAAAATGGAGCCCCTTTGAAGCCCAATAGTAAACATAGTGTGTATTAATTAGCTGCTGTCAACTAGAGCATACAAAGGATTGACCTTTAGTGATTCAAGACTGACTCACCGGGGTGAGAATCTTCTGTTGCTTTCCTGAGAGTAAATTCTCATACTGCTACAGGTACTTTCAGACAGTCAAGAGCTCTCTACAAAAGGAAATATCAGTGTGATCTGTAATTCATGCTTGACCTTTGCAGAATGGCATTGTCACCTTCAATAGGCCTCTTGAGGGTGTGCATTCTTGAAAGAAGTAGCATCCCCACCAGTAATTGATTTTGAAACTAAAGAAGAATAATAGGCATCCGGAGATGTTTGCTTCCTGTTTATTCTTAGCAGATAATAGTTAAAATCGTACTACTTCTTGATATGAAGACTGAATTTAACACAGGATCACTCAGAAGAAAGATTAAAAACAAACAAACAAACAAACAAGTGAGCCAGGACAGGAAATGCAATAGAATATTCTGGAAAACAGCTTTGACTATTGAAACATCTCTCTCTCTCTCTCCCTCCCTCCCTCTCAGTATCAGTGTTAAAGAATTAAACATCAGTGTTAAAGAAGGGAAGGCTTTTAGGGTACTAACCAGCATTGCGGCTGTGAGCTCCTCTGCCCTCCCCAAACAAGTGAACAGAGTGATGCTATGACACCTTTCCAAAAGGCCAGGGTATAGAGTGGGGCCCCACTTTACCTTGGGGGGAATGTTCCACAGGGCAGGGGCAATGGCTGAGAGGGCTCTCTTCCTGGACCCTGCCAATTGGAATTCATCAGCTGACTGGATCTGTAACATACTTTCCTTGTCTGACCAAATGGGACAGATGGTAATGTAATGGGTTGAAGACAGTTCTCTAGTAACCTGACCCCATGTCATGAAGGGTTTAATGTTCATAACTTACATTTTGAACTGGAACCAGAAGCAAACTGCAGCTCATATAGTAATGGTGTTACATGGGCTGCTCTTTGGATACCCAAGATTTCCTGTGCAGCTGCATTCTATACCACTGGAAGGTTCCAGAAACTTTTCAAGGATATCCCCATGTAGAACATGTTTCAGGAGTCAAAATGGGAGATGACCAGGTCATGAGTCATATGTTAAGTCTTCAACAAACAGGAAATGGATTAGGGTCATCCAAAAATTCTTTTGAATAATTTCCACAATGTCAGGGATTCCCTATGTGATCAACAGTATACATATTTGTAAAATAGAATAAAAACCTCTTTTTAAAAAGAAATTCCTAAACTGATTGATAAATATCTGTGAGTTTTCATGAGGGGTACAAGAATGTGTGTGTATGGGGTTAAATCCAGAAAGAGAGAAAATCTTTACAAATGTCAAATAGACCTGTGGTTTTATACATGCATTTGTGTGTGTGTGTTGTTACTGAAAGAAATTAAATGTACAAGTGGCACATTACAAAGATTTCTTTTAATTTCCATATATGTGTCTCACTGACATTTCTAGATAACAGTGGTAATGGTGATTTTATGATTATGCTCCCTAGAGCAGTAAGTATAAAAATAATGGCTGGGTGAAAACTAGAAATTTATTTTGAGGAGCCTTTGGTCCAGAAGAAAGAGAAAAGTAAGCTGATAGTGTGATGGACAATGTCTGGAGAGCATTCATATTATTTTGCCTTGAATTTAAAAAGAGCTTAGTGGTTAAGACAATGGGCTTGTTGACCCGAAGATCGGCATTTTGAGACCCAAGCACCACATGACAGGGTGAGGTCCCATTCTTGCCCCACTCTTGCTAACCTAGCAGTTTGAAAGCAGGGAAACCAGAGGGGGTATTGAGCAGGTTCTGATCAGTTCTGGAGAACCGGTAACGGAAATTTTGAGTAGTTTGGAGAACCGGCAAATACCACCTCTGACTGAAGATTTTACAGTATCCTTCCCCTGCCACGCTCACCAAGCCATGCCCACAGAATTTGAGTCCCACCACTGATGGAAATGCAAATAGATAAATAGTAGATAAACATCCACTTTGGTGAGTAGGTAACAGCATTCTGTGAACCTCAATGTATAGACATGTTGGTCACATGACTACAGAAGCATCATCAGTCCATGCTGGCTCCTTTAGCTAGGAAATGGAGATGAGCATTGACTCTTAGAGTCGGACATGACTGGATAGGGGAAAGCTTACCTTTTTCTATTTTTTTTAAATATCTGGTGATGCCTACCATTGCAGCTAAATGAACAAGCCCTCATTGTAACAGACATTTTGTGACAACATTTGTAACAAGTTCTCCAAATGCAATTTATGTCCATTGTCTCAGATTTTGGGCACTCCTATATTAAAGACTGGAAAGAAATGTATCTGTATAAGTGTACCAGTGCCTGTCTAACTATCTCTCTGTCCACCCACCCGCTAGGTATATAATCTCAACTATTACATATTGTGGGAATAGTGAATGGCCTTGAAGGTCAGGGGGGAGACCAATTCCAGGCAAAAAACCCCATACAAATCGTAATCAGTGGTGGGATTCAAATATTTTTTACTACTGGTTATGTGGGCGTGGCTTGATGGGCATGGTGTGGCTTGGTGGGCATGGCTTGGTGGGCGTGGCAGGGGAAGCATATTGTAAAATCTCCATTCCCTCCCCACTCCTGGGGGAAGGTTACTGCAAAATCCCCATTCCCTCTGCACTAACCTGCTTTCCAGCTCCGTTCTCCTGTGCAGGGCAATAAAAGAAGACCCAGCCAATTAGTTGGGACTCGGGAGGCAGAGACTAAATGGGGGCGAGCCATCAGAGGTGGTATTTACCGGTTCTCTGAACTACTCAAAATTTCCGCTACTAGTTCTCAAAACTTACTCAAAATGTCCACTACTGGTTCTCCAGAACTGATCAGAACCTGCTGAATACCACCTCTGGTCGTAATGGCATGTGGAATTGACTTTGGGAGGCAGGAGGAAAAGCCATAAACTAAATAACTGTCATGCAAAAGATATCGCAACCAACAGAAGGAAAAGAGAAGCATCTGATAAAAAGAAGGAAAAGAGAAGCACCCTCCCTAATTCTCTAGAAAAGAAAAGTAAAGAAGAGGAGAGGTGCTTCCACATTTCAGATTCTGTTACTGTAAATTCACAATAAAGGAATATTAGTACTCATGGTTTGTGCTTCCTGTCTGGACCACCTCAAAGGGCTGACACAAGTGAAGCCCATTCTAAGAAACTAGTCTGTCTTGGACAGACCTCTTCCTTTTTCTCATGAAGATAAAGGGAGGGACAGGAAGCACATTCAGATTTGCAAGAGTTCTATTATAGCAGCTCTTATAATAAAAGTGTTCCTGAACTGTGGCATTGGTTTCTTAGTCTGATCTACCTTATAGGGCTGACATCCTATGAGTGGAAGACCCCAGTTGTTAAAATGCATGCATACATGTATATAAAAACTCAAGCTTTTGGCATCTCTATATAAATCTGAGAGAAAACCCCCATCCTTAAACTCTGGAGTATTGTTGTCAGATACCATATTTAACTGGGAGCCTAGGGGAGCTGAAAACCAATTCTCTCTGACAGATAATGCATTAGACCAGGGGTCTTCAAACTTGATAGCTTTAAGACTTGTGGACTCCCAGAATTCCTCCTCCAGTCATGTTAGCTCAGGAATAATGGGAGTTAAAGTCCACAAGTCTTAAATCTGCCAAGTTTGAAGACCCTTGCATTAGACAGAACAAGAATCTGGTAAAAGGAAAGACCATACATCCACCTGAGCCACTGAAATATATTGTCCTCTACTTTTAATTCAGGAGATCTGTGAGTTCCACACTCCTGTTCCTGCTAAGTGATGCAAATTAGTAGTGGCTTCTGGACCTCCTGTAGTATAGTCAAGGTTACTTGGCTGACGCTACCAAAATCCAGATGGCAGCCAAGAGAAGCAGGAAATCCTAATTCTTTGCTGCCATCTAGTAGCCATCTGGATTTTTCCAGCCCAGACCTGGCAGATGGAAGAGAACAGAGTTTTCCAAAGAAGGGTCTCTGCCATGAAAGATGCACATCAAGATGAAGAGGTTTGTTCAGTTAAAAAAAAAAAGTTTTATGTTGGAGAAAAATTTTGGCTTAGGTTTGTGGTTGTTGATGTCAGTAAGTCAGTATGTAATTTTAGACTCTGAATTTAATGGTTTTAGGGAGGGAGGGAGAAGAAAGAGGCATTTTGGACAGTACTGTGTATTATTTCACTTACCTCAAAATGGGGCAGGGCTGCACTGCTGTATTCTTTGGACTTCTTCTGAGACGGAACTTTTACTGTCAGCTTGGGCAACCATGCTGGGTTAATATTTTAACTGGCTAACAACATAGGAAGTCATTGTAAAAAGCAAAGGCCATAAACAACTTGATTTCTGAAAGCAAAAGCAAAAGAGGTTTGTGTGATCTTACGTGTATAGGCAGTCATTATATTTTGAGAAAATTGCACTGAAATGATAAAGCCGTATGTAGAAATTGGCTCTGCTGATCAAACAGGGAATTTTTCTCACCAGGAAACATTGTAGAAAAATGATGATGTTTCCTCAGCAAAATCAATTTTTTTCTTTTTGGATCAGGCAAGATTGAAAAGAGCAAAAGCAGCTCAAAATCAATCCAGACTGGCAGTCTTCTGTTCTTTCACATATCACAAGTACACAATCCTGGAAGATTACTGTTTGTCTGGGTTTTCTTTTTAAATGAAGATTGCACCCCGGCCCATCTTGAAGAAAAGTTTCAAGAGGTTAATTTATTTGTTAGATTTTTAGAATAAAATAATAATTTAGGACATAAACTAGTCTTGACTGTCCCAGTAGCAATCCGCACACACTGTGCCATACTAAAAAATCTTGGATTTGCGTATTGAAAAAAAATTATGTCTCTCAGTTACAAAAGGCCATATACTATGGTGATATCTTATGACATCCTTGGGGAGAACTCAATGTGTATGAAGGACAACACCAGCTAAAGAACTGCCAGCTGTGATTTCCCATAGTGTAGATAATAATAATTTTATTTATTACCATTAGAGCCTGCTATAGGAGCTCAAGGCACTATATAAATAACATTCCCTCCACTCACCTTAGTAACCTTGTGAGATGAGTGGGCTCAGAGAGAGTGAGAAGTCCAAAGTCACCCATAGAAACTCCATAGCAGTGGGTGGATTTGAACTTGGGTCTTCCACCCACTCCAACATCTTAACTACTACATCACACTGATCCCATATATGAAGGTAAAAAAGATGGCATAAATCAAGAGATCCCCAGTCCATGGATTGGCACTGGTCCACACAAAAAAGTGAAGCCCTATCCATGGGATACAGGCAGCACATGAAACCATGGCCCCTCCGGTCTGCGGAAAAACCTCTCTCCATGGAACCAGTCCCTGGTGTCCAAAAGGTTGGGGGCCACTGATGTAGATAAATATACATTTAATTACATCAGGGGTGTCAAACACAAGGCCTGCAGGCCAGATCCAGCCTGCAATGTGGTCAGATCTGGCCCACAGGGATGTCCTGGAAAATGTAAGGGACTGGCCCATGTTGCTTCAGCCTGGTCTACGCAATGCGAAGAAGAAACATTGGGCTAGCATGGCTTTGGTCTAGACTCTAGTCTATCCAGTGCAAAGAGAAAACATGCTAGCAGTTTGGGGAGTGGCATCAAGCTGGCCACGCCCATCCAGTTGGCCACACCTGCCCAGCCCACTGAGATCAACCACAGCCCTGATGCGGCCCTCAATGAAATTGAGTTTGACACCCTTGGATTACATCATATGTGACATTTGTTCCCACACAATATCTCTGCAGAAATGATAAACCAAGTTGCTGTGTAAAACATACAAGATGAATATAACCACATTCAGAGGCAGGGCTGCCTCTGTTGCACTCCTGATGTTACGCCCCTGTTAGAATCTGATTCCGAGGGGGAGGTCAAGCAGCTGATAGGGAGTGGAAGTGTGGCTCCGATGGCTGTGGAAGAAACTGGGGAAGGGCACAGTCCTACTGGGCCTTCAGAGGAAAACCCAGGGCCACCTCCTCTTCATCCGAGAGCACGCAAGGAGGAATGGAGAAGAGAGCAACGTGAGTTACATGGGTTACGGGGGAGAAAAGGGCCCTGATTCCCTTCATTAGCTGCAGCTGGGAAAACAGGATTTAAAAAGGATGTTTGCACACAGCACCTCGCTGGAAGCAAAGCGAGAATTATCTTTGTTTGTTAAGTCTTATCTGGGTTCTGGCATCCTCCCAACTGTGTGTGTTTCGTTATCTTTTGAAGTCTGCAATTCCTTATCCTGCCCTATCTTGTTAATTGCTGCAGCATGGTTTGTGTTGGTTTTTATTTATAATTTATATGTACTTTGGGTTCGGATTGAATTTCTTCCCTTTAAAAACTGTTCTTGGGAGAGTTTTTTCTCCAGCCAATGATAACTGGACATTGAGGGCCAAGTTGGAGGTATTAAAGGGACTTTACCTACTTTTGTAACTTTGTTGCTTTTGTGCCACACCCCGGGTCATCACACCTGAACCCTAATTGTCATGTGGCCATTTATCACATCTACTCTCCTGTGATATAGGATATCATCATAGTGCAAGATATATCTCCATCCTAAATACAGAATTTGACAGTCTGGTTCAGTCCTGTCCATATCACCTATGTACATGGAAAATTGGAATAGACACTCACTTGCAATTGTCTCAAGGAATAAAATGTCTTGAAGCAGCTTGAAACGGTCCCTGAGACATACAAGCTGGAGTTGGTTTTGTTTACATTCCCACTTCAAATCATTTCACCAACAGATCCAGAATTTTTAAATTAATGTTATTTACAGAACATACAAATAAAAACTAAGAACCAGAAAGATAAGGAGGAGAGATAGAAAAAGAAATAGAAGTTCAGAATGATATATTAATATATATCATACACACATACACACACAAAGAATGACTTCTGACTTCTTCCAAAAATAAGATGCATTTAAATTAAACTTTTGGTTTAACATTACAATATTTCGTCCCTACATTAATAAGTTTTAATAATTATCAAATCCAGTGGTGGGATTCAAATTTTTTTACTACCAGTTCTGTGGGCGTGGCTTGGTGGGTGTGGCAGGGGAAGGATACTGTAAAATCTCCAGTCAGAGGCGGTATTTGCTGGTTCTCCAAACTACTCAAAATTTCTGCGGTTCTCCAGAACTGGTCAGAACCTGCTGAATACCACCTCTGTTCAAATCCATATGTAATAACTTGATATTTTCCATTTTTTGAAAAAAAAAACCTCTAGAAAACCCTTCCAATTAAAGACTAATTTCTTCAGTGACTTTTCTCTCACAAGACCTATTAATTTAGCTACAGTTGCCATTTCTGTACCTTTACTAGATTTACTAGATGTAGGTATCACAGGGTCCATCCAGTGCCGAGCATACAGAAGTAGTAGCACTGTTATCATATATGAAAGTAAAATACCATATGATTTTTCCAGCACTATCCATAACCCTAACATAAAAATCTCTGGTCTGAATTGTATATTAATTTTCAATTTTTTAAAATTAAGTTATAAATTTCAACCCAATATTGCCTAGCTTTTTTGCAAGTCCACCACAGATAATATTTTTAATTATTTTTTTCTTTTTGAATTGTAAGCCACCCAGTATCATTGACTGAGATGGACAGATGCAGAAATTGAAGGAAGGAAGGTTAGCAAAAAGGGGAAAAAATGACATGCAAGTTAATAAATATGTATTGTGTCACATATACTATGCTAAGAATAAAACACTAATAATATAGTATTATAAGTGAGAAAGAGAGAGAGAGAGAAAGAGAGAGAGAGAGAAAGAAAGAAAGAAAGAAAGGAAGGAAGGAAGGAAGGAAGGAAGGAAGGAAGGAAGGAAGGAAGGAAGGAAGGAAGGAAGGAAGAGGCAACAAAATAAAACAAACTTTGATTAAGATAAGGAAAGGGGAATTACCTGAACCAGACAAAAAGAAAAAAAAAGGAAAAGAAAGCTCTGTTCAGGTATTACAAACCCCACTCCCTTCTAGCCTTGAAGATGTTACCTACTTGGATAATGAAATATCTGCAAGAAACCAACCAAGTTCAGAGAGCACTGAGTACTCCACATTCCAAAAATATTAAAATTCAATAGACACTAAATCCCCAGGCTAACCTAGCTTTTCGGCAGCAAATTCTGCAGTTCTTTCCATCTCTAATCCATTTGTTTGTTTTCAGGAGCATATTCTATATTCTGAATATATACTATATGTGAATTCATTTCCACTAGTAATGAAATGCTATTTTTTAAAGTGATAGGTAGTATATAACTCAAAACAAAAATTGCGGCTAGTAAGCAAGTAGTTTTAAAAAAGCAAGTCTTCTGCTAAAACTTATTTTCAATTTCTCGTAATATGCTTAACTTCTGGTTAAGTTTTACACTTCCAGAAAATATTTGGAGAGCCTTTATACATTGTAGCTAGTTTGTCTAACTATCTATTATTTTCTACCATCTATCCATCATTTTGTAAATGTTATCTTTGAGTTGATAGCATACTGTAAATTTCAATCAATTTATCCACGTTTTCCCATTGATCAATTATTACTGTATATTGTATTGAAAATACCAACAAATCCAGGTTTTTAATGAAAACATGATGCAGAAAGAAAGTGCAAGGAAGGCAAATACAATCTATAATTTAACTGGCATGTTATCTTATCTCTTCCACCTTCTTCACAAACATGCACTTTGCTAATATAATAGGAAAAGCTTCCTGCTTCCTTCTTGGCTTATGCCCATTTCCATGTCTCATAGTCTAGAAACTGACTACGTACTTCAAAAGAAAATGCTACCAACATATATCATGATTTGCCTCCTGGATTTGGCCCACTAGCAGAATGAGAGAGCACAGCCTTAACTTCAATGTGTCAACAGACTTGTTCCTCCAGGATAGGAGAAGGCAATGACCTGCCTTGGACACATCCTTCCTGCTGTTTAGTGTGGGAGGTTAGGTTTCACACTGTTTAACTTCCTGGGTTGTTGCTCAGGAATATATCCTTGCAATAATTGTTGGTAGCGAAACAGCCACATTTCCAGCCTCTCACAATGTCACACTTCATCCAAAACAAAGACAGCTGTTTTCTCTCTCTCTCCTCTTTTTTTTTGGGGTGGGGTGGGGGGAATCATCCACTCATTCCTTGCTGGTGCTTTGCTATGACCAGTTCCTGGAATGTTTTGCAGAAACGAAGAAGAGCGGAAGTAGAAGCCACCAGGTTCGAATACTCCTGTCAGCCAAAGGGCTACAATAGGAGCACGGATGCCTGACATACAGATCATAGTCAACCTTTTGATCATCTGTCATTTTGTTATAAGAAAGCAAGCCATCCTTTACCACTGTTTAAAATAGATCCAGAGGAAGTTGGGTATTAATCTTAACCTCAAACACATTGAGCCTTGCATTTCCTTTCAGGCGCTAGAATGTGCTATCTAGTTTCCTACACCTCAGCCTTGCTAAGTTTAGTTCCTTCAGGCCAGCTGCTAAGGAAGGAGAATAGATGGGAAGTGGGGGAAGGTAGGGAAATAATGCTTCCAATATAGTTTTCTTAAGTTTTCTTAAGTGTATATATATATACACACACACAGATACAGATACAGATTTAACTGTGTAAATGGCGGGAGAGAAAAATGGACCGTTTTGTAACAATGTGCACCCTAATTTATTTATTGGATTTAATTTCCTGCGTGAAAGTCTGTGGTTGATTCTTTATATTTAAAAAAAGTTATTGGTCATTCAAAATTAGTTGAGTGGTTAATCCTCTTTCATAAAGACTGATTAATAGGTGTCATAACTAATACTATTAGTGATGCATAGTGATGCAGAATAACTTCTCTATTGAGTGTTAATGGTCAACATCAGAGGTGGTATTCAGCAGGTTCTGACCAGTTCTGGAGAACTGGTAGCGGGAATGTTGAGTAGTTCAGAGAACCAGCAAATACCACCTCTGACTAGCCCCACCCCCATCTCTTCTCTGCCTCCCAAGTCCCAGCTGATTGGCTGGGTCTTCTTTGGTTGCCCTGCACAGAAGAACGGAGCTGGAAAGCAGGTTAGTGGGGTGGGGAGGGAATGGGGATTTTGCAGTATCCTTCTCCTGCCATGCCCACCAAGCCACACCCATCAAGCCAAGCCATGCCCACAGAACCAGTAGTAAAAAAATTGAATCCCACCATAACACTGAATGGCCATGTCTGCATTCCTCTTACATCCTTAAATCCATATATTGATTACATAAAGGTGTAAATAGATTCTAGTGTTCCGTAAAACCTACCGTATGATATATATGGTGCATTCTTCCTGGCACTAGTTAATAAATTGATAAGTTGAGGTTTTTGACTATGCTGCTATGAGGTTATGGTTATATGCTGAGATGCAATTGTGATTCATCAGATGCATTTGTTGGCTGTAGAGGACTATGTATCTGTCAGGGTTGAGGTTAGCAGGGTGGAAAGAGAGAAAGCTGGGAACAGAGAACATTATAAAAATGTTATGCAAAAGAAGACAGCAATGTGGGATTCCAATGTAGAGGAAGGAGGGAAAAAATAATCAGAATTTAACCCTTTATGCCTTTACACATGTAAAACTGTACTGCCACTGCTGCTGTCACCACTTCTATTGCTAGTCCAAGTAGGATGTTGGCAGCTTCTGACTGATCTTCTCATCAAATCCACCATGGCTCCTTCCTAAGTATACTATGATTACTTGCCAGTTGTGGAAACTGTTAAATCATGTGGAAGTGGGGAATGCTGCAACAATAAGTGCACTGATGATGTTATCTAGTTTGGTAATGAAATATCTGGAAAACAACAAAGGAAAACAACAAAGCTCGGAGAGTGCTAACCCCTCATTTCAAACTTGAGCTACAAATATTCTCCTTTGTTAATAGAACTATAACTCCTTCTGGGACTTTCAGTCTGATGCGGAAATTTACTAAATGACACATGTTAGTAGGAAGAGCAGGAATTGTAACTCTCAAGATTAAATACAGCAATCCTTACTCATCCTTCCTATCTTTATCACTGAAAGTGCTGATACATTGGGCAACATGGAGACTGTTGATGGTTTCAAACATTAGACCATTTAGCTCTTGCAAGAAAATCACACGGATTGACTACAAACAATAGCAGGACAAATTGCAACAATGGTGCAAGAAATACCTGCAAGAAATACCATTTGCCGCCAAGCAAAAACCGGTGGGACCATGACCTAGACAAAATGACAGAAAATGAAGAAGTTGCTCTGGGACTTAGAATTCAAACAGACAAGCACCTGCCACATAATACTCAGACTTAAAAGCTGTCTATAATAAAGACAAAAATAGGCAGGCTAGTGGAAGTCATAGTACTTGGAGACAGCTGAAAAGAAAGAACTGGAGAAAAAAATCATAAAATACTAAGTTGTGCAAATAAAAGTAGAATTACCGTAGCAAAAAAAGCCAAAGATAATACCACTAAGTACTAATAGGTGCCTTAGGTGCAATCCCAAAACAACTGGAGCAGCACTTGAATACCATCCTCATTAACTAAGACATCCATCACTCATTTGCAAAAGGCAGCTTTACCCAAAATCACTTATGTCCTGCGATGATACCTTTAATATTATTAAAAATAACATCTGCTTATCCCATGTTCTTGGAAAGGATTTTCTAGGTTGATAAAAATGCCAAATCCAATCTAAACATCTGACTGTGTGATCAACCAGAATAAATATCAAATACTAATATTTAATATTATTGTTTTATAATAATATATTTGTTGATATGATACAGAAAGCTTGTGGCCCTCTCAGTGTTTTAGAATGACAACATCCGGCATATCCACTTACCATGACAAATCTTAGAGATAAATTATATTGGAAGTTATAATTCAGTAACACTGGGAATCCATGGAGTCTCCATTAGCAATAAACTGATCAAGATATTATCCAGTCTCATTGTTTCTTCCCTCATCTTAAAGTTCTGAATGGTTTATTATACTATTGGGCAATGTACCATTATTAGAAAAAGAAACTGCTCATGAGGTTCTTCTTAACAAATAAACAATAATATTTGTACTGCCCCCAAGCTTCCTTTAAGAATAAGGAAAATTCTCCCATTCTTCTCCCAGTTCTAATAACTAGTAGGCCAAATGAAATTCTTGGTGTCAGTACATTTATATATAATACCAATCCCCACTTCCCTTTGAAGAGACAATTTTTGTACAACATAATTAGATGAAGTTAGGCTACTCAGGTGATTTGACAGGTTGTAGTGACTCAGCCCAGATATATGTTCACTTATATAGCAAGGCATCCCATAGGAGATATAAATGTTATCTTTAGAGAGAAAGCTGTTGAAATTGGTTTTGTAGCTGGAAATTTTTTTTGTAAGCAAGGCTTTTTTGGGGGGTTGCAACTATATAATCTGTTTTGAAGACCCACAACAATTGCTTTTACATTTCTGTGGTATTCATGCTACACTGCACCTACCTAAAGTTATTCTATGACTTTTTAAATTTTTTTCTCTTGGGTGGGTTTATTGCCATCTTATCTTGAGCAACATTATTGGAACCTCAAGGTGATGCACTGTTTGGGAAAACCTAGTTCACTGGATAAAGGTATTCTTCTGAATAATTATGGATATGAATTAGCAAATTATGAGAGTTGGAGGCCTGTTTTCTGAAATTTCTGTGTTGTACCCTATTTTAGAATTTGCAGGATGAGTATTGACAAACAGCATCATGTTTATTTAACTTGTTCCCATTAATTACTTAGAGCACCTTTCTCCCCCCTCTAACACCAGAGTTGCTCAAGTTTTGGCACCAGCAAGGGAAGCTTACATCTTAATCAGGATTAAGAATCTAGCAAAAACACTTACTATGACAAAAGGGGGAAATAATATTAGTTAATTGAGGTTAGAGCAGAAAGTTTGTTATCTCACAGCACAGAAGAGTAAACAGAAAGAGTTAGCTTGTCTAACAGCTTCTCTTTCAGATGTTAATTGAAAAATGCAATTCAATCACAGGACAAAATCACAGAGTCCAACAACCTATTCAGTGGAGAATGGTTCCCCAACCTCTGCATACATAGAGTTATACAGTTTTTCATATCATCCAACTGGAATCTGGCTTCCTATAAATTTCTTGTTCTGCACTCTGAGAAGATAAAGAAAAAAGCAGGAATCTTCTATGTGATACTACTTTAGTACTTGAAAAATAGTATGTCTTCTCGTTAATCTTTTTTCAAGGTCAACAATTTCTAATTAACATAAACATTGAACATAAACATTGAAATATAAACATTGTGTTCCCAATCCCCCAATCATCCTCATTGTCCAGTCTCTTTCAGCCTTAGGAAGAAGGCAATGGCAAAGACAGCAGGCAGTTGCTAAGAATCAAAATTGACTCAAAGGCATACCATTGTTTTGTTATATTTACAAGAAGATTGAAAGACTACTTCTGATTATCTAGCTTAGTGTCATATGTCTGTAGAGATTTTCAGATTGAAAGACTACTCCTGATTATATGAAAACATTGAATATTCCCGATTATATGTAATAACACTGCAATTTTATTTCCTCTAATTTGTAAGTCTGCCGGAATCAATAAAAGTTACTCCTGAGGAGACACACATACTGTAAGCTTGCTTTAGTCTTTCTGCATTTTTTAAATTTAGAAGAAATTTGTTTTGTGAATGCCAGCAAACTTTTTCTATACTCTTAACAAATAAAAGGGATTTGTTGATTTACAGTAATTAAGCTATTTTACAGCAGCCCTTTAGTTTGGTGTCATATGTCTGTAGTGATTCTCAGTCATCCAGGTCATGGTTGTCCCAAAGGTGCCTTTTCAGGAGGCAACTGGACTTCCTTGTTTTTTCTTTGAAGACATTTCACTTCTCATCCAAGAAGCTTCTTCAGCTCTGACAGGATAGTGGGGAATGGAAGGATTTATATTCCTTGCAGACAGCTGGTCATTTGCACCCTTTTCTTGAAGCACTTGCAGGTTTATCTGTGTTCTCAGGGTCACCTGAGTAGTGCTTCTGGTTCCTGTAGTCTGCATTTTCTTTCTTTCTCTGGAAATCCATTCCTACTCCTACACCATTCAAAGGGTGTCCATCCCAAATTATATAGCTAAAAGTCTGTAGAGCACAGGTGGTATTCAGCAGGTTATGACCAGTTCTGGAGAACCGGTAGTGGAAATTTTGAGTAGTTCAGAGAACCGGCAAATATCACCGCTGACTGGCCCCACCCCATCTATTCTCTGCCTCCCAAGTCCCTGCTGATTGGTTGGGTCTTTTGTTGCCCTGCACAGGAGAACGGAGCTGGAAAGCAGGTTAGTGGGGTGGGGAGGGAATGGGTATTTTGCAGTATCCTTCCCCTGCCATACCCACCAAGCCATGCCCACCAACCCACAGAACCGGTAGTAAAAAAAAATTGAATCCCACCACTGCTGTAGAGGTTACCTGGATGACTAAGAATCTCTACAGACTTTTAGCTATACAATTTGGAATGAACACCCTTTGATTAGTGTGGGAGTAGGAATGGATTTAGTATCATATGCTCATTTAACTGTATATAATAGGCTCCCCATACATAAACCCCCAATTTCACATTGGCTGAAACAAATAAATGGGGGCAATGGTTTAGGAATTGCCATGATCCCAATGCTTAAATGTTTAAGAAAATAAAACTGCCTTCTGCAACCCGCTGTTCCTCCAGATATGTTGGCTCAGAGCTTCTAGACTTAATCCAATTCTTCTGAAGAACATCAGGCAAAGATGGATATAAAGCATAGATTTCTCCCTCTCCTGCCCGCTCCAAATTAATAAATGATGGTGCCAAAGAAGGAAATGCTATTTTTGATGCAGCATACTTTATAAGCTTGTCTGGAACACATAAGAGGTCTTTTGACCTTCAAATCAAAGACAATCTTTATACGCTATCGACAGAGCTCCTTTGACGGGCTGAAGTAAGACTCCAGTGATCGCAGCATTAAAATATTATGGTTAAAATATATTTGGTATGAACAGAGATTTGGTCATTTTCCAAGCATTTTTGGGTGTATGTGGCTGCTGCCTATACTTGACTTACAACTATTTGTTTAGCATCTGTTCAAAGTTACAACAGCACTGAAAAAAGTAATTTACGACTGGTCCATACAACTACCCCAGCATCCTTGCTGTCAGATGATCAAGATTCAGGCACACGGAAATGCAAGTATTTATGATGGTTGCAGAATCCTGGACTCACATGATCACCATTTGAAACCTTCCTAACTGGCTTCCAAAAAGCAAATTCAGTGGGAGAACCTGGATTTGCTTAACACTGTGTGATTCACTTAATGACTGCAACAAAGAGGTCATAAAATTGGGTGCAACAGACAGACAGTTGTGGTCATACTGTATGTTGAGAAATAACTGTAAGGTATTCTTAGTTTCTATTAAATAATCCACATATTGATTAAACAGCTCCATGTGAAACATATTTTATGAGTTTTTCACATGTCTACTAGTTTTTAACTCTGCTGAAAATCTTTATATATTGTTTGAAAAGGGTATACTTGATATCCTAATCCCTCTCTCCCTCTCCCAGGTATTAGGCATGTAGTACATCATCTAAATTAAGTGAAATAACAAAAGCACAGAGGATTATAAAATTGTATTTTGTAGGACTAATCGCTGCTTTTAGGATTGTTCAAAATGAGAATTGTGAAATTCTTTTAAACTCCATCTTCAGAACTGGCTGATTTCTTACCTCTCAATATTGGTTTTCTTGGCAGTTTTGACATCTGTTCTGGCCATTCCATGCAGCCTGAGGATAGACAAATGGGAGGAAATCAGTTTAAACCCTCTGACATTCTCCTCCCCGTGAGCCTGCCACAATAATCTGTTTGATTTGCAGTGAGTGGGGAGAATGTGGAGAAGAGGAATGGTTTTGTAAAATGGATGGGTTGAACCATGCCAGGGCTCAGTCTCTTAACCAAATCTTACATTTGGAGTCCAAACATCATTTCAGGTTTGAAGAGGCCATAACAAAATCTCTTTTGATAGCAACTTTGAACATGACTGAGTTCCTCATATACAGGCCAGCAAATCTTGACAGGCTTATCTAATGGCAGCAAAAACAGCACTTCTAAGAATTAGGACTGCAGAAAAAACAATTGCCACCCACCTGCCTTCAATTGAGGACCTGTATACTGCACGAGTCAAAAAGAGGGCTGTGAAAATATTTACAGACCCCTCACATCCCGGACATAAACTGTTTCAACTCCTTCCCTCAAAACAACGCTATAGAGCACTACACACCAGAACAACTAGACACAAGAACAGTCTTTTCCCAAAAGCCATCACTCTGCTAAACAAATAATTCCCTCAACACTGTTCAACTATTTACAAAGTGTACACTACTATTACTGTTAATCTTCTCACCACTCCTTATCACCCACTTGACTGTTTCCTAGTATGATTTGATTGTTGATTGTACCCTATGACTATCATTAAGTGTTGTACGTTATGATTCTTGATTCTTAACGAATGTACCTTTTCTTTATGTATACTGAGAGTATTTACACCAAGACAAATTCCTTGTGTGTCCAATCACACTTGGCCAATAAAGTATTCTATTCTATTCTATTCTATTCTATTCTATTCTATTCTATTCTATTCTATTCTATTCTATTCTATTCTATTCTATTCTATTCTATTCTAATTATCCTTTGTTCTATTTTATTTTAAGATATCAATGTATTAAAAGTTTCAAAAGACTACAATGTACCAGGAATCATGGGATTTTACAAATTTTATACGTGGGCAAAAGAGAACATTTCTCTTTGGAAAATTACTTACCATGAGGGTATAAAAGTTCACAATCGTTGGGCCAAAACCCGTCATTAGAAAGATCTGCATTTCAATCCATACATCTCAGGTTTCGGGGAAAGATTTTGCTAGCTGGAGCTGACATAATACTTTTCTCTCTTTCAGAGATTTAGGAGGGAAACATTACTGTGGTTGCGGGTTTTTTTTTTAAAGCTCAGAGACAAACTCTAAATAATACTTGAAGCCCTTGTGATAGCGAATGCTTGGCAGTGCTTTGGATTTACAGGTCATTCACCTTTGATTTAATCCTACTCTCTTCTTTTCAGTTAATAGTATTGACTATATTCTAATGATCAAAACTAACAAAGCATATGTTAGTGATCATCCTACACAACTAATTGATGTAATCCAATCCAATCTTCTAATAACTCATCTATTACAAGAACTATTAAAGCATAATGACATGATAACAAAAAAACAATGTGGAACAAAGGAGGGCTGCCTTTATTATAACAGAATGGTATTGGAGAGGCACTGTGGAAATTTTAAGGTGGCAATTCCCAGATCCCATTGCTTTGTGCTGATTAGAAATATTTTTTAATGCAGAGGAACCATGACATGTGGACAGATGTTCACAGTGGGTGTTGCAGGGACACTATGTTCTCAGCAGCTTAACTGGAAGTGGCATATGTAGAATAGAATAGAATAGGATAGGATAGGATAGGATAGGATAGGATAGGATAGGATAGCAGAGTTGGAAGGGACTTGGGAGGTCTTTTAGTCCAACCCCCTGCCCAGGCAGGAAACCCTACACCACCTCAGACAAATGGTTATCCAACATCTTTTTAAAAACTTCCAGTGTTGGAACATCCACAACTTCTAGAGGCAAGTTGTTCCACTGATTAATTGTTCTAACTGTCAGGAAATTTCTCCTTAGTTCTAAGTTGCTTCTCTCCTTGATTAGTTTCTACCCATTGCTTCTTGTCCTTCCCTCAGGTCCTTTGGAGAACAGCTTGGGTTCCTCTTCTTTGTGGCAGCCCCTGAGATATTGGAACACTGCTATCATGTCTCCCCTGGTCCTTCTTTTCATTAAACTAGACATACCCAGTTCCAGCTACCATTATTTATATGTTTTAGCTTCCAGTCCAGACGTGGTATTCAGCAGGTTCTGACCAGTTCTGGAGAACCGGTAGCAGAAAGTTTGAATAGTTCGGAGAACTGGCAAATACCACATCTGACTGGAGATTTTACAGCATCCTTCCCCTGCCACGTCCACCAAGCCACGCCCACAGAACTGGTAGTAAAAAAAAATGAATCCCACCACTGTTTTATTCCCCTAATCATCTTTGTTGCTCTTCTCTGTACTCTAGTCTCAACATCTTTTTTACATTGTGGCGACCAAAACCGGATGCAGTATTCCAAGTGTGGCTTTACCAAGGCATTACGAAGTGGTATTAACACTTCCCGTGATTTTGATTCTATCCCTCTGTTTATGCAGCCTAGAACTGTGTTGGCTTTTTTTGCAGCTGCTGAACACTGCTGGCTCATATTTTAGTGATTGTCGACTAGGACTCTGAGATCCTTTTCATGTAGATGCTGGACTCATTGGCACTACTGAATTTAGAGCTTTGGTGGCCCAGGGGTCTCATTCTGCTTTTACCATACCTGATTTTCTTTTATGCTTTTATATCCCTGCACTTTAGAATGCAAAATATATTATCTTCCTTTCTTTTATATGTAATAAATCACTCCTGTTGCAATTTGAAAACATCTTGGACTTGTGGTTTGTGGAGTGTTACCATTACTGATTCCAACCATCTGCTTCTCTGGGCCTGGGTTCTGCTCTTTTTGGGGGTGATCCTGTAACCTCAGGTTGCTTTGCCTCTCCTGAATTCATTTCACCCCCATAGATCAGAATCCAGCATTTTATTCTGCAGATGCAGAAACACTATCCAGAATCAGGCCAACATTTATTCTCATATTATGGTCTCTTTTATGCAATTTCTTTCTTTTTTTTACATCAGATCAAGAGAACATCTATAAATAACTATCGTGCAGTAAAGTTCTTTTTTTTAATATAGTGTTTGACCTGAAATGCTGAAATCAGTGGAGCTCAACATTATATTTGCTGGAGCAATTAGAGTCACTAGAGCACAGAGTAGCTCTTCATGGCAGAGATGCCAGCAGTGACAATGGGCTTTATTTTCCTACCATCGCTGAAGCAGCAGCATGAGGCTATAGGAGAAATAGAGGACGAAGATAGGGCAATTCACAATCTTTTTATAAACCTCACTAAGCTTGGTAATTTAGGTTCTTTTGTTACCTCAGAAAATGTTAGAAATTACTGAAGCCATCATAATGTAAGTTTTTAAAGAAACTTTGGTACGGATTACAATCATGGTCAGATCACCTCCACAGCAAACTCAACAGCCACGTTGTTGTTTTTTAATGGGAGTACACAAGTGGTTTGTTTTCTTCTGGGATTTCTTTTCTTTTTGTCCTTCCAGCCTAGAGCTTGGTTTAACTGGCGCTACACCCTGTGAGATAAATTGGGCTGACAGATAGGAACAAGATGGTGGATCCTGCAACTAAGTATTTGCAGCTGAGCATATGGATGTGTCAGTAAGTCACAAACAGTTGAGCTCAGCTTGAAGACAAGTTCTTCTGTTTCCCAGTTGGAATCTAGCCTTATAAATTTTGATTTTTTATTAAAGGAATTTCAACAAGATAAAACAGTACAAATTTCGGAGAAGTAAAGAAAATAAAGAAAAACAGTAAATAGATAAAGAAAATTAGAATTAAAGAGAAAAAAAGAGAAAGATTTGCAGTTTTTTACTGTTTAGGGCAGGGGCCTTCAACTTCCAGAATTCCTCCTCCAGTCATGTTATCTGAGGAATTCTGGGAGTTTGTCCACAAGTCTTAAACTTGCCAAATTTAAAGACCCTTGGTTTAGGGCAACAACATAAACCAAAATTAGTGGTCCCTAAATAGTTTTTTTGTTGGCCAGGAACTTATTTTAATTACCTATCTTTCCCCTTTCTGACAAGTTGACTTTTTTTTTTTAAATGTCATGTTTAGATGTAGAAGTAAGAGATTAGAATCATAAATTTGAAATGGACAGTGCTGATTATTTTTCAATAGTAGCAAAAAAAGGCTTGAACATTTCTATATTTAGTCTCTCCATTTCTCATTCCAGGGGACTAAGGCCATATTCATCAAATAACATCCAACTTTTCTGTATAGCAATTAAGTTTTGCATATTGCTGGATGTCTTACTTCCTGGGGGAGATAAGTAACTGGAAAGTAAATTTCTCAGCATCTGGGTCTGCACCAACTACTGTTCATTTTCTAGAACAGGGGTCTTCAAACTTGACAGCTTTAAGACTTGTGGACTTCAACTCCCAGAATTCCTCCTCCAGTCATGTTAGCTCAGGAATTCTGGGTTGAAGTCCACAAGTCTTAAAGCTGTCAAGTTTGAAGACCCTTGTTTTAGAAGTATACCTGGGCTTAATGGCCTTCAAATGTGTTGGATTACAGTGACCATAATTCCATGTTTTGCAATTACTGTGCTTTGTAGAACCTATAGTCCAAATGCACAACAAATTCAAATTGAGGCATATTAGAAATCAAAGTTCAGAAACAGGGGATTGCCAAAACCCATATTTATTCATGATTTCCCACATTTCTTGATTTAGATTAGATTAGAAAGACTAAGAGTAAGAACAGCTCATACTAAAGTTTCTGTTTTTGTGCTCTGGGTCATTAAATGATCACATAAAATATTCACACTGACAAAGTTAGACCTCACTTACAGGGTAAAGTATTTTTTTGGGGGGGAATGGGAGCTAAGCCAACATCTGGAGTTAGATGACAGGCTACTCGAGAGATCTGAAGGAGAGAAAAGTACATATTGTAGTTTAGTTGGTCAATTATAATCAAAAGAGGCATTTTGCTATGTGTAGGATGATTAAGGGATTTTCCTAGTTAATAGCAGGATTCCATAGTTTCTCACATCAAATGTATACTAGTTTGGTACTGAAACAGAATAAAACTCATTAAAAAAACAATTTGTAAGATCTTAATGATCTGATAATTATACAGAGAAGTGAAGCTTTTAATATGCAGAAAATGTGACTCATGAATTGTGTTAATAACGTTCAAAAATTAGAAAATAAAGTGTTATGTTTTAAAAACAGTGAATGGGTATAAGCATGAAGTTGCCACATCATTACCAAAAAAACAACAACAACCACTCTGAGTCTGACAGGTAGGCTAAGATTGACAGCTGAGCCATAGTTCAATTGCCTGGTAGGCACATTTTTCATTTTAGTTGCAAGGCCAAACTGGCACAGCAGCTGGAGACTTTGCTGTAACCTGTCTTTGCATCAACACATCCTTCCTTCTCATGAGTGACTAAGCCCTGTTGCATTTGTTTCAATGGGACAAAATCATTTGATTTTACCTGGGCCGGGCCAGATATACTTTCACACTTCAGTATTGATACCACAATATACTTTTAAATAACATTAACTCCATATGTATGCTGCAGAATGACAAATATGGGGTTCCTATCTGTGGACTGTGTGAACTCTAGTTGTTTGTCTTTTAAATTAGGTCACAAACAATATGATCGAATTTCTGGGACATTGTTTCCCAACCTCAGCAATTTTTAAATGTGCAGATTTAAACTCCCACAATTCCCTATCCAATTGGAATTCTGGGAGTTGAAGTCTACATATATGAAAGTTGCTGAGATTGAGAAACACTGCTCTGGGATCATACAGCTTTGATTTATTTACTTTATTTACTTTCTCTGTATATAAACATGATAGTGAAATGCTACGTACTAAGTGCCTCAGGGATTAAACCATGAACAATTATGAAGTTGTAGCTGAAAAACTGTTCCTTAGGGCAAGAACAAAGAGAGAAAAAGTAGGCTTTTGCATTCTGGTGCTCCTAATTTTTGCCTTATTTATTTTTGTTTGTTTCCCTAAGCTCATGCACAGGTAGTCTTTGACTTATGACCATTTGTTTAACAATGGTTTGAAGTAGTAGTGGGATTCAAATTTTTTAACAACCAGTTCTGTGGGTGTGGCTAAGTGGGCATGGCTAGGTGGGCATGGCCATGTGATTCTTTTCTTTTTCTTTCTTTTTTTTTTTGCAGCATCCCCCCTCCTCAGTTTTTTTTTTGCTTCCTGGGCCTCAGGGAAACCTCCTGGGGGGCATTTTTGCTCCCAGAAGGCTTCCCTGGGACCCAGAAAGGCAAAAAATGGTGTGCGGGGAGGCCCCCCACAGCACACCCACACCCGTGTGCCCCTTTTTGCCTCCTGGGCCTGAGGGAAGCCTCCTGGGTGAAGCAGTGAGGGGGATCCCGGCACAGCTGATCATCGGAACAGCTGACTGTCAGGAGGGGAAAAAAAAGAAATACCTTAAGGAGTGACTGGACAGGGGAGAACGCAGTCAGCAATGCTGGGCATGCATGCGATGTTGCGCATGCGCGATAAGGACTGACTGGGTGGGGAAGGGAGGGGTGGGTGGAGAGGGGCAGGGCCAGCCAAGGGCACAATTTGCTGGTTCTCTGAACTGCGCAGAATCAGAATCAGTTCTATAGAACCAGTCTGAACGGGTAGAATCCCGCCCCTGGTTTGAATTTATGGTGGCCTTGGAAAAACTGACTTACAACTCATCCTCAAAGGTATGGATGACATACCACCCCACGATCATGTGATTGCAATTTGGGTCCTTAGCAACCAGCTCACCTTTATGATTGTTGCAAGGTCTTGCAGTCATATGATCATGATTTGTTACCTTCCAAGCCAGCATCTGACAAGCAAAGCCAGATTGCTTAACTACCACATGATTTGCTTAACAACCATGGTGATTCACCTAATGACAATAAAAAGGGCAATAAATTTAGGTCCAGTCATGTGATGACTTGCTTAACTGCATTATTAGAAACTGAAATTTTGATTCCAATTGTGATGGCAAGTCCAGGACTACCTGAAATCAGGGGTGGGTTTCTACCAGTTCTGTCCACCTCTGTAGAACTGGTAGCTCTGAAGAGCAGCAGGCATAGAACCGGTTCTATGTCTGCTGATGTTTTTGCCTACCCGCCCACCCGGGCTCTTACCTGATCTTTATTTCCTGATTTTTCAACTTCAGCTGCCGAACGAGGCACAGCTGCAATTAAAAAAAACAAGAAAAGAGGGCTGTTTCAAAGGCTGCTTCTCTGCACGCAGTGTGCTAATGACGATTAACAGGCGCGTGGCTCACAGCGGGCAGGGAAGCTCGTAAATCCTGAACCGGTAGTTAACCCTGTCATATCCCACCCCTGCCTGTAATGTAATAGGCCTAGGCCTGGCAAGGTGGCTAGCCAGTCATCATTTTAGTGCAGCTCTTTGTTTTTCTAAACAGCACCAAGCACGAGTTTTTACTTACAGAATAACTCCGAACTACTTCATAGAAACTTTTCTGTGGTTGGTTGATAAGCCTGCAATGCTAATGTGTGACTAATCTGTGATTATAAATTTGGATAAAGGCCTTTTTTAAACTGCAATTTAATCTGAAGACAACCCAGAATATGTCTTAAAGAACATGGCTTCTATTCATAGTAGCTGACTTTAATATAAATGAGAGGAACATAATGAGAGTCAATATTCCTTAATGTGTCAGAGTCTTTTACTGGAGGGAACATAGCAATAGCCGTTTAGTCTTATATACCACCCTACAACACTTTACAATACTCTGTGATTTTCAGTGTAGAAGCATTATTTGCATATTGCCCCCAACAATCTGGGGTCCCATTTTACCAACCTTGGAA
Source organism: Notechis scutatus (assembly GCF_049901735.1). Classification (NCBI taxonomy): domain Eukaryota; kingdom Metazoa; phylum Chordata; class Lepidosauria; order Squamata; family Elapidae; genus Notechis; species Notechis scutatus. Next base: position 92,603,092 of record NC_142011.1, on the reverse strand, counting down.
GGATGGAAGTTTGAGTTAACTTTGAGCTCTATCAGGATCGAACTACAGGCTATGGGCAGAGTTTGTCTGCAATACTGCATTTTAACCACTGCACCACCAGGGCTCATACCTGTAGAAAGGCAAGATTCAAAAGTTTAAATGGACAAAGGACTGGGTATCATATTTTTCTGTTGTTCTTTTTTAATCAAAATCTTATATCAACCAGAATGAGGAATGACCCATCCAGTTTGATAGGTGTAGCTAAATAAATTGCATATATTTTCCCCACATGTACGAAAGACTGTGTTCTAGCATCATGTTAGTTTATGATTTTTTTTCATGCTAATGTCATCTTCTTCTCTGAAAATGAATTTCAGGATGTTTACTTGCTCTGAATGTCTCTCAAATATGGACAGGTGTTTCCTGAGATCTGAGAAAATGAAAAGAATTGTATAATTGTACCAAGAATTGTATAATTCTAACAAGAACAATATTTAGTGAGTCAGCTATATGTAGAATATACATTTGTTACATTCAGGATCCACAGCATGCTTATAGGTATCTAAGGTACAAATTTCAGGCATGATTTGCCCACCTATTCAGTTAATTAAAGGAATACAAAATCATGTTTACGTCTATATGAATGCTGAGCTAATTAACCTGATTAAACTGAGAAGAGAATCCATCATATATAAGTGTCTATATTTATACAGTTTATAGTATGCTCTAGATTGGGATAAATGGGTAGAACTCATTGTGAACTTTAATGCTATTGAAATGATTGTAAGAATAATGAGGACTGTCTGATTTAAACATCTGGTATTTTTCTAGTTTGCTAACACTATAAATGGAAAAGTCAGTGCTTTTATTTTTGCTTCATAGATACAAATCTGATTCAACTGAAGCCTCACCACACACAGATATAGCAGGTTCCTTAAAAGCTGAAAAATAAACCATTACTGCAACTGAAATGGAAATACCAAGTAAAAAAATATTCTGAAATTTTCCATTGTTGTTACATAGTGCCAGTTACACAAAACATCTACTGAAACCCACAGTACTGTTCTTCAGGGCAATAATGCTATGTATAGAGACTAAATTCTCTAGAATATAATGTATTACAGGGGTATTTTCTACATCAGTTCTAAAAGAAACAGGATTCAAACTAATGTAAATAATAATTTTATAGTATAGCAATCAATGAAATGGTCAATAATGAATTATACCTCTGAAAGATTTACAGTTCACCAGATCAATGTGGTATAATCTGAACTAGTTTGATTAGTTTAAAGATTTTCCTGGGTATATATTTTGTGTTTTGGAAATTGTTCAGAATCACATAACTTCTGTTTTAAAATGTTGGTATTTAAAACAATAAACTTACTTTATACTAGTCCTTGTTTCTGAAATTATTACAAATGAAGTAGGTGACTGGAGAATCAAAGATGGATAGTGGGTTCAGGATTCTAAGCCATCATTTTTTAATTACAGTTTATTTATTAAATCACAACTGACATGGTTAAAAAAACATAGATGATCATAAATTTTGTTTAGAGTGGCTATTTGCATAAAGCTGCTAAGTGAAAACAAAACAAGCCGTCTAAACCTAGCTAAACTTATGAAGGCTCTACTCCAGGGGTATCAAACTCACATCCTCACGGTGGCATCACATGATGTATCGGGACTTTTTCCCCCTTTACTAAATTGGGCATGAGCATGGCCAGTGCATGACACATCTGGCCTGTGGGTTGGGAGTTTGACGACAACCCTGCTCTACTGCACTCAGATTATTTTCCATTTTCCATTGGAAAAGGAAATGATGCTTGTAGTTTGCTCATCATAGTTAGCTATACTCTGATTTATTTGGTTTAGCACAATGTATAATCTTAGCTATTATTGCTTGTTGACCAGGCTTTACAGCTTAGCTTTTTATGGGTATGAAGCCAATAGTAGTGTTATCAATATAACATAGTTAATACCTTACAAGTAGGTGTAAACCAGGTTAGTGTATTCATAATTGCTTGGATATGATTGAATCTGGCTCCTTCCTTTATTCCACTTCTACCCTAACCTTTCTTTTTAAATTAAATCGACAAATTGCTTTAATAGGCAAAAGGAAGAAGTGGCTTCTGCCTCCTTAGCATTTTTTCCTGTATATTCTTTTTTTTTTAATGAAAATTTGCTGTGAATTAGCACATATTATTCTTCATTACATTCATATGCAACAAAGTGATCAGAAAAACTATCTTGTTTTCCGAAAAGTAGGAAATCCTCTAAAATTATTTGAATGAAGGTCCATCATTTGAATTCTAAATTGGGAGCATCCTGCTCAGGGAAATTTTCTTCAAAAATGAAATATGTTGAATAATTAAGAAAAGTCCTGAAGTTTGTTCTGAAGTCTTTGAGTCTCTAATTTTTGCTCCTTATAGTTGATTCCTAGATTACTGGGAGAATACCTGGACTACTAAAAAAAACACCACCACCAATGGAGAATACCAGTATGGAAACTTCATTTCAATCTGATGTAGCAAAGCAACAAAAAAACATACATAAAAATTACTGGATATGTTACCCTCCGAATGGGATAGACCACAATTCTATTAATCTCCAGTTATTATAGTTACTGTCACTTTGGTTGTAGATCATGAAGCCTGTTCCTGGGCAAGACTCTTATTGCTTAATAATAAGATTAATAAGATTAATTGCTTAATAAGACAAGATTATTATTTTTTTAGCAGGAGTCTGGAGTTACTCAAAATGCGTATATAATTAGAATAATTTTGTTGTTTCAGCCTTTGCAGCAGGAAAGGGAAGAATCATTAATTAATCATTAGTCTAAAATCTACAACCTGCTTCAGACTGAAATTTTTGCCATCTGCTACAAATCTCTTTGAATGAAAACAGAAAACATTTCTGCAATGTAGGTAGGTAGTCACTCTGTGACTAACTATAATGCATTACACACTACCATTAATGTCAATCCTTTGTGTGTGTGTTTGTGCATGATTCACAACCTAATCAAAGAGGATAATTTGATATTCCAGGGTTCCTCCTTATTGCCTTTGTTTAAATAACACTGGGCAAACAGTATCTCTTTGCCAAAACGGATTCTGACAATGTTGTATCAACTTTAGCTATCTTGTACCAATCTTTTCCATGAAAATTTGCCATGTTTATGAAGACTTAAACATTAAGCATGCCAATTCCAAATATGCCAATCTTAAGCTTGCCAATCTCAAATACATGTTCCATTATTTATAAAGTGATGATGAAGACATTTCATGCAGTCTATGGAAGATAAGGAAGAGAAATGAAAATTTTTGTAATGAGGGTAAAACAATTAGAAACCAAGAATCAATCATTTCCAATCTTTTATTTATTCATTCAATTTAGGTGCCACCTGCCACCCAAGTACAGACTACATCTGGGCAGCTCATAGCATTTCCTTTTTGTGGATGAGACATGGTTGAACACACATAAAGCTGAGAGAGGTGCAGTATGGATAAGAACAAGTTCTGTTTGCTGGAATTAATATTTTTGGAGAAGCGAGCGAGAGAGAGAGATCAAGGAGCTGATCATGGACATGAGGGTATAGGAATCCCCTTCCCCCAGAATGAAATATTTTGGGGGATATTAAAAGAGGCAGAACATTATATTTCCCCAAAGGAGAAATTGAGAAATATGTTCTTAAAGGCAACCCCAGTCTTTCTGCATAGTAAAACAACCTCCAGCAGATGCCTGAAGTCTTTAGAGATGGATATTTTGTGCCCATTAAAAAATCAGTCCAGCCTATTCACAAACAAAACACCTACATCTCCAGTGATGGGATTAAAATTTGTACCCCCTACCCAAATTCTAAGAACAGGACATGACCTTTAGGTCATAATAGGTTTAATCCACCACCACTAGAACAGCAAAAGACACCAGGCTCACTACATTGCACAACCTCCTGCAGCAACTCAGAACCCTATAAAAATCTATGTACTCATCAAACCAATTTGCCAGCTGTCCCAGAGCCACATGCTGTTGTTGGTTCTATTCATCCACAAACAGAATCCTTCTTTCCAATCAGCCTCCATTTTATTTGCAGCGTCTTTCTCCCGGCTTGGAACCAGACTGGATTTTCTTTCCAACAAGGGGTTGAAGTCATACAGCTCTCCAGTTATTTATTACCCAACTATAGCTACCAGGATACAGATGGAACTAAATAATACATTCTATTGGATCTGGTAACTACTCTTTTGTTGGCTTTCTTTCCTGCATTTTTTCCAGTCTTTTCCTCCACGGGAATTATGAAAGTGAGGTGCAATGGAACAGAAAATCAGTCCGATGCAGAGGGCTGTCTGATTTAGAAGCAAAGAAAATGATGTTAGTGTTTTGAGTTATTGTCCTGCTTGCTTAGAGAACGACAGCAAAAGCAACCTAGAAAGAGACAAAGTTATAATCTATTCTTGGGTCATGTGTTCTGTGACCATCTTTTTAAAAATCATTATGAACCATTTACATTTAAAGATTAATCACTTGTTTAATATATTTAAATCAGGAATCTTACTTATGGATATGTTGCCAAGTAACAAAGTCCTTTAGGCATGTTACTAATAATAAGAACACATGAGACTATTTTCAAAACAAGAAATCCATATGGGCAAATTATGATAAGCATTCCACATTATTTTAAACAGGTATATTTCTAAATGGATGATCTCAGCTCAAAACACACACTTCTAGATGAATTTTGATACACTCTAGAAGTACGTACTTATGTTGAAATCTAATGAATATCTATGCTATGATTCCTACGTCTGCAACTATGTGATAATGAAATCCATATTCTGAAACAAATGAAAAATACACTGATAAAAAGAACAGATACCCCAACAGCTCCCCATCTTCAGCAATCAAAACCTATTTATTCACTCAAATTCTTCCTGGTAAAAAAAATTATAAAAACAAAACAAACAAACAACAACAAAAACCCAAAGAGCTATCAGGAAACTCCAGAACTTGGAACCACCACATAGGCATCTGCACAGAAGAGTCTAAGATAAATGTGTCCCTTGGTAGGTTACACTGGATAGCTAACGGTGTTTCATGCTCATGCTGGCTCCTATTTCCTTTTCTGCATTAATTCTGAGGAAAAAGTGATGTCATGCTTCTCAGCTGTCATGATACTTCCAAGTATCAAGATTTCACCATTACTTTTTTTAAAATTAAAAATGAAGAAGTACAGAATTCTTCAACTTCCTCATCTTATTCGTGCTTTTAAGAAAAAGTACTTCCATTGCAACATTTGGAATGATTTGGAGGCATTGGCCAATGTAATGAACAACACCATCCATTATTTCTCTGTTGCTCTCTCTATGATGAAATCTGGGGAAAATACCAATTCAGATAAACTTAAGGGATCCGGTGCAGAATGGTTGAGTTGCTTTCTTGAGGATGTGGTCCTACAGGACTTGTTAGCAATCTACTTGATACTTTTGCCAGTGTCTTTTAAATTCAGAAATATGCCTCTATGACTAAATTGTAGCATTGGTTTTAGTTCAACTTCGTATCTTTGCATGTAGCATTTCTATGTTATGTTATATAACCTGCAGTCACAACAATAAACTGATTACTTGCTTGTGAAGATTAAGATACTTGTTGTGACATTCTCTAAAACAGCCAGAGTCTTTATTTGCTGCCCACGTAAGGAGAGTATATGATAACAGATGGGAAGGTGCTGATGCTTTTTAAAAAATATTATTAGCCCTGCTGGTAAAAGACGCAGCATCCAAAAAGAAAAAAAGAAAAAAAAAGAGAGAGCAATATGGCTTAACAGTAGGGCTGATCTGGCTTCATTTTGATTATGTCAACAGAATGTAAGGAGATGGGGGTGGGCACCATCTCTCTAGGGAATTTGCTCATGAGAAAATAAAGGACAATCTGTTAAGATGCCTGTATAAATTAGCATAATAGCTAGGTTTATATTCAAGAATAAGAGAAGGTAAGAGGAAGAACTCATGCTGCATTTCAAAAAAATAATAATCTGTATTTAACCTGAGAGGGTTCTTCATGTGGAACATCTTGTAATCAATCCCAAATTAGTGGGTTTTATTAAATGCTGTGAATCATCTTAACAGCAGCATTACAGAGGAATAAATGTGATCCTGAGGTTTTAATTTGAACTGTATGTGATCTGATTTCAAACTTTGCCTGAGATAGCACAAGCAACCCAAGGTTCATCAGTTTTCAGGAAACAAAGGTGTCAGTTTTTTTTTTCCAAACTGGAAACACATCAGATCAATACAAAACTGAAAACAATTACTGTAATAATAAGAAAATTTAAACCTAGCAATAAATGATTAAAGTTGAATCATTCCATTGAAGCTGTTATGCATGATTTTTGAGGTCTGAATCTTTGAGAATGCTGGTGTTTGGAGGGAAAACACTAGCAAATGCCAGCATACTGCAAAGTTCAGGGCACTGCTGTTCACCGGGGTTTTGTCAGATTTGAAGTCTGTTTTTACAGTGTTCAGGAGGATTTCCCCTCCCAGCATGGTGGGGGAGGAAAAAGATCTCTCTCTGTGCATTGGGGAAATGGACCTCAAATCCAACATCCCCTCTACATGTAACCTTCCCTGTTGACTCTCTAGCAGAGAATATTATAAATAGTAATCACATGATTGCAGGATAGGTAGCAATGGGTCATAACTGCCAAGCATCTCAGATACACTGTATTTATGTGACCTGGGAAGGCAGGAATTTTTACGGTGGCTGGAAATGCTTTATGGGTCATAAAACATCTGTTTTGAGGCAGTTGTGACTGCAAATGGTTGTTACATGACCAGTAATAAGTTGAGGACTACCTGTGCTGATATTGAACCCTGAACCGATGAATGATCTCACCCAACAGTTTCATTTAGATGTTAAAATATGTCTAGTAGGATATATGAATCAGAATACAGAATAATAGAGTCGGAGGTCTTTTAGTCCAACCCACTGCTCAAGCAGATCTTATATCATTTCAGGTTATAAAGGTATAGGTTTAGTTTGGCAAGATTAGATGTAAGCAAATAAAGAACTGAACTCAATTGCATTTTTGCTGTTTCCATCTCTGGCCTTTGGCCTGAGATCAACCTTGCCAAACTTCAGCTATCACCTTCTAAGCTATTAGATAGAGATTATAGGGAGTGGTTACCCTGAATTTTTCCCCCTTCCCATTTCCAGCTCAGGACTGCCCAGTCTTTTAATACAGGTGTCTCTGGGGAAAATCTGGGTTGCTCAAACTCTCCACGTGCAGACTGCCTGCTGTTGGCTTGATTGGATTCATCTGTTGTTTGCACAAGACAGACAACTCTCTTTTGCAAAATTTTAGCTTTCCCTCCCACTACAAGTAGAAGGTGCTGTGCAGATGCACACTACCAATTGGTTTGATGCAAGTGAGACAGTATGTGACAAGTGTCACATTTAATTTGACCCTAGCAGCTAGAATATTACAATTGTAGAAGCGCTCGCTTCTAGGAAAATGTCCTTGGTTTTAATTAGTCCCCTGAGCAAGTCATTCTTCTAGGATAGAGGAAGTAGCTCCATTGAGCAAGAAGCATTATAATGCTGATTTCACGAGAAACTGAGGTAGCCAGAAAGTAAAAAGTTCTAAAGTTTAAATTTTTTTAAAAAGGAAATGATCTGGAATTTACATATTCCCTAAACAAATTCCTTATTTAAGTATAATGGCATTGTCATCTTATAGGCACTCTGATGAGGATTTTTTCTATGATGTTACCAACTAGAACTAGACTAACAGAGTTGGAAGGGACCTTGGAGGTTGTCTAGTCCAACTCCCTGCTTAGGCAGGAAACCCTACACCACTTCAGACAAATGGTTACCCAGTCTCTTCTTAAAAACTTCCAGTGTTGGAGCATTCACAATTTCTGGAGGCAAATTGTGTTCTAACTGTCAGGAAATTCCTCCTTAGTTCTAAGTTGCTTCTCTCCTTGATTAGTTTCCACCCATTGCTTCTTGTCCTACCCTCAGGTGTTTTGGAGAATAGCTTGACTCCTTCTTCTTTGTGGCAGCCCCATAAGATATTGGAACACTGCTATCATGTCACTTCTAGTTCTTCTTTTCATCAAACTAGACATACCCAGTTCCTGCAACCATTCTTCATATGTTTTAGCCTCCAGTCCTCTAATCATCTTTGTTGCTCTTCTCTGTACTCTTTCTAGAGCAGGGGTGGGCAAACTATGGCCCGCGGGCCACATCCAGCCCATTGGTCTGTCCAATCCGGCCCGCCCCTGAAAAAAAATCGCTGGGCGTGGCGTATTGCCCTGTGCCGCGTAGCCCCCAAAGCTGCAAAACAGTGCGGAGCGCTCTCGGGGTAGGAAAGAAAAGAACTTTGCAAAGGCCTCAGCTGGGAGTTCGAAATCACCTTCGAGTGCAACCTCTCCGAAGGTGAGTCCCGGCCGATCCCCCCTTTTTTTCCGGGGCTTCCAGGCTTAAACTTTGCAAAGGAAAAGTTTGCAGGCTGGAGCGTCTTCCCGCCGAGGAGCGGGAAGGGTTCCGCCCGGCGGGTGGGCGGGCTGCTTAAACTTTGCTCGGGCAGCACTTTAAAAGCCTGCTCCCAGCACCCGAGCAACTTCCCAGAAACTTTCGGCTTCCTTTTAACTTGCGGGCGCTCGTGCCTGGCCCCAAGCCGCGCGGCAGAGGGGAAGCCCAGCGGGCGGGCGGGCTGCTTGGAGGAGGCGACCCGGTGGTGCTCCAGCAGCAGCAACAGGCAGTTCTGCCCGGGCTCCACTGTCCGGCTGTCCGGCTGGGGCTGTCAGGAGTTGCTACCGCCGGCGCAGCTCCGCACGGCTCCAGTCCCGCATTGCCTTGGGAAGGAAAAGGCAAAACCAGGAGCCACTGAGCCTGAGCCTCCGGTGCCGCTGCTCCCGTTGCAAAGCACCGCCGCGGCTCTTCCTTTTTGCCTTTCCCTTCCCGAGGCAACGCGGGACTGGAGCCGTGCGGAGCCGCGCCGGCGGTAGCAACTCCTGACTCAGGGGGCCTCCGAGGGGAGGGGAAGGAGGAGAAGAGGGGGGGAAGGGGGGGGCGATTCCCAAAAAAATCTTGTGCTGACCCAGCCCGTCTGTCAAATTTTAAAAGTCAATGCGGCCCCCGAGCCAAAAAGTTTGCCCACCCCTGTTCTAGAGTCTCCAGACCTTTTTTACATCATGGCGACCAAAACTGGAGGTAGTATTCAAAGTGTGGCCTTACCAAGGCATTATGTAGTGGTATTAACACTTCCTGTGATCTTGATTCTATCCCTCTGTTTATGCAGCCTAGAACTGTGCTGGCTTTTTTGGCAGCTGCTGCACACTGCTGGTTCATATTTAAATGATTGTCCACTAGGACTCCAAGATCCCTCTCACAGTTACTACTATTGACCAAGGTACCACATATACTGTACATTTTGTTTTTCTTGCCTAAATGTAGAATGTAGAAATGTAGCTTTTTGGAATATGCTTTTCCCTGGTATAGTAGATACCATTGGGACTCATCTCCTTGTGTCTATTATCCTTTTTTTTAATGTGTCAAAGGAAAAAAAAAAGTTTCTAAAGGAAGACCATTCATATGGTAATGAAAGAGGCAGAAAGAACTGGAAACATGCTTCAAACATTTGATCTAGCTACTGAGCAATCAGTTTCCACACTTAAGGAATAATAGAATAACAGAGTTGGAAGAGATGTTGGAGATCTTCTACTCCAACCTCCTGCACAAGCATATACCATTCTATTTATTTTTATTTTATTTATTTGATTTGCCAATTGTTTACAAGACAATAAGTATAAATGTATACATAGTTGTGAATACATGAAATGGCAATTATTCTAGACAAATGGCTGTCCAATCTCTTCTAAAAAAACCTCCAGTGATGTAGCACCCATAAATTCTGAAGGCAAGCTGTTCCACTGGTTAATTGTTTTCATGGTCAGGAAATTTCTCCTTAGTTCTAGGTTAATTTTCTCCTTGAATAGTTTCCTTTCATTGCTTCTTATCCTGCCTTCTGGTGCTTTGGAAAATAGGTTGATCCCCTCTTCTTTGTCACAGCCCCTGAAATATTGGAACACTGCAGTCGTATCATCCCTAGCGCTTTTCACTAGTCTAGACATACCCAATCCCTGCAACCATTCTTCATATGTTTTAGCCTCCAAATCATGTTTATTGCTCTTCTCTGCACTCTTTCCAGAGCCTCAACATATTTTGTATATTGTGATAACCAAAACTGGATGCAATATTCCAAGTGTGGTCTTAGCAAGGCACTATAAAATGGTACTAACACTTCATGTGATCTTGATTCTATCCTTTTGTTAATGCAGCCTAAGGTTGCATTGCATTTTTTTGGCAGCTGCAACACACTTCTGACTCATATTCAAGGGATTGTCTAGTAAGATTCCTACATCTCTCCCCTACTTGCTGCTATTGAGCCACTTTCCACCAATTCTATACCTGTGCATTTGGTTTTTCTCACCTATGTATAAAACCTTACTTTTCTCACTGTTGAATTTCATTTTGTTAGATAGGGTCCAGTGTTCAAGTCTGTTGAGATCCTTCTGGGTTTTGAGCCTATTTTCTGAGGTTCTGGCTATTTCCTCCAGCTTGGTGTCATCTGCAAATATGAAAAGTTCTCTTTCTATTCCTTCTTCTAAATCATTTAGGAAGATATTGAAGAGTACTGAGCCTAAGACAGAACTTTAGGGTACCCCACTGCTTACTTTCCTCCATGTAGATGTAGTTCCATTAAGGACTACACATTGTTAGTAGTTTTTGTAAAGAGATTTTCAGCTCTGATATAAATACTATAACTAAAGTTAGACCCTTGTTAGAAAATGTGCAGAAGGATACATTACAGCCAGGGAGCAAAAACAATTAATATATATTAGAAATAATCTCAATATGATGATGGCTTCCAAGAAGCACAAAGGTACTGAATGGTCCTTAGAAATGCAGTTAATCCACAAAACAAAATTTGGTAGAGTATCTTGCAGACAAAGAAAAAGGCTTCTTAGAAGTTTGGATCAACTGGGCAATTATTTCTGCTTCAGCCCTTGCTAGCTATAAGTAAGTATTTAAATATATATCTTGGCTCAGGATTAGGTAGTGCCAACTATTGCTTCAGTCTTAGTTACTTATTTTGTGGGATCTATCCCATTAGGGTAAAGAGGTCAAATAAATTGCAATCAAAGTAAATTTTTGAAATGCTATGTGCAGCACATTGTACAAATCATGACTGCTGGAAGGTACTGTATGTAGACTTTTAATTTAATAAACATAGTTCTCAGCATACGACTGTAAAGAAGCCTGCCTATTATGATCATATGTCATGACAGCTGATTTTTATGATTCCCTCGCCCCCGCTGGTGGTTGTTTTGTTATTTAGTGCTAATCGTTGAACTGAATCCATATCTAAGAGCCAATTCTCAATGAGGTGATAGCAGATGTGACTAGCCTGAACCATGTTTCGAGGTTTACCAGATGAAATACAGAAATATAGAGTGCTGGCATCTCAAGCAGAACATTAGACAAGGACTTCCTCTTCATGGTTTTCTACCTTGTGTATGGAAGAGCATTCATTCAACTTTGCCATGGTGGCAGGCTCTAGGTTACAGCAAGTAGAGTTAATGCCACTGAATGGACAGAGGACGCCTAGTCCTTCATAGCACCAGGAGCCACACTGGACAGATCACAGTGACAGCATGGTGAGCTTTTTCTGGATGCTTCCCTTTTGCAAAAGAAAAAGAGGAATGGAAGTACAGCACATTTCAACATGATTGTGGATCACTTCCAAACAACTTTAGAGCTTAAATAAGGAAAGCACTTCATCATCACAATTACTGCAGAAAAGAAAATGATCTTCTTTGGGTTTTTAATATTAGGAGAGATATAAGTATTGTTGAGCTCATTTTCCCTTTGACACCTTTGTCTAGGAAATGAGCAGTTAAAACAATACATCCTTCTTTCTTATTAAAAAAAAGGTTATTACAGTGGTGCTACCAGGAAAAGATATTATTTAATTTGCTTTGTGCAGCCAATGTCAAAAATAGGTGGGGAATGTTCTTCCGTTTCTCTCTTCTTGCCCTTCTCTTTGTCTTTTTATATTCTCCTCTGTGCCCAATTTCTCTATTTTTATTCTTTTGCTCTCACTTTCAGTTGACGGCAACCAAACGGCAAGTGAAGTCAGGATAAAGCAGAGCATAGGATCAAATGAAGGCTGAAAAATGTGGTTGTTCCACTTAGGGCACAAGGAAAGGGAAAGGAGTCCCTCACTGCTAGGCTATGGCTGCGACATGAGTTTAGGAGTGGGTCTTTATTGATCATAAGGGGCAAGTAGGAAAGTCAATGATATTTCTGGTGCCAGGAAAACTGGCCATTTTAATTCATTGTTCATATGGGATATGTAGTAATGCCCATGCACTTCACTATTTAAATTTGGCTTCTTCCTAATACAGGAGTCTCCAGTCACCCAAGCTTTCTTTTTTTAAAATCACTTCTGCAAATTGCTAATATTATTGTTTCATGGAGTGAAAATAGTTGCAGCGCATGGGGTATTCTCATTTGTTTCAGTGGCTGGGTTTTATCTGCAATTATTTCTGACTTGAAAAATCAGTCCAGTGAAAGACAACAGAACCTATTGTTGACATTTATATGACTGGACCTCCTCCCAAAGCGGTCTCAGGAAAGAAGGATTAGTCTCTGAGAGTAAACATTAGGCTGCCAAATTTTAATTTGCAACAGGTTGTTAATTTTGAGAATAAAATATCAGACTCAGTCTGTATTTATGGGTCAATTTTCTTCCCTTTCTTCACAGAGAACCTAGCTGTATAGCATGCTCTCTGTGCTACATTCAGTTCTCATTGACTTTCCAATATTCATTTGCTTGGCTCAGCGGTTTAACTGTCTTTCATATGTAAAGCATCTTTAAATGGATCTCTGGGGAACCTTTGATAGCAATATGGATTCTTCCTTGTACCTACTTTTTGCAAAATCCTTTCATAGTGGCATTGAACAGACGGCAGTAGCCAAGGGCACCTATCCTAACAATAAACCTAGTCTATTTCTGTCATGTTTTTAAATCCCATGTGTAATTGATCCTTACCTTTCCAGTAAACCAGCTATCACATCTTTCTAATAGTACCTACAGAATGAGATTTCTCCCGGCAAATATTTCTTTCTGTGGCAAATGAACAGGATTTTATGGTTTTAACCTGTAATTTTATATGGCTTTATTCATTTGTTTGACTGTGTCACACTTCAGGAGTTCTTTGAATGCAAAATACAAATAAAATCCTAAATAAATGGACAAATAAATATTTCTTGTTTGAATGGAATCCTTTTTTTGAGTTAGAAATTGTGTAGTTAAATATGTTTCTTGTTAAAAGCTAAATGTCTATAGGCTAAAGGTAAAGCATATGATAGCTGTCTGAAAAACATGTTTAATGATCGATGTGTTCTATAAGTTGGATATATGCTGTCAGAAATGAACACTATTAATATCAGCAATCTGAAATCATTCCAATATTAAGCTGCTATTTATTGATTCATGTATTGATGCAGACACATATATACTGAATTCTTACACTTCAAGTGTTACTATACATAGGATGAGGAATGAATATCAGGTATGTTCACCATATTGAGTTATTTATAAAAATAATAAAGTTGGGATAAAAGAAACTATAAATAAATAAATGACTGCAGCACAGTCCCTATTTAAAAAAGAACAATTGCACAGAAGAACCATCATTTAGTATTCCTGGTTCTTACAGCTGGCATGTCATGGCAAGTTGCCTGCCAGTGCCATTGTATTCTTACCTCCTATTATTAGGCACTATCCATGTATTGATTTCACACTGTTCATATATATGAAGACGAGCAGATTACATACTTCCTTTGAGCAAAGGTAATTTATTTGGAACTTTAAAACAATTTCACATCTAGGAGAGTTTGCAAACACACACACACACACGCAAAGACAGAGAATTCTGTTTTGCATTCTGTACTTCCATTGTTTAGATATTCCTCCAAAATTTGGTAAAAAGAATGATCAGGATCTTGCCCATTTGAAAAAGATAAGGATCTGTGGGTGAATAATAGGTATAACTGAGGGATGCTTTAGCGAGAAGAATGGACATTTATATTTTGATATTCTGAGATTTCTATATTTAGATACCTGCTTCTGAAATCATAGAATACCTGGATGAATGTATGAATATGGGATGAATTTGTTATTATAAGTGTGAATGTGCTGGAAAAAAAAAACTGAGTGTAATGCTGAAAAGGACATGCGGCTGTATGAAACATATGATTGCTCCAGTGGTGGGGTGCTGCCGGTTCAGACCGGTTTGCCCGTACCAGTAATTCTGACCACTGGCTAGGCCCACCCACCTGTCCCTGTGCTATCCCATCCTATATATCTCACTCATTGGCTCACTCACCCTGCCTACGCAGCCCAGCTGATTTCTGTGCCCCACCCACTCTACTCACTGCAGCTGCCCAAGAAGGTGTGCTGAAAGCTGCATGCATGAAATCGCTGTGTGTTTGGTTCTGCACTAGACAAACCAGTTGTTAAAGTACGTGAAGCCGACCTCTGGATTGCAGTCATATTAATAAGAGAGAGATCATCAGTTTAATTTTTAGGATGGGAACAGACTAAATGAAAACACCTTGTAATGGAATACAGTATATGTTTCTGAAAAGAGATGGAGATATGTGACAAAAAATTCTGTAACAATCGGAAATAAGTGCTTAGTTATGATGGAGTGCACACTAAGATTATAGATCTATGTTGATGGAGCAGTGACAAGAGCTGATTGACATGTAGACGTGACTTCTAAAATGTAAGCACCTGGTTCTTTCCCACATACATTTTTTTTCTAGGAGAAATTTGCTGACAGTGACAACAATCAATCAGTGGAACGGTTTATCTTCAGAACATGTGGATGTTTTAAGAGACTAAGCAGTCGTTTGTTTGAAATAGTATAGGATCTCCTGCTTGAGCAAGGGGTTGGACTAGAACAGGGGTGTCAAACTGGATTTCTTTGAGAGCTGGATCAGCACCATAGTTCTGCGCGAGGGGGGCGGGGGGTGGGGGGGCGGGATGGATGTCTTCTGCAGCACTCTGCCAGCCAAAACGGGGAATGGAGGGAATGGAGGTCCCCCTGTGTCTCATTTTTACCTTCCATGGCTTCCTGCAACACTCTGCTGGACATTTTTAGGCCATTTTTTGGGCCGTTTTAAGGCCGTTTTCAGCTGACAGAGTGCTGCAGGAGGCCATGGAGGGTGAAAATGAAGCACAGAGGGGCTGCACGCAGCCCGTTTTAGTCACCAGAGGCACCACGGGCCGGTCTTTGATATTTCCAGGCCAGTCCCATGGGCCAGATTTAAGCACATTGATATAAATATACACATTTATATTTGTATGGGAATTGGTGGCATATCATTTTGATGATAAACAAATAAGCCACCCAGAGTCCCCTCAAAGCTAGATGGGTGGCAAACAAATTTAATAAAATAAATTTTCCCATTAATGAAAACATGATGGTTTTTTTTTTACAGATACTTCCACATGCATTAAATACGAAAGGCTTTGTGATCATAGAGGATCACATTTTCAGGTAGGTACATTTATATTTCATAGACTCATTAATACAGATTTAATTTTTGCCAGGACATTGTGCTATTGAGAAATTTTTGAATTATTTCTTTCTCCCCATTTTTTTTTAACAGTTCTCTTCGAATGTCTTTACAGTTGATCATTTTAGGCTGTTTTAAACATAAGGATAATGTTTGTTATTAATGTCATATTTTGCAAAGGCAGGTTTGGGTTTTGTAGCTGTTTCAATGTTTCTTTGGTTAAGAAGCAGGGCACAACTTTGTTTAAAGTAATACCGTTAAAAACTGTGTTAACTGAGTGCAATGGTGTGCAGGTACTGTCTGTCTATCAGATTAATTTCTTCTTTACTTTTACACAGGAGGGAATCTCCTTTGTAAAATGGCACTTGCAAACAAAAGACAGTATAGCAAATTAAATTTCTTAGTAATACAAGTCAAACCAATTTGTGAGAACCTTCCCTAAACTTTAAGACCGAAGAGTTGCAGTAATACAAAATAACCTTACAAGCAAAATTGCTAAGGGAAGAGATCCAAAAACAGACTGATGAGGACTGATAATGTTCAGTGGCCTTAAAAAGGAACAGTACAATGCTCAAAGTAGTGATATCAGCAGTGGAGAGGCAGGAAACCATGGGGAGGAGAATGGAATGTGGTGACTTGGAAGAGGACATGGCTGACTGGCACACAAACTGCTCAACAACATTTTGTTGCAGGTCCTATTTATATGCAAGTCCTATTATGTTTTGTACTATTCATTTTGGTCAAAGAGGGGTTTTTCCTCTCCTTTCTCTCCAATGATATACCTTCCATCAAACAAAAGGAAAGACCCTATTTTGGCCCAAGGCTTGAATTAAATCTGGGCAAGCAAATTGCTAACCACATACCAAAACTGGGTGGGACCATAACCCATAACAGTACAGAGACATCCCCTGTAGGCATGTAACTCCCTGCCCTAATGTGCTTCCTCCTACATGCTTTGTTCCTTCACTCACTCACTCACTTACTCACGCTTAGAGACAGACATTGCAACTGGATTCTGTTAATTTATTAAGCTTCTTGAGCTAGTTTTACTCCACTGAGTACAGAAGGGAAGAGGTTTCTTTTCTTTGACATTTCTTGCCTTCTCTGAATGTCCTAGAAAGTTTTTTTTGAGGAAAGCTTAAGAATGAATTATACAGAAATCATAGAGAGGGCTAAACGGAGCAATGCACAGATAGAAAATATCACAATGAAAATCTCAATAAAGGAAGTGGAAAAAAAAAGTTAAACAAAGGTTGACTTCTTCTAACAGATTCATTTAAGGGAAATCTGAGCTTAGGTTGTGGCCTTACAGAGGGACGAGGTGCAGCACTTTGCAACACAGTAGGAAAGTTGCAGGTTTTAAATCCAATCTGCTATATTTAGACAAAGAGTTTAAAAAGCATTTTTATATAATTCAAACATAAGCAAATCTGCTTATTATCCTCTCTGAAGGAAAAGAAGTAATCCCATATTTCCTTTAATTACATCTGTAGATTCAGAATCTTCCCTTAATTATCCTCTTTGCTACATATAAGACGGTAGGATTAAATGGTTATGTTGAACCAGAAGTTATTTAAAACATCACAATTTGTGGATGCGTTCCAGTGAAGTCTATTGTTAGATTGATAAATGGCCATGTTAAGTCCTTGCTTGGTTTTCAGGAGTGTCCTTAAAGAAATCTAAATGGGACTTCTTGAAGTTTGAGATCTTTATACATTTATTTATTTATAACTCACTTTTATTATTTTTATAAATAATTCAAGGTGGCAAACAAGCATAATTTTCCTTCCTCCTCCTACTTTCCCCACAGCAATAACCCTATGAGGTGTTTGGGGCTGGGAGAAGTGGCCCAAAGAAGTAGCCCACACAGCTGGCTTTCATGCCTAAAGTGGGACTAGAATTCATGAACTCCTGGTTTCTAAGATAGCATCTTAATCACTACACCTAACTGCCTCTCTAGTTAGCCAAAGATGGAGCTGCAAATAATGCCCTCCTACCCAATTACCACTTAAAGTGAATTGACCCCCAAGGTTGATTAAATCTGTTTGGCTCTTGAGGCAGAAAATAACAATAAATGTTTTTCTTTACATTGTAAAAGTTCTGATCTGAACAGTTCTGAACAGTTCCATATGTATTAGATTATGAAGGCACTCATTCAACTTACATATTTTACAGAGTCAGTGGTAGTATTCAACAGGTTCTGACCAGTTCTGGAGAACCGGTAGTGGAAATTTTGAGTAGTTCAGAGAACCAGCAAATGCCATCTCTGACTGGAGATGTTACAGTAGCCTTCCCCTGCCACACCCACCAAGCTGATAATAATAATCATACCCACAGAACTGATAATAATAAAAAAATGAATCCCACCATTGTACAGACTCATACTCTGTTAAGTGAATTTCCTTCAGTTACAGATGTGTTTAGAGTTATAGCCTAAGGCACTGAAATACTACATAGGTTGAAAATACTGAAGCTAGTGAGAATGATTTTGCATATTTATGATATAACAGCATAAAATAGAATTAGAACAAAATATCATCTCTCTCTCCCCACATCTTCTTGCTTTTTAATCACTCAGGTGATTTCCCATCCCTACCCCCAGAATAAATAGAGCAGTGAAGAAGTTACTTTCAGCCATTGAAAAAGTAGAAATTTCCTTCGTGAATGATTTTTACAATAAGTAAAGAGTATTTTCATGTAGGAAATGTTGAAAAATATAAGTAAAACATAGTAATATAAATTAAACCTACAAATGAAGTCATAGTCAGTGTAATTAACTCAAAATTGGATGGCTATTATATTATTTTTTGCATCTACCAAGAGGCGGGTAGCTGCATTTTGTAACACTTGGAATGGTGTGCATAGAGATAGTCCTTACTTAACAACCAGTCACTTAATGATGACCTGAAGTTATGATAGATTCTCCAAAAGCTACTTACAATCTGGCTTCAGAGTTCTAATGGCAGCATCTCCCTCCATGGTGACCGTGTTTCAGGCACTTGGTAACTGACTCACATTTATGGTTGCTTGCAGTGTTGTGGTCACATGACCATGATTTATTGTGGGGTGGGTTTTTTTGGCTGATTTCTGGCCTTTTCAGCTGTTTCTGGCAAAATAAGCACCCATAGGAATGAATGGCTTTCTTAATGATCATGGTGTTTGGTTAATGACCTGCAAAAAAAAAGTAACATTGGGTCAGTCCCTTGGATTCTTTGACTTAACAACCATCAGGACTTATTACAGACATTTTGGGCTCCATTATGGTTGCAAGTCAAGGACTACTTCAATTGCACATGAAATTATTAAAACACAAAATAACTATTCTGTTGCAGATGACTCAAAAGAAAACTATCTGTAAAATGGACTTTCATAACCTGGTTCCACCAAGTCAACTACAGCCAATTCTGGTTAATTATTGAAATTTGCCAGATGTTTGACAATTTCCTTAACTTCCACCTAATATGTAAGCTATTTTCTACTACAGTAAATCAGGGGTGGGATTCAAATTTTTAAACAACCGGTTCTATGGACGTGGCTTAGTTGGTGGGTGTAGCTTGGTGGTCATGTGACTGGCTGGGTGTGGCCAACTCAATATCACTCACATCGAGGCACGCATCTCCTCGCCTGGCCTCTCATAACTGTGGGGATGTTGCAACAGTCATAAGTGCGAAAAATGGTCATAAGCCACTGTTTTCAGTACCATTGTAACTTTGAATGGTCACTCCACACAAGCAAAGTACCAGCAAAGGAGGGGGAAAAAACTCCAGAGAAGTTCCTGAGACAAGAAGTCTAGTCCTGCCAAGAATGTAATAAGGGTTAACGGAGAAGCAGTTTCTGTAAGCAACACCAGAATGTTTCCTTCCTGCCTTCCTTACAGGATTAGGCCAGTAATTTCTTCTAACAACTGGTTCTCCGAACTGCTTAGAATGTTAACAACCAGTTCTTGTGAATAGGTGTGAACCGGTAGAATCCCACCCCTGCAGTAAATTCTACTGTAACTTAAGTCTACTGTAACTTAATTCAACTGTAACTGTAATTTTCTTGACTTAAGAAAATTTAAGGAGCAAAATAGCGACTCCACATACATCTATAACAAGTAACATCAGTACAAATTGTTTTGTGTCAGAAGCAAATGTGTCCAGCGGTTGTGACTGTGACATAAACCACAGGAAGCTTAAGCAAAAAAAAAAAAAAAAAAGCAAACGATTCACTCAGTATTTTCCAGTGTAATAACATCACATTGAAAATTCTGCTGAAACAGAACATCCAGAAGCTCCATTACTAATGGACACAGCAGGGGTTCCCACAATATTCAGAAGGGTTCAGATTTTCTCTTACATTTAATAGTTACAAGGTTTAGTAGAAAGAGTAAGAATTATTTCTTCGGTTTTCATGTCACTACTTGGATTTCTTTTAAAATTATTTTTGTTAATTATCATTAGCATTTTCCACCATATACTAATTAAGAACAAAAAGCAGCTGTGGGAAAAAAAGTCTTTGAAGCACTGTTTTAATTATCAGGTTGAGAAAGTTGGAAACTCTGACTTTCACCTTGAACAATATATGTATGGAAATCCTAGTGTTTCAAAAGTTTGGTTAACTTTTGGTGTTTGGTTTAAAAAATAATGCATAGCTATTCATGTGCCTTTGAATTAGTGTTGACTCCTGGTGATTGCCTGGATCGATCCCTGAAGGCTCTTGGCACTGCATGCTTCCTAGGGCTGAGAGAGAGTGACTGGCTCAAGGTTAGGCTTTGGGCCTAACCATTGCACCACACTCCCTTTATCATGTTTTAAAATACTCCTACAGTAATTCTATTTATTGGTGACACTGAAATGGTGCCATATGTAAATATCAGATAATGCATCTGGGTGTCTTTTAAAAAATACTCCATTTTCACATTTAAAAAAATATTCCTACTTCTGCTTTCAACATGATAAACTGATTTTTAAAAATGCAAGCAATACTCTTATACATGTACATTTTGAGTTTAAAAAGGAGGAAGCTAACTGAGTGGAGAAAATTTTTGGTCATGAATTATTTTTGTCTTTCAATTTTCTAAAATAACCTTATTAAGTCTAGGACATACTTTTATTCCATTTCACATTGTGAAGTTCTAGCAGTAAAATGAAGTGATATTAATTTAAATACACTGAGAAATAATGTATTTTACTGTTTGTTTGGGTTTTTTTGGTTCTTTTCTTTGTATTTAAGAAAAGGAAATTCCTGCATACAGAACCTTCATTTTTACCTTCACAATTGATTATGTGTCATTAAATCCAACTTGAATCTTAGCAACTACATAGATAGACCTTCCCAGCTTGGGCTTTAGGCCTTCCAATGGTGTACTGATCACCACTGCGATTGTGTCTTCTTCTCTTTCTACCTTTTCCATCATTATAAATTTCTCAAGAAAGCGAGGTCTTCATATACTGTAATATGTTTAAAATGTGATAATTTGAACCTCAACCTTTCGCCTTGGGAATTGTGGATTGATCTGTTCTATCATCGATTCGTCTGCTTTCTTGACTGTCCATGATATTCTCAGGATTCTTCGCCAATAGAAATATTCAAAAGTGTCAACATACTTCCAGTATTAAGTCTATTTTATCCCTTTCTGGTTGCACTCTACCTAGTTTTAGTCTCAAGCAAGTTGTGATGTCATTGGAAGATATTGTAATCATTCTGTTGCTATGGACGTATCACTTTCGGATTGCTGTTCAGCTTGTTATCATCTCCTCCCACCCCTCAGAGGAAGACAGTACCTGATCATCCTGCCCAGGTGATGGACCTACAAGTGTTCCATGAGGGGCTTGGGGTTCTCTCTAAAAATATGGTGGACAATTTGACCAAGAACTTAATTCCATGCTGGAATAGATAGATGACATGGGCCTTGAACTGCACTACTTCATGTGGCCTTTTCTTGCATACCAATCCAGGGTGCACTTTGGTTTATCAAGGAGCTCCATGAGATGAAGCAATAGAAGAGATGCCTAGAGTGCCACTGCAGGAAAAGGAGAAAATTTGATGTGGAACAAATTTAACTCTACGACTCCTTATGAGGTGGACAGCATTCTCTAAACTGTGAGTTTGGCCTCCTGCCTATTTGATTTAGATCCCCCTTGGTTATTCAAGACTGCCTGGGAGGTAAGATATATAGATAGCAACAGCACTTAGACTTATATACCACTTCATAGTGTTTACAGCCCTCTCTATGCAATTTACAGAGTCAATATATTGCCCCCAACAATTTGGGTCCTTTTTATCGACCTTGGAAGGATGGAAGACTGAGTCAAGCTTGAGCCTGGTGAGATTCAATCTGCCAAATTGCAGGCAGCCAGCAGTCAGCAGAAGAAGCCTGCAGTACTGCATTCTAACCACTGTGCCACCATGGCTCTTGGTTGTTGAGATAGTCCTCGACTTACAATAGTTCGTTTAAGGACCATTCAAAATTACAATGGCATTGAAAAAAATGACATGACTGTTTTTCACATGACTGTGGCAGCATCTCTATCGTCATGTGATCAACATTCAGACACTTGGCAACTGACTCATATTTATGACAGCTGCAGTGTCCTGGGGTCATGTGACCTTCTGACAAGCAAAGTCAACTGGAAAGCCAGATTCACTTTACAACTGTGTTACTAACTTAACAAGTACCATGATTCATTTAACAATGATGGCAAGAAAAGTCATAAAATGGGACAAAATTCACTTTAAAATGTCTTGCTTAGCAACAGAAATATTGGACTCAATTGTGATTGTAAGCTGAGGACTATCTGTAGTTGGGTCTACACAAATGGTGTCAGCTTCCTTGAGTGACAGGGTAGTACCTTTGGCCTTGAAGGAAGCAGTGGTGCATCATTTTCCCAATGTGATACTTACATTATATCAATGTCTCTACAGACAAGTCATTTACTAATTGTCACACTCTATGCTGCATCCTATAGTATTTTCTGCAATTAAAAAAATGTTAAAAACAGAAGTTAGAATGAAGAGAATCCCAGAGCTATCTTCCAGCATAATTTCCCCAAATTTTTCTTGTCTCCAAGTGCAAACCATAGAAAACAAAAATGGTAAATGGTTGGAGCCCACTTTGTAAAAGTAAGAATGGTCAGGCATGTCCTGGGAGGGATTATAAAACAGGGGGGCAACATTCAATATCTTGGAGCCTGTCCCATAATACCCATTTAGAATGGGCAAACCATTGACAGTGTCATGTTATATTCTCAGAATTCCAAATGTCTCCACCAGTTCCAAAACTACTAGGATTTCTGTTTTAGAACAAGCTATCAACAAGCTAGTAATCCCTATTAGTAGAGGGATTATAAAAACAAACAAACAAAAACCCACTCAGAGAACAAACATCAAAATATTTATTTGAAATACTTTTAAGAAAAACATTATAGCGTATATAAATCCTTTACTTCTATAGGATGTGTATCTATATCTGTATCTGTATCTTTATCTCTATAGCATAGCATAGCATAGCATAGCATAGCATAGCATAGCATGGAGGTAGTTTTTGACAACTGGACACTTAGCAATTGTTACAATGGACCCCTGAAAGATACTTATGACTGAGTTACAAAGTTCCAAGGGCTGCCCCCCTCCACATTTTGGGCACTTGGCAACCAGCCTGCATTTACAGCTGTTTGCAGCATCCTGCGCTTTCATGACCATGATTTACATTTTTGTGAAAACTCAAGATTTATTTCTGGCTTTTGGTAAAAACACCCCATAGAAAAAAAATGGGTTCATTTAACAACCAGAGATGCACTAAACAATCACTGCAAAGAAGATTTTAAAATCAAGTCAGCCATGTGTGACTTGTTTTGTGACTGTCATGTCTTATGATCATAATGGAAGTGAGATGGGTGGTAAATGAGTCGAATAAGTAAGTAAATCAGGGGCTACCTGTAGTATAAATCCTATACTTGTTTGAAAATAACATCCTTATAACTCAAGGAACTATGTATACAATTCATACATTTGCATTGTAGCCTTGCAATTTTGCGGCCTTAAGCAGTACAAACCTGACTGAATTTAATGGGGCTGATTGCTGAAAAAAAGATCCAGGAGGCAGAACTTATAATGATCTCTTAAACGCTAATCCTGTAAGCCATATATACATTCTATAAAAGCAGTAATTAGGTAGGGTGTTACCTTTTTCTGGCAGCACTCCTGTAATCTGAGTAAAAGGCAGTAGTGAAACCTAGTCATACTTCCTGCTCTCTTGAAAATCTTCCTGGGATACAGAAATCCTGTCAGAAACAAAACTAGCAGCTGCAGGGCAGAGCAGTTGGAATTCTGAATTGCAGTTCAGCTTTGGGACAAACTTAGCTTGTGAAGATAAATGGGTGGGAGGACTGTGATACAGAAAAACTTATGTATCAATTCTGAGATCTATGTATGAGATGCAAATGGAAAGAAAAGAGAGATTCTGAAGCTTTGGACTGAAGTCCACTCTCAGTCATGAAAAACCCACTGGTCGATTCTGGGCAAATTATTCAACATCAGCTTGTTGTTGGAAGAAAATAAAGGTGAATCTCAATTTAAGTCTCTCCTTCGCAGCGTGGCAGCCTGGCTGGGGGACGGGGGAAGGGGAACTGGGTTGCATGAGTTGTGGGTTGGTGCATGGGTGCACGCAGCTCTACTCATGGCCTGGTTCTAAATAGGACATGGCCCAGTAGTGGGCCACAGCCTGGGGGTTGGGGACCCCTGCTCCCAAAGAAGAGATGGGATATAAATCTAACATATAATACAAAATCATATTCATACGTCTGCTGTTCATATAGGTTGCTCAACTGGTTCATATAGGCTACTCAACTGTGTCATTTGGAGTAATATTTTTAGCGGGGTAAATTTTATTTGGAAGTGAATTGTCCTGGTTAGCTAATTCCCCTATGCCTTGTGACCCATTTACTGGGTAGTTAGCTGATCCTCCCCACTGGAGACTAAGATGACATCCTAGAGAGGTCTTGTGCAAGTGAAGTCTTCCTAGAAATCTTGTACCTGCTAAAGATGAATGTATCGACAGTGGGAGGAGATGGCTCAATTGTTTTTGAACCCAAAGAATGGCTCAGAGCATGTAAATGTAACATATAAACAATAATACTTAATAATGCAATCTAATACTTGGTAACCACATTTGATAACTACAGTAGAAGCCACAGATGATTATTTTACAACATAGTAGAAAGGACAGATGGAAATTTATGTATAAGTTGTCCATCATTTCTAATTCACATTTTTTTTTGTCCTTAAATGATCAGGATAGCTGAATAAATTAAGCATGTTAGATTTAGGTTGCATAAAACTTGATGGCCACATGATGGCAGCATAGATACAGATAGTCCTCGATTTACAACAGTTTGTTTAGTGACTGTTCGTAGTTATAAATGGCACTGAAAAATGTGACTTTCGGCTGTATTTTACAACCTTTGCAAGCACACACCCCCCCATGATCATGTGATCAAAATTCAGATGCTGGGTCACATTTATGACCATTTCTGCGTCCAACCCAGGGTCATGTGACAAGCAAAGCCAATGGGGAAGCCAGATTCACTTAACAATCATGTTACTAACTTGACAACTGCAGTGATTCACTGAACAACCGTGGCAAGAAAGGTGGTAAAAACGGGGCAAGACTCACTTAAGAAATGTCTCGCTGAACAACAGAGACATAAGTTGAGGACTGCCTGTATTCTTGAGGACATGCTGGTTTCTTCCAGCTAAATATGATAGACCTGATATCATGTAAAACTTGCAACTGATTCACAGGTTTATTTATTTATTTGTTTTATTTATTTATTTGATTTGTCAATCGCTTACAAAATAATAGGCATCCTGATAATCCTGATAACAGGTTCCTGTCTACTCTCATTGCAATACCTTTAAGTTTGCTGATGACACAACAGTGATTGGTCTCATTCAAGACGACGAATCCACATAATACAGACAGGAGGTTGTACAACTTGCCTCGTGGTGTAACCGGAACAATCTGGAACTGAACACACTCAAAACCGTAGAAATGGTGGTAGACTTTAGAAGAAACCCTCCCATACTACTACCTCTTACAATACTAGACAACACAGTATCAACAGTAGAGACCTTCCAATTTCTAGGTTCTACTATATCACATGACCTAAAATGGACACCTAACATCAAAAACATCATCAAAAAAGCACAACAAGAATGTTCTTTCTGTGCCAACTCAGAAAGCTCAAACTGCCCAAGGAGCTGCTGATACAGTTCTACAGTGGAATCATTGAGTCTACCATCTGCACCTCTATAACTGTCTGGTTTGGTTCTGCAACCCAACAGGACCGACACAGACTTCAGAGGATAATTAGGACTGCAGAAAAAACAATTACTACCCACCTGCCTTCAGTTGAGGACCTGTATACTGCACAAGTCAAAAAGAGGGCTGTGAAAATATTTATAGACCCCTCACATCCTGGACATAAACTGTTTCAACTCCTTCCCTCAAAACAACGTTATAGAGCACTACACAACAGAACAACTAGACACAAGAACAGTTTTTCCCCAAAAGCCATCACTCTGCTAAACAAACAATTCCCTCATCATTGTTCAGCTATTACGAAGTTTGCACTACTATTACTGTTAATCTTCTCATCACTCCTTATCACCCATCCCCTCCCACTTGTGATTGTAACTTTGTCGCTTGTATCCTTACGATTTATATTGACTGTTTCCTAGTATGATTTGATTGCTAATTGTGCCCTATGACTATCATTAAGTGTTGTACGTTATGATTCTTGATTCTTAACGAATGTATCTTTTCTTTTATGTATACTGAGAGTATTTACACCAAGACAAATGCCTTGTGTGTCCAGTCACACTTGGCCAATAAAGTATTATCTTCTATTCTATTAATCAGCTGTCACTTACTTCTAACCTACCACAGTGTGAACTTCTGGTGCACTGCGTGCACTAGCTCTTTCCCTCAAATGAATTATTTTATTGCAGGACTTTTATTTGTTTCTTATTATTACGTTTGTGGTTGGGGCAAGGGAGATGTTTTTGCTGTCTCATGTACAGAACAAGATGGAAGCCAGCCAATTCGAGAAGTGCCGCGGCAAGGACACGCACGTTTTTATCTTCCACACATCATTGCTCCCCAATATCTGCTGCCTGGAAAAAAAAATGCTTCCTTTGCCAAGGAAAGCCCGGGGTTTAGAGGATTTAAGCCTGCTCACACCACCTCATGTTTTCCTGTACTGTATACAAGCAAAAGTCCCCAGTTACCAGTCTGCAAAGTAGGTGAAATCAGAAGTGGAGGGGGTTGCCAAAAACCGGTTTAAAAAAAAATTTCTAAGAAACAAACTTGCCTTTTATAAGGCAATTTCGCGCAAAGAAACTGCACCTAAATATATAGAGTGAAACTTACAAAGCGCACCCATGCGTTTCAGCGAATTGTTGTGAAAACACCCGAAGTGTACAATTACCATGTTTCACAGAAAGTGATGTCCCCAGCCCTACCACTCGAGGGGGGTGCGGTGTGTGTGTGTGTGTGTGTGGTTTGTTTACAGCGGTGTGATTTAGCATTCATTCTTCTTCCCTTTGTTGGTGTGTTTGTGTTGTTTTTTGTTCTAACGCTCGACCCCACACTTTCCCAAGTTGGGGCTGTTTGCTAGCCCCCCCCCCCGCACCCCGCCAGGAACCCGGGAGAACCGAGCGCACCTCTCGCCTTCTGAAAAAGGGGCGACGACTCGAGGCCAAGCGCTCACCGGGAAGGAGGGGGGGGGCGCACGCGCTCTTGTTTTTCTCCCGCCGCTTCTCCACACCTCCCCCCCCACCCCCAGGCGGTGTGTCTGCGCCGGGAGGGAGGGGCCGGAGGGGGAACCGCACGCGCAGCCTCTCGGGCCGCCTTTCAGCTGCTGCTCTTCTCAGTCTGCTGAAGAGGGGCTGAAAGGAGGCGAGCCGCTGCGGCAGGAAGAAAGGAAAGGCAGGGAGGACGCTCGGACAGGAGAGCGAGCGCAGGAACCACAAGCTACAAACAGCAGCAGCGGCGACAGCGGCAGCTCGGCGAAACCTTTGCGCTTCTTGGGGAGTTTTCGTGCTCTGGCTGAGAGCGCGGGCGGGCGCGCAACGATGGAGCCTTGGAAGCAGTGTGCTCACTGGCTCATCCAGTGCCGGGTGTTGCCGGTCAATCACCGGGTGACTTGGGACGAGGCGCAGGTGTTCGACCTGGCCCAGACCCTTCGCGATGGAGTCCTGCTCTGCCAGCTGCTCAACAACTTGCGCCCTCACGCCCTCAATCTCAAGGAGATCAACCTGAGACCTCAGATGTCCCAGGTAAAGTGATGCGGACGCTTTTGCCCAGGTTTCTTCCGGGTCTCCTTGATGTGTGCCTTTATGCGCGCCTTGAATCACTTCCCCTTGTGTCTTCCCCATCCCGTCTGGGCTGCTTATAATGTCTTTGTTTCAATGCAGCCAGCCTCCAGGAGGTCACTTTGGATTGCTGTTGGGCTTTCGCCGGCAGCCTTAGCCAGAGTTGCTTGAATTTGGCAAAGAGTTGCGAGATGCTTGTTTGGGAGCGCAGATGGAAAGCTGGTTTGCCACATAATGTGCGGGATGAGGAATAGGGATAAAGAAACAAAAGTATAAATCCCTAGAGGGGGTGGTGGTGAGGGTATCCAGGAAGCCAGCAATACAGTTAAAAATAAGGACTTCGGTTGTACCATAATTGGTATAATAGTCTTATTTATACCACCTACTTACATGCTTAAAGCGATTCAGTCTATTTTTCTCTTGGGTGGTGTTACTTTTCATGTGAAGACAGGAGAGGGGGTGATAATACAGGGCAGTATTTGTAGTTGTGCTATTAAAATCCCCTCCCTCATCTCATTTTGCTGAATTCTGCCTGAAACCACTTAGATCAGCAAGCAGAAGAAAATGAAAGAGGAACTATGTCATGTAAAAGTGAGACATGTAGGAAGCTGACTGTTTGCATGACTGTTAATTTGCAGTAACAATAGATGGGACCACAAACAACTGTTCCTGCCTTCTGAGAGTCTAAATTGAGAGATTAAGGCTTTATTAACTTATCTCTTGATTGCATAGATGGGAAATAGTCTTACTGGAAGCATCTTTCAGTCAGACCAAAAAAAAAAAAAGTGAGAATAGTTGCTATACCTTGGAATAGTGCTTTGGCATCTTTAATGATAGAATTTATTTAAGGTTGCAAATAGGATGGACCTGCTATGGCATTTCAGCCAAAGTACTGTCTAAGCCCCACTGATTGCAAAGAGGTTATTAAATGCAAGCTCAGAAGTCTTGGCTGTGTGATATTTGTAGAAACTACCTTCAAACTATTGTTGGGTTCCAAGTTCCATTAAGCTTAGCCATCATGGGAAATTGTCAGGATTCATGGGAATTAATGACAGTAGTACTTGGAAGGTCATACCCATGGACTGTCAGACTTCTGAATGGAAAATAACTTCATGTCAACATAGTATGATAGACTTGTGGGGCCGGCGCATTGTGCAACAAGGTCACATAGTGTAATAAGATTGGGACTGGGTTAGGGACTTCTGTCCTCAACTTCTGTGAGTTGTGTTGGGAGTGTGTGCACGAAGAGAGGCTCAGCCAATCTCATTGTACACATGTTGTACTCTGACAATAAAGGTAATAAAGGTAATAATAGTCCTATGCTTCCCTTCTGTACAAAACAAAATTTTTAAGCAAAGCTAGTCCATCTTCCAGCTTGACCAGGCCATGGAAGAGAGTTTTAACATGAGTTCAGCTGCATGAAAAAAACAGATCTGTCAGAACTCACTGCCACTCTGCCTAGACAAGCTAATTCCTCAATTTACAATTTAGGGACCTTTCAAAGTTACAACGGCAGTGAAAAAAAGTAACTTATAACCATTTTCACACTTACAACCATTGCAGCATCCCTGTGGTCATGTGATCAAAATTCAGATGCTTGGCAGCTGGTTCATATTTATGATGGTTGCCGTGTCCCAAGGTCATGTGATCACCTTTTGCAAAGTCAGTAGGGAACAACCATGTTGCCAATGAATACTAGTGATTCACTTAAACAACTGTGGCAAGAAAGAAAATGGGGTCAAACCTCACATAACTGTCTCACTGAGCAATAGAAATTTTGGGCTTAATTGTGGTCATAAATCAAG
This sequence comes from Notechis scutatus, assembly GCF_049901735.1. Lineage (NCBI taxonomy): Eukaryota > Metazoa > Chordata > Lepidosauria > Squamata > Elapidae > Notechis > Notechis scutatus. The sequence goes on along the minus strand of NC_142011.1, from coordinate 92,573,300 downwards.
GACTACCTGTACTCCAGGTTTCCATGCAATGAACCTTGTGGCATATGCAGACAAACTTGGATTGCAGTCAGAACTTACTCCTACTCTGTCCAGATAAATAGCCATGAAAGCTGGATTGTTCTTAGAACTCTTCCATTATGCTACTGATAGTTGGCTTATCCAAGTTAGAGCAGGAAGTCATTTATGCACCCAAAGACAGAAACCTGTCAGAAATTGGAACCTTGTCAGAACTGAGTCACCAGCTTGTCCTATGAGTGAATTCCAGTGGAATGCTGCTTTGGGTGTACAAGCTTTGTGGACATATGTCAGAATTTGTTCCTGCTATGCCTGAATGAGCTGCAAAGTCAGTATTTTCTACACTATTTTTCTGTAAAGAACCAATAAACTTGGAACAAGAAATAAGGGTATTTCTCTCCTTCGCTTCTAAACTTTACTTACAAAATGGTAAAAGTCTTATCATTTTAAAATTTAATTATTTCAAATGATATGCTTATGTATTGCCTAGCTCTAAGCCCACCGAAATAATTAGAGAGCCAGTTTGGGTCTAAAGCATGGGTATCAAACTTGATCGCGTCATGTGATGTATTGTGATGTATCACGACATTTTTTGCATTTGCGGAGCCAGGGTAGGCGTGGCCTGTGTGTGATCCATTCAACCCGCGGGTTGCCAGTTTGACACCCCTGGTCTAGAGAGCTAGTGGTTAAGGCCAGGGGTGGGATTCAAAATTTTTAACAACTGGTTCTGTGGGCATGGCTTAGATGGTAGGTGTGGCTTGGTGGTCATGTGATTGGGTGGACATGGCTTGGTGGTCATGTTATTGGCTGGGCGTGGCCAACTCAATATCACTCACATCGAGGCACGGATCTCCTTGCCTGGCCTCTCATGACTGTGGAGATGCTGCAACAGTCGTAAGTGTGAAAAATGGTCATAAGTCACTTATGCCATTGTAACTTTAAATGGTCACTCCACACAAGCAAAGTACCAGAAAGGAGGGGAAAAAACCTCCAGAGAAGTTTCTGAGACAAGAAGTCTAGTCTTGCCAAGAATGTAATAAGGGTTAACGGAGAGGCAGTTTCTGTAAGCAACACCAGAATGTTTCCTTCCTGCCTTCCTTACAGGATTAGGACAGTAATTTCTTCTAACAACTGGTTCTAAAGAATAGGTGGGAACTGGTAGAATCCCACCCCTGGTTAAGGCACCCGGCTAGAAAGGGGAAGACCATGAGTTTAAGTCCCTCCTTTAGCCAGTTGGGTGATTTTGAGCCTGTCACTCTCTCTTAGCCTAACTCACCTTCAGAGAGTTGTTGTGAAAATAGGAGACAAAGATATATTGGATATGTCCGCTGATTTAACTTATTCATAAAATCAATACAGTTGGGATGCAAATAAATAAATTAGTGATATTCATAGTGAAAAGCATGGCACAGTGGAAGGAATCATGAAAACCTCTATTTTTATACAGTCATATCATGCAAATTTGAGCATCTTAACTTATTTTGTTACTACTAACATTTATTTCCACTGAAATAGACAAGAAGTTGTCTAATTCCATTTAAGTTGATTTGTGGATCGGTCTATTAGTCATTAACAAAACATCTGTCTGCAACTCTCCTGATATTTTTCTAATTTCCAAGAGCAGCATTTGGTTTTTAAGTTGCTGATCTGCAAGTCAGTTCTGCTAAAAAAAGGAGTGCATTGACGTTTATTCATATAGGGTTGTTGAGTACTTTATGTTCATCATCTCTACGTGGTAGTGTTTATTTTGTAGTAGGATAATATTAACAATATGTTTCTGAGAAAGAATTAAGGGGTTAGTTAGTTTAAAATTTAGATAACTAACCTCTTTGACCCTGAAGGGTGGAAGTGCTTTTATCTATGAGACACTTCACAGGCATTTCAACTTCTTTATGTCAAGACTTCTTTATATCATTCAAAAGGGGGAAACAATAAGGCTTCCTTCCAGAGATACTGTACATATTGCTCAGGCTTTCTTCTATTAATGGATTGAAAAAATACTGAGTTGATTAGAGGATCAGCTGGCTGATGAGGATCAGACTTTATGATTTCCTACATCAATGGCACCAGGGAAATCATAGATCTCTTTCTTTATGGCCAGGATATCATCCTAAGCTTCCGGTCGGTGGGATGCCAGAAGTGGAACATTTTGTGATAAGTTTTGTACGTAGCTTACAAGTTGTTTACTCATGATTGAAGGCCATTTACAGATAGTCCTCGACTTACAACAGTTTGTTTAGTGACCATTCAAAGTTACAACAGAAGGGAAAAAAGTGGCTTATGACCAGTTTTCACACTTACGACTGTTGTAGCACCCCTATGGTCGTGTGATCAAAATTCAGATACTTTGCAATTACTCATATTTATGATGTCTGTAATGTCCCGGGATCACGTGATCCCCTTTTGCGACCTTCCGACAAGCAAAGTCAATGGGGAAGCCAGATTCACTTAACAACAGTTTGATTAATTTAACAACTATAGTAATTCATTTAACAACTGTGGCCAAAAAGGTTATAAAATGGAGAAACCCACTTAACAAATGTTTTACTTAGCAACATAAGTTTTGGTTCAGTTGTGGTGGTAAGTCAAGAACTACCTATACTTTTATTTTTTAATAACCTTGGAATTGGAAACACACTCAATCAGTCTCTTTACTACTTCTCCAGCTCTTCATATATAACATACATATATTCTCTCAGTAAAATTCCTTTATTTGTAATTTTTTACTGAGTGATCTACTGTATGGACACAAGCTTGCTTATTTACCATTTACGGCTGAACAATACAAAACTTATCTGCATCACTTTTTATTAGAAACCTTTTCTGGAATGGCATTTTAAGACATAGTTTCATATTGATCTATTTGGAGGTATTAACTGCTGAAAATATGCCATCTAAAGTGTTCTCAACAGTGGGCCACTTATATTGCAACATTGGCATATTAATGTCCAATTCTGTCCAGTGTAACCATACTTCTGGGTAAAGTATATCTTTTTTAATGCAACAATTTTCTTCTATGTGTGTGAGTGTGAGTACATTCAGTTACATTTCTGACTAAACATAGTGGATAGAATGATGCTACTTTCATTTCAAGATCTAGAAATGATTCTTATGCATTCAGTTGTCAAACTTGTGAAACATTTTCTGAAGTATCTATCTATCTATCTATCTATCTATCTATCTATCTATCTATCTATCTATCTATCTATCTATCTTTAGATTGGATATTGGATTTGTTCTCTATTCCTATAAGCAAAGACCTACTTCCTTATGTTTAATTGCTATTTTCATAGCCCATATTCATAAATCCAGTGGTGTCTGATATTTTTAAATAGCTCATAATTAAAACCATTTATTTTATTAAGACTTATGTAAATGGCTTAGTGATACAGTCTGGAGTTCTAATCTTATTTGCAAAAACAAAACAAAAACCCTGTTAGTTATCAGTATTCAGCATATTTGAATTGTTTTAGAAAGGCTGTTGAAATATTTACATCCTGTTACATGGTGGAAAGGCAACATTTTAAAATATTGCATTGATAAGTAATATTTCTTCAGCTGCTAGATGATACCAGATATCCAGGCTAATACAAATTATCTGAACCACACTTGTTAAGAAATTATGGTAGTTCCTTGCCTATTTTTAAAGTGACAGACACATTGGCATAGTTTTAGCTCAAAGGTAGTTTGCTTAAATAGTTGCAGTTGTTTTAACTTTCACAGTGTGTTTTACTTTATTTGTAATTTTAGTTAAGATATTGTTCATATTTTTACAGGTCATGATTGCAAGAAAATTAGCATGGATTTTTTTTGAGAATTCATATACCCTAATGGTTTAATACTATACATGTGTAAAGTCATAGTTTAATCCTGGTTTTATAAGATAAACCCAAACTGGGTTTGTGAAATATGCTAAACTAAAATTAAACAATTTAATTATGGCTTATTTTAATGTGATTTTTAGATTTTATTGTCTGAAAATTCAAGCTATGAATAAATGACAATAGCAACAATGGATATATGCTAGGATTGGCTTAGTTTAGTGTATTATAACTAAGCTTGTATGGTTAATTTACAGTTTATAATATGAATAAGAGTTTACCGGTATTTCATATATTATAAAAAATCTCATCCAGTGCAAAGGAGAATTAATATTTTCTTTAAAGAAGGCAATTTTCTACTGAACTTAAATTATAGAGAGGCTCCTTTTCAGCCTGATCACTGGATGACATTTTATATTTTTTTCCAGACCAGAGAGCCAGATAAGTGATCACCTGTAGCTAGTCTGGTTTTTTTTTAGAACAGGCTTCTCCAATCTACTGATTTCTATATGTGCTGGGCTACAAGTTGTATTATCTGGCTTTTGAGGATGGCAGTGAATTGAAGAAGGCTTCTTTAGGATATGAATTAAAACCATTTCATTTTTTAAAAAGTTCTGAATTAGCTTTTATTTTTAAATGAGCTTATTTCTTTAAAGAGCTTTTTTACATTATTGTGTTTCTTAATACAGGGCTATTACATCTGCTCTCATAAATAACAGATGAGTGTTAGATAACAGGAAAAATACATATACAGACCCAGCTTTTTATTGCTATCTAATGATTGTCCAGAGTTTTGCCATACAAATCCGATCTGCTAAGCAGAAGCCTTCAGGTTTTTAAAACTGTGCAGCCAGTATTGGAATTTATTTTAATTTTATATAATAAAAGCAAACTGGATGCCTTTTGACATACTTCAGTGGTGGGATTCAAATTTTTTTTACTACTGGTTCTGTGGGCGTGGCTTGGTGAGCATGGCAGGGGAAGGATACTGTAAAATCTCCAGTCAGAGGTGGTATTTGTTGGTTCCCCGAACTACTCAAAATTTCCGCTACTGGTTCTCCAGAACTGGTCAGAACCTGCTGAATACCACCTCTGCCATAGTTTATAATTAATTCTGAGGAGAGGGGGAAAACACTTGCCATGTATTTATTTTGTGCATTTAAGCACAAGAAATTTGAGGGGAAAAAAGTCTTCCTGAGGGGAATAAGTGTTTGGCTGTATGAATTATGCTGGGAGTGTCTTTGGAATGAAGTAATAGTAATATTGATTTTAAACTAAATATGGATCAGAAGTTGTGGTTCCAGAAAAGCAAATTCAGTTGTAGGCATTTTGGCTCCCCTTTATTTGGTGCTTATTAGACACTATCTTCAATATCCCATTCAGTTTTGGGTACCATAATTTAAGGATTCAGATAAAGAAGACAGAAGGATGACTGGGGAGACGTAGTGAAGAAGCTGGGTAGCTTAAGTCTTGAGAAGACTGAAGGGATGTGGTATCATTCTTCAAATACTTGAAATGATAGCTGAATAAGGCCCAAGATCTGCTCTTTATTGTTACAGAATGTAGAACATGAAATAAAATATTTTAACCTACAGAAAGGCAATTTCTAACTGAATATTAGAAAAAAGTTCTGAATGTTCAGAGCAGCATAACTGGGTTATCTGGAGAAATGTTAACTGGATGTATTTAAGCAGAAGCTAATCTGTTCAGTATGTTTTAGGAACAGGACAGACACATGTTGTCCTATTCCTATATACAAGTGTAGGAATCAAATGTTTCCTAGGATATTATCTAGGAAAAAGCTTGTACAGTGCACTAAGTCAGGGGTCACCAACCTTTTGGACCTCAGGGACCATTGAGTTGCTCAGAGAATCACAGATTCATTCAGAGATCTATCTATCTGCCATTGGCTAGCTCAGTCTGTCACATAAAATTTGCTTGCAAGCAAACTCACAAAATTAACTCACAATACACCATGCATGTAAATATTGAATTTTTTATTAAAAAAGAGCAACTTTTACCCAAAATCAGGCAAAGCAGGCAGGTGGGGGTGAGATTTCTCTGCGGCCCACTAAAATTTTCTCACGGCCCACCAGATTAAATATTTAGGTATATGGTTAAGACCCAAAACAATAACTTTGAAAGAAGACAATTATGTTAAACTATTACAACAAATAGGAAGAGATTTGGAGGTATGGAGCAAAACGCAAACTTCATTATTAGGCAGAATTGCCACAATTAAAATGAATGTTCTACCCAAATTGCTATATTTATTCCAAATGATCCCTATATTATTGGATAAATTGTTTTTCAAAGAATTGGATAAAATTACCATGAAATTCATATGGGGAGGCAAGAAGTCAAGAATTAAGAAAATTTATTTACAAGATAATAAAAGCAGAGGCGGCTTTGGACTCCCTGCCTGGGAGACCTATTATAAAGCAGCAATGTTAGTGTGGATAAAGGATTGGATTAAATTGGAAAACAAAAGAATTCTAACATTAGAAGGATATGACTTACAAATAGGGTGGCATGCCTTCTTGTGGAACCCGAGTAGTAAAAGTCACTCATACTTTCAGAGACATACTTTATGCAAATCTTTGATAAAAACCTGGTCTGATATTAGGAAAAACCATTACATTAAAGTTCCGCTATGGTTGTCAACAATGGAGGCAATGTTCCACCCTAATACAATGGACATCAGTAAAAAACTCAAATATCACCAAATTTTAGACAAAGAAGGAAAGCTCAAATTGACCCAAGAGTTAGAAAACCAAAAAATAATGATTGATCGTTGGTCCTATTTCCAAATAGCAATAAGATATGAGAAAGATTTAAAAGAATTCGGAATAGAAACAAAGATCACTAAATTTGATAAGATACTTTTGGGCCCAGATAAAAATATATCTAAATTATATAACTATCTATTGGAATATGAATTAGCTGAAGAAATTGTGAAAGGACCAATGATAGTGTGGGCAAGAAATTTCGGCCATAATATAGACTTAGAAGACTGGGAAGAAATCTGGCAGAGAAATCTTACAATAACTAAATCTGTGTCTTATAAAGAGAACCTATATAAAATGATATGTAGATGGCATCTAGCACCCTCTAGATTAGCAAAAATATATCCAACATCCAATCCAACTTGTTGGAAATGCAAAGGGAATCATGGTACCTTCTTAAATCTCTGGTGGACATGCCCAGTGGTCAACAATTTTTGGATTAGAATCTAAACTTGGTTAGAAGAAATTGTCCAGGGTGGATTGGAGTGGGAACCTAAATTGTATCTTCTGGGTATCATTAAGGAAGGTTATCCCTCCAAAGTAAAGTATTTGATTATCCACATTCTAACAGCAGCACGTATTTCACTGGCTCAATTCTGGAAATCGCTTAATATACCACCAATACAATTTATTATTCAAAAAATCTGTGAATGTGCAGAAATGGAAAAACTCACATTAAAATTAAAAGGAAAGGAGGAGGCAGAATTTTACTCAATCTGGAATAAGTGGTACGATTGGCTAGAACGTAAAAAAAACGAAAAGGGGAATCAAGGAGAGAAAACAAATTTATGAAACAGATTATGACACATACAACAACAGATAGGAATTGATAATGTTAATTCTAGATTCCCTCATTCTTTAATCAACCAATAGAAGGAATTCATCGGTAAAAATAAACAAGTATCCAACAATAAACATTAATAACAGAACATTATGTTTGATAGAACATAAATAACAGAGAACCTATAGGAAACAAGAAATAGCTGCCACATAATATAATTTAGGAAATATTAGGACAGTTAATTTAGGACAGTTAACTCACTGTCAATTGTATTAAAGGAAAATTTAATTAGTTTCAGCACAGAGATTATTGTGATGTTTGTTTGTATAAATCTTTGTCTTTTGAGTTTGTATATTTGTATATTTTAACTTTTTGTATTTAATGAAGTTTATTAAAAAATTTAAAAAAGACTGTTTGCGGGGACTTTGCTTGATATGAATGATAGGAATTCACATTAGCCTAAATAAAAGGGGTTTTGTCAGGGCGAGGAGTCTGCTTTTGATTTTGTAAAACCTGGGTCAGAACATGTGCCTTTTGTTGGATTCATGCTGCAGGTGCAGAGATCAACTGCATGAATTCTGGAAAACATGCAGCTGGAATTACAACTTTAAGGAACTGCAACTATTTGTCTCCCCCTGTAGATTTTGAAAGGCCCTAGTCTAAATTCTACCCTTGAATGAATAAATGAGACGATGTTCTGGACCCCAAAACGTAGTCACCAAACTGGTAGTAACACCGGTTGAATCCCACCCCTGGAGAAAATATCTGAAAGAAACATTCATAACAGAATCAGAATTCAGATATGGGGAAAAATATACAATGCAGTAGTGGTTCTCAACCTTTTCTTCACTGTGGACCCCCTTTAAATACCTTTTGTGGCCATGGACCATGGACCCACAAGACTTAAGATATAAATTAAACATTTCTTCAAGATATAAACATAACATTTCCTCAAGCCTTCATAGACCCTCTGTGATGACATTGTAGCTTCCCAGGGATCCACAGACCACAGTTTGAGAACCACTGCAATAGAGAATTAAATATACCTAAAATAGTTAAATATATGAAGTGCATGAATAAAAATAAATAAAATGATGTATTAAGAAAGAAAAAGAGCAATTTTGAAAACTCTAGAGCTGAAAGCAAGGTTCAGTTGACATTTGGGCATTATATGGCCTTTTGTCACATGGCCAAGATCATTATTGTTCCTTGCCTAACAGCATACTGATGGAGGCTTATTGCCGAAGGAGTGGCATCAGATATCCAGTGTCTCCTAAAACTAGCTTTTATAGCAAAAAGTCTGTGTTATAAGGAAGGTAATAAATATTGGGTTTCATCCCAAATCTTTTCATTTTGAGAGAGAGAGAGGGAGGGAGGGAGGAAGAGAACAATTGTTTATGCTGACTCAACTAGCTGTGCCTGACCACACTTGTAGATGGATTATAAACTTTCTAACAGAGAGGAAGCAGCAGGTGAAATTAGATAGAATCACATTGAATATCTATTCAATTAGCACAAGAGATACCCCCAAGGGCTGTGTGCTCTCTCCATTACTCTTTTCTCCCTAGTCTATACCAATGACTGCATCTTGAAGGATCCTTCTGTTATCTTCCCCTATGCCATCACTCTGCTAAATACCTAACACCCACAGAACTGTCTTATGCCCATGTAGTAGGCTGTACTGCAATTATCCTTGTCATCTCCTCATCTTTCTCACCTCCCATCTTTCCTACTACTTTCTCCTATTAGTGTATTATGATTTAACAATTGTTATTTGTATCTTATGATTTATTATTGCATCTCATAATCTATGACTTATCACTTTGTTGTTCTTTGCATGTAGACTGAGACTTACTGGAGACAAATTCCTTGTGTGTCCAATCACACTTGTCCAATAAAGAATTCTATTCTATTCTATTGTTTTATGCTACAGTGCCAATTCCTGTTTTCAGTCACTGGGGCATAATACGTTTTATGTAATAAATGTATTTAAACCACATTTCCCTGATGTTGCCCATCCAGACTTTTGAGTGAGCATAGCTCAAGAATCTGGAGGAGACCAGATCAAAAAATGTTAGTTTATATTTATGTAGTATTTTAGTTAATTGAAGTTGTGGCCAAAAGAGTTATTCATTTATTCCTTCATAAAATATCTAAGTCTCATTTTAGTCCATCTTCATTTGAAAAGATAAAGATCAGTATCTGATCCAGTAAATGGTACAGATAGTCCTTGATATATGACTTTAATTGAGCCCAGATGTGTGATGAGCCTGTGATGGTCATGAAGTGGTCACTATATGCAACCGTGCCTGATTTTATGATTTTTATATCAATTATTAAAGCAAACTCCATGGTCATTAAATGAATGGCATGGTCATTAAATGAATCCATTATACCCAATGGGTGTTTTTTGTTGGAAACCAAAAGTAAATACTGAAAACTAACAAAAATCATCAAAAATCATGATCGCATGACTCTAGGATGCTGCTAACAGCTGTAAGTGTGAGTCAGTTGCCAACTTCCAAACTGTAATCATGTGACCATGGGGCTCTAGGCAGCGGTCATAACTTTGAATGATCTCTAAGTAGTCATTAAGTGAGGACTACCTGTAAAAGTTCTCACAGAATTATAATAAAGCTCTTACGCTAAGTATGGCCTATTCTTGTGGAAAGCTTGAAAACTGGAAAAATGATTTGGAATTAGACTTGGCAAAATCCCACTGGTACATTTTGTAGCACAGAATTCATTTTAGATCTATTTTGGCAAATAGTCAAGAACTGAACATAATTCATAGGGCTATATTCTACTGTAATAGTACGGTATCTAGTAACATTTTTTACTGATTGTGCTGGCAATGTTGTAAATAAATTGACACATATTATTATATCTGATGGGAATGCCCAGTTAGGCTGTCAACAGTCCTTTATAATTTATCCTGCTGTTGGTTTATTGCCCATAGTTCTTAAAGCATTAAATCGATGCAAATAAGAAAAGGAGTCAATTCCTATTCTTCAGTTCAGGATAGTTTAACGACATACTGGAAAACAAAAGTTCATATTTCAGTGTTATTTAAGTGTGGGAAATTACGCTGGCTGAAAAATTGACACAATAGAGATTTTTGGGAGAAAGAAGCAGCCCATTGTTTATTAGCTTGTCTTTTTACAAGTGACATTTTGGACAAATGATTTAGAACGTGTCTTTAATATCTTTGTGGTTTTTCATAAGATCCCATCTGTTTGTATATTCACACTATCATTTTTTCATTTATCTATCTATCTATCTATCTATCTATCTATCTATCTATCTATCTATCTATCTATCTATCTATCTATCATTAGACAACATGTATAAGTATAAGCCATGGTTATGAATACATGAAATGGAACGAATATATATACCTTTATTTTCATTGAGTCCCTTAAAGGAATTGTTTATTTATTTCCTGCTCTAATTATTTATATTTTACACCTTACCCTTAGAACCCTTTCACTAAATAGGAGGCTACAAAATAAACTTCTTTCATTGTCTTTTTAATATTAGGAAAAATATCATCATGCACCTTATTTGCGTCCACTTTTAGCTAAGAGCAATTTGAGAAAGTAATGATCTTGAAATTCTCCTTCCTTTCATTTATACCCCGTTATTAAAAATTTTCTAGCAGGAGCAAGGTAACAGTTTGTCAGACTTATAGTAGTTTATAAACTCTTACAATGGATAGAAAATACAGTCTCAAGCATGCACATATTGTGGTTAGTTCCAGTTCCAGTGTTTGTATTAGCTGATAGAAAATGTGTCATTGTGGTTTTTATAAATTAGCTGCTGTTGATCAGTAGGAAACAAAACCTATTGTACTGAATTCTCTTACTGGTGATAGTTATAGTTCCAAGTATAATTTAAGATTGATTCTCTCCCCCCCCCATCTTTAAAAGTTTAGGGTGTTGGGATTTATCTCAATATGAACCTGATGAAATATTAGATGGTAGGAGAGGCTTTCTTAAAGAAACCTTTACTTTCTGAGATCTATTTGTTGAGCAGATAGGAAAGGACTTTCTTCTGTGTCATCCCTAGTTAAGAAACGCACTTCCTTGGGGCAGGGGGAGGAGTGCTCAGGTCCCATTCTTTCAGCTTTTAAAAAAGGAATTAAGATTTCCCTTCCCAGTTAAGCCTTTTCTGACTGAATCAATCAGTCATTGAACTGTTTCATTAGCTGACGCTATTTACATTTTTTTTTTTTACTGTTAGCTACATTAAGTACCTCTGGGCTGAAAGATGAATACAAATCAAATCCCATCTACTAAAAAATAAGTTTGAATTGGTAAAAGCCTTTTTATGTATATGTTAAAAATACAACAATTCAGTGTCCTTTGTAGACAAAAAAAAAGTAATTAAATAACATTTTTCATGGGATTATTGCATGGGTGTTAGAAAAATACAAATAAAAGAATTTTAAAAAACTCATAATACATTATATACATGCTTCATATTGCTCTCTTGGTTCTAATTTTTTTGCACATTTAAAATAAATAATTGTTGTTTTCTAAATTATATGCTTTTCTTTTCACTTAATACATTATTTAGATGCTTTTTGACAGCCAGCATGTAGATATTTGAAAAGGTGTACATTATTGAAATCTGATTGACTTAATTTTTATGGTAAAACAGACATTGCCCATGTTATTGTTGTTTTCATACATTCATTCTGTGTGGTAATGTTGATGAGGTAACCTGGTGAAAGCCCACATGCTAGACATTTATGGGCCAAGGATTTTGGGAAGAAGACACAAGTTTGCCAGGCCTCCTGCAGAAATCTGGATGAAATATTGTTTTGTGATATTATAGCAGCATTATAATTGTCACCTTTGTGTAGCTGGATTCCATCTTGCTGTAATGTAAGCCTTGCTGCGCAGGTTGTATCAAAAACACAGTACGCTCTTATATCCGCTGTGTTTTTTATGAGGAACAATAATACTTGTGTAATTGAATTCTCTGGCCAACACACAATGTTGCTACAGTAGTAATTACATTATTCCAAGAATATGTGAATAGAGTCTGCAAATGTCCAAGGATCTTCATTAAAATGAAATACTTATTTGTATAGTATGGAGATGAGGTGAATGATCCTCTAGATCAGGGGTGTCAAACTCGATTTCATTGAGGGCCACATCAGGGTTATGTTTGACCTTGGAGAGCCAGGGTGGGCGTGACCAGGGTGGGCATGGCCAGCATGATTTCACTCGTGTTGGGGGATGCCTTGGTGGCGCGAGCGCTCTGCCAGCAAAAATAGGCTTCCGAGCTCTGTTTTTGGCTGTGATGGCCTTCCTGCAGCACTCTGCCAGTGACAACGGAGCTCAGCCACTTGGGCCACCCAGCCATCCTTGGAAGAGATTTGCAGAGCGGCCATGTGGACATCCCCATCTCTCTTCATCAGAGACTACCATCTGGATTCCTTTGCCTCGGCGACGGTGGCCTTCGGCAGATGGGTTCTTCAGCGAGTGGTTCCACCGTTGGAGTGATTGGCCGGACGAGGACCCGCCCGTGGACATGCAAGCTTTGATATGTCCCATCCTGGGCTCTCGCTGCAGCATGTAGGAGAATGGGCATTGGTAAATTTACCTGTGAACGCCATTTCTATCTATGCTGCGAGAGAGCCCAGCCCCTCCCTTGGTTCGTCCGGAGATGATAAGGCATGTTAATGTATTGGATTGTTTGCTTTCAGAGACACTTCTTCAGTCTGTCCAGTATCTTCGCCAAAGCTGGGGATACTCCTGGGGGCTGGCTTTTTATATATATAAGTACAGACTCAGCTTAATGATGTCATAAGAAGGAGTCTACCCATCCTGGGCTCTCTCGCAGAATAGATAGAAAGGGCGTTCACAGGTAAATTTACCAACGCCCACTCTAAGGACTGTACTAGATTGTCTGCCCATATGTGTGCATATTCAAGTGGCTTTGCTGGTACTCTTCCAGTCAGGCTTAGCACACATATTGATGTTAAAAAACAAACCTTAAAATCCCCCCCCCCAGAATTATCCACCCCTTGACAAGTATGGCTTTGGATGATAGAAGCAGTAGAGAGGAATGCTATTTTTGGGTGGAAGGGAAATGAGTTGATATGACTTAATGCAGGAGTCACCAAACTTTTGGACTTCAGGGACCACCAAACTCATAATTTTAAATCCCGCGGACCACTAATATGAATTTTGACTGACGGTGGCTTGCTGACATTGGTGAGGAAATCGGTCCCATATTCCAGAGCTTCAGTAGTCACAGGACTGGCCTTTTGGTCATCGCGGAGAAGCTGCTCCTCCACCTCAGTGCACCAGCCTTCCATGGACTGGAGGAGCTGCTCCGGGATGACCAAAGGGCCAGTCTTGTGACTACTGCAGCACTGGAATATGGGACCAGCTTTCCCACCAACATCAGCAAGCCACCCCAGGGCGGATTCCGCCATTGGTCTTACCTTCCAGTTCCAGCTCGCGTGGCTTTATTCAAGGTAAAGTTTGTGCTTGGCCGAAGGGTGGGGGCCAGCGGGTGGGTGGGCCATGTGGGTGGTGCAGCCTTGTGTTCCCATGCAGCCTGGATTAATTGCTTTGGGGGGAGTGCTTTGGGGACATTTCTCTGCGGACCACCAACATTTTCTTGCGGACCACCAGTGGTCCCCAGCTCACTGGTTGGCGACCTCTGACTTAAAGTACAGAGATTATAGATCAGTGATGGCTAACATTTCGGCACCAAGTGCCCAAAGTGCACATACGCACCCCCAAAATGCAATGCATGCACATGCCCTGTGCATGCACTCCACCCTCATGTATGTGTGTGCCCCCATGCATGCATGTGCGACCCCCTGCGCCCTCATGCATGCATGTGTGACCCCTGCATGTGTGCCCTGCCCCTGTGCATGTGTGCGTAACCTGCCACTTGTATGCCCAGCCCCCATGCATGCACGGCAGAGACCTGAAAACCAGCTGGACGGCGGGAGGCACATGCGGATGTGCACGGTGGAGCTGAGCTGGGCGACGGCTCGCGTGCCCAGAGAGGAGGCTCTGCATGCCACTAGGTTTGCCATCATGGTTATAGATTGTGAGGAAGGATAATGGGCAAATAAGCAGTCATTATCATAGTTTCCAATTTGGTTACGTACAGGTAGTCCTTGACTTACAACACAGTTGAACCCAAAATATCCATTGTAAAGCTATAAGGAAGTTATTAAGTGAGTTTTGCCTCATTTTATGACCTTTTTTGCCACAGTGAATCACTGTAGTTGTTACATGAATTATGTAGTCATTAAGCGAATCTGGCTTCTCCCATTGTCTTTGCTTGTCGGATGCCGGCTAGGAAGGTTACAAATGGTGATTACATGACCGCAGGACAGTGTAACTATCATAAGTACATGCCAGTTGTCACATGCCTGAATTTTTTTCATGTGACCATGGAGACGCTACAGTGGTAAGTATGAAAACTGGTCATAAGCCACTTCTTTCAGTGCTCACTTTGAATGGTCACTAAACAAATGGTTGTAAGTCAAGGACAATCTGTATAAGATTGTAAATCAGGTGGAGAATGTATACAATACAAAAATATAAAAATTTGATAAGTAATTTGATTGAATGGCGAAGAAAATAAGACGGAAGTAGCATATGAGCCTCTGTGGCACAGTGGTTAGAGCTACTGCAAGCTACTTCTGCAGCCAGCTGCCTACAGTTTGGCAGTTCAAATCTCACCAGGCTCAAGGTTGACTCATCCTTCCATCCTTCCAAGGTGGGTAAAATGAGGACCCAAATTGTTGGAGACAATATGCTGACTCTGTAAACCGCTTAGAGAGGGCTGTAAAGCACTATAAAGTAATACATAAGTCTAAGTGCTATTGCGATATTCATACTTGCTCTCTCCTCATGTATTAATTCAACTCAAAAGCAGGTATTTTAGCATTATTAATACTTCTAACTAAGGTGCAAGTAGAGAAAAGATTGAATAAATACTGCATTTAATTTTCTGTCAGAAGATACGGCTCTATTGAGCTCTATTTGTAGTAGCAAGAACTGTAGCAAAACGTGCTTGGGAGGGAAAGCTCTTTTGCAGAGAGAATTTTTGTCCATTGCAACATTCTGCGACATTCTTCCCTTTTTAGCAGGGCTAAAATGTGCTCATCCAGGCCTTCACTGCTTTACAATTTTATGAGTAGCAGGACAGAAATATTCCAGTAGCTATTTTAATGACTGATTAAATTGCACAAAACCAGAGATTCCCAACAGGGAAACCATTTCTTTTGTTCCCCAGAATCAGTTTCTTTTTCCATAATCCAGAGATGGACCTTTATATATAATATTTTAATTGAAATAGTAAATGCAAATACAAGTAGTCCTCAACTTATGACCACAATTGAGCCCCAAATTTATGTTGCTAAGTGAGAAATTTGTTAAAGTGAGTTTTGCCCCATTTTATGACTCCCCCACCACATTTCTTAAGTGAATCACTGCAGCTGTTAAATTAATACCATGGTTGTTAAGTGACTCTGGTTTCACCATTGATTTGGCTGGTCAGAAGGTTGCAAAAGGAGATCACATGATCCCAGGACACTGCAACCATCACAAACATGAGTCAGTTGTCAAGCATCCAAATGTAAATGTGACGATGGGGATGCTGCAATGGTCATCAGTGTGAAAATGGTCACACAAAAGTCTGTTTTTTTCCCAGTAACTTCAAACAGTCAGTAAGTGAATTGTTGTAAGGCGAGGACTACCTGTAGTAAATTCAGAGAGTGGAGGAGAAATAGAAAGAATAAAAAGTTCAAAGAAAGAAAAAGAAAAAAAAAGAGAAAAGAAATATATAAAGAAGTGATTTCCAATCTTCGTCACAAAAAGTGTAAATAAATCGGATAACTCATAATCCCATATAAGGTTTCAAACAAATATCTCTTCTTCCTACAACCCTTCAATTATCTGTATGTTTCATCCACTGTTCAGTCCTGTTAGCAAAAAGGTCATAATGGTTAAGCTTTTTAGAATCACAGCGGTGCCGAGGTGCGTCAGGTCTGCGAGGGGAAGGCATTCCATGCACAGGCCAAGGGCAACACCCACAAGGGGGCAGATGAGATGACCAGCAGCGATCTGCTCTCCAACAGACAGGATGGAATAGGCAGGCAGATGGTGTCCGGCAGCAGCTGCCCCACCCCCTGCCTCACCTTGTCTCAGCCTGCAGTGGCGGCAATGGGGTGTGATCTGGCCTGCTGGATGCGCCGGGAAGACGCCTGCCCTGTCTCAGTCATGTGGGATGGAGCAGGCACTTCCAGTGGTCCACATCACATGCCTCCCCCTGACTCTGCCTGCTGCCGGTGCTGCTGCCACTGCCAAACCTGCTTCTTAGAGGGCCAGCCCGGTGGTTGCGGCGGGCTGCGGAGTTCCTGCTGCCGGACACCTCCCTCTCCCACACGCACAAAGACACACATGTGAAAGACCAGCAAGCAGGGCATGGAGATGCTGGTGCAAGCACAGTGCTGATCTGCAAGCTGGTGGCAACCATCCGGACCACGGCCAGCCTTAGATGTGTGGTGCCACCTTGGCTCTACTTCCTGCATAGGAGATGGCAAGTGCATGAGGGCTGATGTCCTGGGTGAAAGGGAGGCGCTCAGAATGCAGTGCCCAGGGATGCCAGGCCCCATGCACTTGCTGGGGCGGGATCGAGGCTGGCTGCAGTCCAGCCCGGATGACTGCCACCAGCTTGCAGATCAGCGCCTGGTTGGCCTGGCCCGAGCCAAGGCCCCATGGGTTCGTTCTTTGCTGTTTCTCATTCAGGCCCTTGGACCAGATCTAACAACCCCATGGGCCGGATGTGGCCCACAGACCTTGAGTTTGACACCCCTGTTACAAAGCAATAAGAATATTTAAAAGCATCTTTCATTTTGGAGAGAACAAATTGGCACAGTAGTTTTGAGAGGTGGTAGTTTCTGATGTGTGTGTGTGTGTGTGTGTGTGTGTCTGTCTGTCTGTCTGTCTGTCTGTGTGCATATGATATTCAGCTAGAAAAAGAAAAAACAATTGGAGAAGCTTAGTATATTTAGACCGTAATATTATTCAATAGGATAAGGAGTTGAGTACTGACTCTGCATTGAATGTTTATGTAATGGGAAATTACAAGCTAATTTGGAAGTTATTCCTTAGATGAAGTTATTCCTTAGATGAAAGAAGTTCTGGAAATAACTTAGGTAGGAAAAGTCAAGTACAGATTAGGTGAAACCTGGCTCAAAAACAGTAACTGTGAGAGGGACCTTGGAACTGATCATTTAAATATGAGCAGTGTGTGGCAGCAGCCAGAAAAAGCTAATACAATTCTTGGTTGTATAAACAGAGGCATAAAATCAGGTGAAGTATTAGTACTGCTTTATAAAACCTTAATAAGAACACACCTGGAATACTGCATCCAGTTTTGGTCACCATATTACAAAAAAGATGTTGAGACTTTGGAATAAGTGCAAAGAAGAGCAACTAAGATGATTAAAGGCAGATTATTATTTAAGAACTTGGTTTATGTGGGTGAAGGTGGGTAGGTGTAAAGTAGTCATTTAAAAAAATTCCTGCCTATTTTTGATTAATTTATAGGAGGAGATTTATGATTAAAGACAATTCTTTGGTGGCTCACTTGGCCTAAGGACTGCACTTCCAAAAGTTGGAGGAGGAGGAGGACCATTTAATATAAACTGTTCTTTATTAAATAAATGCAATATTATTACTCCTAACTCCATTATTTCCCCAATTATATATACTCATCATTACAATTATCCTCTATTCCATCATTCATTACTCTTATTTTATTCAGCAACAACCTTCAACGTATTAGTGCATTTGAAAATTTCTGACTATTCATTTATCAGGCATTATCTTTAATGAATTAAATTTACAATAAGGTTTCCTTCTCATAGCCATACATTTCTCAGGGATTTGCACAAGAGCAAAAATCTGGCTTGCATATCTTCTGCTGCCTATCAACTATACTATGCTATGCTACATTTCCCAAAGTTTGTTCATTGTCATTTGGAATTCTGCCAAACATTTTCCTACCCAGACTTAACAAACTAGCAGACTTAACAAGTTAGCAGACTTAACACTCACTCTCCTTGGCATTCTGTTTATGAATGCTGTTACTATTCATCCATACACCAAGCCAGATCCAGTCTTCATATATAAACAAATCACATAGTCACATGTATGTTTTAACATTTCTTCAGTTATACTACTCACACCTAGAGCCTTACAATTTTTCCAAATGTAACACATCTTTTTCTTCATTTTTTCTGGCATTAATGGCATGTATTTAAACTAAACACTTTCCAACTCTGCTATCATTGCCATAGAAATGTCTAAAATGTTTCAATTATTTCTTTCTGTCTTATCACAGATCATTTCATTCCAATTATCCTCTTTAATTTACTCTCTAAACATTATCAGTCTAATTTGGAAGTGGTATTTAGAGGGAATATGATTTCTTCACTCATGGTTTTGATAGGAAGTAAGCTTGCAGAATTATACCTCTGGTGTAGGCACAAAGCAAAATTATAAGACTAGGTCAATAAGATAGATAGAATTTATCTTGAATTCAGTATCGGAGGTTGTAATGAGTTAACAAGTGAGACTGCTGGATTATTATTAACAAGAGATTACTGGATAATATCATAGCAAGATAAGGAGGAGTAAAATGGGAGTGAAATGTTCAGAGAGATGAACCATTCTGGCTCTGGCAGCCATCCCAAGGATGCTTTGCTTACGGAGAAACCAAGATGCATTCTCTCTGGCTTCTGATCAAGATTTCTGCCTGATTACAGAAGGGCAGTAATCTATAGCTTCCTGATTTACAGCCTGCATTAATACTTTCAACCTTAAGTTTCAAAAAAGGAAATTATTTCTTGGCTGAATCATCTGCCTTTCTGTACCTTTCATGATGGTTTGTTTTGTTATTGGCTTGCCAGAAAGCCCAGTCTTCTCAGCTTCTATTTTTGCTTACTTGCTTTATTTCCTGCAGGGGGTGGGAAAATCTTAACTTTCTCTAGTACGAATTCATTTTTAATGCCAATGCGCTAGTGGTTTATATCAGGATTGTGGGGTTCTTGCTTTGCAGCTCTTATGAACTTGCTGAGTATCTGTTTTTTAATTAACCTTACAAATCATTTCCATTAGTGCTAGTTCCAGGCTTCTGAAACTGGACTTCACCTCCCAAAATTCCCAGCCCACACAGGCCAAATATTAAAGGAAGCTAAAAAATATTGTTAACATACATCCTTTTCCATGGTTTTTAGTAGTACAAGTAATCCAGTCTCAGACAATGTTGTTGTTATTAAATCAGTCTGTCAAATATTAGAATAAAATTAATAATTAAATGATTGATCATAGTTTTAAGTGTTGCCTCCTCCCTGCTTGAATTTTTGGCATATCACAGCATGAACGAATTCCAATTTATAAAATATTGAGAGGGTGGGGGGGAAAGGAGAGAGAGAGAGAGATTGGTCCAAGGTTATCCAGGTGGCTTTGTGCCCGAATGTGACTGAAGTCACCATTTTCTGGTTTCTAGCCTGGTGCCTTAGCCAGTGCCATTACAATTAAGGACCTTATTTTAGCACACTGCTTTTTGCCATTTTGCCAACATAAATTCACTAGATCACACTAGTCAGTGTGAATGAATAGCAGCATCGCTGAATACTATAGGTTCATGATGGCGAACCTATGGCACGTATGCTGTAAGTGTCACGCAGAGCCACTTCTGCCAGCATGCAAGAGGTCACCTAGAAGAGCCCCACTGCGCATGTGTGTGCGCCGCTCTCTGACAGCTGGTTGTTGGGTATCTGGTGTGCAGGGGCAGGGCACGGGAGACACGCATGCATGTGCAGAGATGCATGGCATGTGCAGGGGGATCGTGCACGCACGTGCAGAGATGCATGGTGTGTGTGGGAATTGTGTGTGCATGCACAGAGACTCACGGTGTGTGGTGGGGTCATGCGCGCATGCACAGGGGGTGTGGGCACGCGCATTGCCTTCTGGGTGTTGGCATGTGAGCACGCGCGCACAATTTTCGGCATAGGAGCCCAAAAAGCTTATCCACCACTGCTATAAGTAGTCTTTGATTTACAATAGTTCATTTAGTGACCTTTCGACACTGAAAAAAGTGACTTATGACAATTTTTCACACTTATGACTATTTCAGCAGGAATGATTTGCATTTGGATGCTTGACAACTGACTCACATTTATGACGGTTGCAGTGTCCCAGAGTCATGTGATCCCGTTTTGCGACCTTCAGACAAGCAAAGTCAATAGTGAAACCAGGTTCACTCACAACCGTGTTACCAATTTAAGAACTGCAGTGTGCTTCACTTAACAAATGTGGCGAGAAAAGTCATAAAATGGGGCAAAATTCACTTAACAAATTTCTCACTTAGCAACATAAATTTGGAGCTCAGTTATGGTCAATAAGTTGAGGACTACTTGTACTGTCGTGTACTGTCTGTGGAAATATTATCCCAATCAGGTGTTCAAGAAACTGAAGGAACTGAAAATGTGTAAACTAGATATGTATTGAATGGAGAATGCAGGTGTGTATATGAGAGGATTTAGTTCATGTGATTCTTTACAGCAGCAGCCCCCAAAGTTTTGGGCAGTGTGGACAGGTTGCCTGGAGAGTGGTTTTTCTGCAGACTTGGGGGGGGGCATTGTTTTGCACACTTCCTGCATCCTGTGCACACACAGTTGGGGCTTTGCTTGCTTGTGCAGCCTGGTTCCTGGCAGGCCACAGATAAGTGTCAATCTGCAGACTGGGGTTTGTGGACCACTGCTTTACAGGGTTTCCTATGTCCTAGGAGAAATGCCTTGTATTATAGGGGTTCCAATTGAGGATTGATGTGAATGCATATAAATAAAGGGCCAAGCTTGTTGCTATTCAAGTTTGTGTATTTAAATCCGGGGTGTTTACAAAGAACTTCTTTTGTGACCTTGAGAGTGAAACCCAGTGTGCAGTCTGCAAAAATGCTGTCCCTTGCTTTTTTTGGCATTTATTTTAATTTCTGGTAGCATCTTTACCCTCTAAAATTCCCAATGCCATCCAAAAAATGGTTCCTGAAACCACTCTCTTTTACATAATGTAATTCTCTGAATCCGGAAATATGAATGGTCATTTGCAAAAGTTCATAGGGCCACAAGACTGGTTCAGGCCTCCCTCCGTACCTAACTAGCAGGTTGCATCATTTCCCCTGCCCCAAAAGGCAGTTAGGGAGAGGCGTAAAAGCATTAAGAAAATCCCCATCTTAATGTACTCTTTGATTAATGCTGCTAAAGTACATACAGCCTGCTTCCTATAAAACCCTAACCTGACTCCTTTTTCTTTCAGCACATTTGATTAATGGGACTCTGTAAGAACATAGCTTTCTTGTTTGTGAATGGTCAATGGAGGCTTGGCATTTTGGAAAATGGCCCTTGACAAGCTGCACAAAGAGAGGCATGGCCCTTGAGCTGAAAGAGGTTGCCTTCTACTTTAAATGTTTGAAAGAAAAATATTTTATTATGTCTGGGTCTCCTTTTCAAATCCCTCTGACGTGCTACTCTGCAACAGCCTTTCAATAAATGAGACTTTTTTCCCCCTCTGCCTCCATTATGTCTGCAGTGAATAGATTAATAATGCTTTTCTGTATTATGTGACATCTCCATCAAGATGTCAGGGGAGGCGGCGGCAGAATCGTATGAGACTTATTCTGAAGTTTTTGTTGATTTCTGCGGACAAAATTAATCAGATTCCACTTCAGTTTGGATTACAGTCTTAGGATAAATCAAGGGGTGGTAACCTTGTCAAGTATCCAGTTAGATTCATACAGGATCTCTTTGGCTTCTAATTACTAAGGATGCAGATAAATTGTGTGGGCTATCACTTGCCTTCCTGTCTGTTGCCCTTCCTGGTTGATTAAATCAGCCGGATTGGGATTGATTTCATTGTGGAGGCGATCAATACTTCCTGAGCAAATGATATGCCCAATTTGTGCTCAAAGATGAAAAAGCCTACACTGGGAAATCTTTCTAATTATAGGCCAGTCTAATATACTATAAGGTGACTGAGGAAGCTGTAGCCTTGAACTTCCCGTTATATTTGGATGAAACTGAATTTCTGCATATAGTTTGCTTTAGATTTTATACAGAATATGGTACTAAAACTTAGTAGATGATCCATACAGTACTGGGAGGTAGAGAATGGTGAGAGCAATCCTGCTGGTTATCCTGCACTTCTCAGCAGCTTTTGAGACCATTGACCATGGCACCCTCTGGGCCATCTGACAAAAGTTAGATCTTGGGTGCACTGTTTTGCAGTGATTCCATCCATTCCTTCCTGTTGGGATACACCTTGGAAGTACTACCGAGAGACAACTATTCAATACCTTACTTGATCACCTTCAGAGAGTTCAGTCTTAAATGCTGTTGTTTGATAGCTATAAAAAAAAAATCACTGGGGGAGTTTGAAGTATGATGCCAGCAATGTGCCGATGATACTCTTAGCTCTACTATTCCTTACTATCTAACTCCACGGGAACAATCGGTAACCCTTGATTATAGCCTACTATAACAGGCTGGATAAGGGACACCAAGCTGAAACTAAATTCAGGCAAGGAGGTGCTGTTTGTAAGGGGAAAAAAAAACCCTGGCCTTTGGTATTTATATGAAACTTGTTCAGGAAGGGGCTGCACTCAGAAAAGACAGGTTTGCAATTTGAGAGAGCTGCGTGATCCTCAGATGTCACTGGGTTTATTGGTTAGAGTTCATCTTGAGGATTGCAATGCATTCTGAGTTATCCTTGAATGTTAACTAGAAATTGCAATTAATGCAAAATGTGCCACATTGACAGAGAACATTTCTATTTGAGCATGTGGTGATAGAGCAGTTATTGTGCCTAGCACTTGAGATGTGATCCAGCTCTACTTCCTGTATTTATCACTTACATCCAAGGTGGGGAAAGATGGCCCCTTTCTCCTCCATGCTGCATCGAGAGCCCAGGATGGGTTGACTCCTTCCTATAACATCATAGCTGAGTCTGTACTAAGATATAAAAGCCAGCCCCCGGGAGAGACCCCAGCTTTTGACTCAGCTCCTTTTAGTCAGTAGCTGTGTCTCTGAAAGCATTCTGTTAGATAGCAATCACCAGCGATCTTCAGTACTTTTTTTCCTTGCTTCAAGCAGCTCCCAGGGCAGCTGCTCTTCCAGGAGAGCAGGGCTCTCTCTCCTGCAACGTTGGGAGCAGCGTTACAGAGCTCTGTGCAGGCAAGCTGGGCAGCGTCTGTAGACCTCCCCCATGCCTGTGGTTTGGAGCGATCGTAGAAACGATCGGCAAACTGATAAGAGCACAAGCCAGCTGATCGTGTGGCTGGTTGCTGAGTTTTTCCCTTGCTGACTTCGCTCGGGGCTCTGTATAGCCTAAGGAGCGATTCTTCGATTTTGGAGCCTTTTTCCTGTAGTCAGTGGCCATCTTGGATTCAAGCCTTCCACCACGAGGTGAGCGGCCATTTTGTAAGCCCAGGGGCCATTATACCCTAAGGGGCTTAATAGAAAAATTTCTAAACAGCTTTTTTCTAACGCAAGAGCCTTTGTTCTACAAATGGAGCAAGATAAGGCTCAGGCAGAGCCTTCCCCCCAGTGGAACAGTCTCTTAAGCCCAATAAGAGAAAAAGACGTAGGCAACGCACCCAATCAGTCCAGAGGGAGGTGGCTGCTAAAATCAAAGCTAAGGCTCTAGCCCCTAAGAAAGCAACTCAGGCTGAATTGAGGGCAGAGAAGCGCAGACATGCAGCTCTAGAGAGGCAGTTCAACAGAACTATTCAACAGATGGGAGTGCAACTACAGCATGTTTCAGGTGATACTCGTGGGCCCCAGCCAAGCCCTCCCAGGGGAGGAGAAGTTATCTATGAGCCTTTCCATCCTCCATCCTGGTCTCCTGAGGCTCTTGCAGTACAATCAGATTCTCAGGATCTAAGCAGATCTGGGCCTTATTTCCAACAGGCTTCTGTGCCCTATGCTCCTCCCCCTCCTTCCAGGCCTCGAACCTCTCCTCAATCTAGGCCTGAAGCCACCTTCACTCCCACAGCAGCAGGCCTTCGGCCTTCTGCCTCTACCTTTGAGCATAGGCCAGGGGATATACAAGACGATGTCTCATTAGCCATTAGGCAGGGATTGGCTGAAAGCTTCAAGCAAATTCTTCAACCTCTGGAAAGGGTTCAGGCCCTTCTCCCTTCTCAATCTATAAGTTCCTTGCCTCATCATCCTGATTTACACAGGCCCCAGGACCTCAGGGTCCATTCTTCTCTACCAGAATGGGAGGAGGTTGATGAGGAAGGAAGGCCTTCACCATCTGAACACAGTTACTCTTCTCATTCAGAGTGTGAAGAGGGCGAGATTTTTGACCAAAATTTTTCAGAGGAAGAGGATTCTCGCCCAGAGCAGACATCCTCTGCATTGGTCTTCAAATCTACTCTCTTCAGGCCATTACTGAGCAAGGCCTTGGTCACTGCCAAGCTGTCGCCAGAGGAAGTGGCTCCCGAGCCACAAGGAAATCCCTCTAGCCAAGGGGATTCGCTCTTCTCCAAGCCTGTAGTGCATGCAAAGATTTTACCTTCTCCTATTTTGTTCCTGGACATGGTCAAGGAACAGTGCGCTTCTCCTTCGGCAGGTCCTCGCCCATCTTCTCTGGATAAGCGTTTCTACAATGTCAGCACAGTTCTGGACAATGCCCTGGCAGTGCCTTCTGTTGACATTCTGGTTCTGGCCTCGTTCTCATCTTCTGGCACTCCCACGGAGCCAGAAGATATCCTGAAACCGGATGATAAACGCTCCGAACAGACCCTCAAGTGCAATCACCAGGCCGCTGCTTGGGCTGTTCGGGCTTCAACAGCAACATCCTTTTTCATGAGGGCATCCATACCGTGGCTGTGCCAACTCCAGAATAGATTGCCTGCTTCTGATCTTCGGTCTCACCAAGACCTTAATAAGATTATTGCAGTGGCGGATGCCACTCTCAATTCTCAATTCCACCAGATTTACATCCAAGGCCATGGCATCTTCTGTAGCAGCAAGAAGACTTTTATGGCTCTGAAATTGGCAGGTGGAGTCATGCCGAAAATGGAAGCTGGCTTCAGTTCCACTCGCAGGCGATAAGCTTTTTGGCAATGCTCTGGAACCTTATCTCATCGAAACCAGAGATAAATGTAAAATTCTCTCTTCCTCTGGGAAGAAAGCCGACTATTGCCCTGCTCCTTATCTCCCTCCTGCCTTCCGAGCAGAGACCTCATCTCGCTTCCCCCATTCTCACAGGCTGTACTCCCAACGCCAAGACCAATGGGCGGAAGCATCTGGCAGGCAACAACCTTCTACTGGTAAATGGCCCTTTTGGGGGGGAGGGGGTCATTCCTTCCCTCACTCTAAGTAATCCCTCGTTCTCCCCACCCATCAGAGGTTGCCTAGCCTTGTTTGCCTCCAAATGGGAGGAGTCAACGACGGCCGCCTGGGTGCTCAGCACTATTAGGTCAGGGTTACAACTGGACTTCTTAACGCCACCCCCCAAAATTGTTTTTGATCTGTCCTGTGTCTCGTGGCATTTCCAGGCAAGCCTTCATGAATCAGGCCATCCAGCATCTTCTTGAATTCAGGGCTATTCAACCTGTTCCCCCCTCTCAACGGGGACGTGGACTTTACTCTCACCTTTTCATCCTTCCCAAAGCCTCAGGGGGGTGGCAAGCCATCCTTGATCTAAAATTTCTCAACCAATTTGTAAAATACGATTTAAAATACAGACTCTGCATTCTATTTTACAGAGCGCTTGGGAGGGCGACCTCCTCTCTTCCATTGATCTCACTGAGGCTTACCTCCACTTCCCAATTTGGCCTCATCATCGCCAGTTTCTCCGTTTCTGTTATCAGAATACCCATTACTAGTATTGAGCCCTTCCCTTTGGCCTCTCATCGGTTCCAAGGGTCTTCACAAAGATTCTAGCAGCTTGGTGGCTTCACTCCGTTCTGTTCCAGTGAGGAACCAATGCTACTTGGACAACATGTTGATACTGTCCTCCTCCATCCACTTGGCCCATTGGGACTTACAAATTACCCTGTCTTGTTTCCAAAGTCTCGGGTTTTCCATCAACACCAAGAAGAGCCATCTCTCACCCACGACCAAACTGCTACACTTGGGAGCAGTCATCGACATGACTTTATGCCAGGTTTTCCTGTCTCCAGATTATGGAAAAAGCCTTGCAGAGATCATCAGCCAGATTCAACAACAACAGACTGTTTCACTGTTGCTGCTGTCCAAACTACTGGGGAAGATGGTCTCCTGTATTGGCATCGTCCTGTGGGCACGGCTTCACTCTCGATCGCTCCAATGGTTCCTGCTCCCTTTTCAATGAGAAGGAACCAGCCACTCATCAAGGTTCTGCTCTCTCAATAGGCCCGGCAGTCCCTCAATTAGTGGCTCTCCCCGTCCCTCTGGAAGGGCCTCCAATTCAAGGAACCAGACAGGCTAATAATCACCACAGATGCCAGCCTTCTGGGTTGGGGCTCCCATATGGAGGGTCAGATAGCTCAAGGGTTTTGGTCCAGATCAGACAGCACCCATCCCATAAATTGGTTAGAGCTCAGAGCTATCTTTCTGGCTCTCAAGCATTTCAGAGCCTCGGTGACCGGCTCCCATGTTCTCGTGTTGACGGACAATATGGCCGCAAAGACACACGTCAGCAGACAGTGGGGAATGAGATCCAAGGCACTTATGAGGGGGACAGAACGTTTGGGGTTATGGGCAGAGAAACACCTGCTGTCGATCTCAGCGGATCACATTTCCGGAGTCAACAATTCCCAAGCTGACTGGCTGAGCAGGAGTTTAGTTGACCAGGCACAATGGTCCATTCCTCCGTCCCTATTCAAGGATCTTTCCCTCAGATTCAGAACTCCAGAGGTGGATCTCTTCTCCACTCCTCAAAATGCCCAAGTCAACAGATTCTTCACCAGGTTTCCTTGCCAGGTAGCGGAGGGGACCAATGCTCTTCATTGCAAACGGCCCATGGGTCTCCTCTATGCCTTTCCCCCTCTTCCTATCATTCCAGCGGTTATACGGAAGCTATTGGCGGAACGAGCGGAGCTAATTCTCCTGGAACCCTATGGCCAAGGAGGCCCTGGTTTGCGGACTGGTCAACCTGTCTGTGGCTTCCCGTTGGAAGCCATCTCATCCCGGCCCATCTCATCTCCCTGCACCAAGGGGCCTTGATCCATCCGGAGCACCAGTGGCTCAAGCTGACCATGTGGTGCTTGAGGGGCAGCAGCTAAGGGAGGCTAATCTCCCAGAGAGGGTATCCTCACCATCCAGGTGTCTTGCAAACCTTCTATGAGGTGCCTCTATGATGCCACCTGGAGGGTTTTCTCCCAATGGTGCCTCAAGGAGGGCCTCTCTCCTTCCTCAGCCCAGTTGGCAGAGGTTCTTAGATTCCTTCAGGATGGCTTGGAGAAAGGTTTAGCCCCCCCCAAACTTTACGTCGCCAGGTAGCGGCTCTCTCACCAGTTCTTTCATGGGGTTTGCTTCCTTCCTTGTCCCATCACCTCTCAGTCAGGAGATTTTTGAAAGGTGCTTCCAACCTACACCCTCCTGTGGTGCACAGGTATCTTTCATGGGACCGTCACTTGGTTCTTAATGCCCTTACGAAGCCCCCCTTTGAACCCCTTAGAACAGTGTCTCTCCAATTCCTAACTCTAAAGGTAGTTTTCCTTGTTTCTATCACTTTGGCCAGAAGGGTGTCAGAACTGGCCGCTCTTTCTATCAGGCAGGATCTTTGCATCTTTCACAATGATAGGGTTGTTCTCCGTCTGGACCCCTCCTTTATCCCAAAGGTTAACACTTGGTTCCACCAGTCCCAAGACATTGTGTTACCTGACTTCTGTCCCCTTCCATACCATGACTTAGAGCGCAAGTGGCATACTCCAGATGTCAGAAGGGCTCTTAGAATTTACATCAAGCGCACTTCCCCTTTTAAAAAGACAGAAGCCATGTTTGTCTCCTTTTCACCTTCTCACTTGGGGAGCAAGGCCTCTTCCCCTACTATTAGCAGGTGGGTCAGGACATGCATCGCACAAGCCTACAAAGCTGCGGCCCTTCCGGTTCCCCGAGGTCTGACGGTGCACTCTACCAGAAGTGCAGCCACTTCTGCTGCCTGGGTGACCCAAGCATCCTTGAAGGAGGTTTGTTGTGTGGCCACATAGACATCCCCATCTCCTTTCATCAGACACTACCGTCTGGATGCCTTTGCCTCGGCGACTGCAGCCTTCGGCAGACGGGTTCTTCAACGAGTGGTTCCACAGTCGGTGTGATGTGCCGGACGAGGACCTGCCCATGGACATGCAAGCTTTGGTATGTCCCATCCTGGGCTCTCGCTGCAGCATGGAGGAGAATGGGTGTTGTAAATTTACTTGTGAACGCCATTTCTATCTATGCTGCGAGAGAGCCCAGCCCCTCCCTTGGTTCGTCCGGAGATGATAAGGCATGTTAATGTATTGGATTGTTTGCTTTCAGAGACACTTCTTCAGTCTGTCCAGTATCTTCACCAAAGCTGGGGATACTCCTGGGGGGGTGGCTTTTTATATATTGTACAGACTCAGCTTAATGATGTCATAAGAAGAAGTCTACCCATCCTGGGCTCTCTCGCAGCATAGATAGAAAGGGCATTCACAGGTAAATTTACCAATGCCCATTTGCCATTCCTCTTATTTTTGGGGCTTGATGAAAAACAGTTCAATAGCTTTCACTTCTGTTGGCTGCCAGGGCTCAGTTTAAAATATTCAGCTTTAGTGCTTGTGGAGTGAAGTTGACTTGTTTGAACTAAGTGTAGTTAAGTTTAAAAAATAGTTTCCTACACTTACATTAAATAGTAAACAATTCAGTGGTACCATGGTATTCAACTGCTTTGAAACTCATCAAATTTGGTACTCAACGCATTTTGATGTGGAAATTTTGTCCTGATTCTTATTGTTTGGTATTCAATGCACAAGCTAGAACTTGTTGTCACCAGTCTTGTGACTCACTACATTATTCCTAATGGGGGAAAAATGGTTTCGTACTCATTGTTTTTGGTACTCATTGCGCACCAACGTGCCTACCGTCCCTGTCCTATTGTTTCTCTTATTCTTCTTTTATTTTTCTTATATGTACCCATTTCATGTATTCACAACTATGTATACACTTATACTTATTATCTTGTAAACAATTGGCAAATCAAATAAATAAATAAATAAATAAATAAATTAACAATGAGTACCAAGGTACCACTGTAATCCAAAGTAGAAGTGAAAACAAGGCTGTGTGGCTATGTAGATAGTGGAAGCCACGTTTTGCATGCTTAAAGCAGTCTGTAGCATCCTGTGCGAAACATCCTAACTACTTGTTGCATCCATAACCAATATTTATTTCCAATAATCCATATATTATTATTTCTGCCCATTTGATATTTATAGCTATAGTATGTCAGGAAACCATCATGCCCACTCATATACTTACCACTTTCAAAAGAATCAATAATGTCACATTGCCTAACCCAGCAGATGGTGGAATAGATGCATACCATAAATAAAAGGTACTTTTGGAAATGCTGTTATGTGTTCTTGCTGGGCTTCAGAAAATTTTTAGTTGCTAACCTGAGGATTTAAGCCTCATCATTTATCAAGGAAGCTGCAGGCACAGTGAAAACAGCATGTATTTATCCTAAAATGAACCTTGTTCATAGAAGTGTATGGTAACTAGCAATATACTGTAGTGTCTGGATTTTTAAGTTTAAATGATATATAAATCCATGAGTTGGTGAGGCATATAACTATTTCTAAAATGTTAAATTATAAAATATCTAAAATCTTATGTCCAACAGCGAATTCAAAATGACTTACAACATACTACGTTAAAACTTTTGGTACTTTAGAATAAACCCCTTCTAGATTCAGTAAGTAAAGATGTACAAATTATATTGCATTTAGTCAATATTCAGGAGTGCTGTTCAGATTTCTCTTGTTTTGGTATCACTTCTGAAATACTTTGGTATTTTTGTAATAGATGAAATGAGATCTCATATAAGATCAGAAATAAGACTATCTGGAGATCAAGCCATGAGTTATTAAACAGGAGAAAAGACTATTTTGATACATATTTTTTTGCAAACATGAAGTTTCTGTAATCCTTCCTATTGAGAACAATGGCAGGTTTAGAAGGGAAAGCAGGCTAGGTACCTGCAAACCCTTCATGGACCAAGAAATTGCTCCAGTCAATTTAGAAATTCATTATAAGGAGAAAGTGAAAGTCAAAGGATCATGTGATCGCCATTTGTGACCTACTCAAGTGATAAGCAAAGCCAACAGGGGAGGCCAGATTTGCTTAATAACCACGTGTTTCGCTTAATAACTGCAGTGATTCCCTTAACAACCAAGGCAAAAAAGATCATAAAATTGGGATTACTCACTTAACAACTGCCTTGCTTAACAACAGAATTTCTGTGTCAGGTTGTAGTTGTATGTCAAGGACTTCCTGTTTTCTCATCACCACATACCTACCTGTCAATCAGCTTCAACCACAACAATACACGAGCACACAATAAATACAAACCCAAGGTAAACCGCACCAAACTTGATTGCAGGAAATACAACTTCAGCAACAGAGCGGTCAATGTCTGGAATACTCTACCTGACTCTCTGGTTTTTTCCCCCCAAACCCCCAAACCTTTAACCTTAGACTGTTTACTATTGACCTCACCCCTTTCCTAAGAGGTCTGTAGGGGGCATGCATAAGCGCACCAACGTGCCTAACGTCCCTGTCCTATTGTTTCTTTTTTTTATTCGTATCCATTTCATGTATTCATAACCATGTTTATACTTATACCTGTTATCTAATACTTGTTTGACAAATAAATTAATAAAATAAATTAATATTGTGATTGCATTTTTTATTCTCAAAACATGAGAATATTGGCTGAATGAAAATGAAAAAATAATTGTTGATTTAATATATAAAAGAATAGTCATGTTCTTTCTGGATGGAGATTTTGATGAGGTTTTTAAAATAGCAATAATATAAAGCATTATTATTAAAATAATATTTTATATTAAAATAGCATTAATATAAAACACTTATTATTACTAAATAATAGTTATTTAACTCTTGTGCCTTAATGTTTACAGTTGATATTTCTTAGCTCTGCACAAAACTTGGAGAAGCTTTGTTTTGGTCTGGAGGAATTGGCACGAATGCCAATTTCTAAAAGTCAATTGGCAACAGTTGTTTTGCCACATTGCTTTGTAACTGTCTCCTTACATGAAAAAACGGTTTCTGTGTGAAAACAAAACAGCAAAAGTTCCTTGTGCACACATAACCATGTGAGTCAAAGCAGTTATTTTTATTAATCTTAATTTTCAACTGTACTGTACATCTGTATTGTTACATCATTGTTACTTCCATCCAGCTTTCTATTTCATTTCCTGTGTCTACTTTAGCATGCAAGCAGAATTCGTCCATGATAACTCCTTAAGGCACAACCACACCAATTGCATAGTGATATTTTCCATAAAGAGGGAACAGTCGTTTTTATCTTTTGCTCATGGACTCTAATATGTTAACATTAGACAATATATTTAAACATTTCTGATCAATTCCATATTTCTGTTTTAAGTTTTTGAGTAGTTTACAACATTGAATTTCCAATGTTCTATTTTCTTCCCCTGATCACTATCTGGAATCCTCCAAATATATTAGAATAACAATTTGACTAATTCTGGGAATTACTACTGTATTCCCACTCGGGATGGACAGCTCTGGGTTGTATTAGTTGTACTACCTTTATTGATGCAAACCCCACAAACTACTTGCCTTTCTTTCAAAAGATGAGTTTGAAAAATGAACAGATGAAATAGAGGATGCGACTTGGATGGTTATTGAAACAAACTGCAGGTTTTGAAGGCACTGTAATAGAAATATTGATATAAACTTCAAGTGCTAGCCTATGTATCTCTGAGCACAGAGCGGTAGTGAGAGTCATCTAACTTGCCATAAGAGATTTTTTTTTTTTCAGATGCGAAAATAATCAGATGCTTTTAGGCTGGAGCTGCATAAATAACCACAAGTAATCACAAGAGAAGGAATTTCTTTTTTGCTTCCTTTACTTCCAACTGATGCAAGACACAATGTCAGCTGTTCATCTGTTAGTACATTTGATGCAAGGATTGGCAGCTGGTATAAGGGTAGGGGAAGAGGATCAGCAAGGTATAGGATGGCCGGCTCTAATCCTTAAAGAATGTCATGAAGTATTAAAATGTAGATATTTAATACCTTCTGTATCCTTTAGCAATTGAAGCTTAACTTCCGATTCTGTAAACAGTTTACAGATGAAATCTGTCTAGCACTTGGCTTTATTAAGAATTCCTATTCCAACCCCAACAGATCTTAACAGATGTTTCTGACTGGAAGTAAAATATGCAAGCTCCTAAATATTTATTACCAACATCAGTTTTTAATTTTGGAGATTGATTTATCATGCACCTGTAGGAAAGAAGGTTTAGGACAAGAGTCTTCAAACTGGCAAGTTTAAGACTTGTGGACTTCAACTCCCAGAATTCCTGAGCTAACATGACTGGAGGAGGAATTCTGGGAATTGAAGTCCACAAGTCTTAAAGCTGTCATGTTTGAAGACCCCTGGTTTAGGACAATAAATTTGGGACAATGAAAGGAAAGTGGTTAGAAATCCAAGTAGTTATCTTTGTTTCAATAGATAATAGCTTTAATTTGGCTGCATATATGTTGAAAGGTGACCTGCACCTATAGTAGCTTTGCTTCCTTTTAAAAGATTAGTGCCATATTTGAGTTTATGAACTTCATCCTAGAATTTTTTTCCTGCTACTTCAAATGGTTTGCCAAATGTTCACATCCCCCATAATCCCCCAGAGTTTAGAAGGTGGCAATATCTTCCTATTCAAAAGCTAAGAAGAGTCAATCCCAGATAATATTGGGATGAGTGGTTTATCTGGGAATTCCGAGACTGTATGTAGATTTGGAAGTGGAAAAAAATAACTATTTCATGGATGTAGATGAGGCATATTTTTTCTAACTTGTGATGCCCCAAACATAGTCATGTATACTTCATAGATTTTTTTGGGAAAATGTGCTAAAGCCAAACATTTCAATTATAAAGCAACACCATCAGAGAATTCTAATCAATATGTCAGCTGTGACTTAGTAAATGTTTTATAGAAGATACCTGAAGGCCAAACAAATGGAGATTCTATTTTTAAGCTCTGTTTGAGTCAATCCTGATGTCTCTGCTTTTTGTTGGCTTTTCTCTCTTTTTTTTCCTTGCTGTTTCTCTCTGATTTAAACTGATTAAAGCTCTGCCAAGGTGATAAGAATCCAACTGCTCCAGATAAGCATTGGAGGTTCTAGGTTTATTTTGAATTTATTTCAGTGTAGTCAGTTTCACTTTGAATTTCTTTAATGATAATTCCATACTAATATTTATTTGCATTTAGTAAGTTTGTGCCCTGGCCTCCCTTTGAAGACTTCAGAGTTTCTGATGTTACTTTTTAAATAAAAAGCAACCCAATAAGTTAATGCCTTGATTTACAGAATGGACTAAATCATTATATATTGCAAAATTCTGAATGATCACTAGATGGCAACAAAGAGATAAAATACATCATCTTAATTCTTTGCTGCCATTAAGTATTCATATGCTCATATAGAATAACCCTAATATATGATCTCAGTCAATTGTAACTTATTTGATGAATTGAGGTTAATTCACTATGAATTAAGTTACCAAGCCTAAGGAAACCTTACTAACCTGAAAATCATTTATAACACTGAACATCTAAATAAGGTAATGATAATTTTCTTTTCATTCTTCCTCCTCAAATACCCTTCTTGTATCTGTTCTATTATTGTTTATTTTTAGATGTTCTGTTTCAATTCTTGCATTTCCAGTTAAAAGGCTTAAGACAACAGAGTAGGCCAGGAGCAACTCTGTTAGAAGTATGCATATGTGAAAAGAATGGCTCAGCCTATAATCCCATTGCCTGGTAATTTATTCTACTCTGCCACAGGTGCTGTGAATGGGAGGGTGCTGACATTTGCATTATATTTCTCTCTGCCAGCCAGAGGCTATATTAGCTGAAAGTAGGACTACAGGGTTCTGGGCTGCAAAAATTGAGAGAAATATTGGGAGCCTAACTTGATAGCAAACAGAAAACTACAATTTTGTTGCCATGTGGTGGTTGTCGTGTTGTGCAATCCAAATCTGATAACATCAGGGTGGAGGGTAGGACATACATCTGGGAAGCAATATTTATTTTCACAGAGGACAAAACAAAGTAAGCAACAGACCTGTTCACTAATTTTGCTTTGAATAGCTTGCCTTTCTACATGAGTCAGATTTATTGTTGATCAAATATTTAGAACTTAGTGGCACAAAAATAAGCTATCATTCTTGAGATGCTGCATTTCACTATCTGGTGATCTAAAATAGTGCAGTTTTGATATCAGTGCTCTAATGGTGGATTTTTTTTCCCCTAGTCTAGGTATAGCTGACAGCAAATTTTATGAGTTTTTGGCATCAATTTAAAACATCCATATACCTCCAGGCTTTTAATGTAATGGTCTAAAAAGTATTGGTCTGGCTTGATTCTTTTTTACTGGCGTATAATTTAAGGAGGTTGATTAGAAAACCAATAATTCAATTCTTCTAACAATCTTTTTTTAAATTTGCTTTTCGTCTCTCCTTTGGGGCCTCATGAGGAAGCATTGGGAGTATTGTGTATTAGCATTTTTATGTGTTCAATTAGAATGCTTTCAGCTATTGGTATTGAACATGATGACAATTACTTGTGGTGGCGGAGCAGAACTAATTTAATTTATTTGGTTGTTGAAAACTGTAAAAAAGCAAGGAATGATTTCTATGGAGGAAAATGGTTAACTTTTGTCAGTATTTTTAATTAACCTGCTATCCTACTTTTGGCTTTCTTC
The DNA here is from genome assembly GCF_049901735.1 of Notechis scutatus. Classification (NCBI taxonomy): domain Eukaryota; kingdom Metazoa; phylum Chordata; class Lepidosauria; order Squamata; family Elapidae; genus Notechis; species Notechis scutatus. The sequence continues at coordinate 92,537,864 of NC_142011.1, read as the reverse complement.
TTCAACACTGCATGTTTGTTACATAATTTATTAAAGTTATCACAAGTAGGGTGATCCAAATCCAGGTCTGAATTAGTCAGATCCTCCAGCTCTTACTTCTGTTGTACAGTAAACAACTAATGTTGTGCAGACTTTTGAAAGAATACTTAGCATGGATAAAGTTTTGAATGAATCGCCCCTTCAAAGCATTTCTCTAAAGAACTGTGGTGTGTTACTTCTAACCAGTGAGTGCATGAGTGATATGCACATGTAAAGAGACCACTTCTGTTGAAGGACCTGAGTGAGGTGAATTGGCCTCACTAAGGCAGAGCCATGTGTCACCAATAAGTGTAATACACTGTGGAATAAGATCAATTGCAATCATACCCAAAGCCTACAAAGCACTTTCTTTATTAGGTTGTCTGCCTAGGAATAGTGTACATTATGTTCTATTGTTATTATTTACATCTTTTTAAAAACATCTAAGCTTAGGTGCCCAAAGCCCTATTACTTTTATGGAACTGGCCTACCCCATTCATGTCTGCAGTATGTTACTGCATGCCAGTGTATCCCTAGCCTGCTTCTAGTCTGTTTTTAAGTGTACATGCCAAGATTCTTAAGCTGTATCCATAGGTGCATGCTTGTAGCCCTGGTGGATAGTCAGGAAATATTCCTGCAAAGTTCTAAAAATTTTTCAATAGTGAACCTAGTGATTTAGAATGGAATATATCTAGATTAAATCCCATTATAATGACAGAGCTTTCATCATGAGTATGATAGCATAGAAATTGTGTCAATGTAACCATGTTTAATTATCTATTTGCTTCTCAAATCTGCATGTTTTAAAAGGAGGAAACAGTCACTGCTTTTCCTTTCATTTTCTATCATCTTGCATTGAATTTCAGTGTAAAAGAGACTCTCAGAAGTCCAGATGCCTTTTGGCAGCTAAAAACTTTTCCTTCTTTGGTATCGTAATTAGCAGTTTTCACTCTCTGCTTCCTGTAATGGGCTCTTTACATTTCCCACGTCAGTCTTGCACAGTGGAATGCCAGACTGAATAACCATCAAATATATGGTCTTCTGCATGCCTTCTACACAAAAACATTCTCAGTTTTTGCAAAGATACTTTCTATTATTCATGATTCTTACTTTTTATCCTAAAACATTTATCATGCCGGTGGATATTCATGTTAATTTTAAAGCAGTTTAAAAAAAAAAAAAAAAAAAATTTGCATTTTTCTACCAGGTAATGAATGGGATGGCATTGCTGGAATTTAGTTTAATTTTCCATAACATGTTTCACATGGAAGCATTTCATAATATGCTGTCCTCCCATCACCCCCTGTATCTATGTATGCAGTATCCTTCTTCTTAAAAGGGAGAAGCATAAATATGGAATGAATGGTTTGGGTGCTAAGTAGCGCATCTTGATTTAAAGACCTCTTCAGATAAAGCTTCTTTCTTGGTGACTGCATGGACACCATCATTTGGCTTCCATAGTACCACAACAGAAATGGTTTGCTAGGTTTGTCTCCTGGGTGGTTTTGACATTTCAGCCTAGTATAGAATCCTGGTGTTTTGTGGTGCCAGTTATACACAGGCAGATTGCTTCAGGGTCTTTATTGCATTTATAAATCTTCAACACAAAATAAACCAAAAACAAGTTGTGGGCTAGAAATCCCACTTGTGTATGAAAAATATAGGCACAAATGTTTACTTATCAAACCCAAAGAGATAAGGAGATCCAGAAGTAATTAATTTCCAGTGTGCAGTTCAGCCAGGCAATCCAAACAATGCACAGAAATTCAAGAAAGAAGGTAAAATGCTATTTCCCACAAAGAGCAAGTCAGAAAGATGTCATTTTAAAAATACCTCTGACTGCCAGCTTGACTAATTTGCTGACTTATTCTTCTTGCTTTCAAGTGGGCTGCTTGATTTACATTTTTTTACCTTTATAATTTGCAGTGTGTTGCCTTGCCTAACAAGCTCTTGGTTAACTGGCCCGGCCTGCAACCCCTCATTTTCCTGTTTTTATTAATTCCTGAAACATAGGGTAAGTGTCTATCTGGTCAGGCTGTCCAGGTTCTGAATCTGATGAACCAGATTGAGCCCTACCTAATTCAGGTGGTTACCTATCCAAGTATTAACTAGACACATCCCTGCTTAGTTTTTGAATCCTAGACAGGTTCAGCAAAGTGCTAGCAACAGAGTGTCACGCACAGAGAAATTTACATTTATTATAGGTATCAATTGATTTATGACCACAATTGAGCTCAAATTTCCATTGCTAAGTGAGACAGTTATTAAGCAAATTTTGCCCCATTTTACAACATTTCTTGCAACATGTGTTAAGTGAATCACTGCAGATGTTTGTCACACTGTGGTTAAGTGAATCTGGCTTCTCTATTAACTTTGCTTGTCAGAAGGTTGCAGAAGGTGATCACATGACAATGGGGCAAGGCAACTGTCATAAATATGGGCCAGTTGCCAAATGTCTGAATTCTGATCATGAATGAATTCCACCATATAAACAAAAATGAAACTATCAACATGATGAGTTTTGCAAACAATAAAGTAGAATTTAGCCATTTTCAAAGAGACAAATCGGGGTCTGAATGGCTTAGGAAATTTATTAATGGAAAGAGTAATGGAATATAATCACACATCAAACATACACATATGTGTCAATATTTATTTGAAGAACAGAAAAGTCTATCAGTGTCTGATTTTTTTTTGTCAAGTTTGGTTTCTTATAAATCATTTGCTAGAAATTCTGAAAGTTAAAAATTCAATTGATTTGGACACTAGATTAGGGAACAAGGGCTATCAAATTTAAGAAATCTATGTTTAAATCTTTCCCCACTACCATGAAAGAATAAAGGTATGTAAAAATTCCTTTTAGTAGGTGAGGCAATAGTGGCTATTTCAAAGCAGCATTAGGTTTATAATGTTTAAATTACACTATGTTTAACTTTTTTGTAAATTTATTTTACAAAATTGCATTACTAGAGCTTCCAAGTGTATAGACATCTGACAATCTCTATGAATTTAGTTTGTCAAGTATACATTAAAGACATTGTAGGTAGCCTGTTGTACAATTTATGCATATAAGGAAAATACTTTAAAACAAATTCTGAGGCAACACATAGTGGGTTAAATATTTTGGAATAATTACCGGTAATTGCTAACATTCAGCCAATGATGCATATAAAAAGATTTTAATAGTTGGCATTGTCTATTTTTTACACTACAGTTCCACTCTCATTTCAGGATCCAAATGTAATTTGGAAAAGTTATATAAATAAAATACATTTTTAAATTGTTTATATATAGATTGTTTATATATAGCTATTTGTGCACCACACCTGTCAGGTCAGGTTTGATGCTTTTACTCTGAAATGGAATATTTCATTTAAAAAATAGTTTGCTACCAATTGAGTAGTTGTCCCTCTAGAATTGTGAAGTAGATTCACTTATAATAAAATAGCATACATTTTAAGATGTGCTTTGACATTTTTACAAAATCTGCTGCCTCAGCCAAGTTTTTATGCCCTCTGAAACAATATAGCCTATTCTTCTTTTTCTTCTTTAAACATACAAGTTTATTTGTTTGAAAAGCAACATGGTTTCTATCGGCAAGATAGTCACATTTACTCATTCTATCAACGTTTCCCTTTTGTAAAAAGTAATTAGTTCAAAAATGTTTAGCATTATATGGTTTTGTGCTGTAAAATTGTTTTTGTGATCCCCTACAAATGATGAAAAATGAAAACTATAAGTCTGTTTTCCTATAGAAGCATTAATACCACATTTGGACAATTAATTAGATTAGGTTAACTATTAAGAAATAATCTTTTAATCTGTTTGAAAGACAAAGGAGTTGACTGTGGGGTCATTAAATCTGAAACCAAACACTCAAAGTGCACTTTCAAGCAATAGAAGTGATTTCATCCTATTGTCAAGGGCCTTGTTACTTAAAGGAATTACTTTTGAGTGTTGTAACCAAAGATGTGTCTCATTTTCTATTGGAGACAGGATTGGCAAGTGCTGATAAATAGTTGTTTTAATGCTCTTAAATACACTGACTAGCTCAAGTCAATGTCATAGCCCCATTTCACCACTGATGTATCATATTACATGTTGATTTATTATCTACTATAAAACTGTGAGTATACATAGATTACTAAATTTGAGTAACATCACCTAAAACATATGCATATTAACTTTGTGGATATTTTTATGCTGTTGAAAAATAGTAATTTCTCCCTTGTAAACAGGATGGAAAAAGTGAAATAGAAAAGAAACAAAACTCTTTCTCAGTTTATAAAATTCTCCAATCCTGATTATCTTAAACATCACTTACTAATCATAAGGGAGTAACTGATTTGTAAACATAAATTTACAACTTTTTCACTCAAGGATACTGATAAGGAAATCCTCTGCCTCTAGATTTCATCCCTCCCTCCCAGAGGATATTAGTCCTTCGCTTCTTACAATAGTCATTTTGTCTTTTAGCTGCATAGGATATATCTTTTATTTAAAAAAAAACCCAATAACTTGATTTTAAAAAATACTATGTAAGATCCGAGATAGAACTGAGATCTGATAGATCTGAGATAAGATCTGAGATAGTATAAATACACTCCCCCCCCCCCCCCCGACAAGTACCCTGTTTCTCTAACTTTTCTCCCACAATATATAATACTCTGAATATTTTATTCAGGGCCTGCGAGGTTCTTGTAAAGTGAATGCATTTCTTGGACTATGTTACAGAATTCTTAGAGTGTATTCAATAGTATATTGTGCAGATACTGCAGATGTGGAAGAGATTCCCTTTAAGGTGACTGTTTGAAAACATGTACCTCAGCGCAAAATGTGTGAGTTTTAGAACAAAATTGTGAGAGAACAGGTTCTCACAAGGTGACAAGGAAACAGCTTGATACCAAATCAGTCCATCTGTTATCAAAACAAGAAGCAGATGGGAACCATTGCTCTCTTTCAAAAAAAGATTGGCTTCTAAAATGGATGAGGATATCTCTCCACAAAATCCATGATTTGGAGGTACTTCTCAACTTGCTGCTGCTGCTTATGTAACAGGAGGATGTGGCTGGGGGAAGTCTTCACCCAGTTCTGGTATGATTTTACTTGGACCAAGCTGCTTTGGACCTGGTAACCCATGCCTACCCTACCATCTGCCTAGACTATTATAATGCTCTTTAGATCAAGCTGCCTTTGAAGACAATCCAAAACTTAATTGATACAAAACAGGACAACTGGACTCCTAATGGGAATAACACCTATTCTGAAATTACTGAATTGATTGCTGGTAGACTTCTGGGCTCAATTCAAACTCATGGTTATCACTTTTAAAGCCATTTACAGTTCAGCATTGGATCATTCATTCATTCATTCATTCATTTTCCATGCCCACACATCTCCATCAACGAACTCTGGGCAGCTTACAATTTCAAATACATATATCAGGCAATGCCTTGCTAAAACTGAACCACCCTCCCTTGACCCCTTTTCCCATTGTCCTTCTTGTGATGTTCATGGGTTGCAGGGCAAGTGACCGGCCTTCTCTCCAGCGGTCCCTAATTTAGGGAACACTATCCAGAGAGTATTTCAAAAGCAACTATTTTGAAAACAGATCAAAGCAGCACCATTCTAGAGAGTTTGGCCCTTAGATTAAGCCAGTGGCACTTTTGATGTGTTGGGCAGAAAGAAATAAACAATACTGTTTTTGCCTTTGCCCTACCTTGATAATTGATGCCCTAACTCGCATATATGTGAGGGTAGATGTAGAAGCAGATTCTTCTGCAAGAGCAGTATCTTCTTCAGTCTTGAAAGCAAATGGCTTACAATCTATTCTAGTTCAAGGGGGGGAAAGAAGGAAGAGGAAACTGAAAAGGCTGACTTAATAGTGTTATTGCAGTCTAAAAAACAGGTTGCATTTAAGTTGCTTTTTAGCAGTTGAAATGGAAATATTAGGATCAGCAGATTTTCTCGAATCAAATCAGTTGTCTTACATCTCATTTTTTGAGATGCAAAGCAGGGAATATTGTTAAAATGCTAATTATTTCCTTTCTGTGTTTACTAGTTTTCATTTTTACCAGTACTTGCATTCTGTTGTGGGGGTGTAGTTACTTTTCATTCTGCTCTTGCCATAAGCATTTGTGGCTTTTTAAATTTTAAGTACTGTAAAAGTATACTGTGTATACCGTAGATTCTGGTTTTCTTCCAATAAAACATTTTGGTTACATTTGCTCCCTAGTGTTAATTAGTTATATTATTAACAAATTGTGCAACCTCATTTACCGAGTTAACATTTAGGGTAATTTAAAAAGACAACTATAACTACAATTAAAATTTAGTTAATTAATTACTGTGCACTTCTATTGCTCGGAAGTTGGATACTTGCTATTAATGGCAACTTTCAAAGGCAGAAAAAGTAATTTTACTATGTAAAATCAGGAAGAGTCAGGGGTCAAAACAACTTAGGTATAAAGTAGTTCTTCACTTACAATCATAAGTTTAATGAAGTATATAGTTGAAAACAGTAACTTTCAACTGGTCCTCTCCTGCAATCATTACAGCATCCTGACAGTCACATCCAAATTCAGGTGCTTGGTGATTGGCATGTATTTATGATGGTTGCAGCATCCTGGGGTCATGTGATCACTATTTCTGATCTTCCCAGCCATCTTCCAGAAAATAAAATCAATGGGGGAAGCTCAATTCAGTTCATGACCACCTGATTCACAGTGAATCACATAACAACTGTAATGATTTGCTTAACAACCATTGCCAAAAAAAAGCTCACAATTTTAACTGCAACTCACTTAACAACTGTTTTGCTTAATGGAAATTCTGGTGTCAATTGTGATCGTAAATCAAGGACTTCCTGTATTAAGTTTTTATTGTATGGATTGAAATTTCATTTTGACCAAAGCAGCCAGACAAGCACCATTAATGCTCTCTCTCTAAGTCTTTACTCTGCTTTGTAGTATACCAAGATAAAAGAGCTCTTCCTAGTTCTTTGCTAGTTGACTTAGGAAACTGTAATATATACTTTGGGGCAGCTTTCCCTGTGCGCATTTCCTGTGTTGGATTAAAACTCTTACCATGCTTCGATGGAAATTAATTAATTAGAGTATTGATCTGAATGAAGATTTTAAATATGAAACTCCCAATTTGGAAAAACTTCTCCAGTGCTATAATCCACCAGAACTATGAGGATTTAAAGAATCATGAAACCAGTAGCATAAACCCAGGGAAGTTGGAATTTCTTTTTTCTTGAGCAGTAGACTTCCAGTGAATGAATCCTTTTTGAAATGCAGTTTTCCACATATTGGAGGATCAATTAGTTAAAGAAAATGTCAACCATTCTGTTATCTTCTCTGACCTTCCTCTGCAAAGGTTTCATGGTGTAGCTTTTTATAAAGGTCCTAGGAAATTATAATAATCGAGGAAAGTCCCTGAGAGGTACATACCTTTGAATGAAATTGAATATCCTTGCTGATAATTAGATAGTTGACTAAAAGTATTATCTTTTCCCCTCTTTAGTTTCTGTGCTTGAAGAACATAAGAACATTCCTTTCTGCCTGCTGTGAAATATTTGGAATGAAGAAGAGTGAACTCTTTGAAGCATTTGACTTGTTTGATGTTCGTGATTTTGGAAAGGTATTTACAAGACATTCTTTACCTTTATATGACTGTGTTTATACATGTTACAATTACTGCAGAATGATTACTCTCTTTATTGATGCAACTGATGATTGATTAATAGGTACACTCTTTTGGGGGGGAAATTCATCTTGATTATAATGTATTAGCACTTGTTCAAAATTGTCTTTGCAACCCCTGTGATTGTAGTTTGTTTTCTTCACGCTGGGAAATGTTTATAAAGATGTATAGTCACAGAGAAATTAAAGGTAATGTGACATCCATTTCAGTGAAAACAAAAAGATTAAAAAATCTTGAAATAATTTATTAGCTTGACCTAATCGGAAATAGCCCTCCCAACTTGACACTGCATTAACTGAAGATAAATTGTGATTGTAATCATCAGAATATTTTAAAGGAAAGAATGCTTAAAGTAATAGTGGACATGGTTACATCAAGGGCATGATACCCTTAAAAAACCAAGTTTATGCTTTTTTGGCAGCTCTGGTTGTTGATGCTCAATGTGTTTCCTTTGTGAGTGTTGGGAATTACACTTGCATGGACTTGCATCATCTCTAAAGTAATTTGGACAGGAAGGATGACACATAGCTTTATTCTTTTGTCTGGTGTTTTATAAACTTTTCTTTAAAGGAAAAAAATCAAAAAAGCCATAGTTAAGTATCAGTCACCCTGTACTTTTTTAAAATTAAACTAGAATTAGAATTAGACTAGAAGCCTTCCAAGGTCCCTTCCAACTCTGTTTTTCTATATTCTATTCCTGTTTCAAAGACGGAATAATGAATTCTAGTCTGGAGGAATTTAGCAATTTTACAAAGTTTTAGTTCAACTCTATTATCAACTTCATTTTTTTTATTGTACACTGACTGTCATGGCTACTCAGGAGGAATCTTGGAAAGTTACTGATAATTCCTTATCTGACCTTTCCCACAGAATTTCCAGGGTTTTTAATTTAAAAACGATTACATCAGTGGAAGCCTACAATGTGGGCACACATTAGAAACTGTACAGGATTTATTTTTTTTAATGCTGAGCCAGTTTTCTAGGACAACTAGAGATAAATGCTTTGAATAGGCTTTGTATTAAGAATGTTCACCTTTACATGAAAGGAAGAAAACTACAAATTTAAGATAAATTTTACCTCCCTCCCCAAGAATTTAAGACAATTCATAAGAAAGAAGAGGAAGGAGAGAGAGAAAAAAGCCAAACAAAAGTGCCAAAGTAAAATTACAATTGTATGGGTGCAGATATATACCAACTAGGAATTATACTAAAAAGGACCGGGCCAGAAGAAAAAGCTAAATTAATATTAATTTAATTAGCAATAGTAATAGCATTTAAACTTATATACTGCTTCACAGTGCTTTACAGCCCCCTCTTAGCGGTTTACAGAGTCAGCATATTGCCCCAACAACCAGTGTCCTCATTTTTTTTTTTTTAAACAAGTTTTATTAATTTTTAAAACACACAAATTGTCATTATTCATTACATGTTTAAACCTTTTTTCATTGTCAATTTAACAAGTCAGATAAATTATAATTCTGTTTTAAACCATTTCCATACAACATACCAAAACCTCTTATTCAATTTCTCTTTACTTCTCTTTACTCTTATTCAATATCATTATTATTATTTCATCTGTTTCTTTCTGACTTAGTTACCATTATTCTCAATCTATATTTCTACAATTTTTAACTAATTCTCCCCCAAAAAGACATATACACACAACACACAAAACATAAAAAAATCTTTTGGAAAGTAACTTGGACCCAGGTGTCTCTCTCTTCATGGACTTCAATTATATTCATGCTCATCTTACATATCATTACTTATTTTATTTACCATTCTAAGCCTTCTATATTAACTTCCCCACATATTTCACACTTCTTACTTCTATCTTAATTAATCATCTTAATTTGAATCATTATATTTATATCTTTTGTCCATTTTTATCATCCCTTTGTCTCATTCCTTATAAAAAAAAAAGAAAATAAGTTTCTCCTGAAATCATTAATCAGAGTATGATGCCTTTCTATCTCCCCTAAGTTAATCAAATTAATCTTTAAAATAATATCTAATACCCAATCCGATTTTGCTTGGTACATTCTATCTAACTAATACATCCAACATAATTAAGTACATAATTAGACAATAAATCCAAATATTAAAAAAAAGATACTATAATAAAAATTTTATAATAACATCAATACCATAGTCTTATTAAACTCTTTAATTAAAACAATATTCTAAACCTCCCTATTATTAAGTTTTAAAGCCAATCATTTTTAAACATTTTAACATTTTAATCTCTTATCAACTCTTAAATCATTACAATACTACCATCTCATCTTATGTACCTTGCAAAATCTTTTTTTTTTTAAAAAAATTATACTTTATCCATTATCCAAAAAAATTTCTTTTTCCATTTAATTTCAAGACATTGTAGCTTTTCTCCACCTTTTCCCTTTCTTTCTTCTCCCAACAAACCTTTCTACCCCCTTCTTCTAGCCTCTGCCTTGCCAGCTTCCCTTCTCTGTCGTATTCCTTTTCCCTTTTGTTTACTATCATCATATTGGTTTTGCACCTTATTTTTCCCTTTCTTAAATGTTTTTTTAGATCTTAAGTCCTTAAGTCCTTTAATTTTCTTCTTTTCTCTTCTTTTCTTTTCTTTCTCTCTTCCTTCTTTCTGGATCAAGTTCTGAGATTCATTAAAGATGGCTCCTTTCTTTCTTTCTTGTTCCTCTGCTGTCTTCATCTGTTGTAATGTTTGTTGATAATTAATAAGCGCCATTTCTAAGAAAAGGAAAGCTTCTTCCACACCATCTTTACCATTTTTTTTGCTTGTTCATATTCTTTTCTTAGTTCCTCAACAGAAAGAGCCATTATAAATCTTTTCTTTTCTTTTCCCCTTCTTTCTTCTTACAACAACCAGAATATTCAAAAGAAAATAAAAAAATAAAACAGTCCCAAAGTTATCAGTCAGTCCAAACCAAGGCAGAATTCTCACTTTCTCCTTCTGGGGCAATATCAATCCAAGAGAAAGAAAGTCCAAATCTGTTTAAAATCTTATTGCAATATATTCTAGTCTTCAAATCCTTAAGGCATCTGCTCCAACAAATCTTAGCATACAAATGTTTTCTTTTAATCCTCTCTTCCCACTCATCGCTTAAAACCAATTTTCACCTAAAAGAAATAGGTTTCTTAATATCCAATTATTTATTCCGTAGGAAAAGAGGGAAAGCTATCCTTTCAGCACCTTCACAGCCGCTTTTTCCTCTTCTGGCAGGTATTATTCAGAAGGTCATACTTTTCAGGAATTTTATTAGATATGTCTTAGAGTCCTAGGAGCCAAGAAAAACTTTCTCCTCTCAATCACTTTCTCCACTTCCTCCTGCGCATTCTTACCCGGCTGCCAGCTTCTTTGTGGCGGCCATTACAGACCGCCGCTGCACCGTCCTGGGAAAAGGGAGTTCTGCCGGCCAGGAGGGAGTCTGCAGCACCCCCAAACCCTTCTCCGGATCCCCCTACCTTCAGCTGCCCCTGCAGGGCAGCCTAGCTCCGTACCCGGCTGGGTCGGAGCCCAAAAACGGCTAGCGCGCAGGATCGCGCAGCTTCAAATCCCTGCCGCCGCGGGCCGACAAACCGGAAGTCCCAACCAGTGTCCTCATTTTACTGACCTTGGAGGAGGAGCCAAATTGCAGTCAGCCAGCAGTCAGCCGAAATAGCCTGCAGTATTGCATTATAACCACTGCACCACTGTGGCTTTTAATACATAATTATTAATGAATTCTAATTAAAATAGCCATGTCTGTATGGAAAGAAACTGCATTTGCATCCAAGCACACAAACACATATACTCCTTTTCTATTTCCCAGCAGAAACAGGGGGGAAAAAGGAATAGAAATCAACAGGATGGAGATGGGATAAAGGGAGGGGTACTGTAGAGGGAATGTAAAGGAAGGGGAGGAAGATAACCAGGAGGGAAATGAGACAAGGTAAAAGATACTTGGGAAGGGATGGGAAAGACTATTTATGACAAGTTGCATTGAATTCAATGACTGTTACTCTAGAGTAACTAAAGTAATTAAAGTAAAGTAAGTAACTAAAGTAATTAAAACTGTTATCTTATTCTGGCTGAGGAGTGTCCTCAGGTAAAGTTAGGGTTTTTGGTTCTGTTCAGACCCTGTGAGATGTTGAAATGGTCATTCAGTGAAGCAGGATGAGAGACGAATAGTCCTACCATCCTTTTGATGCCATTCATGCATAGAGGTGGAATGCAGGGAGCCAGGGGAAGATGCCTCACCCTGAATTTAACAGAATAATAGAGTTGGAAAGGACTTTGGAGGTCTTCTAGTCCAACCCTGATCAGACAAGAAACCCTGTACCATTTCAGACAAATGGTTGTCCAATCTCTTCTTTAAAAATATCCAGTGTTGGAGCACACCCAATTTCTGGAGGCAAATTGTTCCAATAATTAATTGTTTTAACTATCAGGAAATTTCTCCTTAGTTCTAGGTTGCTTCTCTCCTAGATTAGTATCCATCCGCTGCTTCTTGTCCTGCCTTTAGGTGCTTTGGAAAATAGGTTGACCTCCTCTTCTTTGTGGTAGCCCCTCAAATATTGGAACACTGCTATCATATCTAATCCTTTGCATTAAACTAGGCATCCCCAATTCCTGCAACCATTTTTTCTATGTTTAGCTTCTAGTCCTCTGATCAACATTGTTGCTCTTTTCTACAAAGAGTCTCAGCATCTTTTTAATATCATAGCGACCAAAACGGGATGCACTATTCCAAGTGTGGTCTTACCAAGGTATTATAAAGTGGTATTAACACTTCACGTGATCCTGATGCTACACCATGATTAATGCAGCCTAGGACTGCGCTGGCTTCTTTTGTTCAAGGCATCTCCTAATAATGATAATTCTAGAGACAAGGATGGTGCTCATAAGGAGCCTTAGTGAGACTGGGTGATTTGTCTGCCTTTCTGCCTCCGTTCAATCTCCTTGCTGGCATTACTTACAGTTAGTCCTTGACTTACAACCACTCATTTAGCAACCATTTGAAGTTAGAATTACAACAGGTCCTCACAATTACACAATTGTTGCAGCATTCTCCCATGTTTACATGATCAAAATTCGGGCACTTGGCAACCGGCATATATTTATGATGGTTGCATCATCCTGGGGTCATGTTATCACATCATTTGCGACCTTTCCAGCTTGCTTCCAATAGGCAAAGTTAGTTGGGGAAACCAGTTTTGCTTAATGATAGTATTATTCATTTAACAACTGCAGTAATTTGCTCAGCTATCATGGCAAAAAAAGGTTGTAAAATGGGTGGGACTCACTTAGCAAATGTTTTGCTTAGCAGTGGAAATTCTGATTCTAATTCTGGTCATAAGTCAAAGACTACCTGTACAACTATGTGCCTTTACCTCCTTCCCATCCCCTTACTTTTATATCATTTCTCTATAGTTGGCAAATGTGGGGCTGTATTAACAATTATTATTGGGGAGAGATAATTTCAGTATGGTTATTATAGTTTAGTTTTACATTCAATACAAGTACAATGCCCATCAGGGCAATGTTTTCAGGTGGATTATTGTTCTTGCTGTGCCTTTTGTCTCTAAGTCTTTTCCTTTGCATTTTGTTAATGGCAAAATACAATTTGAGTTCAATCTATTTGTCTTGAACAAATGCCATAGCGTTCAAATTTAGAAAAAGCAGTGTAATTACTGATTTCTATTTTAAATCTTTATGAGAAATGGAAAATAACTCAAGATTATGAAGCCCTGGTTTCACTTGAGAGACAGACAAAAGCATCATTTGTCACAGTTTTTCTTGTAACTTAAACTCTTCATTGCATATTCGCCATTTGTATAGATGTGTTGTTTTGTTGTCTTTACCTTCTAGCTATTTTTTAAGAAGTATAACTTTGTGTTAAACTGAACTTTTCTATTTATAATGGCAAGAAAAGTGTGGAGGAATTGTTGTATTTCTTGCTTGTTTTCCCCTTCTTTCATTACTATGGTGATATAAACTAGATATAAACACAATTTCTTTTCTGGACTGCTACATAGCTCTACCGTTAACAATTCCAAATACTGGAAGGATTTTTTTTGATGTGGGCATTTCTTGCATGACTTATTTCTTTAATCTTCTTCTGCCCATTTTTCTTTTACTCCATATTGCTCTGATTCCAGTTTTATGTGACTGTAGGCTGCTGTTTCTAGGATGAAACTTTGCTGCTGCTTCTTTTTTTCTTCCATTTCTCCCTTTACTACATACTGAGCCAGGATCCACCCAATAAATAAAGTTGCATAAACTGTGCTAAAAATATGCTATATAAGAATACTTTGCATTCTTTACTTCTCAATTTTTAGTATCAGTTCTGCAAAACTCGGTAGCTTATTGTCATGTATATGTGTTTCTTATCAAATTTGATGCAAATATGGCTGATATTGATTGGGTGGACAACCTTTAGGAAATTCCAGGGACATAGCTTAGATATGATATTATGAAACTGCAGAACATACTAGCAATGACCAGATGTCTATTGATGTGAATGAAAAACATGGACATGCCCATAGAATTATCAGGAGTTGATCTTCAGTCAAAGGAGATGTCATTCTTAATCAGTCAAAGTGACATTACTCCATGAAACACATGCTTGAATTCCTCACTTGAAAGGTAAAAAAATATCCCTGGAATTTAAAACTCCGCATACTTCACTATTCAAAATTTCAGTAGGGTAGGGTAGGTAATTTACTGGCCTGTAACTGAAACAAGGTGTCTATGTTGTGAACAATATAAATGGGTTAGGAGAATGTTATCTTAATCCAAATCAAACCAGAATTTATCTAGGATTAAACTATCACCTAATCGACTATGTGGCATAACTTATCCTGAACTAGTACAAACTCTGCTCATTATACTTCAAGGAAAAAGTGTGATAGAAGATTGCTGAAAAGAAAGCCCCTCCATTACAAAGTTCATTGCCAAGGCCTAGCAGGGCAGGAAAAACCTCTAAATGCCAGTTGGCCGAAATGGCCATGCTACCTTCTACTTTCTGTCTTCTTCAAGGGGAAGCCCTAAGGTACCTTACTACTAGTACTATCCTAGTTCAAGGAAACCATGCATTTTCTGAAGGATGTAGATGGGAATTCAAAATATCCCCTTTAGAGCCAGTGAATTTAACTGAGTGCTTTCAGAACCACTGATTGGAAAGGGGCTCATAGGGTTAAATGTGTGAACAGAGCGATTAAGTGACTTGAAACCTCCTGGTTTTGTATTGTAAGTAATGTAAGTGGCTGTACAGTTCTACCCACACTTCTCTTTTTTTGCAGTCTAGGCATAAAATTCCTTTAGGTTGCTTGCTGTACAGGTCTGGAATTTAGGAAGCTGGCTCTTGAAATGGGAATCTCGTGAACTGATAAGTTGGTACTTGTTTGGTTGTTGTGTCTAGTTTGGGGTACCTTCAAGTCTTGGGGTCAGCTGTAGACAGGGAATAAGACCCAAGATTGGGTCTGTTCATTTGCAGGTACTACAAATGAAAGAGGGTTACTACCCAAGCTTGTTCCCAGAATATGAGCTGTATTGCTTGGCTTTAACTGCTGCCATCTCTTCCCACTCTCCACCTGTCTTGTATGAGTACTTCTGCACCCAGATTGCTGGATTATGCAGGTAATTTGTTTTCTCTAAGAAATTTCTACATTCACTGTCTACAATTACTTAGGACTATAAATGTAGGAAGTACATCAAACCCTTTGAAGAAAACATTCATGTGTAGAACTAGACATGTGAATGGTCCCTTCCTTCTGCAAAGTCATGTTGTGATATCCATGAATAGCAGGTGGCCTATGGGTGTGAACAGCCTTAACTTTTGAGGACAGCAGAGGGAGAAAGAGAGAGAACAAGAACTCATGAGGTTTCCAGCTTCACACCTTAACCATAGGTTGTTGTGGTTCCCTCAATATGAAAGTTGAAAATTCTCAGCTTTTGTAAAAAATCATACAAAACTTCCTATTGCAGACAGACATGTTATAGCAATAGCAATTAGACTTATATACCGCTTCACAGTGCTTTTACACCCCTCTCTAAGCGGTTTTTACAGAGTCAGCATATTGCCCCCCACAATCTGGGTCCTATTTTATCAACTTTGGAAGGATGGAAGGCTGAGTCAACCCTGAGTTTGGTGAGATTTGAATGGCAAATTGCAGGTAGCCAGCAGTCAGCTGAAGTAGCCTGCAGTACTGCATACTAACCACTGCGCCATCGTGGTTCTTGTAAGTGTAGATGATATCGTAGTATAAATTGTAAAGGAGTAGGACTGATCCCAATTCCTTGCATATCAAGATCCTCTGATCACCTCTGACCATATAGGTGTGGATTAAAACTTGTCTTGCATCTCTTATATTGGGTTCTCTTGTCCTGTTGGTTTATGATAAATGTTAACAAATTGTTTCCTAATAAGTTCAATATCTGAACATGAACTGGCTGTACTTATAGAACAAGGTGGAACACCCCCTCCCAATAAATGAGTGCTTGTGTTCAGGGTTATACCCCTCCCTTGAACTGTGACCGATATTTTTATTTTTTATAGGGGGGGAACTGGTCCTGAAATATGTTGCGATCCCTTTGACCAAGCTGATTCTTGTTTCTTGTTTTTCAGTTTAATTAATACATTTTCAACACTCCATGTCTGACTTTGCCTTTAGAAAGAACAAAATTGTGCAAGTGCAGTGCATTCCACTATATTTATTCTTTTGTGTGATGATGAAGGGAAACCTAATGTTTTCTAACATAGTTGTGACATACTGACAAACTATTAAAGGAGGTAATGCGTAGACTGTAATTTTCTGGAAACAAGGACCAGAAAAAGAAAGGTCTTCTCCGATAAGGATTTGGCTGCACGGTTTTCTATAAACCCTTTTTTGAATCTGTAGCACTTATTATACCTCAAGAGTTTTCAGTAATACATTGTATGAGCATGCAATTATTACAGTTTCTATTTCTTAATCAAGGATCTTGCCATTACTTGACACAGTGTAACAGTCTCTCTTGCCAAAGAATGAAAATAATGAAAAGGGTGTTATTTTTAGTTTAAGTCTATTTGTAGAAACAGCAAAGATACACATTTGATATTAGAAGCATACATAAAAAGAAACATTTAACTTGGGTTTGCTTTTCCCTCCCTGTTTCAAGAGAACTGTGAACAGCTTTTTATAGGTTTGTTGGCAAAGATCACAGTTGATGAATTGTAGCTGTAGCATTACATATGATTCCTTTATCTTCCATTCTCTGTGCAACAAAAACTCTTTAACAGCAGGTGTAACAATAGCTGGGACTATATGCGCAGTCTTTAGTATTGCACATTGAATTTCTCCTTTTAATGTAACCTTTAAAATATAACTTGTTTGTGCTTTAAAAGGTGGACTCATTCTCCATTTAAAAATAAGAAACTCAACTTCTATTATTCGTGAAATGCATATTTTGCCAGTCTTTACTGAATATTTTTATGAAAGCATTTCATCATGATCTCTTCTTGGCTCTGCTGGGCAGAAATACCACCTATAGATTTACTTTAACTGATATAGAATAATTACATTAATGGGGAAAAAAACTTTCCACAGCTTATAGAACACTTTAGAATCATTTTCTGCTCCAGAGTGGTCCTTTGTTTGGAATTGTCTTATGCATTAATTCCATACACCCGCTCCTCCTCCACAATGTAAATTTGGCTTTGAATCTATAGTCAAGCTATTTTAATATAGTTATTTTATACTAAAATAGTTTTGTGTTGCCTTAAAAATGTTATGAGCTAAGCTTTTATGCATTTGAAAATGCTGAGTCAAAAAATTTGCCACAAGAGGTTCATATGGAACTACCCTTTAAGACAGGGGTGTCCAACCTTGGCAACTTTAAGCCTGGAGGACTTCAACTCCCAGAAAAAGCTGGCTGGGGAATTCTGGGAGTTGAAGTCCTCCAGGCTTAAAGTTGCCAAAGTTGGACACCCCTGCTTTAAGAGATATTTTTTGTTGACCTTGTGGGCACTGAAAGTGCCATGCAGCAGCTTTCTCCTTCTTACATATTTCTGTTTGTATGTATAATTCTGTAAAGGGGATATATTGAAAAAAAGCATTTATTGCGAAAGCAGCACTGACATTTTTCCAACTTTATTTTTTTCCCTAAAGAAGGTTAAAAAGTGATACATCAAGAGCTTGCTTCAAATTGCTGTCTCTAAAATGTTTGGTCTGCTCCTTTTTGAAATCAAGGCAGACATCTTGAAATGTGCAAAAATTTAATTTAAATACATTTCATTGTTTTTTGCCTTACTTCTCTGGGTGGGATAATTTATTTATTTATTTGTTATTTTATTTGGTTTGTCAATTGCTTACAAGATAATAGGTATAAGTAAAAACATAGTTATGAATACATGGATACATATAAGAAAAATAAAAGAAACAATAGGACAGGGACGGTAGGCACGTTGGTGCGCTTATGCACGCCCCCTACAGACCTCTTAGGAAAGGGGTGAGGTCAATAGTAGACACTCTAAGGTTAAAGTTTTTGGGGTTTGGGGAAGAAACCACAGAGTCAGGTAGAATGTTCCAGATATTGACCACTCTGTTGCTGAAGTTGTATTTCCTGCAATCAAGTTTGGTGCGATTAACCTTGAGTGTGTATCTATTGTGTGCTCTTGTATTGTTATAGTTGAAGCTGAAGTATTCATTGACAGGTAGGACATTGTAATGTATGATTTTATATACTATACTTAGATTGGACCAAAAGCGGCATAGTTCTAGGTTTTCTAGGTCTAGAATTTCAAGTCTGGTGGCATAAGGTATTCTGCAATGAGTAGAGGAGTGGAGAACTCTTCTTGTGAAATATTTCTGAACTTTCTCAACTGTGTTAATATCAGATACGTAATGTGGGTTCCAGACTGATGAGCTGTATTCGAGTATTGGTCTAGCAAATATTTTGTATGCTCTAGTTAGTAGTGTAATATTACAGAGAAAAAGCTACATAAGATTAGGTTAACAACTCTTAATGTTTTTTTGGCTATGTAGTTACAGTGGGCTCTAGCACTTAGATCATTAGAGGTGAGTACTCCAAGATCCTTGACAGAGTTTGGATCATCAACAAGGTCTTGACTATTCAGCCTCTATTTTATTTTCTGATTTTTTTTTGCCAATATGTAAGACAGAGCATTTATTTGTTGAGATTTGAAGTTGCCATTTGTTTGACCATTCTGATACATAGTCGAAGTCTTTTTGAAGGGTAGCAGTATTGTCTGTGGTGTTGAATAGCTTTACATTGTCAGCGAAGATAACACAATTGCTCTTAATATGATCACAGAGGTCATTTATGTAGAGTATGAAGAGGGTTGGTCCTAGAACACTGCCTTGGGGGACGCCGCTGTTGACAGGTACTGTCAACAATTTTTGTTGTTGTTGTAATTTTGTGGTGGTTTCCTACTGTACTGATTTTTTAAAGCTGTGAAAGCAAATACAAGCTTCGCATTTTATTGGAGTACATGCTGTAATAGTTGCCTGGGTTATTTATGGTGTGACGTCAAAAATGTTACAAGGTCATTTTTGAAATATTGCTACTCCACCGGAGGGCTGGATTGTCATCTGACAGCTGGAAACCTGGTTGTATATTTTTCAAATAACTGTTTCTTTCTCAGACAAAAGGAATATTGCAGAGTCCAGAAAAATAATAATGGAATAATAAATAGGTCATAATGTATGCAGTCATTATAACCACTCTGTTGATATTCCGGAAATCCTGGATATGATGCAGTGGAACAAGATGAACCACCTGTGGTAGCAGATTATAAAGCTGGATTGCTGGTTGGGGCAGTGAAATACTTGCATGTCTTTCTTTCTTTCTTTCTTTCTTTCTTTCTTTCTTTCTTTCTTTCTTTCTTTCTTTCTTTCTTTCTCTTCCTTCCTTGCTTTTCCCTCCCTCCCTCCCTCTACACACACACACACACACACACACACACACACACACAAAACATCCAGCTTTGAGAGTTGCAAATTACAAGAACATTCTTTCCCAGAATATTAAAACATGATAAAACATATTTCTTACAGATGCAGAATTTCTGAACAGAGTAGACAGGAAATGGCCTAGTTTTCAAAGCAGCCAGATATTCAAGATAGCAATTCTGATGTTCTTTTTTCTTTGGTCAGATTTTAACTACAGTATCTTGAAGGATATGGACAGGATGTGATACATCCTAGCATACTGACATGCCCGTTGGTGTCATGTGTTGAAGCAAAGACCATTCATTGTCATTATCAGCCCTTTGAAGTAGGCCTGATCAAGAAGAAGACACTAGGATTATAAGAGTACAGGTAGTCCTTGACTTATGACCACAATTGAGCCCAAAATTTATGTTGTTAACTGAGACATGTTGTTAACTGAGACATTTGTGAAGTGATTTTTGCTCCATTTTATGACCTTTCTTGCTTCAGTTGTTGAATGAATCACTGCAGTTGGTAACTTGGTAACTTGGTTGTTAAGTGAATTTGGCTTCTCCATTGACTTTGCTTGTCAGAAGATCACAAAAAGTGATCACATGATCTTAGGCCATAAATATGAACTAATTACCAAGCATCTAAATTTTGATCACACGACCATGAGGATGCTGGAAAGGTCCTAACAGTGAAAAACAGTCGTAAGTAACTTTTTTCAGTGCCGTTGTAACTTTGAACAAATTGTTGTAAGTCAAGGACTACTGGTACTACTTTGGTGTTGTAGGGTATAATAACAGAATCCTAAAAATCTACCAGGTTCTTGTGTAATAGTTTAACAGAATCAAGACAAGGTTATTTTGAGTTTCTTTTTCAGGTCTTTCAACATCCCGGGACTGATTTGTCATTTTCCATTAATCTATTTCTTCACCGAGGTTAGCTGTACATTTTTTTTACACTAATGAATATCTGAGGGCATGTAATAATATTAGTGCACGTAATTAAATTATGCAAAACAGATTGAAACCATTCTTTATTTGGTTTAATGTAAATTTGTAAATATCTGTGAGAAAAGATGCAAGATCTGTATCTCTTTTTAGATACTCTGACCTGTTGGGTTTTTTTAATCACAGTAATCTCAGTCTTGAGACTCAGAAATCTGTATCCCCAAAAGAAATTGTCAACCATCATCACTTCCCAATGGTTTATTTTCTAATTCCAACTGAAAACATCTTCAAGCAAGCCTCTGCTAGCTCTCCCACCATCAGGGAGTTTTAAAGGTCCACCACTTAGACTGAGCAGCCCAAGACTTTCCTAGTTTTAAAATAGATCTCCCTTTATTTTCCTCCTTTCAGAATCAAAGACAGACAAAGAATCAGAAACGACAATATCGATTTGAAGCAGAGATTGATGCAGATCTATTGCATGAATATGTAGACATGCAAAAATGACTTTATATAAAAAATAATAGATCCTGAACTCAATAGGAATGAAATTCCTCCTTCTCCCCAGTCCTGCTTTGGAAAAGAAGTCTCTGTTTTTCACTCACTCACTAGGCAGACTGTTTTCAAAACTCAGTGGAACACTTCTCCCACTCCAACAGAGTGAGGAGTGGGAGGAATCAACCCACTCCTCACTCTGTTGGCTTCAGCCCTCTTTCCTCTCTACATTGGGTTGATTCCTTCCATATGTGGAACCTGCCCTCCCTCCCCCTACTTCACCTGCATGGAATGCAGGCAGGCCAGGCATAGAGCAGGTACGCAGCTCTTGTTCATGAAAATTCATTCAATCACTTACTTTCCCAACTGGAATACTGTACTTGGCCTCTTACCTTCTTGCTTGTTTCTTTAAGCTGTCTGACTCATGAGTAATGCTAATTCTTGGTTTAAAGGTTCATTTCCTTTCTGATTCTGAATTACTCCTTTTGTTTCCCTTGAAATGCACGTGAGACTGATCTGGCTGTGATATTTTTCACCCCGTTGATATCTTTTACCCCACTGAGTTGATTGGCTGATCTGGCTTCCCTTGAAATCTCCGATTCCTTTTCATTTCTTTACATTGTGTTCTTAAATAAAAATCCTACGTAGTTTTTTCTCTGGTAATATCACACTACTAACCAGAGCATACAAAACATTTGCTAGACCAATACTCGAATACAGTTCATCAGTCTGGAACCCACATTACGTATCTGATATTAGCACAATTGAGAAAGTCCAGAAATATTTCACAAGAAGAGTTATCCACTCCTCTACTCGTTGTAGAATACCTTATGCCACCAGACTTGAAATTCTTGAACTAGAAAACCTTGAATTACGCCGTCTTCGGTCTGACTTAAGCATGGTATATAAAATCATACATTGCAATGTCCTACCTGTCAATGAATACTTCAGCTTCAACCATAACAACACAAGAGCACACAATAGATACAAACTCAAAGTAAATCGCACCAAACTTGATTGCAGGAAATACGACTTCAGCAATAGAGTGGTCAATGTCTGGAATACTCTACCCGACTCTGTAGTCTCTTCCCCAAACCCCAAAACTTTAACCTTAGACTGTCTACTATTGACCTCACCCCTTTCCTAAGAGGTCTGTAGGGGCGTGCATAAAGCGCACCATCGTGCCTACCGTCCCTGTCCTATTGTTTCTCTTATTCTTTTATTTTTCTTATATGTACCCATTTCATGTATTCACAACTATGTATACACTTATACTTATTATCTTGTAAACAATTGGCAAATCAAATAAATAAATAAATAAAAATAAATAAATTAAGAACTGATTCCCCCCAGGCCTGGCTTCCTGAACTAAATCTGTTTTGTTACATCTGTACTTTTGTATCTCTTTGCCATACTATTTTTTTTTTCATTTTCAAACTCTTCTAAGTTTTGTTTACCTCCTTCAAGGTGACCTCCCTCTTTCCTTAATCCTATTTTCTGCCAAGTCCTCTGATACCCCCTTCTGTTAAGGAATGCTTTATCTCATCTTTTGACCCAATGACCTTATTTCTTCCTGTTCCTCTATCACGCCCTGATGATGAAGAAACTTGAGCTCCCAGATAGCTAGAACTAAGTTATTTCCTTGTCTCTCATGACAACTTCCTGCAGTTTGTGTCATCTTCACTAATTTCCCCAATTTGATTGCAATCCTCTGGGCTATACATGTATTTATGCTAAATTATATCTCCAAATTATGTGCTTAGGAACATAATAGTTGCATGAATAATTCAAGTTTATTTTTGTTCACAATCGTTTAATCCTGGGAGCACAACGTTGTTATGAATTAGTGTTGAATTATTGACTCTCAGTATAAAAGTATTCTTATTAAGTGAAATTCATCTTTTCAAACTTTAAATGATTGAAGGAATATTGGCATCTGTCATTGCAATAGCAAGAAGACTTTTTATTAAAAAATATAAGATGCAGCTCACCATTGAAGTGGAAACTTCCTTTTTCGAAAAACTGGTAGTAGGAAAGTTTATTGTACCAATTATTTTTGATTGAATTGGTTAAAATAAGTCATTTTATTGTATGAATAGCATAGTATCCCATTTTAGGATAACCAGGTTGAAATAACCCACCATTTTTTAATGTTCCTTTTTCTTCATTCAAGTTACCATATATTTTCATTAAATGGTACATATATGTACAACTTATATGAATGTCTTTGTAATATTCTTTATCCCCAAACAAATTATAGTGAATTTTGTTTGTATAGAACAGGGGGTCTTCAAACTTGACAGCTTTAAGACTTGTAGACTTCAACTCCCAGAATTCCTCCTCCAATCATGTTAGCTCATGAATTCTGGGAGTTGAAGTCCACAAGTCTTAAAGCTGTCAAGCTTGAAGACCCTTGCTATAGAAAACAACAATATGTCAAAGGGTCCCCTTCCATCTTCAATGAGAGCATCCATTGACTCATTATAAACACATACGGCTTTTTAGGACCTGAGGAATTATTTATAGGTTTTTATCAGGGGTGGAATTCTACCAGTTCGCACCTATTCGCTAGAACTGGTTGTTAACATTCTAAGCAGCTCAGAGAACCGGTTGTTAGAAGAAATTACTGGCCTAATCCTGTAAGGAAGGCAGGAAGGAAACATTCTGGTGTTGCTTACAGAAACTGCCTCTCCATTAACTCTTATTACATTCTTGGCAGGACTAGACTTCTTGTCTCTGGAACTTTTCTGGAGTTTTTTTTCCTCCTTTGTTGGTACTTTGCTTGTGTGGAGTGACCATTCAAAGTTACAATGGCACTGAAAAAAGTGACTTATGACCATTTTTCACACTTACGACTGTTGCAGCATCCCCACAGTCATGAGAGGCTAGACGAAGAGATGCGTGCCTCGATGTGAGTGATGTTGAGTTGACCATGCCCAGCCAGTCACATGACCACCAATTCATGCCCACCAACTAAGCCACACCTACAGAACCGGTTGTTAAAAAATTTGAATCCCACCCCTGGTTTTTATATCCCACTATACTCCCTCTTTCCTAACCTTGAATTGTAACTGTTGAACAAGCCATAACCCTGTTGGGCAAATTTAGCTAGGACTATTTTCCCCTCCTTGCCCCAGTGGTCTTGGTTATATATGCCAGGCCCATGTCATAGTCTTATTACAAACTGATGTGGCATTCACTAGCAACAGCCTGAGGCCAAGGTGTCCAGAAATAAGACACCTAGGAGCTAGGGAACAGGCAGCTGAGGTGGAAAATGAGCCTGGAACTAAATTACCAATTAAATTACCAATTTTCCTAGATGAGGAATGGATGGCATCATCACCTTCCATAGTATCTCCCTCTGTAACTTATAGTGGAAATTTCTCTGTAATATCCTGTATCTTTCCACCCTCCCCCCATCCCTGAATTTAGGAGTATCCCTCCTACAAGCCTTTCTTTTCTCATCAACTAATTCCACAAATTTTGGGCTGATATCTGTCCTATCAGGCATACTGATTTCATTTTCCCCAAACCTTATGACATATTGCTATCAACCTGGTATTCCTGTTCTGTGGGTCATTCTTCTACTAATGCTTTCCCACCATTGTTCTGCTTGAAGTTATTTTTTCCACAGCCGCTTTCTTTCTCTCTCTGTCATCTAGAGAGTGAAGTTTTATTAGTGTCCATAGCCAGATAATAATTACTGTGTGCTACAATTTATTGAATCTGACATCAGTTAGTGTACCATCTGAAGAGCTGTTGTATTCTGTCATTGTTTCTGTTCCCTATTTGGAGAGTGATTGTTTTCACGACCCTGCATTTTCAACTTCCTGCAGTGGTAACCTGTACAAAAATATCAAAGTTTTAAAAATGTTTATCATTAGTTTTTGATGGAGACCATGTGTACGTAACATTAAAGTTAAAGCAGAAGTTGTAATCTAGCTAAAAAAAAGAAGAAGAAGGTAAAGATTATAGACCAGTTACAACCCCTTTTTGTCTGGGTAGGATGCTTGCGAGAACAGTTTGTGAGAGATTTCGTATTCTTCCATCCCCCCCGACATCAGAACTGATGAAGCTTCTTGGATGAGAAGTGAAATGTTTTCTTCTTCCTCCTCAAGAAAAAAATAGTCCAGCTGCCGTTTTGAAGAAAAAAACATAGTTGAGACAATTATGGTCTGGATGACTGAGAGTCACTACGGACATTTATGAGAGATTCTTGGATGAAGCTGCTCATTTAGAATCCATGCCTGCTTTTGGAACTGAAGTCACCTTAGGTGCTCTTCAAGATGAGATCTGTTGAAAGGAAGATGCTAAGCTGCTTCCATAGGTCAGGATTTTTTTAGGGCCTGATAAGACTTCAGAGTTTTATCTCTCTCTGTAAAGTTTTCATCCATTGCTGTTTATTCTCCCTGCATCTAATAGTATTCTTTTAAAAACTGTATGGAAAAATCTATCTATCTATCTATCTATCTATCTATCTATCTATCTATCTATCTATCTATCTATCTATCTATCTATCTATCTATCTATCATCTTTCTTTCTTTCTTTCTTTCTTTCTTTCTTTCTTTCTTTCTTTCTTTCTTTCTTTCTTTCTCTATCTATCTATCTATCTATCTATCTATCTATCTATCTCTCTCTCTCTCTCTCTCTCTCTCTCTCTCTCTCTCTCTCTCTCTCTCTCTCTCTCTCTCCATCCATCCATCCATCCATCCATCCATCTATAACATTTATTGGCCTTAATTCAGGGCATCTTACAGTTACATATACAGTTAAAACAAAAAAAGTTAAAATCAGACATTAAAACCAAGGACACATGGGGGAGGATGGGAGTGGAGTTGGGGGAGCAAGTGGTATCTATTATTACTCAACCAACCACCTCCATTGCCCTGTTCCCCCACTGGGACTCCAAGCCGACTGGCACAGCTACATCTTTAGGCCCTTATGACAAGAAAGGAGGGTTGGGACCAACCTCACATTGGGGGGGAGGGGGGGAGGAAATGTCCCAGAGGGCAGGAGCAACAGCAGAGAAGATCTTCCTCCTGGATCTTCAATGTCAAAATATTCAGGCTGATGGGACCTGCAGCATGACTCCTCTGCTGGCATGAATGGTACAGGCCAATTCTGGTGGGGTGAGATGGTCCGTCAAGTAAGCTGGACCCATGTCATGACGGGCTTTAAAGGTGATCACTCATACCTTGAATTACACCTGGAAGCAGACTCGTAACCAATGCAGCTCACGGAGCCGTTAGTGTTACAGGGGCCATTCTTGAGGTCCCCAGAACTGCCTGCACTGCTGCATTCTGCACCAGCTGTAGCTTCCAAATGTTCTTCAAGGGTAGCCCCATGTAGACCATTACAATAGTCTAGCCATGAGATAACTAGGGACTGAATGACTGAGCGCAGGAAAGGCTGGAACTGGTACACAACATGAAGTCCTAGCTGAAACTGCCACCTGTTCCTTGAACAGGAGTTGCGAGTCCAGAAGAAATCCCAAGTTGCAGACTGAGCATTTCTGGGGCAGTTCCTATATAGATTGCAAAGTTCTTAACAAGGATTGGATGTTTTGAAAATAAATTTACCATTTACCGTTCTCATCAACTTCTAGATGTTTTTAAATTTACCTTAAGTATTGCTATTAATTTGTTTAAAGCCCTGACAAACCTGAGCCTAAAATATTGAATTCCTAGTAATAAATTGTATTTATTTATGTTAATGAAATATTGCTTTCTTCAGTGTATTCCTGTCCTAACCTCTGAGATCCTCATGAGAAAAACACACACCCTATGCTTAATGTTGTCAGCCTCTTAAAGGCTTATTGAATACTACTTGCTTTAGAGAATGGCACCTGAAGTCAATACTGTATTTTCTTTCAACTTCAACAACAAGCTACCACATGAAATTGGGAGTTCTTTATTGGATGTTTTAACAAATGTCTTGCTTAGCTATATAAATTTTGGGCTGGACTGTGGTAGTAAGTTGAGGGCTACCCGTAGAGGCATTTTTCTGGGAAAGAGGCTGGAAGTAGGATTATTATGTCTTCTGTTCTAAAGAAGGACAATAGAATTGGAGTGGAGGCTTAGGGTCTGTGGCAGCCATCAGGATGCAGTTCACCAAATCTCATGCATGCTTGTGTACACGACCTGTTATTGCTATGTCAAAATTATATATCATATAATTTTATAATTTTATATATAAATGATATATAAATATTTATCATATTTATTTAGCTTATCCTTAGCTATTACATCTTTTACTTTGCCGAGTCCTCTTGCTGAACATCGGCAATATCCATCTAATTTTTGCTTTTTCTATAGATTTTGGCACCATGCCTTCAGATGTATTCTCTGAAACAGCCTTTCTTAACTTGCACTTTTCAGTGTGTGGACTTCAGCTTCCACAATGCCCAACAAAGGTCATGCTGGCTGAGAAATTCTCGAAGTTGGAATTCAGATATTTTGAAAATTCCACTGTTGCTTAGGCCCCTACAGCATAGAGTAAGAGTTGGAGAAATGTCAGTTTTCCTCTTTCGTTCATACTTTCAATTTTTTGTTTTGTGACATAGAGGATGTTGGTTATGGGATCATATAGCAAAACCATTACAAAATAGATACCCTTACCTTATACAAAGGTGATTCAGTAGAACAATTTTCTTTTTTGGAGAGTGGCGGTCATTTTCATTGCT
The DNA here is from genome assembly GCF_049901735.1 of Notechis scutatus. Taxonomy (NCBI): domain Eukaryota; kingdom Metazoa; phylum Chordata; class Lepidosauria; order Squamata; family Elapidae; genus Notechis; species Notechis scutatus. The sequence continues at coordinate 92,510,095 of NC_142011.1, read as the reverse complement.
GTTATTGGTGGGGCAGTGGTTAGACTGCAGTACTGCAGGCTACTTCTGCTGCCTGCCGGCTGCCTGCAATTTGGCAGTTCAAATCTCACCAGGCTGAAAGTTGACTCAACCTTCCATCCTTCCGAGGTGGGTAAAATGAGGACCCAGATTGTTGGGAGCAAAATTCTGACTCTGTAAATCCCTTAGAGAGGGCTGTAAAAAGCACTGTGAAGCGGTATATAAGTCTAAGTTACTATATTTCTAACCTGCCCAAGATGTCCTTTCTGTTTCATTAAAGTCCAGAAGGAGATTCCCCTCAGATGACATCTTTTATTTATTATTTCATGTAATTCAACATTGGACTCCTGGAATAGCTGAATACAAACTGTTTAGTCTATATTCTAAAACAGGGTGTCAAACTGGCGGCATGCGGGCTGGATGTGTCATGGGCAGGCCACCCCCACCTCAGCTCCGTGAAAAGGAAAAACATTACGACACATCACATGACGGCAAAGTGATGCCTTGAGTTTGACCTCTGTGTTCTAAAGCAATATTCTGCAGTGACAGAAAATTATTATTCCTATAGTGTGTATGTAGGAAATAAGGGAGAATTAAGGTTTTTTGAATTGTGATGTGTTTGTTCCATTCTAAATTCCTAAATGGACTTAAAGCCACTGATCATAAGCATGAAATTATGTTAGATGATATCTTTAAAATGTTGGTGTTACCTCACTCAATAACCTTCATTGATTTTTAAAGTTTTTAACGTGATTTATGGAAGCTTCTTTCACTGCTTGTGTGTGAGAAGGATTAAATAAAGATTTTCAGCATTTACCTGTTGATACATTACTTCCAGATTTCTCAAAAGCCTTTTGTGGATTTATAAATCACAATCCATTTTAAATTTCCTCTTTCCAGAAGGTTTCCATGCTGGTTTCAATATAACCAATTGATTGTATTAAGCTTAAAAGACATTTGGATTCCATGAGTTGAATTATAATTATTTTTCTGGCTGTGGTTTTTAGCTGCTTGTTAAAGAAGAGTCATGTAATCTGTACTTAACCTGAATATGGCCTGCTGTATATTGAACACCAACGAAACAACTGTATCTTACATCTAGAATTGCAGTAGGTTAAGCAACTTTCACCTTACTGACCTCCAGTATATTTTTCTAGTAAACATAATCCGAAACTGCACTGTTGTAATGTATCAACTGTCAGACACATTATATACCAACACAATATTAATCTGAGTGTTTGATTTTGCTGTGATAAATAGTATATCTGCTGCCATGCAGTGAGGTTACCTTTAATATCATTTCTGCTAGGCCTGATCTTTGATTCTGGCACAGCTCTACATAATTATGTCATGAGCTCTGTGAAGGATATATTTCCAAATGATCAGTAGGGAAAAGGATTTAAAAATACTTTCTGTAGAGTGGTTTTTACATGTTTATATATTTATATTTATAACTATATTAATAAGCAGGAGGTGCCATACGCTTTTGTCTTCTTCACTTTTTTTGTCTTTGTTATCAGAATTTGTTTTCTCTAAATGGAGAAGAACAAGTCATTGGGGGAACATTTTATTTGTTTTATTTTAAAATGGAAATTACCCTTATTTAACTGTTGTAAGAACAGTTTACAGCAGTTAAAACTGCAGTCAAATTTAAGATGCTAATAGCAGTAAGAAAAAAGCAAATCTTGCATTGCTTTGTCGAGAAAGGTCATTGGCAAATGACTGCAAGTCTGATTAAATAAAGAACTGCACGGATGCTGCTGCGTTTGAAAAGCTAAATGTATTGTCTTAAAATTTCACTAATTATATTAAAACATTAAACCAACCTATCTGAACCCCATATTGGAAAATTTATTACATCCTTAACTTTATTTAATATTTATTCACACCACTTGAAGAAAGTATATGTGAAAATGTTCATTCCCTGCCACCAACATTTGCGAGTAACCAAAGAAGATAAAATGTGAAACTTTTAGGGTTTTGTTTGGAATGTCCTGTTACCCTCCCATTCTAAAGAGGTTGCACACTCAATTTAGTGCAAATCTGTATTAGAGAGGAAAGCCAAGTGGGTGTAGTAGTTAAGTGTAGAAACCAAGAGTCTGTGAGTTTACTCCCAACTTAGGCACAAAGCCAACTGGTGACCTTGGGCCAGCTGCTTTCAGAAGGCAAACGTCTTCCAAAATTATGCCAAGAAAGGTGCAGGGACAATCACCAGGAGACAACATTGACTCAAAGGCAAAGAATGACAAATAGGATGATTTCACATCAGTCAGCAATCTTCCTTCACTCCATATAGTATTCCTATTCCCATGATACTGGGATAAATGTAATTTGCTACTGATAGTTCATAAGAATGCCGTGTTCTGACCAAGGCTTCCTAAGATCGTAATTAGGCACACGCTTAGTTAAAACAATTCTTGTTTTATTTCAGTGCTGGGAATTATGTTCATTCCCAGCCTGTAATGAGTCCCAAACAGTCCCTTGAGATAAGCACCCACCTTTCTCTCCTTTGAATTACTGCCAACAACTAAAGTGCCAAATGAACTATAAAAAACCAACCAAAGTACAAAATCCACACAGAGCTTCAAGGATTAATCCGAACAGAATGAACGACTTTGCTTCCAACAAAGGTTTCTTCACCTTTGCCTGTCTTTTATACCTTATGGGAGGGGCAATAACCTCCCAGCCTTATTCCTGAGTCACCCCTTTTTTCTCAGCTGCTCTTGCCTTCTAGCAGCTCTGCACACACGTGCACTGGGAACAGGCTCCCCTTGTTCCTCTGCCTCACTGCTGCCAGACTCCAGAGGCTCCGGAGTCAGCACACCATTCCCAGATGGTCCTCACCCCATCTCTGCATCAGATGCAGGACCCTCGTCCGAGTCCTCTCCAGACTCCCGGACTGGTCCCCATTCTTCCCTACTGTCCGATTCTGCTGCCGTCTGCACAGGCTGCCAGCGAACCACAACATCCCCCTACAGTTGGACCTTTGCACTGCAAAGCCAAGGCAGGCAAGCCACTACTTATATCTGAGCAGGACTGTCATCAATTCTCTGGAAGTGAGCCAGAGGTGGTATTCAGCAGGTTCTGACCAGTTTTGGAGAACTGGTAGCATAAATTTTGAGTTGTTTGGAGAACCGGCAAATGCCACCCCTGACTGGAGATTTAACAGTATCCTTCCCCTGCCACGCCCACCAAGCCAAGCCCACAGAATCGGTAGTAAAAAAATTCGAATCCCACCACTGAAGTGAGCCTTTCCCCCTGAACCCCTTATTATGTTTTGGAGCTTAAAGGGAGGAAATCTCTGCTTTTCTAGCTCCAATTTGCACATTGGCCTTTTTAATATTAACATTCACTATTTACAATACTTATATTTGTTTGTGTAGTAATTGGTCATTTATACAGATTTTAAAAAATCAGTATAATCTTGAACTTCCTGCCTAATTGTTATAACCAGGGGTGGGATTCAAATTTCTTAACAACCGGTTCTATGGGCGTGGCCTAATTTGTGGATGTGGCTTGGTAGTCATGTGACTGGCTGGGTGTGGCTTGCATGTAAATATTATAAATATTTATGTAAATATTGAATTTTTTATAAAAAAGAGCAACTTTTACCCAAAATTAGGCAAAGGAGGCAGGCAGATTGAGTTGTTCACAGAAGCACAGATTCACTTAGAGATCTATGATTCTGCAATCTGCTACCTGAGTCTGTCACATAAAATTTGCTTGCAAGCAAATTCACAAAATTAACTCACAACATACCATGTATGTAAATATTGAACTTTTTATATAAGAAAGAGCAACTTTTAACCCAAAATCAGGCAAAGCAGGCAGATAGATTGAGTTGCTCACAGAATCACAGATTCACTATGATTCTGCAATCTGCTATCTGAGTCTGCACTGAAAAATAGAAGCTTCAGTCCTAAGGAAGGTTCAGCTCTGCTTTTAGATTAGCTAGAAAGCAAGAAATCCAATTATTTCCTGCTTTCTAGCTAATCTAAATCTCCCGGCACAGCAGAACAGCTGATGGTCAGGGAAAAAAGAAAAGATGGTCAGGAAAAATAGCAACTTACCAAACCCAGGCAAGTTTGATGGCACACATGCCAGGAAAGGAGTGAGTGGGTGGGGCAGGGCCAGCCAGTGGTGCGATTTGCCGGTTCTCCAAACTGGGCAGAATCATAACAACCACTTTTATAGAATCGGACTGACCAGGTAGAATCCCACCCCTGGTTATAACTCAAGAGTGTAGAAAATAGCAGTCCATATGGTAATTTACTCTTGGGGCAGATGAAAGAAAACTGATAGACAATCAAGCTTTCCACTCACCACATAATTGAAGGCAGATGGGAAGATGTTAGAACTAGAGTTTACATTATTAGAGAAAAAGTTGAATGAGGAGGTGAATTAACTGGCCTCCCCCGATGCTACTCAGTAAAATAATGTACTGGACTCTTAACCAGCAACTACCAATTAATCCACACATTATTACAAGGCTTACTTCCTATTTGGAAGGGTGTCATAGAGTTTATTTTGATTATCTTTTGATTTCAGGAATATTATTTTCTGATAATAACATTGTATAATATTTTCATCAGAATGCGTGTTTTGGCTTTTGATCACGGAGTCATGATTCCTTAGAACCATTCGATGTCTTTCTTTGATGCAGCAGAATATAATATTTTCTGTTCATTCTGGCATGAATCTTTTCATTTGTCAGTCATATTTTCAGACAAATGAATCATGCTAGCATGACTTCTTCATTAGTCAGGTTGTAATTATTTTCTGCTCAGCCATGGATGCTTTCTCAGATTTAATCAAGTTTCCTGTGTCCTTCCATACTTTGCCTTAACTGATACGTGTAATAGAACTGACTCATAGTTATTTCTGTGCTAAAATCTACAGTCCAGTTTTTCAACATTTCTTTTTTTTCAATTTTATTTTCTGAGGATTAAAGAATTCCTTTTGAGTTTCTTCAGGTGTTGTTTTGGAGTTTATATTATTAGCAGAGTTAGGGATATTCTCATCAATGTTCTATACTACCCTGTTTCTCCAACAATACGGCCTCCCCCAATAGGAAGTCCCAGCATGTTTTATAGGCATGAAATGAAATTAAGCCCCTCCCCCCAAATTAAGGCCTATATTAAAACATGCAAAATGGGAGGGAATGGTGGGGGGGCTTGCTGTTAGGAAGTACTTTTGTTGCACACCCGGATATGGTGCTGCCTGCGTTGACCCCGATACGAAGTGCCCCACCAACTCCAAGGTCAACATCCAAGCCGTCGCCGCCCACCTGAAGATGCAAGGGGGGGGAATTAAGTCACCCCCGAAAAGACGGCCTAGCCATTTTTTGGGGGCTCAAAAAAATAAATAAGACCCAGCCTTATTATATGAGAAACACGGTATACTATACTATACTATACTATACTATACTATACTATACTATACTATACTATACTATACTATACTATACTATACTATACTATACTACTATACTATACTATACTATACTATACTATACTATACTATACTATACTATACTATACTATACTATACTATACTATACTATACTATACTATACTACTATACTACTATACTACTATACTATACTATACTATACATACTTCTATCACTCTGACGTCTCCAGCTGTCTATCCTTCCTAATTTCAAAACTGACCAGCTGGGACAGAGCCCTCTCCTGAATTTTTAGAAATTAGAATGTAATTGAATAATAGGAATCCAGGGTGACCGTAGATGTCTGTAAGCAAGAAAGGGCTATTCATTTATATCACTCTCTTGGCCATCATGAAAATAAATAATTGTTGGTATATTACATTCCTACCATAACTTTTCATTGGAAAAAAATTATATCCATTTTGGAAGCAAATTTCCTTTCATCAAACTGAATGAAAATTAAGAGGGAAAAAATACTTGATTTTTTTTTTTTTGCACAGTATTATTTAAGGCTCATACAATTACTCAAGGAAGTCTTGTAGTAGCCATCTGTTGGACTCTCTGGCTCACGTTCAGAACTTGTCAGGCTTACTGACAAAATTGGCAGAAGATGTTCCCTAGGGTTCAGCATAGAACAACTGGATAAGAATTGCATACTTGGATGAAGACACTTTAAACAGTGGGTTGCACTTTGTGCAGATTCTCCTTAATTTTGGTTAATTGTAGCAAGTTTTTTTCTCTCTTGCCTTTCTCTTCCCCTAATGAATAGCTACCCTTGTGGTTTTCAGTTTCGGAGCTAAATTTTATTGGAAGTTCAACAATCAGAAGGCTTCTTCTGATTTTTGGCTACTTTACACAGCTAAGTCTCTTCCTACTACATTGGATGTTGATATAACTGGACTTCTTGCTCCCAAAATAACCCGAGGATCCCTAGATTAAAACTATAGTGGAAGGTAAACAGCCGCCTCTGTCTATATGGGGTCTCATCTTGATTTTTCCCCCCTGATCCCGTAACTCAGGGGTCCCCAACCGCCGGTCCGCGGACCGATACCGGTCCGCGGAACAACTCTTACCGGGCCGCTGGTTGCTGGGCACCGCCATCTTTTTGGTAAAAGTGCTTCCGGTGAGCTTTTCCGGGTAGAAAGCTCACCGGAAGCACTTTTCATCAAAAAGATGGCGGCGCTCATGCGCTTCGGTGAGCTTTTCCGGTAGAAAGCCATTTCTACCCGAAAAAGCTCACGGAGCGTAAGCGCCGCCATCTTTTGACGAAAAAGTGCTTCCAGTGAGGTCACCGGAAGCACTTTTTCGTCAAAAAGATGGCGGCGCCCAGTTGATGCCGGTACCGGGCTGCGGCGCCCAGCTGATGCCGGTACCGGGCCGCGGCATCAAAAAGGTTGGGGATCCCTGCCGTAACTGATTGTTTGTTAAGACAAAAAAGAGCCACTGTTAAGAGCTGTGTGGAATATATTTAGTTTATGCAGAATAAAAATGCACGGGTTTCTTGACGTACAGGTAGTCCTTGACTTACGACCACAGCCTAGAACCAGAACTTCCAATTTGCTAAGTTGTTAAGTAAGTTGTGCCTGATTTTGTGACCTGTTTTTCTTTTAAAGTGAATCATGTAATTGTTAAGCAAATCCCTATTGACTTTGCTTGTTGGGAAACCAGCTGGGGAAGTTGCAAGTGGTGATCAAATGACCTTGGGCCACTGTAACCATCATAAATACATGCCAGTTGCCAGGTGCTTGAGTTTTCATTACATGGCTATGGGGACATGTGACGGTTATAAGTGTGAGGAACAGTCATAAGTCACTTTTTTTCCAGCACTGTTGTAATTGCAGACAGTCACTAAATTTATGATTCTAAGTCAAGGGCCACCTATATACAATCTAGTTCTAGTGCAATGATCCCTCCCCCCCGAATCCATGATGTGAAACCGTTTCAGGAGACCCAGACTATATGATGTATTAATATTTCAAACATACTTAAATATATAAGTCAATTTCAGATGGGAATAAAATGAAGGAAGAGTCAAATATAATGTAGTAATTAAGTTATAAGACCAGGAAGGAACTTTCAGATGTAGGTCGGTTATGCTTTGGGGTTGGTGGCGTTGAATTTTCTTTGGGTGCTGGTTGAAGAGAATTTAGGCTGCTTAATTCTTGCCTTGAATTTTATGGATGATAAAGTTGGGTGAAGAATAAGTAAAGGCTATACTGAGATTGTTAATATCTGTTTTCATATGAGGATTGAGGAAAATTTCCAGGATGAACTTTCCAATATTACTAAGTATTGTCTGCAGGTTTTATTCAGACTACTTTGGTTTATTCTGAGATATAGATTACAGATTAGCAGAATTGGAAGGGACCTTGTAAGTCATCTAGTCCAGGGACCACCAACCTTTTGGATCTCAGGGACCACCAAACTCATAATTTTAAATCCCTGGGAACCACTAATATGAATTTGGACTGACGGTGGCTTACTGACCTTGTTGAGAGAGAGAGAGAGATCCGATCTAAACTTGGAGGGCTGGCGGTGATGTTCTCCCCCCCCCACACACACAAACACACATACACAGAGGTCCCCCCCCACACACCCTCCAAGGCAGCCACATTCCTTCACTAACCTGCTTTGAATCTCCATTCTCGGGGAGGGGGGAGAGAGAGAGACACACACACACACAGCCTGGATTAATTGCTTTGGGGGGGACATTTCTTTGCGGACCACCAAAATTTTCTTGCAGACCACCATTGGTCCACAGCCCACCAGTTGGCAATCACTGATCTAGTCCAACCCACCCACCCACCCAAGCAAGAGACGCTACACCATTTCTGACAAAACCGGTCATTTATGTATGTTTTATAAAGATACCAATTCCAGTTATGCTCCAGGTGAAACAAGTTTTGTTTCATCGTTTGTAAGCTGTTAACTAATATTCAATTGGTTTGTATGTTGGAATTTTGCTTTCTAGTGCAGAAATAGATGTTGTGATGGACAGAGGATTAATGTACCTCTCAGGCTTCGAAATATGTTTGGATTATTTCAGCAAAAATAGTTTAAATACGAAGTTGCCATGCCATCTGTAGCATTCATTGCCTATATATTCCTTTTAAAGAAAGCTTCTAGAACAGTGTTTCTCAACTTTGACAACTTTAAGATGTGTGGACTTCAATTCCCAGAAATCTGCAGCCAGCTAATTTTGGGCTGGCTTCATATTTCTAGCTAATCATGTTTAATAATTTAATTAATTGCTTCTCATTAGTTTTACAGTTCTAGAGCTCTTGGATGTTTTGCAAAAAGTAATGATTGGTGCTGGCCCTTCCTATCTACTTTTCCTAAGCATTTCTAGTACGGTTTTATTATATCCTGTGATCATAAAAAGTACAGCAGTTCTCACCCTCTGAAAGATTGCCAGCCTTGATTTGATTTTCAAGGCTTTGTTTATGAGCATATTGTACATTTAAATCTCTGACGGTGTTTATTTATATATTATTGCTCCAAAACTTTCATTGCCAGTTTTGTATTACTAATGCTACTGCTATTGCTCAGAAGTGGAGTTACATAGGTGTTTTCATAGGTATCTGGGGATAAGTTTACATATGTTTTTAGATATGTTAGATCTTTGCATATAAAACTTGGCTGTTTCAGAAGAGCTTATTCCAGTGTACTTTCATGGGAATTAATTACCACTCAGTAGTCAATATCTTCAATAAATAAGCTGTAAATACAAGCACTTGTTAGACATGCTGTGTGATATTTAATGAACAAAGTTATGTGGAACAAGCCAGCATGCCAGGGAACAAGCTTGTTACAGGATGTAATTGCTGTAAAATGTTTTTTTTAATCTTAAAAGCTACGATAATAATTGCGAAGTATAAAGACATTTCTCTAAAGACCTTTACAATGCAGCATGGCGGACTCTGATAATTATGCATTGTAATATCTTTTGTAAAATAACTTCTTTTTAAAACTTACTGCTTCCCACATACTGTTAGGGGAACTGTCATGATGTTAGTAATTGCAATCTCTGCAAGTACATCTGCAGATGTCTGCAAGTACAGTTTCCATTTTAACACAATATTGGTGAAGTTTCTGGAAATATTGTAGACTCTTAGGTAACAGTAATATAACCTGCCAACAAAATGTGTTAAGCAACTTTTTGAACAGAGTAGATACAATGTAGCTGGAATTGAAGGTGTCACTTGCTAAATTATGGAACAGAATTTATAACTTATTCAGGGATCTGAACATTTGATAGGAAAAAACAATTGACTTTTCTAACAATTTTATTTATTTATTTATTTATTTATTTATTTATTTGATTTGCCAATTGTTTACAAGATAATAAGTATAAGTGTATACATAGTTGTGAATACATGAAATGGGTACATATAAGAAAAATAAAAGAATAAGAGAAACAATAGGACAGGGACGGTAGGCACGTTGGTGCGCTTATGCACGCCCCCTAATTTTGAAGCCATCATTCAGAAACTATTCTACTTTGTAATTGTTCTATAAATTTATAAGAATTCTTTGACAGGTGATTTTATGGATTAAAAGAGTGTTACACTTCTTTCATGGGCTTGTTAAATTGCTAGTGTTGGAGGCCTTTTGGAAACAGGAAGTCCATACAGATTGAAGTCTATAGGGATTGAAGTCTATAGTTCACTAGAAGATGAAGGTGGAGTAGAGTTTGGTGTAATGGTTAAAGCACCATGCCAGAAACCCGGAGATTGTAAGTTCTAGTCCAGCCTCTTAGTCACAAGCCAACTGAGTGACCTTGGTCTGATCTGGTCTGGTCTAGCCTCTCTCCCTCCTCCCTCTCTGTCTCTCTTTCCTCTAGGAAGAAGGCAATGACATACCAGTTCCAAAGGTTTTGTCAAGTAAACTGTCCAGGGCTTTGCCAGGAGGTAACACTGACTCAAAGGTGTACATGTGTAACACCCACACAGAAACACACACACAGAACATGAATAGATTCCAGTGAATGGGGAGATTTTTGCCAGAGATTCTGATAAGAAAAGTGATTATAAGTATCTCAGAGTCACCTTATATTATTAAATTATTCTGTTGTATTATTATGTGCTAGAATATCTCAACAACCATTTACATATTGTTATTTGAGTGTGAATCTTAAAAATCTAAGCATAAACTGAGGTTAATTGTGTTGCTATGCTGTATGTTGTTGGGATATTGAAGTGGAGCTTGAGAATGGTTTGTACTTTAGTGCCCTCTTTTGGTGATTAGGTAGGAATTAAACATTATTTTTTTTACTCTGGGTGAGTCAAGGAAAACCATGCATTTGACTTGATAAAATAAAATAATTTTTTCTGTTGTCTATTTTGCTTCCCCCCTTTTGTTTGTAAGTTTTACTTATCAAACATTTATTAAATGTTTACAAAGATATGTGATTACTCAAATAAGACAAACATCTGAGTTGGTTTCTGACTACAAAATAAACTCATGGGGGGGGGGGGGGGGGGGGGGGCAGGCCAAACAACAGAAAAAAAAAAAAAAAAAAAAAAGGAATAGGATGAAGGCATTTGATGTTAAGATGACATATCTTGTGTAGGTTTGAACAAATACACTGAAAGAGAACATTTTGAGCATGTGTCAGAATATTTTAGAAACTTATATACACTGCTCAAAAAAATAAAGGGAACACAAAAATTAGACATCCTAGATCTGAATGAATGAAATATTCTTATTAAATACTTTGTTCATTACATAGTTGAATGTGCTGACAACAAAATCACACAAAAATTATCAATGGAAATCAAATTTAGCTACCCATGGAGGTCTGGATTTGGAGTTATACTCAAAATTAAAGTGGAAAAAAACACTACAGGCTGATCCAACTTTGATGTAATGTCCTTAAAACAAGTCAAAATGAGGCTCAGTTGCGTGTGTGGCCTCCATGTGCCTGTATGACCTCCCTACAACGCCTGGGCATGCTCCTGATGAGGTGGCGGATGGTCTCCTGAGGGATCTCCTCCCACACCTGGACTAAGCATCCCCCAACTCCTGGACAGTCTGTGGTGCAACATGGCGTTGGTGGATGGAGCGAGACATGATGTCCCAGATGTGCTCAATTGGATTCAGGTCTGGGGAATGGGCGGGCCAGTCCATAGCATCAATGCCTTCGTCTTGCAGGAACTGCTGACACACTCCAGCCACATGAGGTCTAACATTGTCGTGCATTAGGAGGAACCCAGGGCCAACCGCACCAGCATATGGTCTCACAAGGGGCTGAAGATCTCATCTCGGTACCTAATGGCAGTCAGGCTACCTCTGGCGAGCACATGGAGGTCTGTGCGGCCCCCTAAAGAAATGCCACCCCACACCATTACTGACCCACTGCCAAACTGGTCATGCTGGAGGATGTTGCAGGCAGCAGAACGTTCTCCATGGTGTCTCCAGACCCTGTCATGTCTGTCACATGTGCTCAGTGTGAACCTGCTTTCATCTGTGAAGAGCACAGGGCGCCAGTGGCGAATTTGCCAATCTTGGTGTTCTCTGGCAAATGCCAAACGTCCTGCACGGTGTTGGGCACAACCCCCACTGTGGACGTCGGGCCCTCATACCACCCTCATGGAGTCTGTTTCTGACTGTTTGAGCAGCCACATGCACATTTGTGGCCCGCTGGAGGTCATTTTGCAGGGCTCTGGCAGTGCTCCTCCTGTTCCTCCTTGCACAAAGGCAGAGGTAGTGGTCCTGATGCTGGGTTGTTGCCCTCCTACGGCCTCCTCCATGTCTCCTGATGTACTGGCCTGTCTCCTGGTAGCACCTCCATGCTCTGGACACTATGCTGACAGACCCAGCAAACCTTCTTGCCACAGCTCGCATTGATATGCCATCCTGGATGAGCTGCACTACCTGAGCCACTTGTATGGGTTGTAGACTCCGTCTCATGCTACCACTAGGGTGAAAGCACCGCCAGCATTCAGAAGTGACCAAACCATCAGGCAGAAAGCATAGGCACTGAGAAGTGGTCTGTGGTCACCACCTGCAGAACCACTCGTTTATTGGGGATGTCTTGCTAACTGCCTATGCTTTCTACCTGTTGTCTATTCCATTTGCACAACAGCATGTGAAATTGTTGTCAATCAGTGTTGCTACCTAAATGGACAGTTTGATTTCACAGAAGTGTGATTGACTTGGAGTTACATTGTGTTGTTTAAGTGTTCCCTTTATTTTTTTGAGCAGTGTACATTTGTGATATCACTTGCAAGAATAGCCTTGTACATGAGGTCATTGCAGTATTATCATCTGTACTTTATTGACTTAAGATTTTAGGCTGAGAGATACTGAGGAAAATCTGACTACTGAGTTCGTGCAACTTGAAGACTTCATCTTTTACAAATGAGACAGATAGAGTTGATGTTGTAACAGTCTACTTTCCTTGCTCCTTTTTTAGACTTCCTACACTATTAATAGATCCTCTGTGATCTTGCTATGTCCCTGTAAATTTGCCATCATGAAACAATTTTTATTAAAAAAACAACAACATAGGACATGGATAGATAGCCAGTGTGTGTGTATAAAGAAAAAAAAGGTTTCTCCTCTACTGCTCCTGTTCACCAAAACTGGTGATCTCATATTTTATATGAGAGGAACATATTTAGGAACCTTAAATAGTCACCCATCTCACAGATGTGACTCTGTATAGAATAAAACCAATAATTAAAACAATGTTAAGTAATGACCATTAAAAAGAGCAGTAGCAATAGCACTTAGACTTATATACCACTTGACAGTGCTTTACAACCCTCTATAAGTGGTTTACAGAGTCAGCATATTACCCCCAACAATCTGGGTCCTCCTTTTACCAACCTTGGAAGGATGGCTGAGTCAACCTTGAGGCTGGTGAGATTTGAACTGCCAAATTGCAGTCAGCAGTCAGCAGAAGTAGCCTGCAGTACTGCACTCTAACCACTGTGCCACCATGGCTCTTAAAAATAAGATAAGCAAGATTGTGGGAGATTGCATCAGAATCTTACAATACAGCCAGCTCGTGCACTCTGTGTCACCAGACAGTTTAGCAAACCCCAGGCCTGCTGAAAAAAAACATGTTTTGAGAGATTTCTGGAAGGTCAATAGGATCAGGGCTAATCTCCCCAGGGCAAATGATGTTCCAAAGGAGGCATAGCAGAAAAGGCTCTTCTCCTAGGTCCTATCAGGTGGAATTCCTGAGCAGATGGGACCAGTAACATACTGCTTCTGCCAGATCGGATGGGATGGGTAGAAGTAAGTGGGAGAGAGGGGAAGTGGGGATATCAGATAATATGGCCTTGTGCCATGAAGACCTTAAAAGGTCAAAAGCAGTATCTTAAATTGGACCCGGGAACAAACAGGCAATCCATATAGCTCATGGGACAGAGGTTTAAATTGTATCCTTCTGGGGGTACATATAACTGTCCTGCCACCATATTTTGCACCATTTGAAGCTATAGGTAGACCACAAATTTCTAGTGTCAGTATAATCACATTTTGGGCCAAGACTGAAAAAACTGCTCCATATGTTGAATGACTATTTGATCATCCTGCTGGGCCAAACAGGAAGAGCCATACTGCAGTTTTTTCCCCCTCCAAATAATAACCTGGGAATGGAGGGATTTGTCTTCCATTTACTGGGGAGAATGATACTTTTGAAAATAACAGATGGGAGGACCAATGTTGAAGGTTAGCTTGCACTTAAGTGGCAATGCTTATACATTTTAATGCTTTCTGTAAAGTTTAATAAGGACTGTTTCTCTTTTCATCCCATCCTGGTTTAGCTATCTTTATTTTGTTCATCTCCATCCAGTTAGCTCTCTCATTCAATTTCCTTTTTAATCCAGTATAGCAGCGTCCCCCAACCTTTTGGGCACAAGGGACCTGTTCTGTGAAGAGAGGTTTTCCTGTGGACCAGAGAGTGTGGTTTTGTCTGCATCTTGCGGATGGGGCTTTGCTTTGTGTGGCCTGGTTTCTGGCATGCCACGGCCCGGTGTCAGTCCATGAACCGGGGTTTGGAGATTCCTGCAATATAGCTACCCCTTCCCCATCCAATTCTTGTTTATCTTACTTAAGCAATGAGGATATGTGTGTGTGTATTTGTATATGTGTACTTGTGTATTTCTGTGGCGGGTAGGTTGTGTGTTTGAGAGAAATTAATTGAAACTTCACATTTGACTGTGGAAGGATAAAAATATAATACATGAATTCTTCCTCTGCATTTACAGCATTTATTTTATTAATGAGGTAATTTTATTTAGAGGCAATTAATTTTAATTAGTAATTGGTAATTTGGTTAGTATCAACTCATTTTTCCATTGTCAGCTCCCCACTTGTAATGACAACCCCCACCCCCATTTTGTTATTTGATAATAAAATACGGTAATCTGCTAATTATACAGCAGCATTTAGGATGTCTTTGGTCTTGATTCCTTCTCTACTAGAAATCTGCATAGTGAATTAACTATCTGCCTGTTGAATGATAATTCAGAGAGAAGTCATTTGTGTCAAATTAACAGCTGCTCTGACCATAAGTACTTTAATATTTGTTCACTAACATGAATGATTAGATCATTAGACCTACCAGACTGGGTGGCCAGGATTTTCTCTATCATTGCATAATAAAAAACTTTTTTACAATATGCTATTTCCTGCTTAATACTTTTTAAATCTAAGTAGCATTTGATTATTATTTTTTTTAAGCAATAATAATAAATGAATAAATGTGAGTATTGTTAGGGTTTTTTTTAATTAAAAGGAACTGGATGAATATCAGAGGGAGATATTTAAAACATTGGTGTCCATGGATGTCACCCTCCTTTCCACAGTGTCCACGGTGAGGTTGCAATGGTCACAAGTGTGAAAAACAGTCATAACTCATTTTTTCAGTGGCTTTGTAATTTTGAACAGTCACTAAGTGAACTGTTGTAAGTTGAGGATTACCTGTATAGGGCATATCTGTTATATTCCATTATATTAAGTCTGGCTCATTCTCAAATCAATTATTATAAGTGCCTGTGCATTTTGGACCACTTTAAGAGAATTATAGTAAATATGAAAGTAATTTTTTTTTATTATTATCATCATCAAATGATCCAATATTAACTAAATTGCAAAATTAATTTTTATCAAATGTAACATTAAATGATGATAAATTGATTGTCAAATATTAACTACATAATTAAGTAATTCATTTTATTCATATTTATAAAAGTGATCCAAATTATTTATAAGTATTACAATTTCATTTTAACAATAATCAAAGTAATAGTACAACTTCATTTTAAGTGTGTTTGTGCCAGGTTCATTTAAAATCAATATTATATCTAAAAATATTTTAAGTAGAAATGGCATATGCGTTTTCTTTGTATCTTAGCTGATGGATGATATTTAAATGATACTTGAAATAATTTTTGTTGTCACTAAACCCATGTTTTCCATCCCTTTTGCAGGTTATAGAAACTTTATCCAAACTTTCTCGCACCCCTATTGCTTTAGGCACTGGAATAAGGTACAATATAGTTGGGATTTTTAAAAAAAGCAAACACTGATTTTTGTTTATAATACAAATATTTGCTTAGAAAATGAACTGCAAATTGTTTTTGTTTCAAAGTAATTCTACTTTTTTAAAGTTACATTTTAGAACTGAATGATCTGCTTGAAATTAGTTACATTAATATACAATATACAGGTAAAATGAAAAATGAAATACTTGCTCAGGCATGCCAATAAAGTCATTCATATGATCATTTATTTATTCATTCAAGTAAGGGAGTTATATGGTCCCCATCTTATCTATGACAATTCTGGCGGATTCACAAAAGCAGCAAAAGAAAAAGCACAAAAAAGAACAATAATATGATTAAATCAGATTGTTCATTATGATAATTTTTAACTTTTGTTTCTTTGTTGTTGTTTTTTGTCTCCATAGGCCCTTTCCTACCGAAGAGAGTGTTAATGATGTAGACATATACAAAGGCCTTCCAGATTTAATAGAGTAGGTCATATTGTGTATTAATTTTGCATTCTAATTTGTAGGGTGTTGACATGCTGATCCTATGGAGAAAATATTTCAATTAGCATTTTGCTGTTTACTTTAAATTCTTTTAAGCTATTAAGTTTGTAATTAATTTTTATTTTGTTTAGAGTTGACGATAAACTCACCCAATGAAGACTTTCCAAACTTGCCATTCCAGAGGTCTCAAATAGTCTTATAAGATAGTTAATAGGGATCATGGCATCCCTCCTCTGTTTAAAAATAGGACAAAAATAAATGTGTTAAACCTCTGTTAAGGTTAATCTTTCATCATACACTCAAAATCAAGGTATTCTATTTCCAAATTTGATCTTTATGTTCCTAACCTTCGGATCATCCAGGTGTGGAGGTGCTCCAGTCTGGGGGTGGCTGAGCTATCTAGGACGTCCGCCTCCGTCACGTGGCCCCTTGCGCCCCAGTTGGCTCAGCCTCGATTAGGCTGTGTAATTCTTTTCTCTCTGGCCGATTCAAGCTATTAACTTTCAGGTTTGATTTTTGATTTAAAAGGGACAATCCTTCCTTCCTTAGCCTGCTCGGTATAGGGGATACAAGGGAGCACGTTTTCTTCGCCCCCTGGGGTTGTAGAACGGTGGCTTTAGCGCTTCGGCGCCAATCCCCCAATTCGGACGTTTCCTGCCGTTCTTTTCACCGCGATCGCAATGGCTTGTTCATGTAAGCGCGCCAGATAGCGCATGCTGGCATTCCCCCCACCGCTAACGCCGCTTACAGCAAGTAGAACAGCTTTAACTACCTTCTCTCTCGGCATTCCAGGTGCCAGAGAGGTCCCTACTCAGCCTGAGCAGCCCGTAATTACAGGGAGCGTGGGCGGTCGCTTTTTTGGGCACCGCCACATTGGCGTCATGGCGCCATTCTTGAGGCCTCGTTGTGCTGCGAAGTGACTGATTTTACATACAGGCCCTCAACCAGAGGACCGATTGATTAATCTGTGAATTTGGACAATATTGTTGGCCTTCCAGCTGGCTCAGGCAGAATTTAGCAGCCTATCCCTCCCGGTTGTTGTCTGGGAGCTCCAGCTGCCAGAGGCCTCATTACAGCCTCAGGCGTTCTAATTGAAAACATTGGTGTCAGTTAGCAGAAGAATCATAGAATATTAATAATTATAATCTTATTTTAATAATACTAATAATATTAACAATAATAATAATAATAATAATATCAGTAATAATAGTAATAATAGTAATAATAGTAGTAACAGTAATAATATTACTATTGATCACAACTATATAACTGCATCTTTGCAGGTCTAGATTCATATATATATGTGTATACATACACATATATAGACTTATTATGAATTCCTACAGCACCCACTGGGGCCAAGCCTTGGGTGCACAGAACCTTAATAATTAGACCAACTGCTATATTATAGAATTTATACATCTAAATTCCAAAAGGGGTGTGTGGACCAGCTGAAAGGACACCCGGCCTTTGTTGTGGGTCGAACCCTGGCGAGCCAACCGCCCTTAAAATTGTATTGTAGTCCTTTCTCTATAATGGCAGATGACAACTTCAACAAGCGCCCTTCTTTGAAGGCCAAATCTAAATCTATCACCTGCGCAAACAGGCTAAGGAAGCCCCTAAGGAAGCCCCTAAGGAGACCTCCAAGGCTTCTCAGAGAGGCAGCCCTACGACATCATCATAGGGCTCTAGAGAAGGAATTTGACAGAGCGATCTAGAGAGGCACAACGGTTCTTCCAACCCTCCTGCCCTCAGCTCCTTCTGCCTCCCCCCCTCCTCCAGTTTGTTCTCCCTCTCCAGGCACAGCCCATCCCAGGGACAACAGGTTCCCGGTCCATCGACCAGACGGACTCCTGAAGCTACATTCACGCCCCGGCCGCTGGCCTGTGCCCAGAGGAGAGCTGTCACACCAGAGATTCCTGCACACGTGCAGGCTTGGATGGAACGGGCCATTCGCCAGGGATAGCAGAGGGCCTTCAGCAGAGGGTCAGGTCCGGTCCCCCTCATTGGCGTCCGAACTCGATCCGCCATCTGTCAGGTCCTCGCCCAGATCGGATCCCTTTCATGGTCAGGTACCTTTACAGGGGCAGCCCTCTTCCAGAAAGAGATCTGGAGGAGGCCATGGAAGATCAGTTTGGGGTGGAGGAGGAACTGGAATGGGGGTCTATGCACCAAGAGGAGCTCCTATCGGGAGGTAGACCTCTTGGAGGGGACATGTCCGAGGGCGAGGGCCTTACCCGGACCAACCCACTGTTACGGGACTGTTCAAACCACACATGTTCAAGTCGCTGTTATTCAAAGCCAGGATTATTTCTGGCCTGTCCGTGCAGCCCTCCTTGACTCTCTCCTCCCGGCAGAAGGCCAGGAGGATGTCATTTTGACAGCCCGTGGTGGAGGCGGTGGTAATCCCGGCCCCACCCTTATTTCACGACCTGGTCTCTAACCAGCTGAATTCACTAGGGCCCCCCGCCCCATCCAGCCTGGACAAGAGGTTCTTCAACCTCGAGTCAAGCTTCTGCGACTTACTTAATTCTCCCCTGTAATGACCCCATCGTTGGCCTGGCCTCTTCGTCGTCCCCAGTGATCCTCTAGAGCCCTAAAGCCCGAGGACTAGGGTCTGAGGCTGCGCCCTCCGTAGGGCTCATCAAGCAGACACTTGGGCCATTAGATCAGCCACTGCCGCCTCCTTCTTCACCAGATTTCTATCCGGTGACTTCGTCAACTGAAGCAGCACGTCTCCCCCTCAACCCTAGGGCTCAACAGGACGTAGCAAAATTGTTGGCCGCGGCAGAGTTCTCCCGATGCCACCTACCATGCGGTTAAGTTTTCCGCACGAGCAATAACATCACGTCATAGCTCGCCGCCTGCTCTGGCTCAAGCACTGGCAGGCGGGCATAAAAACAAGGTTAAGCTGGCCACGCCCCCATAAGGGGGGACAAAATATTGGGTTCTGCTTTGGACCCCTTGCTTTCTGAAACCCGAAACAAGAAAAAATTTCTCCCTCCTCTTTTGTCGGAGGTCAGAATCTACAGAGCCCTCAGCCATTTCGGAGAGGTTCCTCCCGTCCCTTCTACCAGTCCCCCTTCCCGCCCAGGTACCCTAGGCCATTCCTTCCGGCCATTCCAGCCCCAGGACCAAACCGATCCGGGCGACAGGAACAGGAGGGGCAGCGGCTACAGGCACCCCTCCAGGGGTTCAGGAGGAAGCCCTTCCGCGTAGATAGATCCCGTCCCTCCCTTCCCATCGGGCGGCCGCCTCTGGCACCTCGCCCGACCGATGGGACCCTCCACTTCTGATGCTTGGGTCCGTGATACCGTTAGACTTGGTCTCACGCTTGAGTTCAGCGCGCCCTCCTGACTTCTTCATGGCATCCCCCCTCAAGGGACCCCTCCAAACGCAACCTAATGGATTCAGCAATCATCATCTCCTCACCATACAGGCCATTCAACCCGTCCCACCATCCCAGCGTGGACAGGGGTTCTATTCTCACCTCTTCGTGGTCCCTAAATCCTCTGGTGGATGGAGGGCCATTCTGGACCTGAAACGTCTTAACTGTTATTTGGTTTATCGCAGTTTCAAGATGCCCACCCCCTACAGTCCATCTTACTCAGCATCCGGCAGGGGGATTGGCTATCCTCCATAGACCTTTCGAGACATACCTTCACATCCCTATCCGGCCCTCCCATTTCAAATTCCTCAGGTTCTGCTACAACCATCGCCACTTCCAATATGTGGCCCTTCCCTTTGGGCTGGCCTCGGCCCCGGAACCTTCACCAAGGGCCTCGCGGCCCTGGCGGCCCACCTCAGGAACCTCCCGGTCCGCCTCCATTGTTATCTGGATGACATCCTCATCCTCTCTCCCTCAAAACCCACGCAGAGAGGCATTTTAGAGCTACTCTCTCAGCCCTCCAAGACCATGGCTTCCTAGTTAATTGGCAAAGAGCCAACTGTCACCATCTACACGGATCACCCCCTTGGGGCCGTCATTGACTCAGTTCAGGGTAAGTTTTCCTTTCCTCGGAGAGATTCCTTTAGCATCCAGGAAGCCATCAAACATATCAGGTGATCAAGGAAGGTAACAATTTTAGGATTGTCTAAATTACTGGGTACATGGTCTCTTGTATTTCCATTGTTCCATGGGCCCGTTTACACTCTAAATCCCTACAGTGTTTCCTGCTCCGTTCAGCGGGCCGGCAGAAGCAATTCAAAGACCTCAGTCAAGGTGCCTTCAAGGGTCCTCACGTCTCTCCTCTGGTGGACCCGTCCCACCATCAACAAGGGCCATTTCTTCAAGGAGCCCCAACGCCTCTCCTCACCACAGACGCCAGCCTGTCCGGATGGGCGCCACATCCACTCCCTCTCCAACACAGGGCAGATGGTCACAGGTAGACCGGGAATACAGTATAAACGGGTTGGAACTCCGCGATCCACTTGGCCACGCGCAAATTCTTCCACACGTATGCGGGCGGCATGTCTCATACCCACGGACAACGTCACCGCCAAGGCTCCCGTCAACCGACAGGGGGCACCCAGTCCATCTGTTTGATGAGAGAGGCCGCGCACCTTGCCGTTGGGCGGAGAGCAACCTCCTCTCCCTCAAAGCCGAACACATCTCAGGGACTCAAACTCTCAAGCGGATTGGCTAAGCAGGACCACGGTCGACCAGTCCGAGTGGCGCATCCACCGTTACTGTTCAGGAGGCGACCAGGATGTTCGGTCTTCCATTGGTGGATCTCTTCGCCTCCCGCTCAACACACAACTACCCAGGTTTTTCTCCAGGTACCCCTCCCACGGGGCCGAGAATTACGACGCCCTCCGTGTCCCTGGCACACAGGGCTCCGATGCATTCCCTCCACTAGCCCTGCTTCCCAGAGTCATCCAGAAGCTTATCTCCGAGAGCGGAGCTGATTCTAGGGGCCCCCTCGGGCCCAGGCGCCCTGATTTGCGGACCTCCGCAACTTGTCGGTGGCCCCTCCCTGGAAAATTCCTTCCAACAGGATATCCTTCTCCCAGGGGCCCCTCCGACACCCGGACCCTCAGTGGCTCCAGTTAGCCATTTGGAGGTTGAGGCGGGAGCGTTTAAAAAAGCGAACACTTTTCTGACCAGGTTATTACTACCATTTTAGCTGCCAGGCGTCACTTCAACAACCCGTATATACGGCGGCACTTGGAATAGCTTCTGCAAGTGGTGCCATAGTCTCCAGGTCAACCCGATTTCACCTCCCATCGCTCAGGTCTTGGAGCTTCTCCAAGAGGGCTTGAGGAAAGGGTTTCTACAAACACCTTGCGGCGTCAGGTCGCAGCTCTCTCAACAGTCATTGCCTGTGATAATCTGGGTTCCCCCCACCACCCTCGTGTTCGGACATTCCTCAGAGGAGCCACCAACTTGTGTCCACCAACCGTACATCGATATCCTACCTGGGATCTTGATAGGGTCCTGGTGTCCCTCACTAAACATCCCTTTGAGCCCCTCAGGAGGCCTCACCCCAGTTATTAACGTTCAAAGTCGTGTTCCTGGTGACTATTACTTCACCCGCCGAATATCAGAGCTTGCAGCCTTGTCGGTAAGGGAGGACCTTTGCATCTTCCATGCCGACCGGGTGGTCCTCCAGACCGGATCCCACCTTCCTGCCCAAGGTCAACTCGGCCTTCCATAGGGCTCAGGAACTCACACTCCCGAACTTCTGCCCCAATCCCTCGGGAAGGGAGCAGCTTTGCACACCCTGGACGTTAGGCGGGCCCTATGCGTTTACATTAAACGTACTCAGCCCTTCCGGAGATCAGAATCCTTATTTCTTCCAGCCCAATTCACTAGGCCATAAGGTGTCCCCGTCTACCACCGGCCGCTGGATTAGGAGCTACTATTGCCAAGGCCTATTTGTCCCAGGCCCTGCCGATGCCCAGGGGATCACAGCGCACTCCACCAGAAGTGCAGCCACCTCGGCAGCTTGGGCCACTCAGGCTCCAATTTCCGACATTTGTAGGGCAGCCACTTGGGCATCCCCTTCTCCTCTCATTAGACACTATAAGATAGACACGTTTGCCTCGGCGGAGGCTTCGTTTGGTAGATGAGTCCTTCAGCAAGTCTTTAGGGAACCTCAGAGGTTGCAGGGCCAGGCGGAGTCCCCCCGTAGGACAGCCAAGCTTTGGTATGTCCCACACACTGGATGATCCGAGCGGCTCTCAGGAGAATGGGCGTTGGTTCTTACCTGACACGCCGATTCTCTGAGGCCGTGAGGATCATCCAGCCCTGCTTTAGATTTGCCGTCTGGTGGGAACTTGTTTCGACCAATGAACTCTTTAGCATAGGAGGATGGGAGAACGACCTTCCTTCACTCTCGTCTTCGCGCAAACTGGGGAACGCAAGGGAGGCCACGTGACGGAGGGCGGAGCGTTCCTCAGTAATTAAGCTCAGCCTACAACGACGCAGACTGGAGCACCTCCCACACACTGGATGATCCTCACGGCCTCAGAGAATCGGCGTGTCAGGTAAGAACCAACGCCCAATATCCACGGCTTCATGAATTAATACCACTGTCATAAGTTGGGTAATAATTAACATTTTTTATTGATTTTAATAGTAAATAATGTAAAATAGATACAGACAATCTTCAATTAACAACCATTTTTTCAGTGATCATTTGAAGTTCTGATGGTGCTGAACAAGTGGCACCTAGGACTGGTCTTTGAAGTTCCACCCATTGAACCATCTGTGAGGTCAGATGAGTACAATTCAGGAAATTCTGGTCCAGTTACTATTGTTAAGTGAAGACGACCTGTAAGCTTATAGAAAGGCTATATGCACAAAACAGTAAAACAAATCAGTAACTTTGAACCTTCAAATTATCTTAAGATATGGTTTTAGCTACAAAGATGATATATAGTATATCGACTCCCAGATCTCTAATAGTAAAATAGTTTCTCTTGGTTGATGAAGAGTTTTCCCATCCTGACTTACTGTTATAAAAAATGAGTATAGTATAGCCCTTTACTGAGCGTAAGTTATGGCTCCTATATTTGTGGTACTGATGAGAGAATAGAATAGAATTCTTTATTGGCCAAGTGTGATTGGACATACAAAGAATTTGTCTTGGTGCAAATGCTCTCAGTGTACATAAAAGAAAAGATACATTCATCAAGAGTCAAGAATCATAAGGTACAACACTTAATGATAGTCATAGAGTACAATAAGCAATTAAATCATATTAGGAAACAGTCAATATAGATCATAAGGATATAAGTGACAAAGTTAGTCATATAGTCACAAGTGGGAGGGGATGGATGATAAGGAGTGATGAGAAGGTTAATAGTAATAGTATTGCAGACTTTGTAAATATTTGGACAGTGTTGAGGAATTATTTGTTTAGCAGAGTGATGGCGTTTGGGAAGAAACTGTCCTTGTGTCCAGTTGTTCTGGTGTGCAGTGCTCTATAGTGTCATTGTAAGGGAAGGAGTTGAAACAGTTTATGTCCGGGATGGGAGGGGACTCGTGCAGTATACAGGTCCTTGATGGAAGGGAGGTTGTAAAAGAAGAAATTTTTAAAAAATCTGTTCTATCCTAGATTGTTGTCTTTGAACCTAAGGGCAATGTATTGATGGTAATTATGATTACATAGATTCTTGTATTTACTGGCCACAGTTAAGGTTTATCATAGTTTAGTGTTCAAGTGATCTCAGCAACCTAAAGCCAAGCCAGCTGTCTCTAAGTCTGCCAGCAGTGCACAAAATGGACAGGAGATCAGAGGGGACCTATACAGTGTTTTGTGATACTCATCTAGATTTTTAAAAGAGGTTCTATTATGCGCTCTGAATTGTTTCCTTTCACATTGTATTCTAGTGAAACGAGAGTGAATGAAGATGAAGACCTTTATGATTGTGTTTATGGGGAAGATGAAGGAGGTGAAGTGTATGAAGACCTAATGAAAGCTGAAGCAGCACATCAGCTTGTGAGTTATAAAAAGATCCAGCTGGACATAAAAGAAATAGTGCAGTAATATATTTAGGCCATAATCCAAAATTAAGCCTATTTCAATCTCATGGATTTCCAATGGAGTATTAAGAGCCAATTAATCATACTAAAGCCATCGGCAACTTGGCTCCAGTTTTTTTGCTAAAAATCTTTCACTGTCATCTACCTGGTAAATTCTTTCTTTTCACATAAATATTTTGACCTGTCATCATTCTGGTCCATTACTTGGTAAATTAAGTGAATGTGACCTAAATTGCCTCATAACAAACATACTAATATATAATAGCATTTTGAAATGTCCCGTTGTCATTTAAGAAGTTTTAAAATATGAAACACAGAGAATAAAACTACCGTATATACTCGAGTATAAGCCGAGTTTTTCAGCCCATTTTTTGTGCTGAAACCCCCCTCGGCTTATACTCGAGTCAGATTCCCCTTTGAAAAAAAATGGTGTGGAGCTCCGGAGCTGGGCAGGCGCTTCCCTGCTTCCGTGTTTCCTTTGCAACTTTTAAGCATGTTTCCTTTGCAACTTTTAATCGGAAGCAGAAAAGTTCTTGCATGAGGATATATTTTTTCTTTTTTTAACTGTTTTTAGGGAGGGGAAAAGACCCACCGTCATGTGAGAATGCTCAGACACGAAATCTATCCGCCCGAAAATAAGTGTGTGTGTGTGTGTGGGAATTTTAACAGAGGGAAGATGTAGGGAGAAGGCAAAAGTGACGGAAGATCCTTCAGGGGAAACTGAGGGGAGACTCACCCTTGGTCCAGATGAGCCCCTTCCCCACCCCTAAGGAAGCAGAGGCAGCCAGCAAGGGCAGGCAAGCCCCACTTCACGGACTCCGTCTGTCCTCGCTCCCACCCACCCACCCACCCAAAGCCACGAAGTCCCCCAATCGCGCAGCCCAGAATCGCCCTCCCCTCGGGGCAGCGACGCCCGGTTTCCCGAGACAAGAAGCTCCACCGTGCAATGAAAGCGCCCTGGCTCTAGGCTCGCGGGCTCAGAAAACAACGCGAGCCGAGGTGGCTTCCGCTCCGCTCGGCTTCTCCAACATCCGGCGCCGCCCTGTTCTATGTGCCGGACCCGGCAAGTCCGAGCAGCCAGCGCGTGGAGCAGGGCGGCGCCGGGAGATCGCTTGGCTGCCTCTTTCGCAGCACGGGAGGCCTCCCGGCTGGCCAGCTGCTCCCTCCTTCTCTGCCTGTTTGTTCTGTGTGGCGAGGAGGAGACCCGGCCGGCTGGTTGGGGAGGCTTTCTGTGCCGAGGAGGCGGTTGCTGGTCTCCGGCTTTGCTCCGCTTCTCTGATGGTCCGCGCCGCCATGTTCTTTACTTGGGCAGCGGGCGCCTGCAGCGCGCCACGGCGTGGCAACAGGCAGTTCCGCCCGGAAGCTCCGCTCAGGTGTCCGGCTGGGGCTGTCGGGAGTTGCTGCCGCCAGTGCGGCCCCAGTCCCACGTCGCCTCGGGAAGGGAAAGGCAAAGGAACCTGCCGTTGCAAAGCGCTGCCGCAGCTCTTCCTTTTGCCTTTCCCTTCCCGAGGCGACGCGGGACTGGGGCCGCACCGGCGGCAGCAACTCCCGACAACCCCAGCCGGACACCTGAGCAGAGCCCGGGCGGAACTGCCTGTTGCCGCCGTGGGCGCTGCTGCGCGCCCGGCTGCCCAAGTAAAGAACATGGCGGCGCCGGACCATCGGAGAAGCGGAGCAAAGCCGGAGACCAGCAGCCGCCTCCTCGGCGCAGAAAGCCTCCCCAACCAGCCGGCCAGTCTCCTCCTCCTCGGCCACACAGAACAAACAGGCAGAGAAGGAGGACAGACATGATATTCTTCCGATTAAAATCGGAATTCCGATTTTTTTGAAATCGCCCCCTTCTTCTCCCTCCTTCCCCCCCTCGGAGGCCCTGAGTCAGGAGTTGCTACCGCTGGTGCGGCTCTGCATGGCTCCAGTCCCGTGTTGCCTCGGGAAGGAAGGCAAAAAGGAAGAGCCGCGGCGGCGCTTGCAACGGCAGCAGCGGCTCCTGGTTTTGCCTTTCCCTTCCCGAGGCAACGCGGGACTGGAGCAGCGTGGAGCTGCGCGGAGCTTGCGCCAGCGGTAGCAACTCCTGACAGCCCCAGCCGGATACCTGAGCCCGGCGGGCGGGGCGGAGCCCGGGCGGGCGGGCGGTGCGGCGGAGCCCGGGTGGGCGGTGCAAGCAGAGCCCGGGCGGGCGGTGCGAGCAGAGGCCACTGAGCGGCAGGAAAAGGGAGCTGGGCAGCGATTTCTTGGCGCACGGTGGGGGGGTCTCTTTTGGCCGCCCGATTTTTTTTTCAGAGGGGAATATCATGCCTGGGAGGAGAGCAGCTGGCCAGCCGGGAGGCCTCCCGTGCTGCGAAAGAGGCAGCCAACGATCTCCGGCGCCGCCCTGCTCCACGCGCTGGCTGCTCGGACTTGCCGGGCCCGGCACATAGAACAGGGCGGCGCCGGATGTTGGAGAAGCTGAGCAGAGCCGAAGCCACCTCAGCTCGCGTTGTTTTCTGAGCCCGCAGCCTAGAGCCAGGGCGCTTTCATTGCACGGCGGAGCTTCTTGTCTCGGGAAAAACCGGGCGTCCTTGCTGCCCCCTGAGGGGAGGGCGATTCTGGGCTGCGCGATTGGCTTTGGGTGGGTGGGTGGGTGGGTGGGAGCGAGGAAGGACGGAGTCCATGAAGTGGGGCTTGCCTGCCCTTGCTGGCTGCCTCTGCTTCCTTAGGGGTGGGGAAGGGGGCTCATCTGGACCAAGGGTGAGTCTCCCCCTCAGTTTCCCCTGAAGGATCTTCCGTCGCTTTTGCCTTCTCCCTACATCTCCGCTCAGGTGTCCGGCTGGGGCTGTCAGGAGTTGCTGCCGCCAGTGTGGCTCCGGTCCTGCATTGCCTTGGGAAGGGTGGGGCAAAACCAGGAGCCACTGAGCCTGAGCCTCCGGTGCCTCTGCTGCCTTTGCAAAGCGCTGCCGTAGCTCTTCCTTTTTGCCTTTCCCTTCCCGAGGCGACGCGGGACTGGGGCCGCGCGGCGGTAGCGACTCCTGACTCAGGGGGCCTCCGAGGGGAGGGGAAGAGAGTGACTCCTGCCTCCTGCTGTCATCATCATCTTCTTCTTTTGGGTTAGTGAATCAATTAAACCTTTCATGATAGTGAGATCGTTTCCCAAATTAATTATTTTTATTTTTGAAATTTACCAGTAGCTGCTGCATTTCCTACCCTTGGCTTATACTCGAGTCAATAAGTTTTCCCAGTTTTTTTGTGGTAAAATTAGGTGCCTCGGCTTATATTCGGGTTGACTTATACTCGAGTATATACGGTATGTTGGTTCTTTTGCCTGCATTAGCTCTGCCGCTTCTCATGGCTTCCCTCAGCACTTTTTCCCAATCTCCCACAGTTGGAAGCCGACTGTGGTCTCTTTCTCTCTTCCTTCTACCATTTCTTTAATTGATCGATATTCTGACCAGTGAAGTCTGAGTTTAGATCAGCTGCCATGGCCTTTTCTCAATTCAAAGGTCCACACAGGATACAGGTGAGAGCTGGAATCTCTCCTGGGAGAGATTCTGTTCCGATTTATTCTTTAAATTGGCAAGATGTGGGGCAAGACAGATGTGTCTGTTAGACAGCATGTTGCTGAGTTCAGATCTACAACAAGATAGATTAGGATGCTGACTGTCATTGACAGTTGATAGAGAAATATGGTCCAGCTGAAAAATACCCAGAAGTGTGCTCATATTCAAGTAAACTCTTATTGACTTGACAGAAATGTCCTGAGAATGACATAAGAACTTGCTGTCTTTCGGAAATAAAACAGACTGAAGAGAAATACACCGAAACACTGGAATCAATCGAAAAGGTAAAATGGTGTGATAAAACAACCAGGAAGTCATTTCTCACTTATTGCCAGGGGAGCTAGGAGAGTAGAAAAGTTTCAGGCAAGGATGTATACATAGTAGAGGTGTGCACAAAATAGAAAGCATGTTTGGTTTTGACCTTGAAATAAAACAGCTTCATTTGAAATGTTTCTTCAAAGTGTTCTGAGTTTGCTTTGTTCTACAAGACAGCACTGTTTATCAGAGGGAATTTGAGACCAGTTACCATTCCCTCCCTTTTTTTTCACCACTGGGGCCACAAAGATAAGCAGCGCATAAAATTTGGTAAATTTATTTATATTCAATACCTGCCATAATCCAAGATCCTCAGTGCTTATAAATAACTCAAGGTGGTGAAAATATACAGTACTCCTTCCTCCTCCTATATTCCCCACAACAACAGTCCTGTGAGGTGGATTGGACTGAGAGAGAGTGACTGTCCCAAGTTACCCAGTCAGCTTGCATGCCCAAGGCAGAACTAGAACTCACAGTCTCCTTGTGTCAACTGTCCAACTAATGAACCCAAAATAAGGAAACACTCTCAGGAGCTTTTAATTCCCAAAAGTAAAACTTTATTGGATACACCATTCTGGTACTGAAGAATCAAAACCAGCTCTGGTTTTCCCACACAAATGCTTGCTTAGTTAAACAATAGCTTCTCTTTCTCCTCACCCTGGGGATCACATTGTCCAATTATGAAACATCCTTTTGTTATGGGAACATTCCATCTCTTTCCCAAGCACCTGCAGTGATGACCTTGATGGTTGCCAGGCTCTCACGGTCTACGCACACATTCTCAGCATTCTATTTCCCTCTTCCTTCCCCCCAGTTCATTGGCAAGTTGAAAAGCGTTAAGGTTTGACAGAAGCAAATCAGTTTAATCTTGACACCTTGTTTCTAACATGGCACCTTAACATAGATCAAATTGGCTATATACCATATGTATGGGTGTATGTTATTTATTTATTAACTTAAAAATAAAGA
This sequence comes from Notechis scutatus, assembly GCF_049901735.1. Taxonomy (NCBI): domain Eukaryota; kingdom Metazoa; phylum Chordata; class Lepidosauria; order Squamata; family Elapidae; genus Notechis; species Notechis scutatus. Next base: position 92,480,835 of record NC_142011.1, on the reverse strand, counting down.
GTTGTGGGAAACAATGGGAATATGCTCTATTGTCTTTCATTGAAATACCTATAATTTGTCAAAAAGCAAAAACAAAAAAACAACCCATCCACTTCTCAACAGAGAGTATAGATAGTTTTTTTCTATTTAAGTAAAACTCTGGATTACTTAACTACTATTACAGAACATAAAAATCTGATAATCTCTGCAGTATTTCTATCAGTGAGTACATCATATCTGTTAATTTTTAAAAAACATTTTTTAAAACAATCTTTCAGCCAATTTTTCTCCGGAATCAGTGACAACTGAATTTGGAAGGATCAAACAACATGTGACAAAGTTTGTTAAACTTGTCAGATAATTTAATGAACTGTTTCAGTGTTGAAGCATTTCAAGATCCCTTATCTACCACAACTTTCTAAATTTTACTGCTTGATACATTAAACATTAAATAATGGATCAGTTTTTCATTTTAAGAGCATATGCTGTTACATGTTTATTTTATATCACAGTATATTCCACTATTTCACTGTTACCAATGCATGGCAGATCACTCATTTTTCCTTTTTTAAGTTATATATATCTACTCAATAAACAATTTCAAAACCTTATGGCTTGAGAAATAATTAAATGTAAGATTGAAAAATCCACCTTCTCCCCGACTCCCTTGTTATCTCAATGGAAATTACTGTACTGATTCTACCTTTTTTCAAGAATATTCTGATGTGGAATGAGTTGCAAGTTATTAAATGATTTATATCAATGTTTCTCAACCTCAGGAACTTTAAATTATATGGACTTCAACTTGCAGAATTCTTCAAAGTTCTGGGATTGAGAAACCCTGATTGAGGTAAAAGGGAATTTCATGCACGGTGACATTTTCTTTGAGGAAAACATCCGAGACAAAAGACAATAAAGCACTTTTCAAAAAACGACAAAAGAGTTTGTTACCAAGATGAACTTTGCTCCAAATATTCCCTTTTATTGCTACACTAGATACACAAACAACGATCCAGTGGAGAAATAACTTAAATTATCTATTATAAAATTTGGGCAATGTAATTTTATTTAGATTATTACTGCTAACTTTTTTGTGGGGGGGAGAACTGGATCATTTAATCTTACTGCAAAAATATAGTGGCTATACCTTTTGTCCGTAGGAATTAATCAGAGGAAAATAATCTTCATGTATCTGAGGTTTGGTAAATGCTGGTTTTTATCAATTAATCCTTAATGTGCAAGGCTGGGGACTTGATCAAATGATAAGGTGTTCTAAGACATACTGCATATATTTAAAACAAGACATGGACATCAAGCACCCTAAAAAGTTCCATTGGGCAGAATGTATAATATTACTTGTGTGTCTGTGTTTTTCTCTTTACAGTTTTTTATGGTGCCATTGAAAAGATTTCTGACACCATCAGAATTTGAAACAGTATTCATCAACATTCCTGTAAGTAATATTTCTAGAAGTTGTGATATTCACGTGAAGACTATGTGCAAGGCATTGCTGGAGAATTTAGACAAATAGGATGTACAGAGAGGATCCTTTGAGACTTAACAGTTGAATTGATAGATGAGCTTAGCAAATGGAAATTGTAGCTCACCTATCGGTCTTACTCCTTCCTGCTCACATACCCACTTATTGCTGTTGCTACTTTGTTTAGCCCACTCCCTTAAGGAGGAAGAGTTTTACCAAAAGAAGATTAAGGCTTCCTACAGAGAGGTTGGGAAGAAATGAACACATGTTTCATTTCATACAAAGCTCTAAAGGGAATAACAGCAACAAAAGTGAAAAAAGCTTTGTTGTCAGGGTGCTTTATTGTCATTGCTCAGGAAAATGTAGGATTGAGGGTGCTCCACTGGTGAGCTATTGTTGGCTTAACCTTGTCTTTCCTGTTTAGTCGCCCAAGGTAAAGGGACAGAATTAAGGACAAGGCTGCTGTTTACCTTGTCTACTAGAATGTTACTTTAAAATGTCACATCAAAACATGTGTATCTTTCTCTCTAATCTGTGAGTGAGTTTCATTTTTTAAGATAGAAGATGAGAGCCAACTCTTTTCCATGAAAAAAATACAATAATATATTAAATAACTAAGCAAATTAATAACTTTTCCTAATGGTCTAAATTAGCTGTCTGATGGATTTGAATGGATTAGTTAATTAATTGTGTTTAAAACCCATTTTCCAGCCAAGTTTTTCTTCTTTTTTTATGTAGAGGGTTTATACATAGGTGGGCAGTGGGATTCATTGTACCATCATTCTCTTCTCCGTTGTGTTTAGAATTTCTCCTCTCATACACTGCTTGGGTAGTTTATCTTGACCTAAAAAATGAAAACAAAGTCAAATCTTCTAAAAAATACCACCGAGAAAGTGTTCTTTTCAGTTAGGGTGATGATGTCAAGGGAAATAGTAGAGGCTTCTCCATTCTCTGTGTTAGAAGCTGCTAGTCAGCAATCAATAGATTCCTTGTCTGTTGGCGAAAGGTGTCTCCTGCTAGGAAAATTCAACAACTTTCCTCAGGAGGCTTCTGATATGTGTTGCACTGAGCATTTACACATTCACATCCGTCCTTCTAGGCATTTTTGCAGTGTCTTGTGGAAAAGAAAGTTCTGGCACTATACACATTTATTTTGTTTGAAGTGGAAAAACAGGAACAAACAAGCCTCTGAATTTATGACTCAGTTGTGTGGACTAGAGCTTTATTTAATAGTAAGAAATTTACAGTTTATTTAACTTTTGAGGAGCAAGACATTAACATTAAATTTATAAAGGTAAATGGAATTTCCTCCATGTCCCTATGCCTGGACATTAAACCTGATTGCAGTCAGAAATTTAAAATGGAATTAGGATATTTTCTGAGTTTATTTTGACCAAGTGAAGTCTTACTATGCAACCATGGATCTGGAAAGAAAGAGACTGAGAATTAATGCCTTAGCAATAGAAGATAGAGTGAAGTTATCCTATCCTTAATCTAGATAGGTAAACTATGAATAAGGTTTAATGTGCCCAGTTGACTTAAAACTGCGATTGTGAAATCAGTGTTCTTTTAAATTTATAATTTCTTAAGAGTTATATAACAAATACATACTAGTAAGTTTAAGGTAAATAAATATTCATTTTAATAACCACAATGATAGTACTTTTTAGTTTCTAGTGTTAAATAATCTAATCACTGTATTTCATTGTATGAAAATAATAACTTTATAATGAAAAGCTGATATGATAGCACTGAAGATACTTATAAAATGTTTATATTTTTGTTTCAGGATTTGGTGAAAATCCACAGAACTTTAACACAAGATATTTATGAATCCATTGTAAGCAAAAGTGACCAGAACTTGTATAAAATATTTATTAGCTACAAGGAAAGGTAATAGTCCTTTATACATATAAAATGTATATTTCAAAATGTGAACTTGAGCTGTTGGTATTAATTTATTCATGATAAGTTCCTAACTGTATTTAATGTAGTTTAAGTAAAAGTTTTGTGTTCAAATATGAACAGTTTTCATATTTAGTATTAATCTATAATACATGATTTCAGTGCATTAAAAACTCAATTAAATTTCATAGAAAGTTATTATGTAGAATACATTATATCCACCCCTTTTTCCTTTTGTATATTTTGTAATGGTTTTCTTGGATATTAACCTTACTTTATGTGTGTGTGTGTGTGTGTGTGTGTGTGTGTGTGTTTGTGTGTGTATTATATATGTGTGTGTATTTATGTGTATTTCTAGAAGTACCGGAAGAGAGTTAAGGTTGGGATTGGCCACAGAAACTTCATTATATCCATTCCTTCATGTTATTATTTCGGGATGGGGAATACATGGGACAATTTAAACTTTCTATAGCCAGGACACAATTGATGCAATCACTAATTCAAATTATGTGATTCCTTCCCTTCTGCATTGAGCTTTCTGAGGGTTGTGTTACAAGCAGTCCTTGATTTATGACTGTTTACTCAACTGTTTGAAATTACAACGGCACTGAAGGAAGGGAACATATGACTTGTACCCAAAGTTACAGCCAGTGCAGCACCTCTGCTCTCATGTGAACAAAATTCAGATGCTTGGCAATTCTCCTGCCCTTATAACTAAAAGATGTTGCAGCAGCCTCCACCCACCTATCTTGCTCAAAGCTTGGTCCGGGGGACGTGCAGTGCAGGCCTGGGCCTACATCAGACCTCTTAAGGCCTGCCCCAGCCCCTGAGGCAACTCATGCTCTGCTTAGTGACTCACATGGTTGATCACAACAGGGGGAGTAGGGATTGTGGTCATTAAGCAAGGTGAGCAGCTGGGCTTAATGACTGGTACAATCTTGATTGAAGACTACCTTAATAATAAATACTAACATTATTTTGTAAAAGGTCTATAGTTGTATTTTCAGCCAGATTAAAGTCATAACATTTACTTTTGAGACTGAGATTTTTAAATATCATTTTGATTATAATAGTTGCTGAGAAGGAACCACATGCACTTAAAAATTTACAGGTAGCTTCTGCTTACAACTGTTTATTTTAAAAAGATTCACAGTTACAGTAGCAATAAAAAACTGACAACTGGTCCTTGCACTTATGACTATTGCAGCATTCCCCACAGTCACATGATCAAAATTCATGCACATGGCAACCGGCATGCATTTCTTATGGTTGCAGCATCCCAGGGTCACGTGATCACCATTTGCGACCTCCCAGGTCAACCGCTGACAAGCAAAGTCAGTGGCGGAAACCAGATTTGCCTAATGACATGATTCACAGAGATGCAGTGCTTAACAACCATGGCAAAAAGGTTGTAAAATCAGCCATGATGACTCACTTAACAATTAACTTGTTTAGCAATGGAAATTCTGGTTCCCTCTGTAGTTGTAAGTCAAGGACTATCTGTAAACTGTAGTTAGGGAAAAAGTTAAAATAAACTTGTTGAATGTAATAAATGAATATTAATAATACACCTATGAATTGATGTATCTCTCTCTCTCTTTGTATTGTTCTAGATTGGTGATTTATGGGCAGTATTGCAGTCAAGTAGAGACGGCTATTTCCTGTTTAGATATTATTTCCAAGACAAAGGAAGATGTTAAGCTGAAATTGGAGGTGCTGGGACATTTTATTGGTTTATTTACAAATAGAAACACTTTGATTTGAATCAACTCTTACAATAAAACTACCATCCATCATCTATCTATCTATCTATCTATCTATCTATCTATCTATCTATCTATCTATCTATCTATCTATCTATCTATCTATCTATCTATCTATCTATCATAATTTTGGACAGTTTACAATGTTAAAAGCTTTAAAACCACATATTTATATCTGTGACAATCTCTCTCTCTCTCTCTCTCCTTTCCTTCCCTATCCCTATCCCTATCTCCAGAGATGGGCTTCAAAAATGTCAGCAACCATTTTTCTGCCTAGTTGCTGGGTGGGCATGGTCATGGTGGGCATGGCCTAGTCAGCCTCCTGCACCATGGTGGGGGGGGCGTTTTCACCTTCCCCAGGCTCCAGAGTCTTTCCTCGAGCCTCTGGGAGGGTGAAAATGGCTCCCCTGGACTCCAGAGGCCAAAATGGCCCCATTTCCAGCCTTCCGAGCCTCTGGGAGGCCTGGTTTTCCACCTCCCCAAGCCTCTGCACTTACCTCGCATCCAAAACGGGCCACATGGAGACTCCTGGGAGGGGAGGGATGGGAGGGGCTATCCAGGGGTGGAATTTGGTGGTTCTCTGAACTGGCCATAACATTAGCTATGGATTCTCCCGAACCCAGGCGAACCCATAGCAACCCACCCCTGCCTGTCCCTGTCTCTTTATCAACAATAAGAATACAAAATTATGATTAAAAGATGGAAGGGGAGGGAGCACGATGTGTAGGGGGAAAAGGTGGGATCTACTATTAGTCAGTTTTATGTATTGCCTACCAAATAGGTATTCCAATCTATGTCTGCTAATTTTATTTTTACAATGAAATTGGAAATTATGATCTGTGTAAATATTATGCAGACTATGGTGGTTGAGGTGGTGAGATGGTTAAAGCTGAGATGGAATGGATGGAACAATTTCCAAATGCAAATGGAGTCTGAAGCCCCTCCCCTATAGATAACATGTGTGACCACTGAAGGGGATTGGGTTGAAGGGCCGAGTGCAGTTCATTCTTTGTCATAGGAAAGAGCACTTTGCAAGGCAGATTTGAGGGACAATAGCCCACAATTCTGTACTGAAGAAGTATGTTCTTTTCTACTACACTTGCAATGCCACCTCATTCTCCTTAACGTGCAGACCAAGGGTTAAAATTGCCTGTGAATTTATTTACAGCGATAAATCTTAGAGCTCTCTTGCAATAAATCATAGAGTTCTCTTGCAAGGTTTAATTACTAAGGGTATCCACACAGGGCTACTTGAGCCCTCCAGAGTGGTTCTGAAAGTTGTTGCTGAACTACAATTCTAATAGAGGAAACTTATTAAATACATGGGGAGTAATCATGTTGACTACTTAATCAAGTTTAAATTTAATTATATTTATATGGACATTAAATTAACTTTATCCTGGCTCCATTTACTGTTCTGTCCTGGCTCCACTTACTTTTTGGATGTCATCCCTTGATATTGTACCCCAACAGAAAAGAACTCCTGAGTAATCTAGTCAAATATTCCTGAATTGGATTGCCAGCCAAAATTTTTTATAGCATCATCAGAGTTTATACTGTAGTACCATCTGTGTAAACCTTATGACTTTATTTAAACACTTACATACTTTTGGGGTTGATAGCTGTATTGTTGTTATTGTTTCAATAAGGCAAATAAAACAAGAGCAGTCCTTGGTCTGTTCCTATTGCAGAGGAAATGTGGGCAATCTTAATATAGGGCAGCACCACTATCTATAGGATGGGAGAAAGAAATTAAATATTTATATTTATAAATTACAATTGGATGTGGAAATTATTATTATTTCTTAAATCCCTATAAATGAGTTTGAAAATTTGAAAGGGGAGAGACTGAAATTAAAATTTTAGTCATCTTCACTTGCTTCTGATAGTCCTGACCAGATCATAACCCAATGATTTCTCCTAACCCAGACCTCCTGAATCATTTTTGAACTGTGCTTGATCTTTGAATTACAAAACAGTGGGGCTGGGTGAGAAAGAAGACTAAATCTAAGAATCCCAGTATTCAAGCTTAATAAAAATTCAATATAATTGAATAGTTGGTGCAGTTTGAGAAATACATCTCTTATCTTACGAAAAAATAACATTGCTATTTTGATTATGTGCCAGAGTCACCCTGAGACATTTTATTTGTTCAATTTTTGGTTATTCTTTCATTAGGAATGTTCCAAAAGAGCTAATAATGGGAAGTTTACTCTGCGGGATCTCCTTGTAGTTCCAATGCAACGAGTTTTGAAGTATCACCTGCTACTTCAGGTATTTCCTTTTTCTATAGATTGAGATTGTATCTTGCTAGTTCTATCTCTATGCAACTATTTAGAACACTTGCTGTTTTACTGTGAATTTGCACTATTGAGAATGCACTTTTAAGAATTTCAGCTGCAAGGTGTCACCGGACACAGACTGATTGATTATTAGTTATATGCCATCAAGTGGGTGTCAACTCTTAGCAACCAAGTGATAGATTCTTCACAAGTGTCTATCACTAACCTGGTCTTTTGGTCTTTTATTTTAAATAAAAGGTTAAAAGGTCATTTTAAAACACCCTGTCAATTTTAAGCTTTTTTGGGGGGATGGAGCTCTTTTAGAAACATTGCACTCACTTTCTTTGGGGAGGAACTCACAATTCTCAACAACAGCAACAGCTTGTTATCCCACTTAAAGCAAAGCTACCACTCAGAACTGGTGCTACTGTAGCTTGCTGATGTCTAGTCTCAGCCACTGTATTGTTTAGTAATGTCTAATCCACACTGGTGCATTCCAGTTGGGAATTGTAATGCAACATCTGTAAGGTTGAAGAACCTGATATGATATGATGCAGTGAGCAGGTCAGTTCTATTAAATTGTTGGGTTTTTTTTTTGTCAGCCAAGGTATGTATCAGTATAATATATCATCAGCAAGAGCATAACAAACCCATAATGGCTCTGATCCATGTGGAGAGTTGTATTAAATTGTACAGCTGTCCACCTGGTAGGTGTTGCAAAAGTTGCCCTAGGGATCAGCTATGAAGAGTATAGTGTCTAAATCAATTTAGAGAGATTGTGGATTCTCATAGTACGGTAAATGTGAGGGCCTACAGTATACAAGAAGAGAAAGATCCTTTGTCTAGAAAGGTTCTCCACCAGCCCAATCCTATTGGAATTCAGTTGATTTCACAATAGCTGAGTAGTTGTCTTGTCTGTCTACCTGTCTTTTTTTTTTAAATAGTATAAATCAATATCATATACTAATCTTAGATAGTAGACAAAATGGTGTTTTTTTTTTGCTGTACATAATTAAGGTTGAACAGGAAGCAATCGCTTCTAGGTTACTTCTGTTCTGTGCTGGATTATAATAATGCCGTTTTTATTTAGAATGTTTCCCATTACAACTCCCAGAGCGCTGGCTCCTGTGCAGTTAGTACTGTAATGGAACTCGAGAATCTTCTAAATATCATTTGATAGCTTTGCTGGGGGACACATTAGTACAGCTGTAGAGAGCTACACTATTGTATTAGATTGTCTGCATTGCTCATACTTACAAAGTGTCATTTAAAAAAGAGCTTCTGTCTATGCAAGAAGCAGTATTTTGTTTCTGTAATGCCTTGTTACATGCAATATATCAAGGTTCCATGGGTTTTATGCATTTTAACTGCATTTGTCATTGATACATTACCCTTTGCAGAAAGTTCTAGTATGATTTTAACAGGAATAACTTTTATTTTAAAACGTTCGTTTGAATAAAAGTCAGTATCATGCTGCTAATTTTCCCAGTTGGTAAAACTTTCAGAAACATTGCTACTTTTTTTTAAAAAAATCTGTTTTATAAATTGTGAAAGAATATATAGAACAAGTAACACAAAGAAGAAAATAAGGGGCAGATACTGAAACATAAGCAGATAAATAATAAATTTGAATGTTAATATGACTAATATATTCCAGTACATCATTGAAAGCTTATACAGACATGATATTCTTCTGATTAAAATCGGAATTCCAATTTTTTGGGGAATGCCCCCCCTTTCCCCACTTCTTCTCCTCCTTCCCCTCCCCTCGGAGGCCCCGAGTCAGGAGTTGCTACCGCTGGCGCGGCTCTGCGTGGCTCCAGTCCCGCGTTGCCTCAGGAAGGGAAAGGCAAAAAGGAAGAGCCGCGGCGGCGCTTTGCAACGGCAGCAGTGGCTCCTGGTTTTGCCTTTCCCTTCCCGAGACAACGTGGGACTGGAGCCGTGCGGAGCCGCGCCGGCGGTAGCAACTCCTGACAGCCCCAGCCGGATACCTGAGCGGAGCCCGGGCAGGCGGGCGGTGCGAGCGGAGCCCGGGCAGGCGGGCGGTGCGAGCGGAGGCCGCTGAGCGGCAGGAAAAGGGAGCTGGGCAGCGATTTCTTGGCGCGCGGTGGGGGGGTCTCTTTTGGCCGGCCCCGATTTTTTTTTCAGAGGGGAATATCATGCCTGCTTATAGTATTATAGAATATTTCATATTTACTAGTCACAATCCACACATCTCTATTGAGCTTTAAGTGTGGATTAGTGTAAATACAAAACTTATACATTTTTTAAAATTGGGGTTGCGGATTGAGATTATGTTCCTTACAGAGAAAAGGGTATGTGCATCTAAATAAAAGATGAATTAGAAACAATTTGATCATGTTAATCTGGGGGCATTTAACCAATATCCTGAAATATTTGTTGTGCTACACAGAAAAGCTGAAACCGAAAAGTAAAACCTAAATGTAACGTTGGCTAAAAGTCTGTTTTAAAATCTCTAGATTTATTGGTGAGCTGAGAAAAACAACAACACATCTTTAGAATAACTTTGAGTAATGGCAGTATAATTGGTGCTTTAGATTGAGCTACATTGATTATAGCACATCCATAATTTTCTGAGTTTCTCTCCATTATAATGGGTTGACAATAACTGGCATTCTGTAATATAGGAGCTGGTAAAGCACACTAATGACATAACTGAGAAGGCAAATCTAAAGTTGGCCCTTGATGCAATGAAGGTAAGTGTGATTGATTGACTATAACCTCTCTAATATAAAATGAAAAAAGTCTTTTCTAGAAAGAAATTAACAATTAAATATTTTGAAACTTGCTTGGTTGCTATCTTGTGGAAAGCTGGCATAACATGCTTATAAATGAAAGCAAACAAGCTCATTTCACAATCCAAGGGCCCATGTTTAATTTATTATTTGATTGTTTGTCAAACAATTGGCTTTCAAATAGAAAAGCCAATAGTTTTCGAACAGAAAACTCTGGCTTTCAAATAGAAAAGGTTCTATAATGTTGCTGCACATCACATGCATACAGACTATACTTTGGCACATTGCACATTCTATTTCATGTTTTCAACTAGTTTTTTCAGTGCAGAATTTGGTGAACATTGAGCAGAAACTGTATCTTTTACAATGGTGTTAAAAGATTTCAGGACTTGGGTCAGCCTTTGTGACCCAATTTCTCCTTCCCAAGGATGAGAAGTTGATAATAGGTAGTGTGTAACATAGTTTTTCCAATAAGTTCATGCTGCCATTTAATGTATAGTTGCTTCAATAACAGTAGGGGGACTAGAATTAGTCCAGCTGTTTAATCAATCTGACCTAAGTCACACTCCCTGAATTAAACTGAAAATTAGAATACACTTATCTTTAGATTGCATTTTTTAAAAATGCGATGATGTATTTACTCTATGCAAAAATGTGTATATTAGGGGAAGGTTCATATATAAATAAATGGCTTTTTTTAAAAAAATCATAACTATAATGTTGAAAATTGGACATGAGTGGCTTTCAGCCCTTAATCAACTTAATCAATCTTTATTCCACATCAAATTTCTTTTTCTTTTCTGTGTTTTAGGACTTGGCACAATATGTAAATGAAGTGAAGCGAGATAATGAAACCCTCCGTGAAATTAAGCAATTTCAATCATCAATAGAAAATTTGGTAGGACTTTATAAGATGTTGGTTTCTTACTTTTTAGGTGTCTTTTTCCCTTTGTATATTTTTCATTGATAGACCTATAAGCAGTGAGAATTCTGGCAGAGTTATGATTAAAGTCTGTGTGCAAGCATGTTCAGAGTCAATATATATATTTTCTCAAAAAGGTTTGAATATTCCAACTGGAATACTGAGAGCCAGAAAAGGGCTGTTCTAGATCGTAACTATGCACATGCTTATTTTAAAAACAAGACTTATTTTATTGCAATTGTTTTCATTCCCAGCCAGAATTAATCTCAAACAGTCCCTCGAGATAAGCACCCACCTTTCCTTTCTGTGAAGTGCTGCCAATAACAGAAGTATCAAATGAACTAGAAAAAAAACCAATCGAAGTTCAAAGAGCTTCAATAATGAATCTGAACCGAACGAACGACTTTGCTTCCTGCAAAGGTGTCGTCATCTTTGCCAGTCCTTTATACCTGATGGGAAGGGCAATCACCTCACAGCCTTACTCCCAAATTGCTCCTTTTGTTTCAGCTGCCGTTGCCTTCTAGCAGCTCTGCACACACACACACAGGGAACAGGCTCCCCTGGGTCCTCTGCCTTGCTGCTGCCAGGCTCCGGAGGCTCCGGAGGCAGCACCCCACTCCCAGATGGTCCTGGCCCCATCTCTGCATCGGATGCAGGACCCTCGTCCGAGTCCTCTCCAGACTTCTGGACTGATCCCTGTTCTTCCCCACTGTCCGATTCCGCTGCCATTTGCACTGGCTGCCGGCGAACCACAGCAAGGGCTATCAAGAGAGTTTGAATAGAAACAGGAACTCTCAGGCACAAAGCTTTGACTCAAGAAAGGAAAAAAAGAGATAAGAATCTGTAATGGATTTAAAATATTAAGAGTGTTTGAATTTGCAAACTTTAGGGTGTGCGTTCATGTGATTTTCTTGGTTTTAGTTTAGTATGATTTAGAACTCTTCAATTTTCACCTAGTTCACAAACCAAGGGTAAAGTATGTTGTTTGATTTATTATCCAGAGTTTATCATGTAAGAATGTTTTGTAAAAATAGTCCTATGAAAAGATTAAGACAATTATAGCAATCGAAAGCTATGTTATTGCAGGTACTAAACCACACAATACAGAACTCTTTTAAGGCACAACTCCTTAAGGCAGAGATTGATCCCTGGCATAAAAACTAAACTCAGATTATTCTTCAGTTGCTTTTTTAGTTCTGTAGCATAAAACCTGGAGAGCATCAAGTGTGTGAAGAATGACTTATTCCTTACAGCTCTTTTTTTTTGTCTCAGGCTAAAGAAAGGTTAGATCTCTGACAATTCTACTAATTTTTCTTACATGAAGAAATGTGAGGCAGTGTTGGGCAGAAGTGGTGGGATGAGAAACTGAGCATAGACAATCATGCTAGTTCTTTTGGGGAAGGGTGTAAGAATGTGCATGTATTTTGATTCCAGCTCACGATAAAACAATGCCACGAAGCATATGGGGTCTGCTGCATTTGATAAGACAAAAGCTGAAATGGGTTGAGGGTTGTGACTATAAAAATCATAGGGAAAGTGAAACAAGCCCCTTGCTGTCGTATTTTATCCCCTGGAGTCGCAAAAAAGGTGGGATGACTGTCCATTCTAGATACTGCTAGACAACCCTTAGAAAGTCTGGCAATATTTAAAAATGCTGTCATAGAATTAAAAAAAAATTTTTTTTTTAAGGAAAACATAGTTTTGAGGATGAGAATCTGTTGCTTAATAGTTGATAGTTAACATAATCACAGAATCTGTTACATGAAAAGCTGTCTAGGTTTCTCAGTAGAAAAAGCAGTAGTCTTTTCAATTTCTTCAAGTAAACTCTTGGGAATATTTAGCGAACACATTACCCTGAATGAGATAAACTTTCTAGTCAATTTTCCTTGGCCAGATTTTAGTAGTTAGTCATCAGATGTCAGCCAGCTAAAAGCAGCAGAGACAATTCAATTTATTGACTGGATCCCCATTCCTATCAGACTTGTTTTGTTCTTAAATCACTTGTAAACATATTTTTAAATGCTGCCACCTGTTGCTTCTAAGAACTCTTACATGAATATTACAAGAGCTTGCTGGTAATTATAAGAATGTAGTACTGCTTCAACTGACTTCATGGCATTTAAATGCATTCTGAAAAGCTCTGAAGCACGCAGTCAGGCAGAGATGAGTTAGGAAAAGTTAGGTAGGACCCTTTTAAAATAAGAAAGAGAAAGAAAGGGACAGCAGAAGCTTATCAAGCCATCTTGGGTGATGTCAGTCTTGGCAAAAAAAAAAGTATTCTGGGCTATCAAGAAGGCCTAGAAGTATGCTTAAGAGTATCCTGAAAAAGCTCAACAAAGCTACCCAAACCAACATTGTACTTGCAGTATTCACATGTTCACCCACAAGAGCAACGTTTGTTAATGAAGGAAAGTTACAAAAACTGCTTTCCCATGCAAATTCCAACATAGCAATGAATCAGTTAAAAAAGAAAGTGATTGGCCAATCAGATTCTATGACTTATAGTGATAAAAATCCAGGGCTACGTCTATTCTTAGGGCAAGAGGGCATACACTACTATTATAGAAAAGTAAAAAGTTGAGGTTTGATATTAATGCCTTATTCCACTGCAACAGAGGAGTCGGAAATCAACCTCCTCTTTTTTTCTTTTCTCTCTCTCTTCCACATTTCTCTCTTCTCCTTCGCCTCCCTTCTGTGTCCTATTATTTGCTTTTGTATTTTTGTATTTAATACTATAAACTAATAAAAAAATAGGACACACACAAGCCCGAGAACAGTGTTTCTCAACCTTGGCAATTTGAAGATGTGTGGACTTCAACTACCCAGAACTGTTTACGCTGCCAAGAAACATTGCCCTAGAACAGCGGTCACCAACCGGTGGGCTATGGCTCACTGGTGGGCCCTGAGAAAATTTTGGTGGGCCACAGAGAAATCTCACCCCCAGAGCACCCTCCCAAAGCAATTAATCCAGGCTGTGCAGAAACACAAGGCTGCGCCACCCACATGGCCCATGGGAACCCTCCCCGGCCACTCACTCCTTACCTGGTAAACTTGCCTGCTAAATTTCTATTTTTCCTTTTTCCAACCATCATCTGTTCTGCTGTGCCGGGAGATTTAGATTAGCTAGAAAGCAGGAAATGGTTGGATTTCTTGCTTTCTAGCTAGTCTTAAGATCTTTGGCTCTGCTTTTAAGTACAGCTAAACCTCCCTTAGGACTGAAGGTTTGCTTGCAAGCAAATTCAGTGTAGATTCATGGCAAGCAAATTTGAGAGACTAAGCTAGCCGATGGTAGATAGATCACTGAATGATTCTGTGAGCAACTCAATCTACCTGCTTTGCCTGATTTTGGGTAAAAGTTGCTCTTTTTAAAAAAATAAAAAATTCAATATTTACATGCATGGTGTGTCCTAAGCTAATTTTGTGAGTTTGCTTGCAAGCAAATTTTATGTGACAGACTGAGCTAGTCAATGGCAGATAGATAGATTTCTGAATGAATCTGTGATTCTGTGAGCAACTCAATCTGCCTGCCTGCTTTGTCTGATTTTGGGTAAAAGTTGCTCTTTTCTAATAAAAAAAATGCAATATTTATATAAATATTTATAATATTTACATACAAGCCATGCCCAGACAGTCACATGACCACCAAGCCACACCCACAAATTAAGCTACACCCACAGAACCAGTTTAGTGATCCCTGGGATCTAAAATTATGAGTTTGGTGGTCCCTGAGGTCCAAAAAGTTGGCGACCCCTGCCCTAGAAGATATCTCAGAAGTTATAGCTAATGCAAAAGAGCGGTGGCCTGGCTTGTTAACTGGAAAATGCAATTCCTAGAAGAATGTCACTGGCTCTGTATACAAGGCCTGATTGTTGAAGGAGGATTTCTTCCAGGATGCATTACACATTAAAGTGTATTAAGTACAGAATACACATAGAAAAAAAAATCAGAAAATAAAATACAGGCTGAATAGTCAAGACCTTGTTGATGATCCAAACTCTGTCAAGGATCTTGGAGTACTCATCTCAAATGACCTAAGTGCTAGAGCCCACTGTAACTACATAGCCAAAAAGGCATTAAGAGTTATTAACCTAATCCTATGTAGCTTTTTCTCTGGCAATATTACACTACTAACTAGAGCATACAAAACATTTGCTAGACCAATACTCGAATACAGCTCATCAGCCTGGAACCCACATTACGTATCTGATATTAACACAGTTGAGAAAGTCCAGAAATATTTCACAAGCAGAATTCTCCACTCCTCTACTTGTTGCAGAATACCTTATGCCACCAGACTCGAAATTTTAGACCTAGAAAACCTAGAACTATGCCGCCTTCGGTCCGATCTAAGTATAGTATATAAAATCATACATTGCAATGTCCTACCTGTCAACGAATACTTCAGCTTCAACCATAACAACACAAGAGCATACAATAGATACAAACTCAATGTTAATCGCACCAAACTTGATCGCATGAAATACGACTTCAGCAACAGAGTGGTCAATATCTGGAACACTCTACCTGACTCTGTGGTTTTTTTCCCCAAACCCCAAAAACTTTAACCTTAGACTGTCTACTATTGACCTCACCCCTTTCCTAAGAGGTCTTGTAGGGAGCGTGCATAAGCGCACTAATGTGCCTACCGTCCCTGTCCTATTGTTTCTTTTATTTTTTTTATTTTTCTTATATGTATCCATGTATTCATAACTTATGTTTTTACTTATACCTATTATCTTGTAAGCAATTGACAAATAAAAAATAAAAATAAAAATAAATAAAATGAATAGCTGAGTGAGATATTATATGCCCAGCCCTTCTCTGTTGTGGCGTCTTGGCTCTCATTGTTCTCCTGGAAGCCAAGCTGGTGCCTTTGGAGACTTGCCCACGCCCCCTTTTTATAAATATATGGGGGTCTTAGCCATAAATAGCCACAAATGTTTTGCCTCTCTGGCAGGGCAACTATGTTTTTATTGCATTCATTACTCCATTTGTTATTTTATTTTATTTTTATTGTGTTATGTTGCTTTTACAGGCTGGAGAATATGCAGGCTGTAAATATTTCAAAATAAGTACATAAAATGAGAGGAAATGAAATGGCAAGGAAGGAAGAGTTTTTCATTTCTCTCCCCTGTAACTAGTGCCCATTACTCCAGGTTAAGTCTGAAGAGCTAAAACCAAAACCCAAGAAGAATCCTATTAAACTAGGACAGCTTGCAGCTTGACTCAAAAACAGCGTGTTCAATTTCCAAATTTCCAGCTGAAGGTGTGGCAATAGCATTTAGAATTACAGGCACTGGCTGTAGCAGACTCCCTGGTCTTTAGTCTTCTTTAGCAACAGCAGAAGCATTTTGGATCTATGAGTCATGTGCCTGTTTCTCAACACACAATTGTCACCCCAATGTCTAACTAAGTCAATAGCAGTAGGTTTAGGATCACTCCCTGCAGGCTAGAAAAATTAAGAACAAGCTAATTGCTTTTTCACCACAAAGATCCAATTGCAATGTTCTGAACAGATGGAGAACTAAAATGTTTCAGATGGCTAATGTTGAACTGGAACTACTTGAAGTAAATACTTTGCGATTGAAATGTTTTGCATACCCCTTGTAGAGTGGGTCAGAGATGCTCTGGGTCGTGCTGCCAATTTTGCATTTTTATTTGCCATCTGCCTTACATCCAACCATTTTTCAGAATGTTGAACGCAGCATCTTCCTGCAATAAAATTGTTGGATGTCTTTTAAATGATTAATGTAATTTTTACTTCTTTCAGAACCAATCCCTTTTACTCTATGGAAGACCACAGGGCGATGGTGAAATAAAGATAACGACTCTGGACAAACGAGCAAGACAAGATAGGTGAGAAGAGTTTCAGTTTGTTTTTGGGATGTATTATTTTGCAATGATCCCAGATCAATACTTCTGAAATGGCACAATACCTGCAGTTCACTAGTTGCATAACTATAATGCCAATGAATTCAGTGATCTGACCATGAGAAGGAAGCAAATGTGCCATAGCATTATATTTCTTTTCAGCTAAGAAAAATAATCTTGGAATGTGCACTGGTAGATAGATTGGATGATAAAGACAATCCCATTGGTCTATTGTCAGTGTCTATTGATCATTCCAAATTAAGTGCTTTAAAAATATTTTTTAATATAAGCAAAGTGTCAAGATACACATTAAATTCAAAAATCCATAAAAATAAAATGATAAACAAACAAGAAATAAAGGAAGCAAAGACATTCTACCTTATATATGGGTAGTCCTTGAGTTATGATGGCAGTTGGGACTGGAATTTCCATCTCTAAGCAATGCAGTTATAAAGGCCAACACCACTGCAATTCTCATTGTCATTATTAAGCAAAGATTTTGGGTTCTTAAGTGAGCACTTCCTTGCAACTTCCTGCTGGCTTTCAATAGCCACAATTCAGTGGGAAAACTGGCAAGAAGTTTGCAAATCCCAGGCAGCTCGCAAGCAGGATGATAGAGAGTGAGGGGGTGTTGAGATGGCTGGAGAGGCACAGCATGAACGTGATGGGACTTGGGGTGGTTGTTGCCAGGTGGGAGAGGTACCTCAGTGGTATGGGTGGTATTTGAAATATTAAAAATGTCTAAGACTATAAAAATGCTCGGAGACCGTGTAGGTCTGAATAAGGTGGAACTGTCTTTATCCCAATCCTACTAAGACTCTGAGTGTCTGTAATTGTTGGGACTCCTGGAACTTTACAGACATTTCAACTTTTATCTTGGGTGGGGTTTCGCTTCCCCCCTGAAGGGTAGAAAGCAGTCTGGGAGCGTTCCTGGAGTCTTAACTCCTGCTCAGTGAGCATATGGCAGCTTTGGCCTAGAAGGCCTTCCACAGCTTCATTGCTGTCAAGTAAACTGGTGCACCCATTACTAAATCCAGAGACCTTTTTGTTGGAGAATACTCATCCTTGTTGGGAGGGGGGCTTGTGAGGAATCAGCCTGGACTCACTACATAAACGCAAGGTCTGAGGTACACTGATTACCCTTCTGTTTCTATGTTCAAGATCATGACTTATAAAGCCTTACATGGCATAGAACCTGGTCATTTGGGGACTGTCTGCTTCCCATGATATCTTCCCAGCCAATAGAAACTGATAGTGTTAGTGTGCTTTCAGTTAAACACTTTATCTGCTTTCTTACTTATTTGGTTGGCTTTGTTTTCAATTGTTGTATTTTATTTTATTTTACATTGTAATAGTTGTTTGGAGATGTGCATCTAAATAAAATTAATTAAATTGAAATTAAATAAAAAATAGTGTCCAGTCCATTTCTCCCTCTCTTGATAGGGATTTAAGTGTTGTAGAATAGAATGAAATTTGTAAGTATGCTGCATAGAACTATGCAGTAAAAATCTAAAAATGCTGTTCAAAATACATATTTAAATTTGAGAGAAAATTTCAACTTAACAGTCAGATTTGACATTGTAATGTGTATTAAAAATTACTTCAGATAAACTCTACTCAAATATTTCTCAGCATTTTTAACCACAGGTTTAAATTCTTTACAACTTCTTATACTTTCATTTCTCCCCCAGGCATATCTTTTTATTTGACTTGGCTGTAATAGTATGCAAACGGAGAGGTGATAATTATGAAATGAAGGATATAATTGATCTTCAGGAATACAAAATAAGCAATAACCCTACCACTGACAAAGAGAGTAAAAAGGTAAAAATATAAAATAGGCCTGGATCCTTGACATGTTCTGCTCTAAAATAGTAAGATTCCTAATTACACTTAACTACTAAAAATTTCTATAAGCCCTTTTTCTAATTTATTTATCTGTAGCCTCTGTGTAGGAAACTGGGAATTAAGGAAAAATGTTTATCTTCTTGATTCGTTGCTATTCTTCCCCCCATAACTTTTTAATATGGGGAAGCATTAAAACATGCAGAATGGTGCAGTGGTGCATTCTACAGCTTTGGTTTATCTGTTTAATATTTGCAATGGGATTAAAAATATATATTAAGATTCCAGGAAGCTCAAAAGTGTTCTGGAATGTTGTTACAATTATTGTTATTACATTTCCCCGGAACTTTGCTAAATTTGAAATGTATGTCCTCCAGACATTTCCCAAAGTGGTTGCCTCTCTGTTCTTAAAAGTTAATTCCTGAATTTTCTTCCTGTTTAAACAGTGGTCTTATGGCTTCTACCTCATCCACACACAAGGACAAAACGGCTTAGAACTGTACTGCAAAACCAAAGATTTGAAGAAGAAATGGCTTGAGAAGTTTGAAATGGCCCTGTGAGTAACCATAATACATTCAGAAATAATTGTCCAGATTGATTGGCATTCAGTGATCAATAATCTAGCAGGGATTTAAGATTTGAAACACTTTCTGGCACGTGCAAAATTTCTAAACATATGATTAAAAAGCTTTAAGAGATGAAATGTATAGGGGCAAAAAAGGTTTTCACAGTGAAAGGTAGAGGGCGCTCTAAGCTATATATTCATCGTGCTTCACTTCCCTATGAAAGTTATACAGTGCCATAGTGCTTTAAGGAAAATATTAATGGATTTAGCAATAAATATTTAACATAATTGTAGCTGATTTTGCTATCATTGCCTTGGTAAACTAAAATGTATTACTAAGGGAGATGGGGATGTTGGCTCTTTTCCTAGTGGCTTCTAACTAATTTATTATGTGGTATTTGGATCAGATTTCCTGGTTTATTAAATTTGACTTCAAGAATTTGATTCTTCTCCCTCCCCTTAACATAATAGCACAAGCGTGCATGTACCACAGAATCCTTTCAAAGAAATATAAATAGTTGAGAGCTGCCTATTGAAGCCGTGATATTTTGTACAGTATCTGTTTTTGAAATTTTCCTAACTCGTAAGTAATACCCCTCCCCCCAATTCTGCATGCCATTTCTATGGTTTATGAAGATCTTAATTAAGCATCAAATAAATAAGCAACTTGGACTCAGTGGAATGACTTCAGGTAAATACTGAGTTGTGTAGCTCAGGGAGGTTTATCACCATTTCTTTAATCTGTTATGTCGCATATAGAATAATTTACATTGGCCCATTTTATCTGTATAATATCTGTAGCTGTTTAACACTGCAAAACACCTAAAATAATAAATACTTATTCATCAGAAAACATTTAAGCAATTCTACACATTCTTTTTAAGCATTTAATTATCTCTCAGGTAGAAGTAGATGAATTAAAAGGCAACTTTTAAATTTATTTTTTCATAAATGCCAGTCTGTTTCTCCGAAACTGAAGAATTAATCCTAATTTGGGATCAAATTAACTAAAACATTTCTATTTCCAACTTTTATATAAATATTCTGTTTCTTCACCATATAAAGTAGTAGTAGAGACATAATGATTGTTTTGGGAAATGACCAGCATATGTTTTCTTCTGCTTGCTTATTTATATAATATAATACACCCCATTCCATTCCACATCTCTCTTTTTGCCCTATTTCATCCAAAGAAATTGACGGATATATTTTACAGGTAGTTTATGCCATCATAACTGTCTCATATCACTTAGTGAATTTTCATAGCTTCACGTTGAATTGAATTTTTTTAAGATTTATTTTTCAAACCCAAGATTATTTTTGAATTGAGGCATATTCCTACAATGTAATCCCTTAATGAGAAACACAGAATATCCAAGCAGGTATAATCATATGCATAGCTAGTTTGTTATACCTTGGGGAAATCTGAGATTTAATAATCATTAATAGGAAAATAACAGGCTGGAAAGAGAATTAACCTTTAGAATTTTTTTTATTCTGTTGCAAATCATTTTCCAGAATTGTGAGCCACCAAATATGAAAAACAAAAACAAAACAAATCCCAGCTAACAATGTTTAGTTAATGAATTATCTGTGTTCAGCAGTGATATAACATACTGTTGGTCCCATTGATTTTGTACCTGTTAATTTAAATTTTCTTTGCTGTTCCTATTGTTACATGTTAGTTGAGTCTTGCTTAACAACCTGCATGTCTTGGGGTTATGATGACAACCAGGATTGCCTGGATTTCTGCCACTAAGTGATACAATCACATGGTGTCACATTTTATGAGCATGTCACTAATTGACGGCAATCCTAGTCCCAACTGTCAAGCATAACTTCAGAACCAGTTGCAGTATGGAGATCTTCAAAATTGAGATACTAAAGGAACCCTTTTCAACGTGAAAAATGGGTGTGGAACCCTTTAATAAATAAGCTTTATATAATTGTAATAATACATGTCACACAATGTAATCAGAAACTGTCACATTGAGCCTCTTGGGTTCTGAGGGACAGTTTGGGAGGGATAATTTTCTGGAAAAAAACAACAGAGCACTGAAAAATTTAAAAAGTGTCTTCTGCTTGCTTATCAGTGCTTATGCCAGATAGAAGATTCATGCTATGAGTTTCCTTACCTGTCTGTTTCTTGCGTAGTCCCTAACCACTGTCGGTGTCTCCTAATTTTGCTTGTGATGTAATGGAAAATTGCTGTTTCTGATTGCACAAGGGCTTCTTTTTCAAAAGCTAGCACTTTATTGTGTGTTCTAAAAGGATACAGTGAGAATTTGATTATTTCCACTAGGAGCTTTATACCTCATGCAGCTCAAATGACCCAGCAAATACATTGTACACATTAGAGAGAATGAACAATGGATGCTTTGAGTATCTTAGCAACTGCTGCTGTTTTGATGATAATGTTAATGCTTGTTAAGTCTTCTAGTTGTCTGCTTTTCTGCACACAAGCTGTACTTAGGTAACTGTTGGGTTGGCCATCAGCCACAAGCAACAACACTCATAACCATCCTTCGGTAGAGTTGATTTATAGTTGTTGATTATCATAACTAAATAGGATCAAGGAATCTGATGACTTAGTTTAATGTTCTTGTCTTCTATATTTTGGATTCAAAACTTAACATTAGATTAGTAGTGTCAGTCAACTAGCATCAAGGACAGGGAGATATGTAAGCCTAGAGCAATCTATAGCCCAACTTGTTGGATCACTAAGGGTCATTTTACAAATTACATAGTAATTTCTACTTCCTGAGGTATATTTTTGCTCAGAAACTAAAGCTGGTTAGTACACCTTAAATGGAAGTGCATTTTACATATACATGCTTGTTGCAATCATACTTGCCTTCTTCATTTTTTGAAATTTAACAGTCACTAATTTTCAGAGTGCTTAAATTAAAGATATCCTATTTTCTTTCCATACAATTAGCACTTTTCTATATTCTTTATGATTTCACCTTCCCTTAAATGGAAAAGAAACTCTTGTCACATTCTTTCCAAATCAGGAATATTTGAGATGGAAGATAAATGGAAAAGTTGAACTTTCTCCAAACTTTTCCATTAATTTAAGTAGTACTTTTTCTGATTAATAAATTATTAAAAGGTTTTTAATAATAGTTGTTAGTTGGAAAAGCTGTTACCAGCCTCCAAATATTGAGATTGGGTTTTGTTTTCCCACATATCTCTATGAACATTTGTACTAGGAATTTTGAAGTGTGTGGCTAGCAAAGGTTGACTTTCAGAGTTGTCCAGTATAATTGGCACCCTTATTTTAGCATCCACATTTTGATTTGCTAATGCCAAATTGAATAAGCTGCTTAAGGGTGGAAAAAGTTCCTTATTTTCCAGTAGAAGGTGCCTATTGCCTCTCTGATCTTACACCCATTTTGATTTTTTGTGGACTGATATATTGATCCTAAGAAATCTTCAGACATTATCTGAGAAATACATATGCATAGCATGCAGGAATATTTAATTTCTGAGATACCAAACACTGAATTATTAAATTAAAGCTGTTCAGTGTAAGACTGAGTTTTGGTCCTGCTTTAGGCGCAAAGCTATTGGGTAACCTTGGGCCAGTCATTTCCTCTCAGCCCTAGAAAGAAGACAGTGGCAAACCACTTCTGAAAAACCTTGCCAAGAAAACTGCAGGGACTTGACCCGGAAGTCTCTGAAAATTAGACATGGTTAAATGAATGAAAAAACACATATTTTTGAGAGGGAAATAAATAGGTGAATGCATATGATATGGATGGCATGAACAGGGCATTAATTGAATATCATTGTTTGCACTTTTTGTAAATAGTAGTACAAAAGCGCCCACAATTTCAGTTTTTGGGATCCTGTGATTTGACTTAAGCATCTTGAATATGAACAATTATCTGTCCAGATATTCTTAAAGCTTATGATATCCAGACATTCTGGGCAGATAACTATCTGTTAACCCGAGGAAACTGCTGTCTTCTTGCTGTTTATGTTTTAACCTTCTGGAGTCAGTTTTGATTAGCAGTCCAATAAACATGTCACCAAGGCCTAAAATTAGTCTTCTCTATTTAAATCTAGGTTGATCCAGGTATGCTAGTACTCACATGTTAACTTGGTCACCATGTTTGTTTTCCAAAAAAAATTAATATCCTGCTAAACTAAAAGTTTTATTGATTAGTTTGGAACAAAATTTGTTACACAAATTTGCAAAGAACTCCAAGGAAGAGGTCAACACCAGTACATCTCCTACTTCCTAGTAGATCATAAGATCACTACAACCCATAATGCAGTCATATGTTGCCTTGCTGTGATAAGGATAAGGCAGAAAATACTGTTTAATAAAACTTAAAGTCTACAACTTGCAAAGCCATTGTTTCCTAAAGTGGGATAAAAACATAATTACAGTATTTAACGATCCGTCGAAAACAACTTTGATATAGCTGTGGTGGATGGTATGAATGAAAAATTGTGCCTTTATAACTCTTTCTTATTACAGTTGCTATCTAGTTACATCAATGCATCATTGCTAACCTTCTTCTCCATAGGAAAAATGAGGTCAGGACATAGTCATTTTCTTGACTGAAACAATACACTACACATCCAGAAAGCTAGTAAGATTAAATTCTTTAATCTCTGAAGGGATAGCTGTGAAATAAAGTCTTAGCAAAGTCTTAGAAGTACATTCTGTTCTGTTCATCAAAAACATAGTTTACTTGTGATACAGTTAATTTAATTAGGTAATAAGCCTTTCTCTTAGATGCTCTTTGGTGTGACAGATCAGAAATATACAAGTATTAACATAATGGAGATTTGATTGATTGATTCATTCATTTAACACTGTTCACCAGAAATATTTCTGAGCTATTGCTACAAAGTCTGAAATAAAAAGGAAGAAATAAAAAACAAGGCCAATAATTTGTTTTGTGAAACTGTTGAGAGAATAATTTTCATTATTTCTTCTGTAACACATGTATGGATTTATTATTTGTTCAGATAAAGATCAGGAAAATACTATTCACTATAGTCATGTGGTTTTCTTGGGAAACCAGAAGGCTGCCAAGCTTTAAAATAATCCTTTTCCTTGATTATTCACAGATTCAAATACCTTTATATTAAAGATCTGTGAGGAATATTTCTGTTCTGTAGATAACTTCATTATGTATACAGCTATGTCTGTAAATCCTTAATTAAAGCAAAATTAATCAGAGAGCTGTTAAGTTGCAATGTTAAAGCCTTCTCATGTTATACTTGCTTTTTAATACTTGGCCAAATATCTCATTGCTCCCTGACTTTATAGGGGTTTGGTGGGGGGATGTTGTCAATCATATATGTCTTCCTGGATGTGACTACTATTTTTGCACTGATCCCTTTCCTTTAGAGCAGAAGTCTGCAAATAATGTTCAAGAGGTCTGTGAACTGGAATGAAAAATAAATTACAATTTTAATTTCGCTAACATCTAACTGAAATGTATAATAATATTACGGCCTAGAGACTAAAAAAATATTTGCTAACTTCAATAAACTATTTGAAATGATGATACTCTAAAAAGAGTTTGTGTGTGTGTGTGTGTGTGTGTGTGTGTGTGTGTGGTATTTATTTGAGCCAGCCTGCAAACCATTACCATGCTCTTCATTTTCAGAATACCTAGAAAATAAAATATTTAGAGAAAGTTCATTTAATTGCTTTTTAATGTACATGTGGACATATGTAAAATGCACATTCATACACCCTTTACTCTTAAGGAGAAATATGAATAAGCATGCAGTGTTTCTATCCAGAATAAGATTTGAACAAATGAAGACGTTTTAATAAGAAATAAATTAGTCAAGCTAAGAAATGGTTTGTAAATTTCAATAATTAATTCAGACCTAAATTGGTGGATGAGTCAGTTTAGTGATCAAAATGCTCATATACATTTAGAGGATATGTCTGACATCTTTTTTTTCTTTTAACAATCTTGTAATTCCTTGCATTGGGGTGGAGTCAGGGTGACTGAATGGAGCTGAGTGTTGACTGGCCAGACCCTCTTTCTGATACCTATGCAGAGCTCACAGCAGATATTTTCTCATTGTGCCCTGACAGAAATATTTACCGCTACCTAGGATCGAGAGGATTTACCGCTACCTAGGATTTACTGCTACCTAGGATCAAAATATTTACCGCTACCTGAGGCGAGAGCTCCACACTGCTCCTGCATCTGGCATCCTTAATTCTGTAAAATTAATAAAGTCTTTACTTAGTTAATTAAGAAGACATGAAAGCATACAGTAATTTATTTCTGAAAGAATAAAACCACATTCCTTTCATACAAGGGCAGTGTGACATCTTTCCTATTTATTTTGGATCAAAAGGCATGGAGAAGGAAATGTGAATTTCTTAAATTTCCTTCATAATAGCTTCTCCATCAGTCAAAGTGTCAAAGGATTCTGGAAACTGGAATCTGAGCACATGAAAAAATATGAACTGTTCCATTACATTTTATCATTAAAAAAAAACCCCAGACTGCAAGTTCAGATTATGAAAATTCATAAAAGGAGGGAGTTACACAGTCATATCCAGACTGATTAGATATTTTGTGAAAGACAATTAATTTTCTCAGATGAGCTGTAGTTTGTATCAACTAGATCAGGGGCGTCAAACTTGAGTTGTCAGTGGTGTCACATGACTTATCCAGACTTTTTCCCCCTTCGCTAACCCGGGCGAGGGAGTGGCCAGTGCATGATGCAACTGGCCGGTGGCTAGCAAGTTTAACAGCCCTGAACTAGACCTTGCTTAACTTACATGTTGTGTAATATCTTTTTAGGCTAGTATTTCATTTGATTTTGAGTTTAGCTAGCTTTGTTTAAAAATACATATAAGAAAATTCTGAGATTTACATACTTTATTATTGAAGTATTTTACCTCCATAAATATATATTATTTTCATTCCTGGGAGAATATTAGGTTGAAATTCCTCAGCATATACTGTAGGTAGGAGGAGGTAAGTTATTAATTAAGTGCCTTGGGAAAGCAGTTGCTCAAGATGTAATTGAAGTGTAAGCAATAACTCTACTATGGCCTTGACATGGGAAGGTGAAACTAAGCATTGCTTTTAATTGCTGAAATTTGGTCAGTATTGAATAGTAGCTGGAGGAGCATAGTTTAAAGGAAAAGAGGTCATATGTGATTTGTCAATGGAAGCAAAGGAATTTATTTATTTAGGATAGACAACTTGTGGGTATACAAAAAATAATGACCTTTAAATGTAGTGTTAACCAATTAATGCTTCTGGAGATAGGGAAGAGTCTGTATTATTGGAAATGTACAGTAAATTTCTGTACGAGTCTCACCAGAACAATTATGACGACCACACCACATACAGAAAGTCTCTTAGTGCCATGTGGTAGGTAAAAACCCATCACTTTCATGCAACAAGTGAGATTACAAATAACTAGGAGGAAGACAGGGAATTTGTTTATAGATCCCAAAATTGTATAGATGTAGTTTATAAAACCTATATGAAGAACGATGAAGTCTGGCCATCATGGAAGGGAAAATGGATGGTAGGTGTCCTTAAAAGTGGAATTATTAAATGTCACATGCATGGCACTTAAATATGATGTTAAGGAAGTTCAAGGACTAGGTTTGGAGGATGGAGAAAGCTGCAAGAAAACTAAATGACAAATTTAAAAGTCTCCGCTTTCAAATTTGTCTTTTGCCTTGATTTCTCTTAGGAATCTTTTTGACTCCAATCTACCATTCCAATAACAATCTTTTAATAAAACCTGCTCTTAAGATTTTATGCTTAACAAATCAGGCCCATGATTATTTATACATAACTGGTGGCTTAGTATATTGAATATTATATAAAAGTCTTGTATTTAGACTCTTGTTAGTATTAGAGCCAAAGGCATTCATGTAGCATAAATGCTTGTTAGAAGACTTATTTCCACTTTTTTTGTTTAGCATTTTTTAAAATAGAAAAAACTAGCATAGCAAGAAAATGTGTACCAGAAAGAATGTGAACATTTTATTTATTTACTATTTTACTTTTAGGATCTCGACCTTTATGAGAGAGAAAAGATTTTAATGTCATTCTTCCTCCAAAGAATTAAGACCCATTCTGTTGTGCTGCACAATACTTTTGTCCTTTGACAGGCTATCAAACAACAACTCATTAAGATGATGCATATGAGAATTCTGCATGATGGGGAATATTATAGTGAAAAATATAGTGGCTTTCTAATGCAGCTTTTTTGTAATTGCTACAGTGTGGTTGAAGCTTAAATGGGATGGCAAGTTAAACCATTTTCTCCAGAGGTCTCAAGGGGCTGTGCTCCGAATATGAAGAATTAATCAGAGTGTGCAAAGACACAGATTTTCTGATTGCACAAAAATGCCAGTCAATTTTTTTTGTAGGTGCCAAGGAATTTAAAAATGCCTTTCTCCATTTTTCAACTTAATCTAGTTCTAAGCTCTTACATTAGCTCAGGTTTTGGTGTTAAGACGTCAGCTCATGCTGTTGATTTCCTTCTCTGTTGGAGTATTATTTCCCTTTCCCTATCCAATTATATTCATTTACATATTTATTGATTTACTGCTTGTACTATCCCCAGGGTTCAGGGCAGATAAGTAGCATTTATGCATGACAGATAAAATCCAGTCTCCTGCACTACCCAAAGGCAAACAGTTCATTCTGAATGCTGTCAGACAGAAATATAATGAAGATAGCATGACTGACTGACAGGATCTCTCCCAGGCCAGGATATTTAGAAGCAACAGAAGAGGTAGCAGAAGAGGCAGCTTCAGTCCTTTTCCTGTCCCTATATTATATTGAGGAACTATTGAATTTTATTGCAACCCACTTAATTGGTTCTGATTGGTAAAGTTCTGTTAGCAAAAATATAAAAAGAAAAACGTCAGTACTTTGTATCTCAGAGGGTTATGTTTTGTTCATATGTGTATGGTTGAGGCGACAATGTTGTGCAACGTATTGTCCATGAGGAAGAATATTTTCAAAATGCAGCAAGCCAATGCATAGTTTGAATATCTGAATTTTGATTGTATGCTAGTATGCTGCATATTTCTCCTAGATGGTGGGAGCCGGATTATTATTATTATGGTTCATCGCACAGTCAGCCAGATGTTCAGATGGGTTTGGTATTTTCCCAGAGAATCAGAAAAGAGAAAAACTCTTTCTAATTATTTCCTTTCATCCTGGGCTCAAAACATACTTATATACTGTTTTTGTTAACAGTTTCTAATATTTTTTCCAAGGTCATCTCTATGGCTTTCTCCATGGAAATTTGCAGGAAAATAAATATAGATTTAGAATGAAAATCAAAAATGTATATCAGAAATAATGAACTGAAGTCATTTAAATTTCTTTGTAGGTATATCTGAAACTAAGAATCCATAGAGTTGGTGAATTTATAATTTTATTCATATATTCCTATAGCAAAGGAATTAATATAAACCCAAAAGCCCAATTGATTTTATTGTTTATAATAAAAGATCGAGATAATTAATATAGGGTATAACAATAAGGAGATGTTGGGAATGTGGGAAAGTCCATTTTGGGATGGTGTCAAGAAGGGATTTTGGGAAAAATGGACATGGAATTAAAACAAAACAGTGATATTAAACAGAATGGAAGTAGAATTATCCAGGAAGAGAAAGTACAAGTCCTATATGAACAATATAAGAAAACAGATTGATTTCTCTAGTAAAATTATTGAAAAGTGGATGTAAATAAAAGGATGTGAATGCTTGAACAGAACAAAAATTAATATGTTGTAAAATTTGACCAGAGTGTATGGAGTTAAGCTGAAAGAAAATCTAAATGTACTGAAAGGCTGTGGATAAGAAAAATATATACAAAAAATGATTGTTGTAAACAGGTTGAGAGAAATATATTGTATAATGAATGTAGAGCAAAAAAAATAATAATTGGAAATAATATAATCAGAGAGGAAAGACAGTTATGAATGCAGAGAAAATGCAAAGCAATTTGGTTGAATCCAAAAAATAATCTTAGAAATAATAAAGAGGGCTAGACCAGAGGCCTCCAACAAAGTAAATGCAATTAAAAATAAGAGTAATTTGGGATAAAACTGAAATGAGAGAATGCTGGAAAGAGTACTATATTTCAGAGATCTCTAAATTTAAAAATGTTGAAAATTTAATGGATGAATTTAAAATAATATCATGAATATATAGTACAAGACAAAAATGATATAAAGAAAGTAATAAATGTGGAAAAATAATAAGTCTACAAATATAGATGGTATAATAGTAGAAGTGGTAAATATGTACATGATTTATTCAATGGCTATGAGATTCAAGTGAGCCTTTGTGCCAGGTAGGAAGTGTCCAGAATGGATTTTTTTTTCATCTTCAGCAATTCGTTGAGAAGTCTAAAAATATGAAAAAATAATTTTATTGTATATTTGTTGATTTTAAAAAATATATAAGAAAAATTTAGGGATCTAGGTATCCTAGTGGGCCACCACTTAAGTGTGAGCCAACAGTGTGCTGCAGCTATCAAAAAAGCCAAAACAGTCCTAGGTTGTGTCAATAGAGGGATATCATTAAGAAGTGATAGTAAGCTTTACACCACACAGGTGAGACCAAATTGAAATATTGCTTCCAGTTCTGGTCACCACAATAGGAAAAAAGAATGTTGAGATCCTGGAAAGTGTGTAGAGAAGAACAACAAAGATCATAAAGGGTTTGGAAGCTAAAACATATGATGAATGGTGGAGGCAGGCAGGTATGTCTAGTCCTTCAAAGAAGAGGATTCAGAGGACATGATAGCTGTCTTCCAGGACTTGAGGGGCTGTCACAAAGAAGAGGGGACTGACTTATTCTCCCGGGCACCAGAGCACAGGACAAGAAGTAATGGAGTGGAAACTTGTTAAAGAGAGATACAATCTAGTAGTATTATTCAAGTATTCTTAAAAACTTCACTGGAGAAGAGGTCCTTTCCAACCCTATGATTCTATATGATAACATAAATAGGCTTCTTCAGTTCTGGAAAGTTTTGTAACAATAAGTGATTGAAGGTTAGATGCTGAAAGATATGATAGAAGAAAACCATGCATAAAAATAAATAGTCTCTCTCTCTCTCTCTCTCTCTCTCTCTCTCTCTCTCTCTCTCTCTCTCTCTCTCTCTCTCTCTCCTCCCTCCCCTCCTCCCCTCCCCTCCCCTCCCCTCCCCTCCCCTCCCCCCTCCCTCCTTCCCTCTCTCCCTCCCTCTCTGTTTATGCTCACTAGCAAATAGTGAGAATGGTGTAAAACAAGCATGTGTGATGTTTACATGGTTGATTTGTGAGAATTACTTTGGTGTAGTAGTTCAGGCGGGGGGCGCGTGGTGGCTCAGTGGCTAAGATGCTGAGCTTGTCAATCAGAAAGGTTGGCAGTTCAGTGGTTCAAATCCCTGTGTAATGGAGTGAGCTGCCGTTACTTGTCCTAGCTTCTGCCAACCTAGCAGTTCGAAAGCATGTAAAAATGCAAGTAGAAAAATAGGGACCACTTTGGTGGGAAGGTAATAGCGTTCTGTGCATCTTTGGCATTTAGTCATGCCGGCCACATGACCACAGAGATGTCTTCAGATAGCTGCCTCTTCGGCTTTGTAATGGAGATGAGCACCTCCCCCTAGAGCCAGAAACAAGTCATACTATGTGCAAGGGGAATCTTTAACTTTTACCTAGTAGTTCAGGCACCAGGCTGGAGACTGGGAGACCTTGAGTTTTAGTTCCACCCTGGACATGAAAGCATCTGGGTCATTTTGGCCATTCACTCTCTCTCGGCTCTAGGAGGGAGATTCCAAAATCTTGCCAAGAAGATTGCAGAGTTTAAGTCCAGGCCATCAGCAGAAGTCAACAAAGACTTGAAGATGAGTGTGTGTATGTACACCCATCCACCCACTATTGTTTAATGTATTTATGGGAAAATGTATAAATGATACTTGTATGTATTATTGCATGCCACCTGCTAGAGGTATCAAAATTGGGGATTTGAATGCACATTTACTTTTGTTTGAAGATGATGATGTGTTTCTGGCTGAGAACTGGAATGATTTTCAGCAAATGTCATTATTGATTGTACAATGCAACAAGGAGTATGGAACTGAAAATTAACATATCAAAAATATATTTTTTCTTTAATCTATAAACTAATTTATTTGACTTGGTATTTCTTAATATTTAGTCCTAAAGTACACACCATCCCATATACTGGGTGGTAAAGAGCAGAGTGCCTTTTTCAGGAATGATAATATTTATCTGTATAGTAAGCTTTCATGATATGAAGATTAATATGTCATGGGGCTTCCATTCTGGCATGCTATGTTTTCATAGACAACTTTGATGTCGGGTTGTTTTAGATAAAGAACCATTTAATTAAATGTTTCAGAAGAGATTGTGGTCAATCTGATCTAATTTATCTATCACATTACATCCCATATAGAATGATTAGATATCAGTGACAGAAAACACTGAACAGTACATATGTGCAATCCTAAGTTGCCAAGTGATAAAAATATATTTCTAATTGGTTCTTATAAGTTCTTTTATTTTCTAATTCCTTTTTGGAATGCAAATGAGTTTGCATTCCAAGAAAAATTTTTCTTAAATATTAAAAATGTTGACTTACAAACCATAAATATAATGTTATCATTTTAATTGTTTATGAAAAAGGGACCATTGAAATAATACATTTCCATCTCCATAGGAAATATGAATATATTTATGATTTGCCACATCCTGCTTTTGTGTTTCATATCACATTATTTCAGTCTTATAAGAAGTGACATATAATTTTACTGTATAAACCCCTGTGACACAGTGCATAATGTCTGGTCAAGTATCGAAATGAGGAAAAGAGTTTTTAAAGCCATGGTTTATGCCACATTATATTGTCAAATGAGAATTCATCTTCCTTCCTTTATAGCAAAACAGGACTGGTACATTTTGTTATCTACTTAGCATTACTGCTTTTTCTTCTGACATATTTAGAGTCCATTTGTGGTGCTGACAGGAAAGCAATATAAAATGTAACAATATCAGTATTTACTGCAGAAGATGCCTGAAAAGATATTGAATAATAGGTGAGCTCTAGAGGAATGTTTCTTAAACATTTTGCTCACACCTTTCCACTTTTAAAAAGTGTGGAACCCCAAAAGAGCTTTTATTTGCATGGTTTATATTTATCCACATATACTGTATTAAAAATTAAAATTTATACATCTATAGAGATGGGGCACAATGGCTCAGTAGTTAAAGATACAGTTTGTTAGCTGGAAAGCTTGGGTTCAGGACCGAAGCACAGTGTGATAGGTGAGTTCCTGCTACTTGCCCCAGCTTCTGCCTGCCTAGCAGCTTGAAAGCATGCAAATGTGAGTAGATAAATAGGTATCACTTGGGTGGGAAGATAACAGTGATCTGTGCATCATGCTGGCCACATGATCATGGAAATGTTATTGGACAACCCTGGCTCACTTGGCTAAGAAATGGAGATCAGCACTCCCCCTAGAGTCAGACACGACTAGAGAGGGGAAACTTTTACCTTTCTACATTTGTAGAATATTTATTGAATCATGTCAAAACAGCAATATCACATTAGATAGTAGAGATTAACACAAATATTTCTCATGAAAAACCCTGTATTTTTAAGGAGAAGAATTACATTTTAAAAACATTTTTGCAAGTGTCCTTAATATCTGTCAATATTAATTGACCCTGTGAGAGGGTCTTGGGGAACTTGTAGAGCTCCTCACACCACACTTTAAGAAACACTGCTCAAAAGGAGGAAATTACATGGAGACCATCTTCAGTAACAAGGATTCCTTTTAACAATAGTAGATTATTAGACTATGTGATCTGGCTAATATTCCATATTAACCCAAAAGGAAACTATTGTTTAATATCTCTCTCACACATACACAATTTGAAGAGAGGGGAAATATAGTAAACTTAAGCAAAAGCTTTGACAGTCACTCTCTCCCATAAAACAAGTTAACTGACAAAACAAAACAAAAAAATAGGGAAAAGTAGGATAGGAAAGGGGTGGGGAGGGAGGGAGAGAGAGAGAGAGAAAGAGGGAGAGAGTCAGTTAGTCAGTCAGTCAGACACAACAGGCAAGAGTGAAAGTGTAGCATACTTATAGTGTAGCATACAATAACCTATTGTACATACAGTCAATTAAAAATGCTACCAGAGCCACTGGCAACAATTCTGTGGGTAATTAGCATGGGCAGTTCCAAAGGGTGTGGCCTTTGGTTATTTGTGCCTTAATCCTTTTGTGTACATAACAGCAGTAGAATAGAGATAATGCTCTCTGCTCTGCTCCATGAAAGGAAATATTTGGTTGCTGCTTTGATTACCAGCCCACTGTGCTATCTGTCATCTATTATGCATGATCCTAGAATAGAGTAGCATAATAATAGGGTTGGAAGGGATCTTGGAAGTCTTCTAGACCAACCCGCTATATCATTTCAGACAAATACTGTCCAATCTCTTTTTGAAAGCCTTCAGTGATTGAGCACCCACAACTACTAAAGGCAAGGTATTCCATTGGTTAATTGCTCTCACTGTTAGGAAATTTCTCCTTAGTTCTAGGTTGCTTCTCTCCTTGGCTAGTTTCCAACCATTGTTTCTTGTCTTCCTATTGGTGCTTTGGAAAATAATTTGACCCCCTTGTCTTTGTAGGTGCCCCTCAGATATTGGAACACTGCTATCATGTCACCCCAGTCCTTCTTTTCATTTGACTAGACATACCCAATTCCTGTAAACATTCTTTGTATGTTTTAGCCTCCAGCCCCCTAATAATTTTTGTTGCTCATCTCTGCACTCTTTCCAGAGTTTCAACTTCTTTTTTGTATTGTGGTGACCAGAATTGAATGCAGTATTCCAAGTGTGGTCTTACTAAGGCTTTGTAAAGCGGTACTAGAACTTCATGTGATCTTGATTCTATCTGTCTATTAATGCAGACCAGGATTGCATTGTAACTCACTTCTCAAATCTGATGCTTTCAAATGTGGTCAAGAGTACATAGAAATAATAAAGATAATAGAATATCTTCTTGCCTTTCTAAATATCATAAAATGCAGAACCTATGTGTAAGAGCTTGAGATAAAAATAATTTGCTGCCTACTACTCAGCAGCTTTGCACTTTCTTAATATTTCTGCTCACTTAATGTGAAAAGGCAAAATAGAAAACTATAAATGTTCCACATTATAACACAACCTACATTTTACTGTGACCAGAAATCAATGTTGGCATTATAAAAAAAAGTGTGCATGGAGGCCACACACCTAATGTGTTCCATTAGCAACCAATGTGTTCGTTTTAAATTACTTATTTAGATAGGTCTGTTGGCGGATGACAATTTGAGCAAATATAGCTTTTTCTGGAAAATCTATATAGCAGCAAATGATACAACTGATAGAATTCTATTCTGTATTATTGTCATGGTCCCCCTTGTTAACCAATAAATATTTGAAATACAATCTTGGATTTCTGCAGTTAAAGAGAACAAAAAGCATTAAAAATAGGCACAAATCAGGTATGTCTCTGATAATGTGGGATGTTTTAGAGAAATATATAAACAACAAACCATTTAGGTGTATTATAGACAACAATTCTATATGGAGGTCTCATGATGGTAAACAATATGAAGAAGACCATTGGAGTCATGACATTTTTTTTACATCTCTAGACATTTAGGTATGGTGGAGGTTTGATCACATATATAGTTTGTTATTAATATTGATATAAAAGAAACTTTCCTGAGCTCTAGTAGCATTATTGTTTCTTCCATATATAGTACGTGAAGTTCCTTTCTGTTTTCAAACTCTCAGTTATAATCCATTTATTTTGTTGATTGAAGTAGTTTAACCACCATTGCTAGTGGTGGTTAAACTCTTCAGAGCTGCTCTGAAGTTGAAACATCTATTTTAAAGACCTCAGAACTTATTATAAATGACTTTGTCAGTATTTGCAGGGTAGGGCAGCCCAGAACAGAAAAAGTTACAGCTTTCAATTGGAGTAAAACTCACATTTAACCCTAGAAACAGAAGTATATTTGTATAAGTCCAAACCTATGAACTTGAAGGCAATATGGAAGATCTTAATGAAGATATTGTTGAAATAGGTAGTATATATCGGGCTCAGGAATCTGCGAAAAGGTTCAGGAAAGTTCTAGTGAAGATAGATCATGGATGCTTCGGGCTGCAGTTCTTAATTTACTTCTCATTGGCCATAACTCTTGATTGGAAATAAAATCCAAAACATCTGAAAGGCTGTTTTGAAGAATTCCCCTGATGCACTAAGACAATTTGCTATGGCTGCTTTCAGTGCTATGGGCAGTTCTGATCCAGATTTTATTTAGGACTCAAATGCTCTCTAAATCTCTCTGGCTCAAATATGAGAGACAGTCAGTTTAAAAAATACAGCATTAAACTATAATCAAACTTATATTTTGCTTAGATGGTATCTTCGCATTTCCCAAATGCCCTAATTGTTTTTGGGTGTGTATGTGTGTGTGTGTGTGTGAATTAAGAACTTTACACTGTCACACAAGGCTGGCTCTGGGATACAAATCAGAGAGATGTAAGATAATAATTGGGTTCAAAACTTTCTAAGATAAATCAGGATTAGGATAAATCCTGCCTCGCAGTCACAGTATAGAAGTGGCTCCCTCCCCCCTTAGTTTTGATAAGAAATGCCAAGACTGGTGAAGAATGTTCAGATAGCAAGAAAATAAGATACAGGAAGCAACTGTAATTTGTACAATTGTTCTGACAACAAAATGAAGTGTATGCTGACAGGCAAACCAGGACCAAGAGTGGGTTTGGCTTAGCTAAATTATATAATATATTAGTGGAATAAAACACAGAAGGAGAGAAGACAGACCTCAGAACTGAGTCTTCAATATACCCAACCCAATTTATTAAAATGCATATTTAAACATCTGCAGTTTTTTTCTGGGTTTGAAAATGGAATTATTGCTCTATTAATATTTATGAATATTGAATCTATTTTACATTCTAGGTCAAACATAAGGCCCCAGTTTGCAGAAACAAGTACACATGACTTTAAAATGTATACCTTCACTCGTGTAACATCCTGCAAAGTCTGTCAGATGCTTTTGAGGTAAGTGTCAAATGGACGAAGCCTAAAAATTATATTAAACTTGGGAAAAACAATGGCATTCAATAAACCATCAAATTATCTGGTGGATTCTATCTCTCTTTTAAAGCTAGCAAGACTTACATTCCACAAATAGTTGTATAATTCAGCATTAGCATGAACCCAGTTAATATGTTCAAATAGTAAACATTTCCCTCTTTTTGAGTGGTACTTGTGTGCAAAATCAGTGATGTATCATATACATTTGTAAAGAGGAAGAGGCAGGAGGGATGCTCAGCTTTCTTCATTTTTCTCATATAACCAGAAAATATATTTTAAGATTATACTGACCACCTCCTAAAATGAAGATTTTTTTAAAGGAGAAGTTTAAACCCACTTTCCAATCGAAAATGCTCTTTCTTCAGGTAGCAAATATGATATTATTTTTACAAATGTATATTCATTTAGGATACACTATGTACATGTGATGACCTTTGAAAGAGATGGGCTATACAAAATAAAATAGAGTGCCTACTATGTTAATTAATGGGTGTAATGAATTCCTGGGTATTTGGAAAGAAATGGCAACATTGTGCAGGGTAATTAGAATTTCAGAATTTATCATCAACATCTTTTTGTTGGTGTTGTTAAAACATTTAGACAAAGATGTAACATTGGTATGTGGTATGGTAAAATTTTTGGTTTCATAATTTTGATGTTGGAGTTTATATCTGCCAAATGCTGTGCCAAATAGCAACCATACAAAGGTGTATATGCAAATATATGAATTTATTTAATTTCCCAACAATTCTGTAGCTGAAGACCAAGTCCTAAATGAATGAAAAGTGTTGTTTCAGAATAATAATAATGAAGGAGTCATAATTATGTCTGCAGCTTTCTTTTGTTAACTTTTTATTCTTAGAATTCAGCTTTTCTCATTTCAGTTTTAAGTTAAACTAGCATTCTGATGGCATGCTCATTGAATGAACCATAATCTTTAATTTCAGTCTGTATTACTCCCAAGTCTTCCAAATAAATTCTTTTTATGGATTTCATTACAACCAGAAAAATAGACACAATTAGACATTTAAATGTCCATGAAAAGATTTTTGTCACTTAAATATAGTAAATTTTATTTAATGAATTTATTATAAACACAACACAGACTCTTGAAATAAAACCGTTGAAATAAAACCATTTAATACATTGAAGTATTTTTCACACAATCAGAAGTGGGATATTCCAAAAAGCCTGAAAAAATTGTTATTGAATAATTTCTTTCCCCTTCATTGCCCCTGAAAGATTAACTATATTTTTAAAATAAGTAAATAACTAAATAAATGGGACGATTTTGTGCTTCTCCATGGAAACAAAATAATAGATCTAACACTACTAATTTTTTGGTAAAGTGTAATTTCTACTAGTAGCTGTTGTGGTGCTTTCTAAGTTCATTGCTTTTAAACTCATAAATTCTGCTTTTCAAATTGACCTTACACAAAGAATTATTTTCCACTAAGGCCATTGAAAGCTAAGAGGTTTTTTTTAATACAAATGCTACAGGTTATTAGTCATATACTACATTCTTTATTTGAGTCCAGAAAGATTCCAGTAGTTGAATATTGTGTATTAAAAAACAGTACTGATTAAAAAAAAATACTCAGCATTGAATTTAACTTAATTCTTTCTTGAGAGAAATATACTTTTACAAATCTGGGATTGCAGAATAGCTATACTATAAAAAAAGCAGGCAAAACAAAATATTGAAATAGTAAGAGGGTGTAATTAAGCATGGTTTAATTTGACTAGAAGAAAAATAGTACATCCTTGTCTATTATATAAGATTACTTGAAAAATATCCTATATTTTCCTACAAAATACATGCTGTAAAATAGAAAGTCCTACAAAAACAATATCTACAGTATGGTGTGCATATGACCCCAACGTTTTTAAACACGAAGCAACATATAATATTGTAAACATACATATTATACAGTTGTGTTATGCCATAATGTGTGAAGACACCAGTGCAATAGTCGCGAGCTCTGAACATATAGCAGCAATAAACTTCACTGAGCAATATGTCACGCAAGCAGTCTCTGCATAGTCATCACATTTATTGTGATTACACATCTCTCTCTTTCTCTTGGCATTAAAAGTAACAGATATCATCAAGAGTCTGAGGCTGCCACTCCCAACATCCCAGAACTTAGTCTCAACACCAACTCCAGGATTTGATCAACACTAAACCCAGATATACAGAGCAGGAAAAAAAAGTTTTGGAATGATCACACTATGGTGGATTGTTGACCTTCCAAAAATGTAGCTGCTTAAGTAACCAATGTCCATTAGATTTGCAAAAACAAACAAAAAACATTGCTGGTTCTTGGTATTTAGGGATTTATTACTATATAAGCATCTGCATTCTTGTCACACATATTGAACTGCTTCATATTTTACTG
The DNA here is from genome assembly GCF_049901735.1 of Notechis scutatus. Taxonomy (NCBI): domain Eukaryota; kingdom Metazoa; phylum Chordata; class Lepidosauria; order Squamata; family Elapidae; genus Notechis; species Notechis scutatus. The sequence continues at coordinate 92,441,904 of NC_142011.1, read as the reverse complement.
GTTGTTACATTATTCTAGATATCTTCCGATTTCCATACTATTTTATATTTCAGGGGAACATTTTATCAAGGCTACTTATGTTCGAAGTGTGGGGCTGGAGTCCACAAAGAATGTTTGGGAAGACTCGACAATTGCAGGGTTAATTTAGTTGGTAAGCCATTTGCATTGTTTGGAATTCTATTTTAATTCGGTCATAAATTTGCCGGGTTTAATTAAGACTTAATTTCCCTTAAGTTGTGTTCATTGTATTTTTGTGTTAATATATATTTATAAATACTGCTATAATTGCTTTTTGGAAATCAGTATCTTTTGCAATTTATGTGAAGTAAAAGAGCTGTAAGAGCCACTGGAAAAATGTTAGGAGCTTCCCAGAATCATATAAATTAGATCTAGGTATCTGATAGAACTTCCTATACTTCCCAAATTACAGCTCCTCCTTTCTGATCTCCCCTGCAGCACTAGCACTGAAGAAATTTTGGAGGGGATCACTGTTGAGAGTGGTCAATGTGACTATTCAGAAGTTTACTTGGAGGAATTTATAAATTGGAGAAGGCAACCGTTAATTATAGGTTATAATCACATCATAGAGGCAGTTTGGTCTAGTGCAGAGGTCTCCAAACTTGGCAACTTTAAGACTTGTGGACTTCAGCTCCCAGAATTCTCCAGCCAGCTATTCTGGGAGTTGAAGTCCACAAGTCTTAAAGTTGTCAAGTTTGGGGACCCCTGGTCTAGTGATAAAGGCACCAGGCTAGAAAGCAGGAGACCATAATTTTTCTGGTTTTTCTTTGAGGACGTTTCACTTCACATCCAAGAAGATTCTTTAGCTCAGAGCAGAGAGACCAGTTAGTTGCCTCTTGAAAAAGCACCTTTGGGACAACCATGACCTGGATGACTGAGAATTTCCATAGATAGGAGACCATGAGTTCTGGTCCCACCTTATATATGAAAGTCAGCTAGGTGACTTTTGCAGCCAGTCATAGACTCTCAGCTCAACCCACCTCGCAGGTTTGTTGTTGTGGGGAAGTTGGAAGAGGAAGGTATGTTGGGTATGCTCACCTCCTTGAGTTATTCGTAAAAATAATAAAAGCAGGATACAGATTTTAAAAAAATCATCTACTTCCAAAACACTTGATAGTAGATTCTAGGCATGACAGTGGAAGAGGCAGAAAGCAATTATATCCTTTATGCCTTTATTTAATATTCTCAAAAGCATCTGTTTGACTATCAAAGGAACATAAATGCTGATGTAGATACTTCACTGTTCACAACATTATGTGGAGGCCATTTGAGCAAGCTTTTATTTTTCATCCAGATTACTGAAGCCAAACATGACAATTTAGATTTTTCACAAAGCCCTTCCAGCAGGTATAAAGAATAATAGATCAACCTGTCTTCAGTTCCTAATTTGATCATTTAAATAGGGCAGTTTTCTAAATTTAGAAAATCAGGTCAGAACTTTTAAGTAAATTGGAGAAGAACATCCTGCATCTTTGATGCTGTAATATGATAATTTATTCATTAATCCATGAAGTTGTCTGCATGTGATCTTTGCCTCTGGCAGTTGAATAGAAATCATTTAATTATTTCACCCATGATAGGACTTGAGAGAAAATCTGCAAACTTTTGTGACCAATTGGTGAGGCAAATCACAGGACTGTACATTTTAATGTTGTGAAAGATAACAAAGGATAAGTAGTAGGAGCATGAAAAATCTTTCCCAAAATGACAGGCTTTATACCTATCTGCTTTCTGCATAACTATTTGAGAAAAAGAAGCTATGCCATGCTTCCATAGCTGATGCTCCTGTTTGGTAATTGCTAGTTAATAATACTGATTTATTTTCCAGACTTGTATTGCTGTCTTGCAGATAATTTAGCAAGCAGGCAGATACTTGCATTTCATTATTTTAAAATAATCGGTTAATGCTCAAAATATAACTCAGAGATCAGCGGTGGGAGTCAAATTTTTTTTTACTACCGGTTCTGTGGGCATGGCTTGGTGGACGTGGCAGGGGAAGGATGCTGTAAAATCTCCAGTCAGAGGTGGTATTTGCCGGTTCTCCGAATTACTCAAAATTTCTGCTACCAGTTCTCCAGAACTGGTCAGAACCTGCTGAATACCACCTCTGACAGAGATAGTGAAATGCTACAGCTATCAAAACAGACATTTTGGTGATGAGACTGAAACACCACCACCCCATTCTCTGCACTATGTTTACCCAAACAGAGTCATGCTTTCTGTCATCCATCTGTGCATGTGCGCGTGATCCCTCCTGCATTGCACGTCTCTGTGCATGCATACGTGACTCCCCACATGTGCTGTGTGCCTCTGCACATGCGTGCATGTCTCCCGTGCACCCCCACCCCCCCACGCGCCAGATACCCGACAATCAGCTGTAAGGTGGCAGCATGCGCACTTGCACAGTGGGGCTCTTCCAGGCGAGCTCTCACATGCCGGCAGAAGTGGCTCAGTGTGCCACTTCAGGCACGCGTGCCATAGGTTCACCAACACAGGAATAGAGTCTCCTGTTTGTGCAGGGTTTGGACTAGAAGACCTCCAAGGTCCCTTCCAACTGGTTATTCTAGTAATTGATATGAAAGGAAGTTGCAAGTTTGCTGTGATTTAAGTTTTATTGCCAAACCTTTAGATGGTGAAAAAGTTTACTAGTAATCTACTATCTAATACATTTCTGTTTTGATTGTCTGCTTGTTGGACCCTTTCCCGAAAAAAGTAACTTGATCTCCTAACAGTGATTATTATTTTATAAATATAAATGACATAACTGCCTGCAAAAGGGAAGTTAAAAAAATCTTAATTATCACTGTTTAATCACACCTGTGTTCTGTTTTAGCAAGGTAGTTTTTGGTTTTCTTCCAGAAAAACATTTATATAAGCACAGAAGTCAGCAGGTCTGAAGACTGTATAGGGTGTGACTGTGAATATTTTTTTAAGTTAATGGAATTAAAGTGAATGGCAACTCCTGGACACCTTCCCTGAGCATAGCTTAGACCTGATTGCCTAAATTCTACCTTGTTAAAATTTAACCTTGTAAAGTCCTTACTATATTAGATCAATAGTAACTGCAGTTAATTTAATTGGAAATGGAATAGTAATTATGCTATAAAAAAAGGAACTAGCGGTCCCAGTGGAAAATATTATACCAATCCCTTTGCCTTGTTTTCAAAGAATATTTAACAAACAAGTGGAAAAACAGTCAGCTCTTTTGATTTTTAGGGTATTATGCAAAGGTAAATTTGAATTTTTCCAGCAGACAGATGTAACTTCTCATAATTTCTTATGAGTGTGCAAATACATTGCATTTAGATTTTACATATTTAGGTGTTTTTTTTGCGTTTAAGTTTTACATATTTAGGTATTTTTTAAAGCAGAAGTCAGCAGCTTTTTCATGTGGAACAATACATAAAAATACAATTTGAAAAATGCTATGGATACCAAACAAAGAAAAAAATAATAAAATAGAAAAGGAACATATCCAGCATATTGTTTGTTTTTAGAGTAAACAAACAATATGTGAAGTGCAAACATGATATAAAGAGGTGGTAAGCAAAAGAAATTCAAGGTGTAAGGTAAGAAAATAAAGGAAAAGGCAATTTAATTAAATCTAATTTACACAAACTCTATTTGCTCTATCCGTTCACACCCATGCTTCTCAAATTTAGCAACTTTAAGATGTGTGGACTTCAACTCCCAGAATTAGCTGGGGAATTCTGGGAGTTGAAGTCCACAGATCAGAAAAGTTGCCAAGGTTAGGAAACACTGTTCCACATCTTTCTATCCTTGAAAACCATCTTTGTTTCCACTGTGTCCCTCTGACAATTCAATGTCGTTTTGTTTTTAAAGAATCTGTTTTTCAGGATCTCAAGAACTCTATTTGACCATAAATTTCTCAGTCTTCGTATATTCTATCCTCGCTCTTTAATTCTGTGAGACCAAACCAAGATACTCATTCAGCGTCTCACCCCTCAACATAATGATAACCTCATTTGTTTTGCATCCTTTCTTCTTGATCCTATGTTGTTTTGTTTTACCACATGCACTTTAGTTTCCTATTTCCACAGCATTCAGTGGTTTTTTTTTATATATTTCTCCTGATATGCCCCAATTCTCAATTCTTTATAATGGAAAGGAGCAAAAGCATTAAAAGCCACTTTGACTTTTTGGATAAACATTCATTTCTCACAAGAGACTACAGATGGTCCTCAACTTAGGATCATAATGGAGCCTGTCCATCACAGCTGTAATTTGTAATAGTCATAAAGCAAGTCAGTCAGATGACCAACTCAGTTTTGTGTCCTTTTCTTTGAAAGCTGCAGTTGTTAAATTCAATCATGTGACCATGCCCTCCCCCCGGACTGCCAGAAATTTGAGTTTGGATCGTTAGTAGTCCCAAGGTAGCTCATTGTAACTTCGAATGGTTGCTAAGTGACTTTGTTTAAGTCAAGGACTACTGTACTGACTTCCCACTATCAGCATTTGTATGAATTCACCTCCCTCCCTCTATTTCCCTGTCTTTAGTAAAACAAAGTACCGTATTTATCGGTGTATAACACGCACTTTTTCCCCCCTGAAAATAGGGGGCAAATGATGTATGCGTGTTATACGCCGATATAATGTTAAGAAGCCTTCGGTGAATGCTGCTGGGATCGGGATCAAGGACACAAATGAAAGAAGGGGAGGGAGGAAGCAACCGAAGCCTGTCCTTCTCTCTGGGTCAGCTCTCTCAGTCGCTCTCTCGCTCCTCCACCAGCACAGGAAGAAACTGCTTCAAAGAAGCGGGGGGCTTTTCCTGTCGCCTTTCTCCCCACCCCGTCCGCCCGCCCGCCCGCCCGCAGTGCTCCGTTCTGCCTGCCTGCCTGCCTTCGTTAATGGTTGAATCGGAACAGCTTCGGCTGAGTAAAAGAGGCGAATAGTTATTATTCTCAGCCGAAGCTGCTCCCAAACAACCAGAAACTAAGGCAGGCAGGCAGGCAGGCAGAATGGGACACTGTGGATTGAAGCGCCGCGTGGGGTGGGAGTGGGGGTGAAATTTCCTCTTAAAATGAAGATGCGTGTTATACGCCTGTGCGTGTTATACGCCGATAAATACGGTACATAAATTCATTCACTTGCTCTAATTTTCCCCTCTACTTGTGAATAATATGTGTACTCCAGTTTGCCAATGCCTTTGTAAGATGCAATAAAGTGTATGGATCTGAAAATGAATATACCATGTTAGCAACTATTTATTGAAAATCAGTTTGATTCTCAGCAGCATGGGAAAAGCCCACTTTAAAAAAAAACATGCAAGACTGTTGACTCCCCAGTTTTGATTCTCGTATATTTCTAATCAGAATATCCCTCTTTAACTATAAATTAATTACATCCAAAAGTTTTTAAGAAAGTGAGGTTTGTGTGAACCTTGTGTTTATATATATTGCATTATGGTTCTGAGCTTGATTGAAATTTTTTGACTCCTAGACACTCAACTCATCAGCTTATGCTGACAGTTCCTACAGCCTGCTCATGAGGAACAGCTGTCTGGAGTGCAAATGGGCGATCCCACAATCTCACCTTTATCTGGAAAGATTGTGCTGACTAGAATTCACTATCTGGCTGCTCATCTCTGCCTTTTAATGCCGTCCCATCTGCTTCAGGGACTGTAGTCTGCCATAAATCCTTACTAGAGACCTTACTGCCTTTCTAACTCTTGACTTCAAACATTTCAACTGTTTGTGGAGTGGTCCATAGCCAATCTGAGTACAATTGTTTCGGTAATATATGTACAGCAAAGAACTGTGCTGCATGCTAGGCTATATATATTTTGTTTCATTGACTTCATAAGAAGATACTGTAGTGAATTTTGTCACATGCAATTCTCTTCCTGTAGACATAAGAACAATTTTTCATACATCAGTGGTGGGATGCAGCAACAAGTTTTGTAGGTTCTTAAAACCATTTTGCATAATAGTTTATTTGGGGTTGTTTTTTCAGTTGTGCAATGGAGAGGAGAAATTCCTGGATAACTGCCTAAAATTAAACAATCCTAGCATGTGCATTACAACATCTCTCTCATCAAATTAGGAGAATCATATTTCATTTCATGAGAAGCTATTCAAATAAAATAGAGGGCAAGTCCACTCATGTCTTGAATTGTGTGTTACTTTGAGTGCATATTAGCATGTTCTAATTTGAAGTTTGTTGCTCATAAGCCATTTTATGATGCATATATAATTCAGCTCTCTTTTGTTTTTTCACTTATTCTTACGGTATATGCTTTCTTGTGAAGTAAACCAGTTTTACCACAGTATAATAGGGCTAATGTTTTCTAAAGAAGGAGAGAGCTAGGCACCATTTCATGATCTATTAAGAGCTTGATTATTTTTATTTGGTAATATTAATTGGGATTGTTTTCATTTTGATTTTATAAGAAATATTTGCAAATGTGAACTTTGTATTTTGTTTTGTGGTTCTTCTACATTTTTAATATTGCATTTCAGAATATATCATGCAGAACTCTGCCTGTTCTGTTTTCTTTTAAAAAAATAATCTGCAATATTTTAATTCCAGTAGCTTCCTTTTGATTATCTATCCCCAAAGCTATCAACAGTGACTAGTTCATACATACATATCTATCACATGATTTCTTATTGATTCAAAATTTGATGATTCAAAATGAATGTAGTGAACTGGCCCAGATTAAAACAAACAGTGGCTAGGATATAAAAAATCCTTTCTGGATCAGAATTACGACTGGAGGATCTCGGCAATAACTAATCCTTTCTTCCCCCATATCAAATCAGGATTCCATTAGAGGAGAACTATAATTTAATAAATGCAATGAGTGTTCTTGAATGTTCAAAGCTCATCCAACTGGTTTGTGGATCTAGATTACTATTTTTGAAGTTAAAAGAAGAAATATGAACATTCTCTTTATAGGACAAGTTTCGTAATGTCTCATTCACATGTGTCAATCACTTATTGAATCTACTGTCTAAGTGATTGTCATATATGTTTGGATCAGTCCAAAGCTCTTTCAATATTTGGCTTAAGACAGACTAGGATTTGGTATGTTTTGTCTATCTGAGAAATGTGCACAAAATATATGCACATTATGTAATGAAAAAGCTCTTACGTCACAATGAGATATCAATATAATAAAATGCAATAATAATACTAGATATATAATACGTTCTGGATAAAGTTTTTTTGGGAGAAGAAATTGCAATTGCTTTATGCTAAAGTCTGGATTCAAATCACTGTATACTTTTAAAACTAGTCAATCTTCACCTCTATAAATTTCTGCAGATTTCAGAGTGTTTCAGAGATTTTAGGCAATCTATTGGTTCAGAAAGCTATGTGTCATGGAGTTAAGCATAAACCCAGCGCTTTTTATAGCTGTTCAGTGCTGCCTGACTTGAGCCAATAAAAGTAAACACAATTGCAAAATAACTAGCTGAGCCTCAGGGCCGTTGGAGCATAAAACAGGTTATCAGCTAGCAAAACAAAGTCATTCTGTGTACTCTCACTGTATCCCTGAGCTAGGGATTACTGTTGAACAGTGTGAACGTTCTTTCACTGACCATGCCAATTTTTACATTTGTTTCAGAGCATGGAACCCTGAAACATGAGGTAAGTGTGCCTTTCTTTTTAAAGATTTGATGTAGTATTTGTTATGGACATGATCAAAATGCTTTTTCATATCTGTCTTTTAGCTCTGACAGGAGGTAAGAAGTCTATTTTTAAAGTCTATATGATTTCTGAAGGAACTTTGTGTTTGCACACCTTGCATACTGCTAGATTAAAAAGAGAAACAAAGGATCGAACTGGTGAAAATGAAGCACTGTTAAATTCTATTGATTTCAAGGAGTATAGTAATTAAATGCATAACTCTGAGGTTGAAATCCTGCATGTTCTTCATCCATTTTGGATCATGCTTTAACAAGTATGCAGGATTTGCATAATTTTCTTCAAACTTTTTCAGCGTACCGGAGATTAACAGAAAACACATAGCAAGAAAAAACAAAGTAAATTCACAAGTAAGGGCTAGTCCATGATGCAGCAGGAGAGTTACGTGGTCTAAATTTCCAAGATATATTTATATAGAATTTAATGAATGATTACAATCATCTGCCATTCGCAATTGGTGTGCGATAAATTGAGCAGCAAAATGCTGGTTTTATAAAGCTGTCTAAGAACTGCTTAGCAAATGTAAACATTGTGACTGAATGATCATGGTAAGTGACATTTGTTCTATGAGAAGTTAATTTCAGGACAATGGATCAATTGGGGAGTTTATGAAAAGAAGCTACCATGGTTATTGTTAAAGTGTGTGGGGACTATAGTGCGTTAATTGTGTAGTTTCCTTCTGAATATAGCTCTAAAATATAAGAATCTGAATTAATTGGGAACACTGAAAAGACAAGCAGGACTAGATTACTTAACCATTCTTTCTTCTTTTTTTTATCTTGCTTTTATTAAGAACAACATGTATACTTTTTGAAGTGTGCTTCATTCACTTGTAGAAAGAACTTTGGAATTGGAATGTTAAGTCTTGGTTTCAAAAAACAGATCTCTATCAAGCAGTGTTCGCTTTAAACTCTGCAGTGAATTGGCAACTATTAAGAATTGACCATTAATCTGAGAGCAAATTAAACTTGTTCATAGTATGATGTTCTTCCCCCTCTTTGGGGGAATTAATTTGTGTTTGCTTTGCATACTATTCTCTTTGCAGCCATGTTATTCATAAGAGGAAACCACTGATGGACAATTTCAGCATAGCTGAAATTGCATTAATGATAAAATTGCTGTACAGGTAGCATATTCTGGAATCGGAATGATTAGAAATTGGAAAGCTTTGAGGGAGTATCAAATTAATCATTCACCAATGATGAAGGGTAGGACAGCCTGTGTATATTTGGCACTAGAGTACATGGTTTGCAGCTACCTATTCAGTATTACAATTGCAAAGTGAATTTCAGGAAATGATGACATTAATGGGCCTAAATTGTAACTTTCTGATTCCTGTTAGAAGTAATAATTGCTTAGTAAACCATCTCAGTCTAAGGTTAAGGGCACGAATATAAGACTACACTGTATTTCTTGGGAAATATATAATGTCAAATTTAAAAGTTGTTGGCAGGGAGAAATTGAGTACAATATATTTGTAGTATATGTTTGAACTTACTTTCTTTATGACATTTCAAGCATTTGTCAAGAAAATTAAGGCTGTTCATTTTTCTTTCTGTTGGAGCATCCCAGCACCTCAAATACATGTATGGCAAGCTCCAGGGTAGCAAACAGTTAATTATGTTTTTTAAAAAGTATTTTTTTTCTAAAAAGTGCCTCTAAACTTTAAATGTCTATTTTCAACTGAAAGGTTTGTGGATTGATTTTAAAAATGAGCTCAAAAATGAAGGAAATTAAAATATGCAGAGTATTTCTTTTTTAAACTCTGTTTTTAGACAACTGAAAGTGTGGTCTAAAAGTGGAGTGACATGTGGCCCATGAAGTTCTTGAATGAATATTTTATGCCCAGTCTTACTTGGGTCACTAGAAAAAAAAGGCAACCTTTTAGTTTTAATTGGATTCGATTTACATGTATTCTTAAGTAATGAAATTAAATATTAAAATTAAATGCAGTTCATATGACTACCCAGTAGTGGAAATTAGTTTTGTTCAATACTTGAAGTTATCTGGGAAGTGTGCAGCTCTGAGAGGAATTAAGGCAGGTTTTAAAAGGTGTTTTGGAACATCTATTTTCTTCCATCCAATCTTAATATGGAGATTATGAACGATTTTTCTAATACTGTATCTTCTCAGCAACTTACCTTATGTACCATGCAAATAATAAGGATCCCCAATTTTGACAGTCTTTTAGATTTCTTAAACATGAAAGATAAATCACCTTTATTATAACTGTATTTTTCAAAAGTGCTCTGTTCTTTTATGTAGTTAGAATGTTTTGTAAATGAAAATGATAGTTTTTGAATCTCTGCTTTTAAGAGGAAGCTGTGTATGTTTTAGGAAATCAAACACATTTTGGAAGGATCACAGTCATGCAAGAAAGTTACCTATATAGAATAATTGATATTTCCTCTATTTTTCATTTATCTTCTCCATAAAAATATATCTATATATCCTGTTTTTTAATATTGTTTTTTCTTCTCTAAATTTTACCCTGGGCAGATATTGCCACTTCCTCTTTGTGTCTGTTCTTCCCCATAAAATCAAACATTTTTCATATGTTCCTTCCAACTACAGTACTACATCATTACTACATACTCATTACTGCAGTGACCTTTTAATATGCTAAGTCCTATTTTATGGCGAAAACATGTTCTTGATAGAAAGTGAACTTTGTAATTGATGTTCAAAAGTTTTACACACATTCAAACATTAACTATAATAACATACATATACATTTCAGAAACAATTGATATTTTTGTGTAGTTTTGTATGATAAAGCTTGTACTATGGCATGGTAGGATGAAATGATACTGTTTCAGATAGCACGATGGAGGCAGAATGGGACAACTTGCTGCAGCCAACTCGCCACGCTCAACTCTCCACATCCAACTCACTGCGGCAAACTCGCCATGCTCAACTCACCGTGAAACAACTCGCCATGGCCAACTCGCTGTGGGACAATTTAATTATTTAAAATAAATAATACATTATTTTAATTTTTGTCTTTCATATTTAATTCTGTCCCTCCTTTGACATCTTTTCTTTAATGATTCTATCCCATTCTTTGATATTAGTGTAACTCTTGTCCCATAGCAAATTGTCCTGCAGCGAGTTGCCTGTGGCAAGTTGTCCCATGGTGAGTTGCTTGTGATGAGTTGGCCACAGCGGATTGCCATAGACCCCTATGGAGGAGGCTAATAAACGATGGCAGAAATTGATGGTTTGAATGGGGCAGCAAAGCTTTTAAAAAATGGATCCTAATATGGTAGGGGTGGTGCAACAGTGTTTTTCAATTCTGTTCCAGGCATACCTTTCCCATCAGTCAGTTAGAAGTTGATGCAGCAACTTTAATACTAAACTTTGATTAGTAAAATTCATAAACGGTCCGAAGACATTTCTTTCAAAGGGCATTGTATCAGCTCAGAAACAGCTCTAGATCTGGTTTAAAGTTCACTGAGTGATGAGCTCACCACTTGCAGTGCTTCTCTGTAGGATTTTTAAAGAACATATCTGTCCTTTCCAGGCACTTCACCAACATGCAATCAAGGGATAAATGCTCAGTTGCAAATTGTTCAAAGGGTATCATTTCAATTTCAGAGTTTGCAAGAAGTTTTAAATGTAGGACAAATGGCAGCTTTGCAGCCAAGGAAAGTCACGTTGCAGTGACTCAGAAGTTCTTGTAAACAACTGTATGCATGAAACATTAGGAATGTACAGGCCTTCAAGGGCGTGTTTCACTTCAACAAAGAAGAAAACACAGCACACCTGAAACTGTTTCATGAAACATCATGTCCTTTTGCAGCTAAGAGTGAAGCAAATGGCTGCATTGCTTCATTTCACTCCACTTGGATGTTCTTCACAGCCTCCTACAGCTTCCTGCATTTGCATTAGTGAGATGAATTGTACCACTTGTAGCAGAATCAGTGCTGCCTCTGCAGGCCAAAACACCATGAACTGAAAATGTGAATGTGGAGAACATTAGCAACTCTTTTTTAATTCCTTTGTTTTATAGAATGAAGGAAATGATGAAGGAGATATATACATTCAACTTTTTTTTTACATGTTCTTTTGGGTTATCTGAAATTACGTGAATTGACATGAGTTCTGGTCATGTATTTAACATTTTGCGGTCAGCAGAATTGAAGATAATCTCAGGTCGGCATAAGACTAGAAGATTTGGGTGTGTGTATGGAAACACCAATGTGAAGTAATGGTGCGCTAATTGAATAGAATTTACATGAAAAGAGGAACTATTTCTATTTTAGAAAGTAATCTCTAACTGGCATGTCTTTAATTACACAGAAACGACTGAATGGACTTCGAAAGAGTTCCAGGCATATGGACTCAGGTTTGTTTGAGTTTTGTTTTCCTGATACATTTGTTTTGATTTGCTAATAAAAGCTGATGAGACTGGAATTGATTTGTCATAGTAGCGCTCTGTTTTTTGACTTACTTCCGACTCAAGGACCTTCTATACACGTTTTCATAAGCGGACTGCTGAGATGTAATTTGCTATGGGTTCTAACCTCATGCATGTTCCAGACCTGACACAATAACAAAATAGAGTATGGCGACATTTAAATATTTCTTTTTTACAACGTTATAGTAATGTTTTTATTTGTCTGGAGTAACAGGCTGCATGTAACTCTCTGATTGTCAGAATAGGTGTTGTTGTTTTTTAGCTTTCTGATTTTTTTTAAAGGGCCAGAAAGGATGCAGTAAGCAGTAGCAGAAGGTAACAATTTACCCCACCCAAATCTTTCCTTCCCCCTAAAGCTGGAAGATGTTTCCCACTGGAGCAAAAATAAAATCACTTTATGCTATATGCTGTATATTGGGTTTGCCCCATAAATCTCAGCAAACTTGATTGTTCCTGCCAAAGCTACTAAGGTTTCACCAGCCATGTCCTCTGCATCCCAATGCAGTGAAAACAAAGTACTGAATGTTATAGCCCAGCCTTGAGGTTGTTTAGATAAAACTGGGATTCTTATCAGCCTATGTCTAATGACCTATGGCTAGTACAATGATTTTCCTTCTTCTGTGGCACTTCTGCAGGGACTTGGGTCAGTATTTCCAATTTCTTCCTTGCAACCTGTTAAATTGAGAGGTTCAGGCAATGAATATGGTCCCCTAATTCTACACTGAGAATTTGATTGATCAGTTGAGTATTATTACAATTGCTATGCTGCAGCACTAGAAATTTTTGACATAGAGGCATTTCAGCAATTAGAGCACTCTTTGTTTGACTGATACTTTTTAATCTTGCTGAATTCTATAGTTTAGATTCATATAAGCCACGAGGCTTCTAATTACAGTCCTGTGTTTTCAGTGGTTCAGTCATATGACTAATTAAACTCCAAATACATCTTGTTGCTTTATTTTTCTTTTTAAAATGTGCTCTTAAACTAGGTTTACATTCTTAGAGCTTCTGGACTATTGGTTAACTCTTCCCCCACTCTTAAATAGAGAAACCAGTTAATCTTACAAACTGTATGTGTTTCTTAGTTATTGCTGTTTCACCCTGGAGGCTGAAGATAATAAGAATCTTGAGGTGTGACTCCCCAAGCAAAATTCAGTTTAATCACTGCTTAATACTAAATAATTCCTTATAGCTTATAAACACCTATTTTGAATGCAGTTACCAGGAGTGTTTTTATATACACTGATTTTATGTCTCCTGAGAAAGATTTTATTTTATTTGTTTCATTTAGTAAATTCATAGCTTATTTTTCAATCAAATTGTCCCATAGTGCAAATACAGTGAACTATAATAAAATCAAACAGTAACAAACTAAAAACTAAATAGAGAATCAGGTAAAATATCCTGAAAAAGCCTCTGAAAAGATACCCTGTTTCTCCAACAATATGGCCTCCCCCAATAGGAAGTCCCAGCATGTTTTATAGGCATGAAATGAAATTAAGCCCCTCCCCCCAAATTAAGGCCTATATTAAAACATGCGAAATGGGGGGGAATGGTGAGGGGGCTTGCCGTTAGGAAGCACTTTTGTTGCACACCTGGATATGGTGCTGCCTGCGTTGACCCCGATACGAAGTGGCCTACCAACGCCGAGGTCAACATCCAAGCCATCGCTGCCCGCCCACCCGAAGATGCAAGGGGGGAAAAATTAAGTCACCCCCAAAAAGACGGCCTAGCCATTTTTTCGGGGCTCAAAAAAAAATAAGACCCGGCCTTATTATATGAGAAACACGGTAACTACTGTATATTTGCAAAACATAAATAAGCACAACAGAGTCTAACATCCATATCTTAAATGTTGGCATTCTGGTTCTTCTGAAATCATCTTCAAGGAAGGAGTGGATTAAAAGGCAGAAAATGTAGAGGGATTGAAAGAGTAATCCTACATATTTTAGTACATAATTGATCCCATACAGAGAAGACCAATATCAGAATGGTTTTAGACATGGTTGGGCTTTTACAGATGTTTTACTTTTGATATGAGGAGCAACAACAATCAAAAATAAAAATGGCCATGAATTTGGTCCAAATGGCTGTCTCCATTTTGTAGTTACAGCTGTTGGGTATCCTGGTGCTTCCAGATGCATTGGTTTTCAGTCCCATCAGCCCCAGCAGGTAGGGCCAATGAATGGAATTGTAGTTTAAAAAAAATCAGGTTACCTGAATTTGGGTTTTCTTGGCAAAGCAGTATGGGAAGAGTTGGGATTGGTGTGTGGCAAAGGATGATGTCTTTCTTCTGCTCATAAATGATAGAAATGTGGAGTCTTTGGTGCTCTCTGAGGTTTCGTACACACGTACATTCATGCACACACACTCATCCACACTTATGTCCTCAACTAGGCTGGCAGGCAAAGATGACTCAAAGAGTGGGTGGGCTTTTATCCCCAAAGTCCTTGCTTTGTTCTGGTTGGTTGGACTTGGGGAGGGGCTTCCCATGTGCTCAGGCCCACCTTCCGATTCAGGTGACTTTTTTTTTTCTTTTTTTCCTTAACAACTTAGTTCCTTCTTAACTACCGTGTTTTTTTGCACCATAAGATACACCTAGCTTTTGGGGAAGAAAACAAGAAAAAAAAATCTACCTTACAGTAAACAGCCTAGTCAGCTTCAGCACAGCTTGATTTAGCATGAGCAGCGGATAGGTGGTTGGATCAGCCTCCCAGAATACCTCCAATCAGCTGTTCCAGGCTGTGGGGATCGCCATCACTGCCAGTCGCTGCTGCCAATAGCCACCTCTGCATCCCCCATTTTCGGCCTTTGCGCGTCTTGTTTTCAGCCCGTTCCGGGCAGTGGGGATTGCTACCGATTGCTGAAGCTGAGCAGGCTGTTTGCTGCAAGGAGGCAAATTGCTGGGAGGCAGAGGTTGAAGGGTGAAGGCCCACAGGTAGGCAGGGCTTTGGTAACATTCGTTCTATAAGATAGGCAGGCATTTCCACCCACTTTTTTTTGCGGGGGGGGGGAGTGTGTCTTATAGTGTGAAAAATATAGTACTTTCCCTGACAGAGCTTTTCCTGGCTTTTGTCCATCCTGCTTATGTGCCTGCTTCATCTTTAGGTGTGGCAGCTTAGGCCTAGTCTCACATTAATTCCATATTTTGCATATTATTTACTGCTTGATTATTGATCTGGTATTAATCATGATGGTAATCTCAGTTTATATAGTTGTTGATTGCTGGGGAGGAGGTGTTCTGGTCATTTTGTTTCCATTTTAGAATTTTAATTGTCTCTTTTGAATGATGTGTAAATGTTGCTTACCTCTGTGAGCCTGTTGATGGCTAATTTGTCTGAGTGCCAAGCTTCCAGGAATTCCTAGCATTTTTGGACTTAGCTTGGTCTAGGACACTCACAATTTCCAAATTGAAACTGTGGTTATATCTGTCCATATGTAAATATAAATAGAGAGCACATCCCACTCCCTTCTAGCACTTAAGAAGTTACCTAGTTCAGTAATGAAAGCTCTGCAAGTAAGCAACCAACATTAGAGAGACCAATGACTCCACAGTTCAACCCTAAACTACAAATAATCTCTTCTATTGATGTCTTCTCAGGGATTCTAGTTTCATATCTTTTTAAAAAGTAGTGTTGAACTTGGTTGAGTAACAAGCACTACTTGCCTTTCATCTAAATCAACATTCTTCAAACAAATATTTTTCAGATATTTGAATCATATTTCCCATCAACCTTTTGTACTATACCTGACAGATTGGGGAAGCCTGGGCTGGATAAATAAAAGCATGCATATTTTTTTATTTAATTCTATTAAAAGAAAAAAATCATGTGCTTTACAGTAATTATTCAGGTGGTTTTTTTTTCTTAGCTCCATTTTATAAATTCTTTTTCACAATTTAATTGCAAGGGGTTTCAGTCCATGACAAGTTATGAGTTGTTAAATGCTTCTAAATGTAGCAACCTGAGAATATTTGCATTTAATTTTAAAACAGGATTTCAGTCTAGAATCAATTACTTGGAAAAAATCTTCTCTCTGCAAGAAAAAAAAGAGATTGATATTATATTCCTACTACTTTGGGCTTGTTTGCACGGGAGTAGCCTCCTACCTGTTTTTTTAATGTCAAATATGGAATCTTTTGGAAGAAATATTCTTCATTGTTTTTTCACACCCTAATTTTTTGCTATAAATTAATGAATGAAACAGCATTTTGGAAAAGTTTCCAGTGCCATTTCAAACTTTTATGTCAGGGAGAATGAATCTTCTGTGTGCCTAATTGGATAAAATAATGGGAATCATTGGTCTAATTTTCCATCTCTTTGCATGTAACTAAAAGCATTCCATTTTTAGGAACACTGTACTGGTTCAAGTTGGTTGTGCAAACCAACAAAACACAAATGTTCTCCAGATTCCAATATCATGAGAAGAGAGTTTTAATTGGTTTAAAAGGTTCCGTCTTAGACCCAGTACTCTTCAATATCTTCATTAACGACTTAGATGAAGGGAATAGAAGGGGAACTTACCAAATTTGCAGATGATACTAAGCTGGCAGGAATAGCTAACATCCAAGAAGATGGATCTTGACAGACTAGAACACTGAGTCATATTTAACAAAATTAAATTCAATGTAGAGAAAAGTAAAGTTCTACACTTAGGCAACAAAAACCAAAAGTACACATATAGACTGGGTGAAACCAGGCTCAATAACAGTAACTGTGAGAGGGATCTTGGAGTCTTAGTGGACAACCAGCTAAATAGGAGCCAGCAGTGTGCAGCAGCAGCCGAAAAAGCTAATGCAATCCTAAATTGTATTAACAGAGGGATACAATCAAGATCAAGGGAGGTACTAATACCACTCTATAAAGCCTTACTAAGACCACACCTAGAGTACTGCATCCAGTTTTGTTTACCACATTACAAAAAAGATGTTGAGACTCTACAAAAAGTACAGAGAAGAGCAACCAGGATGATTAGGGGACTGGAGGCTAAAACATATGAAGAACGGTTACAGGAACTGGGCTTGGATAGTCTAGTAAAGAGAAGGACCGGGGAGACATGATAGCAGTCTTCCAGTATTTGAGGGCTGCCACAGAGAGGAGGGGATCAAGCTATTTTCTAAAGCACCTGGATGGAAACTGAGCAAGGACAGATTTAACCTGGAAATAAGGCAAAACCTTCTGACAGTGAGAACAATCAACCAATGGAACAGTTTGCCCTTGGAAGTTGTGGGAGCGCCATCAGTTGAGACTTTCAAGAAGAGGTTGGATTGCCATCTGTCAGAAATGGTGTAGGGTTTCCCGCTTGGGCAGGAGGTTGGACTAGATGACCTACAAGGTCCCTTCCAACTCTGATTATCTGTTATCTGTTAATTTGGCATATCACCGAAATGTTGTTGAATGATGCAAGAGATCACACTTTGGTATTGCTTCTTCTAGAGGGATTCACTATCTACTGTTGGAATTGGACAGAAAAAGAAGTTATCAGATTGCTTTTAAGCAAATTAATCTATTTGGTTCTTGGGGTTTTTGTCTCCACATTATTTGATTCTATTGCATCTAAAACATTTCCCTGTTCTAAGCACATTATTCTTTAATCAAGTTCTATACAATTTGGAAATCATTAGCCTAAATTATGTTTTACTTGATTCTCTGGTTCAAAAAGTATTGATATTTCTTTACTGAATTTGTCCTGTTGGGTACAACAGAATTCTGGCCACACAGATCCATGCCAATAATTATTCATGATGTAAACATGTCTTTATTCCAAAAGATGTTGTTATAGTTGACATGATTCTTGGTTTTAATCTTTCAATGTCTCCATTGCATCTTTTAAATGAAAGTTACAAGAAGTGCTGAACCAAATCAGATTCACATTACTTCACATCATTAGATTGAGCCTTTAGGTTAGAAGTTATATTTTGTGTGCCCAGTGATTGCAGCTGGATAGTTGGATGACTCCGCAGTTGTTAATGAGCTCTGTTGTTTTCTCATCTGATGTGCTGATTTTTCATCAAAGTACTTGTTTAATGCTTGTAAGTATCACATGAACTACAGTCTTTATGCCAGCTTCAGAGCCTCTGCCCAGACAAATACATTAAACTTTTAGTTGAAGACAAGAACCAGCATGCCTTATCCCTGCAAGTAACTTTTGGAAAAGCTATTTATTACTAGATGTTTAGCCTTCAAGTTTTGTTTTTTTTTAGTTTTAGTTCAGTAGTACACATGAGATGGTAGAAAGATCCAGATGTTTCAAAGATCCCCAGAATTGTAGGAGGGCTATCTTAAACTTTTATCACTTTGCATGTTAGAAACTATCAGCGCATATTAAGCAAGTTGTAGGAGTGTCATATCCACTTTTATCAAAGTCTTGGGAATGCATCCCTCCCTTGATCTGAAACTGAGAGCGAACAACACTTGATAGAGGGAAAGTGAAAGAAGGAACAGTTGTGAAAATCAACTTCTTGTTTAGATGTGGATGAATCTTGTAGTAGCGTAGATTTGCTTTGCTCTAAGACAGGGGTCCCCAACCACGGTCCACGGACCGGTACCGGTCCGCGGAACAACTCCTACCGGGCGCGGCTTGCTGGCGCCGCCATCTTTTTCATGAAAAAGTGCTTCCGGTGAGCTTTTCCGGTAGAAAGCTCACTGGAAGCACGCTTTCATCAAAAAGATGGCGGCGCTTAGCGCGATGAGCTTTTCTGGGTGAAAGCCATTTCTACCCGGAAAAGCTCACCGAAGCGCTAGCGCCGCCATCTTTTTGATGAAAACATGCTTCCGTGAAGTCACCGGAAGCACTTTTTCATCAAAAAGATGGCGGCGCCAGCTGATGCCGGCACGGGCCGCGGCGCCCAGCTGATACCGGGCCGCGGCGTCAAAAAGGTTGGGGATCACTGCTCTAAGACACTTGCGTTCTGGTTTGGCTTTCTGTAAATCCCTGTTAATAGAACTTTTTGACATATAGATTGATGGCCTAAGGTTCCTGAGGTTCAAGGCTAGCAAAAATCCTTCTGAGTCATCTTAAAACAACAATCAGTGCTTTCTGTTCTCTTAACATTGCTCTGCCCTTCTCAAAATAATTTGCAGTTTTTCTAGTATTATATCTTTTTCTGAAAACAGTCAGACGTTCTGTAAATATAAGATTAGATAACCCTTTAAAACCAATGTTTTGTTCTTATTGCTGCCTCTATGATAAAGAATGGCACAGATAGTTTTTCATAACCCCATTCCCCATACATCTTAAACTTCAAAAGATCCTGAGCTGTCTTTGACACAGAAGGACGATGAAATCTTTTTCAATCATTACTTGAGAGGTGGAGAATACAGTGGAAATGGATATCTCACTTGTACAAATCTTTATGAAATGCTGACCTTAAGATCTGGGCTCTGTCTTAAACAACAGAATGCTTTAAAAAGCAACTAAAGATTTCTTAAGCTAAATTCGGTTTGACCTTCTACATTTCATAAGAGCCAAAGAGATGAATTTTTAAAATTTCAATTCAATTTTAAATCTCATTTTGAAATCCAAAAATGGCACATTCAGTTCTGAGATATAAAAATTGTGCATGTGCAGGGTGTCTCAAGTTCTTTTCGTACAAAAGTGTGGCAAGTGTTAATTAGTAGACTCAGAACCTTAATTAAGATATAAATCAATGAAGAATCATGATGTTTTGATGATTTACTAAATTTTAATTTAAATAAATGAAGGAATCTTCCTCTAAAATTTAGCTCATTTATCATTAATAATTTAGCAGTTACATCAGTGTCCAAAACTTAAATAACTCTTATTGCTAGAAGATGTTGTATATTTGTTGAAACCTGTATAGTTTCCTAGATGGCTGGAGTTCAAATTGTATATTAACTTAATATATAGCATGCAACTGTGTGTGCTCATTTTTCAGAATAGCTCATGCAAAGCTTTGAAGCAAACTTTCACTAATACACTGATGATGACACCCAATTCCTCATTGATTATTATGGGACCATTCCATATCCTGTAAAGCTGTAAGAATTTCATTCTGGGCTGGATGAGATGAGTCAAATTAAGTCCATATTATCTATGGTTGAACATAATAAGAAAAAAAAAGCTTAGGAATTTGGCATCTACTATGTCTGGAAGACTTTGTAACCCTAAGACCGTGATGGTGAACCTATGGTACACATGCCGGAAGTGGCTGTGCATGCCAGAATGCGACAAGTCACCCGGAAGAGCCCCACTGCACATGTGTGCGCGCCACCCGCCCGCTGATTGTTGGGTATCTGGCACACATGCGCAGGGTGCATGGGTGTGTGGGAGATGTGCACACATGTGCAGAGATGCACGGTGTGCATGGGGAGACATGGGGATCACACGTGCATGCACAGAGGCACATGGCGCATGGGAGTTCACACACCCATGTGCAGTGATGTGCGGTGCATGGGGGTTCATGCACGCATGTGCAGATGGGGGTGCATGCATTGCCTTCTGGGTGCTGGCACAGGAGCCCAAAAAGGTTAGCCACCACTGCCCTAAGAAGATCAGGTTTTTAAATGAAGACTTTACTGTCCTTCACTGTTTCTGAATTTTTAGACAGCTGCAAAGGAAGCATTTCCACAATTTCTTTATTTCACCAGTGATGATTTTTCCTAAAGCAGATGTGCCTCTATGTTATGGTTAAATCATATGTAGACAATTGCAATATTACCATATATTGCCCTTGAAAAGCATCTGGAAGATTAGTGCAAACTAAAGCATTTGGGCTGCTTGCTATTATTCTGTATGGAAATCAGATACCAGTAACAAAAGTTGACCCATTTGTTTTTCTGGGTCAGTTTAAAGATTTAACTTTAAAAACTTTATACCAAGAAGGGGGGATCTCCAGATTCCATGTGGAATATCTCTTTGGGAAGTTTTTTGTTTGGGTAGGCTGTTTCATTCTCTCAAGGCTCACTCTTTCCTTTCTCATTAGTACTTGTTGTGACCCTGTTTAATTATTAAGAAAGGTCTTTCTTGCAATCTCTCTTGTTCAATATGCCATAATCATTTCAGCCTGGCTATCTGAGGGACAGTCTCTCTGGCTGTGAAGTTGACCTTGTTGATCACAGAGGGCCATAAGTCAAATATATCTATTCACTTGGCCGATGAAACTGTTTTCAGTTTTCAGTATTTGTGTTTGTGTGTGTGTGTGTGTGTGTGTGTGTGTGTGTGTATTTATTATATAGCTTTGAGATATGTCTGGGCTATTCAAATAGGATGCTAATATGGAAAAAAAAGATAACCTTGTAATTCACATAGGAAAAAAAAAGTAGGGACTCAGAGATATAGTGCTGACTAAAACAGTGAAAGATAATGGCTATCACTTCCATAGGTACTTTGTACAACTTCAGCTTGTGTGATGTAATTATATTTCAATTATACTTGTTTGATTAACTTTCAACTTAGAAGATTGCATTTAATAGGTATTTCTCCACAAACATTAAAAATATTGGCCAATTCACACTACTCTTCATAGATGGCTATTGTTTAACAGTATGCACAGAGTAGTATATTCCCTACTTTCATGGAGGTTGAGGCTACTCTTTCATGTTATTTGAATCAAGCTGGCAAAAATAAAAAATAAGTTTGGCTTTTGATGATATACACGATTATGTTAGTAGGTCATAGTTCTTTCAGAGCAATTTCAGAAACAGAGCAATACCTTTGACAGCTTCACTGGGTTAGTAGTGGATGGGATTCAATTTCTGCAAGAACTTTGAATGTAGACTGATAGAACATTTTCCCCTTTGACCTGCACTTGATAATGCTTGATGGTTGAGAAGGTTCAGCTTTGAGTTTGAAGCCCTAGCATTGTTTAAAATCTGTAAAAGATTTAGACCCAACATAATGTATTGTAATATTCATATAGTTTTATATTATTGGGGACATAACCTTCATTTTTTTTACTTTATATTAAATTTGGTTTTGCATGGCTTCTGTTATGCGAATCACTTTGTGTGCAGTTTTATAAAAAAGCAACAAATAGAAACTATATAGAAAACTCTGCATCCGTTATAATTCATAGGGCAGACTAAAGTCTGAAATGTATCGTTGATAAATAGACTTGGTTTATGACTGTATGTCAAATACAAATGAAAACCAAACTTTTATATATTATTATGGTTGGTTGCACAGACAGCAGATGTTTAGACAGGATTTTTGTAGATCTATCAAGTCCTTTCCTGGGATAGGTAGATATTGTTTGACGGTGTTAAAGGTATTGTCGCAGAATGTGAAGTATTCCAAGGTTTTTGCAGTTGACTGATGGTGATTTTGTCAATGCCAATGGTGTTCAAGTGCTTGTCAAGTGATACTTGTTTGAATTCTGAAGTCTCAGAGCACTTTAGCGTTTTCATTTTCTGTTACTTTATCTCTTTTGTAGTCCTACCAGTTGTTGCTCACAAGCAAATGGTTTTTCTTGTAGATATTCCATTGCACTTTTGCTTCTATTTTGTCATGCAGCTAGCAGCTAACTAGGTGGCCCACTGTTTCTTCAGCTTCTTTCAGACAACATTTCCTGTCTGTCTCTAGCTTCCCAATTCTGGTTTTGTGTGTATTTGTTCTTAAGACTTGGTCTTGTGCAACCAGAATTAGCCCCTCTACCTCTCACTTCAACTTTCCTGCTCTTAACCATTGCCAGATCCTGTTATTTGCTTTGCCTGCTAGTTTTTTTAATGTCCTTATTACATGTGTAATATCTGTACAATTAGATTCACAATCAAAGACTTGTGAAAACTTAATCATTTAAATTCTTACCAAGGACCCAAGAATTATTAAGATAGTGGGTATCTAAGGAATTGGAACTAAGTAGAGCCAAACTGGGTATTATTATTATTTTGTAAAATTAGGGTGTTCAGGTGCAGTAAATTCAAAATTTCCAAATATCAAGGGAGTCCCTTGGGTATTGCTCCAAGGACTCCAATCACAATTGGTGTAACAGCAGAGTTCTTAGGAAAGAAATGGGAAAATGCAGAAATGTAGTGCTGAAGGCAATGCAGATTCCATTGGAGTCAAAAGGATTTTTGATTGCTATATTTGAAATGCACATCAGGAACTTCTGCTTGATTTTCAATACTGGCAAAGATCCCATGATCCTGATATTGAGAGACTGTCAGTAGTGGTGTTGTTCAGTACAATCAGATATGATAAACTACTCTCTTTCCCTGGAATATCCAATCTGTTTGAAATTCAGTGGGGGCCCTCATGTTTGCATGCATGCAGCTCTCCTTCCTGTTTGCATAACCAGCAGCAGTTTCATTTCTTCAGGGTAAATCTATTAAGGAAAATCCTCTAGAGACTTTTCGAGGGATTATTCCCTTTAAATGCAGATGACAGGAGCTGATAAGGCACAAGAAAGCAAATTTTCCTCTTTAACAGTTTTATTAACACCAGCAACAGAAACAAAAATAGCTAGAAAACATTGCAAATGGAATAAGAGGTGCGATTTAAAGCATGCTTAGAAAATAGCATTGCTCTATAAAAATGATTTGGTTTTGTTTCCTTTCCATCTCTGTGAAAATAGATGCCTTATGATCAGAATGCCACTTCTAAGACTCTAGGTATGACCAGGCTGTTTTACAGCAAGAAAGATGGAATCTAACTTGCTTCTGACATCTATGCGGTTATGCTTAATTTAACTTAACTTTTTGGTCAAATCTACAAGTTTTAATGGGTTAAATGATAAAGTATTTTTCACAGACTAGGAGAACTTGATTAATGACCTGCCAATGGCGGTAGGTCTGGGGCCCTGATGGCAAACCTATGGCATGCGTGCTGGAAGTGGCATGAAGAGCCATCTCTGCCAGAATGTGAGCTGGCGCCCCAGATCAGGTCCACTGCGCCTGCACACGCGCCTCCCGCCAGCCAGCTAATTGTCGGGTATCTGCCATGCATACGCGAGGGTGGGGCACACATGGGAGATGTGCATGCCTGCGCAGAGGTGTGGGGTTCGTGGGGGGGTCACACACATGTGTATGGGGTCATGCAATGACAAAAAGGTTAGCCATCACTGGTCTGGGTTTATTATATATATTCCATTTTTTAAGACATTTGCTTAAGTTATAGTATTGAAGGACCGCCAATAAAGGAGGCGTGCCACTAGAGGAGGCCCCATTAACCAGGGAATTCTGGTGGTGGGGTCCAGGAGAGGAGATTTCTCTGACATTGTGCCTGCCCTTTAGAATATCTTACCTTCCTCCCCCCTGGAGTGAGGTTAGCTCCCACCATTCTTACCTTCTGTAAGAGCTTAAAGATTCCAGCAGAGGGGTTTCACATTGGAGGTGGTTGATAAATTAACAACCGACCCCACCCTCCCTTCTCATCAAAACGCCTCTCCCCTCATCTTTTTAGCTAGGTTGTTTTTGTAGTATTGTATTTACATTATAAACAATACAGTTTTATCTTTTAATATTGTAAGCTGCCCAGAGTTACCTTCTGGCAAAACGGACAGCTAATAAATTTTACAAATAAATAAATAAATAAACATTACTACAAAAATTAAATTAGAGGTTTGCTACAAAAATTACATTAGAGGTGAGGAATGTTTTCTCACATTCGGCGGTGCTTTATTTTTTTTTTCCAAATTAGTTTTCAAATTTATATAGCCTCCTGTGTCTCAAAACAAGTAACTCTGGGCAGAGTACAACAGTTAATACACAAAATCTCTGAAAACATAGGAATCTATCATGTCACCAAGAAAATAGACTTGGTACAGAATTATGGAATGCAAACATATTATTCAGCTCAATTTCTTAACAAATATTAGAGTTTTCTTCCTGTTCCATGTACATTATATTTTTTCACTGTGTAGTCCTTGGAATGGTCAGGATTAATAAGAATATTTATAATGTTACTTAACTTTAGCAGTCTCTTTACTTTTAAACAAATTGTCAAAAATTGTAAAGCTGCTAAATGAAAAGTTATAGTGCCTTAGACATTAATTATATGACTCATTCAGTCTGATTTCTAAAGCTCAAGCTTCAACCCTTTAGATTTAAGATAAAAAATGGCTCCAACCATTTTCAGTAATGCTGAAGTGCACATTCATGGAAACATTAAATAAACATTTGCTCTTGAGTTCCATGTTATCTATGTAATAGTAATGAGCTAGAATGTTTCAGTGTTGATGGATAAAAGATTATCTATTAAGTATTGCTGTGTCATAGATGCACCTGCAAAAAGTGTTACTCCCTCACAATGAGTGAGGTTTGAACCAGATTTTTGAATTGTGATATTCTTAGCAATGTCACTTTTTCCTGCTTCTACCCATGGTTCCATTATTTTTTTAATCCATATTCTTCAAATTAATAATAAATAATTCAGTATTTAAACACCTTTTTAATTAGTCTTTAGCTACATTGCTGGTCTAAATGGATATATGCTAAACTTGCCAAAAGTGTTTAAGTGAGTATAGCATCTTGATTTTCAGTGCTGTGATTCAAAAGAGATCTAAAAAAGAGAGAGAGAGATTTGCAGAGGTAGATTTCTTACAGTGTATTCCTGCATTGAAGTTTTATATACAGTTTCAAATATGTATAAAATGATCATGGGGACACAGGAGAAAAAAGATACATGTATATCTTGGATAAAGATTTCCTTAGTTTAAACTTGTAATCGAAAGGCCTCAGAAACCATAGCAAATGGATGAAATCTGTGACTTTACTGTCACTAGCTTTGTAGGTTCAAACACAACTCCATCCTACAATCATATTGATTTAGAGAAATTTATTTGGGCCCCACATAGTACCTTCAAAGACCTTTATGGCTTGGAGCTGAGTTATTTATGAGAATATCTCTCCCCTGTGGTATCTACCATCCCATGAGATTTAGTAGGAGAGGCATGCTTTGCGTAATGTATTTTCGGTCTGACATTATCCCCACCCCCCTTGCATCCCTCTGGGTTCAACTGTGTTGTGTGGGTAATGCATTTTCTCTCAGAAAGAGGCATTGCTCCTTTTTCTTCAAGATAGCTGAGCAGTAGAGGAACTCCCTGAAACAGCTTGCTGAGACTTGATGAACCAAGCAGCAATACCTCAGCTTAAGCATGCCTGAAAAATGAAAATACCTCTGCTAGATGGTTGCATCTGTTAAAAAACAAAAGGCCAGTTAATAAATAAGCATCTGGAAACTAGCCCAGATTTTTTGTTTTAGACAAACACACAGAATAATTCAAGTAGTTTGCCCAAAGGTCAAAAGAATTACTGGGCTGTTTATTTTCTGATCAGTTGGTAAGTCAAAAACAAACATCCAAAAAGCACAACTTTTCATTAAAAAAAAAAAGAGAGAGCAACTCAGATGCCACCACTCTAACATACTTATTTTTCAGGTAGTGTGATGGGCATCACAGATGCTTTTGACCATCAGAATTGTTCATAATGTACAATGAAAGCAATTACTGTGAAAATCCAATAACACCTAGGAAAAACTGGCATTTTCTTTTCAAGCAATTGTATCAGAAACGTGGCACAGTTTGTGACTAAACATATTTTCTTTTCAGATGTGAGTAACATAAATGTGTTTTCTCATATCAGGATCTAAAAGCATTTATTATTTCCCCCCCTTTTGCCCTAAAATTAGATAGTCTTGAGATACATCTTTCACAAAGCCACAGATGTGCCCAATCTCAAAAGGCATGGGCAGTTATATTGCTGAAAATGGCTACCTGTACCTCCTCTGTTGTTGAAGGCCAATACAGGAAGATTCCCCACCTGGATAACCAATGTCCTGTGACTCTAGTCACACAGAAACAACAGAGCATGTGCTTTATCAGGGCCTGTACTGCAGAGACAATTGTATTAGCCTCCTCTCACCATTATTGCATAAAGATTCAGGGCACGCAGGACAATTTTCTACCTCCTTGCTGCTTTCAGGCACTAATTTGGTTATCACCTACTGGAACCATGTCACCAGATTCTGTGCAGCAGTGCTTTCATATCCATCAGATGATGATATGTGCCATAAACTAATCTTAATGAGCATCCAACTCATCATAGTGTTCTATAGTGTGATAGATTTGGTCTGCCACGTCCTAACCTTTATGCTAACACGCATCTAATTCTTCTACCCCTCCTTATTTTAGACTTTTGTTTTTATATATACCTTTTGTTTTGTGTCTTTTAGGTTTGTATTACTGTTATTGTTTTTAGAGTCTGCTGTATTCTCTATGCTTAATGACTGGGCCCTGCCCTGCTTACGCTGGTCTTTGATCATCATAAAGATTTGATTTGACTGCCTCCTTCAAGACAAAAGATTGATTCCTTTTCATTTAAAATTATATCGGCTGCTGTTTTATGAGCTAGGCAACAGCCTCAAGAAAAGAGTTTCCTTTAAAGCAAATCGAAGAAGTGCAAATAGTGCTTGTATGAAAGCACATCCCTAGGCTTTTTAAACATCTTTGACTGAGTCTCTGGTTGGAAGTTATGGGTAGTCCTCGACTTACAACAGTTCATTTAATGATGTTTAAAGTTACAATGGCACTGGAAAAAAGTGACTTATGACAATTTTTCACACTTACGACCATTGCAGCATTCTGCATGGTCGCATGATCAAAATTCAGGCGCACGACAACCGTTTCATATTTATGATGGCTGCAGTGTGCCAGGGTCACATGACCCCCTTTTGCAACCTTCTGACAAGGAAAGTCAGTGGGGAGGCCAGAGTCATTTAATGACCTTGCTACTAACTTAACAACTACAGTGGTTCACTTAACAGCTGTATCAAGAAAGGTCCTAAAATGGGGCAAAGTTTACTTAACAACTGTTTTGCTTAGCAACAGAAATTTTGGGCTCAATTGTGGTCGTAAGTTGATGACTACCTGTACTTAAATTTTTATTA
This sequence comes from Notechis scutatus, assembly GCF_049901735.1. Classification (NCBI taxonomy): domain Eukaryota; kingdom Metazoa; phylum Chordata; class Lepidosauria; order Squamata; family Elapidae; genus Notechis; species Notechis scutatus. The sequence goes on along the minus strand of NC_142011.1, from coordinate 92,413,955 downwards.
ATTTTTCCCTTCATATTTATGAGCAGAACCCTCATTTCCTATTTCAGTAATTGCTCTCAATTTTCATTTGTACGCTATTGAGTGAAAGTATGCAATTGAGTTATTTGAATTGAAAGTATGCAAGGGAGAACATAAGTTTCAAAAAAAGTCCATCAGACTGGTGAATTTATTTGAGGAAGAATGTCCATTCAGGAAACAATAGCAGTGATAAAAAAAAGGGGGAGTTTGTATGAGATAATACATTGCTTTAACTTTTTATCACATGTAGATTGCTAGTTCTTCTTCTTTCTCAAAAGGTTTACCCAAAATGCAAGTGATTAGAAACTATACTGGAATTCCCCAGCCAGTTCCACCGGATGGTCCTCCATTACTCATCCAGATTGGAGACATCGTTGAACTCATCAAAGGAGATGCACACAGCTTATTTTGGCAGGTACAACACCATTTTATTAGCTCAATTTGCCTTTCTTAATCTAGCGTTTTCTCGCTGCATTATTCTTTATGTGTTTACATTTTAACTTCCAGTAGTCTTTTTTTTTCAAACCAAATACATATTCTATGGCATTTCTATATATATTATATGTATACATTGTAAATAAATACATCTTAATTGCTCCAGTGCTTTAGAACACAGTGCTTTTGGTTCAGTAGCATTGCAAACAGATCTTTGGAAAGTCAGCTGAAGGTAGAGTGGGATCTTCAAATTTATCTCTCTTTAAAAAAAATACATTTTAAAAGATTATAATTAAACCGCCACTCCTTTAACCTCAAACTATCCACTATTGACCCCACCCCAATCCTAAGAGGTCTGTAAGGGGCGTTCATAAGTGCACCATCGTGCCTCCCGTCCCTGTCCTATTGTCCCCATTTATTTGTACCTGTTTCCTGTATTCTTACTCATGTTTATACTTATACCTATTATTGTCTCCCCCAAGCACCCCCACACTCTTTATTTGGGACTTCATTCACTTAATGACCTGTGATTCTCACTTAACAACTGCAACAGGGAGTGGCAGAATTTCAATGGCTGAGCAAAGTAGTCACATGACATCTCATGTAATGTTTGCTTCCTTCAGTGATTGAGATTCCAGTTCAGTTGTGATCGTAAGTCAAGGACAACCTGTAATGATCTTTACATGTGTCATTCTTAGGCTTTGCTTTCTATTCTCTACATTTAACCAAAATATTAAATCAGATGTAGATCTACTGCTTTCAAGTCTGTACAGTATGCTCCTCTTGATTAATGAAAATGATACTAAACTGACTTAATTAACAATTCTAAATAAGTTTACCTCAGTGTTAAATTTCACTAAATGCAATAGATCTTGGCATACTAATAAATTTGTATTGGAGAGTAGAAAAATAACAAGGAAGAGCAGAAGCAAAAAATTGGATCCAGATTTATCTAGAGTGCTGTAAATACTTTTCATTATTCATAAAATTCTTATTTATTTTCTGATTATAGAAGATACTCTTACAAAGAATATGTGTACTTTTCTGAAGTTCCAAATCTGCATTAAAAAGGCAGTGTATAGAGTATTATGCAATATTAAAGAGAACTTGCAAAATTAGAATTGTATCAAAATTTATGCTAAACAGCTTGGCATCTCAGGGATTTATCCCTAGGGTTAAAAACACACCATTTAACTTTGTATAAGTTCAAAAGAAAAACAACAACATATATCTGTGATAAAACTCAGACTATACTTCAAAGGCCCAGTATTTTAATTGTTCTCTGAGTTCTGAAAGTTGTTTTAAAATTCAGTTTAAAGCACAAACTTCTACATTCCTCTCTCTCTCTCTCTCTTTTTTTAATAAAATCAATTTTCAAAATAATGTTTCTGCTTGTTTGAAATGCCCAGTATTGGTAAAACCAATAACCACCAATTAGAACCAAGACATGATAATGGAGGATAGATTTGAGCTAGTCTTAATGGACACGCACACTATTTTTACACAGAGGGACACACATAGTTCATATGTATGTTGGGTAATTGACAGCAATGTCCTGGGAAACATTCATGGAGGAACTGGATCCTTGTGGGTTGCCTGTGAGAGTTGAAACATTGTGTTATGGCAGTTCCACTCTTTTCTAAGGGCATGAGTCCACTTTAGGGAAGAAAAATAGGGCAGTGGGCACTCCTGAGCCTCTTCTTTTTTCTATCAGTTGAGCAAATCGTTATGAAATGAGGTATCTAATTTGCTGATAGTACTCAGCTATATGGGGCATGTGATGAAAGTCCTGCCCTGATGTCTGGAAGCTGTCAGAGTTAAATGGGAAAGAACATCCTCAAAATCACCCCAAGCAAGATGGAGTGGCGCTTAACTCAGACGCTTACTAATTCTGGGATTTTTTCCAACTTTGTATCTGGGTGGGGTTGTGTTCTTCCTGAAAGAGCAGGCCTGGAGCTGCTTCTGGATTAATAGTGTCATAGTCAAAATGATCTTTGTCAAGCTTTGGCTGGACTGTCAAGCTCAGTCGTTCATGCTCTTTTTGCCTCCTATACGGATTACTCAAATTAATTGTCCTTAAAGATCACTTTTTGCAAAAGGTAGCTACTAATGTGCTCACTGGACAGACTTGTTATTGCCATTTGACATCACTGCTGCACAATCTGGTTAACTCTTGAGTGCAAAGTCCTAGTTATCATTTATAAAGCAAAACATGGCTTAGGACTTGGTGTCTTTGACATTGCCTATCTTGGATTTTGTCCTGAAAACGTGGGCAATTCAGTGTACTGGAGGATTTTTCAATGTACTTTTCTGGTGTGTGGCTTCTTGTTCGTATGTGAATTTTCCTTTATTGAGAAGGAAAATTCTCCAGGATTTGGTCTGTTTGTAATATTTTTCTGTCTAATTTTGTTTGTGGGAGGGGACAGGAAGTTGTCTTAAATTCAGAGATACCTGTTCTGGTTAATTCAGTAAGCAACACTGTATATTCTACCCATGTTAGACTGCATTAACCAAGAAAGACACACTGAGTTTTTTTTTCCAAGCAGTTTCCTTTATTGTTTCTCATCTGTAGACAGAAATCTTGCCAAACTAAAGCAAATTACACGCACCATTAAAGATTTACTCTGATAACTTTTAGGGAGGAGCTGTCTTGTTCCTCTTCCTCTCAACCAAACTATCTAAACCTTGCTGTCTTTTCATCTTCTGGAATAAAGCCCCTCCTCCTGAGAATTCAGATTACATTCCACCATAGCCCATTCTACATGGTGCAATCCATCATAGTGCTGAATCAATTGAAGTTTCTGGAATAGAAGAATACAAAGAGTGCATTGTATTAGTCCATCTGGACATTCCTAGTATGCCATGATCTTGAGCTCATTTTATTTCAGGAAGGTATGAAGTTGACATATTACCATAACTGATAAGACAGACTCCTGGATATTGCCTCGATGGACACCCTGAAAGAGATGTTATCTTTTGCTTCAAGGAGCAACTTTTCTTAAGCAATATCTAAACTCTGCTTTAGAGACAGGAAAGCATCCTCTAAAAATGTGCTTCCTATTTCAAGATTTCCAGGCAATCAGTCCAGTATAAAAAGCCACCAAGAAGATAGGAAGAATTACAAAAAAATTGTACTCTCGCTTCATCTCTAAAGAGTGATTGTCCAGATAATTTCCACCCTGTAGTTTATTTACAGTATAAGACAGCTTGGAAGGAAGGAAGAAAATAATTCTCGTAATGAAAAACCATCACTGGTTTAATTTCTTTATGCAATTGCAGAAGGATGGAAATTGGCCTATACAGCAATTGTCCATTTCTGGGGAATCTAAAGCAGACATCCTATAATCTCTTTTAAATAGGGGACATGTTTTGTTTTCCCCGAGAGAGGATTGTTACTTTTTAAACTAAGTTACTTTAATTATCTCCCATCTGAAACTTGTGACTCAGATTGAGTAAAAATCAAGAGAACTAATGATGAAATTTATCACTCCAAGTAATCTATCTGCATGCTCTGGCATCACATTCTGAAATTGATCCAGTCACTAACGATAACAAGAGAAGCCAATGCAATCATTGTTACAAATAGGCTGCTAATCTTTGAAAGTCCAAGACATCCGGGAATACAACAGCAGTATCTTTCCCTGCTCAAGGATCTTCTAAGCTTGATGTTATTGCTTGTAGGATTTCCATATCAGCAATGCTTCTTCCACTGAGTCTACAAATGGGTGACCATATATAGTGTTAGAAGCATCAAGGAGCAGAAGTTTCATTTTGAGAGCTACAAGTGGACACCTACCCAGGTGGCATGGATTGGACATAAACTGATTTATTCATCCTTAACCAGATATTACTCAAAAATAGACATAAAGTAGATGTCAAACCAATGTAAATTTTATAATTTTATCCCTACAGTAAGAAAGCCTCAACCTTCAGAGTTTCTATATTAGCTATTAGTCATTCTAATCTAAGCAGGTATTGAACATGAATGAATTATTCAGCAACATTTGGCAAATCATAATGTGCAAGTTTAAATTGCTCTGAATATAGATGGCATTTGTATATATTTATTTTTTTTCTGTTGTCTCTCTGTAGGGTAGAAATTTAATGACCCAGGAGCTTGGTTTCTTTCCAAGTGATGCAGTAAAACCTTGCCCATGTGTAAGTAGCACTATATAATTATGTTTGTCAGAATGATTGCTTTTACAAAAAGGTCTACAGCTAATTTGCCTGCTTCTTGCTAAGTTTTTTAAAATTAATTTTTCATGATGCAATAACATATACTTTGTGTGGTGGTGTTGGGGGAGATTGCATGCAGTCTTAATTTTATTTAAAGAGACAATTTTGTGTTGTGGGTTACTAGATTTCAAAGTAAAAATTTGAAGGAAATCAGCTTAAAATGGGTTTATCTGGTGAGGATTTAACTAGCAAATCTGTTCAATTTTCAAACACATATACACACACAGCCAGTTTGGTGTAGCGGCATCAGGTTAGAAACCAAGACATTGGGAGTTCTAGTCCTGCCTTTGCCCCAAAGCTAGCTGGGTGACTTTGGGCCAGTCACTTTCTCTCAGGCCTAGGAAGAAGGCAGTGGCAAACTACTTGTGGAAACCTAACCCCAAAAAATGCAAGGATTTGTGCAGGCAGTCTTCAAGGATTGAACACACTTGAATGGAAGAATACACAGAGGGAGAGACAGACAGACAGACAGAGACAGAGACAGACAGACAGACTGACAGACAGACAGACAGAGACAGACAGACACACACACAGAGACAGAGACAGAGAGTTAGAGTGGTTACTGACCACTCATTCAGTAACCACTCATTCAGTGAGTGGTTACCAACTACTCATTCAGTGACTGTATGAAATTGTGAAGGTGTTGAATGCATGGTACTTACAACTGATCCTTAAAGTTCCAGTTGTAACAACACTCCCGTGATTGTGAACTTGGCGTTTGACAACCAATGACTCTCACTGGCGACAGTAGAGCCTGGAAGTATGCAACTCTAGCTGTTTTCCAGTCTTGTACCATCCTATCTGGTCACATCCAATGGTGATCACTATATTTCTTCATCCTTCTCCTGCAACTTTCACAGAGGTATCAAACATATGACTCAACCCCTGTCAATGTCTCTGTCACTAAGCATTATGGTGCATCTCAGATGGAATTTTTCTTTCAGACTAGAATCAAATCTCCTAATGTCCAGTTATGTCTTCCTTTGTTCCATTCAGTCTCTTATTCATTGATTGTCTCTATGCTTTCCATTTCACTGCAATCTCTCTGTCATCCTTATTTAGACATTATTTTCATAGTTACCCCTACCAATCTTTTCTTCCTAACTCCTTTTTTCAGTTACCACAAACGATTCACTCTTCCCCATTGTACAATCCTGCTGCAACATACAGTAACTAAAATTAATACTGGCTAAATTAATTAACTCCATATTTAATTCAGGTGTAATTATACATTGAGGTGCAGAGATATTAGTGAAATTATTCTATTTTTTCAAGGAAGAAGTTTAGTTGTAAAATTGCAAGAATTCAAATATGAATAAACGTCAGAAGCGTGGTGTTACTAAAAAGATAAATTGATGTTTTACCACTGTTCCCTTACAAGTGGCAAGCATTGCCATTCCATTTTGACAAATGATAACATTTGGAAGATTCTGAAACATCCATCACATCTTCAAGGCACCATCACTGTTACTATTATTATTAAGTAACAACGCTTATATCTAATCCATAGAGAAATGCCCAGAAACAGCACAAAATACATACATCAGAAGGCACAAACAATAAATATTAAATGAAAAATGGATGAGAGCCTAGAATATCTACAGCATATGGTGCGTTCTGAGATAAAACTGATAGGCATTTTTCTGTCAGTGGTTTGATATATGTGGCAGCAAGACATTTTCATATTGTATGAAAGTGGCTCATATTTACTCGCTTTTGTTCTGTTTTTTATTGTTGTTAATAAGCATACGAAGTCTGTTATTGTTCATTTTCACACAAGGCTTTTGCTGGTAGATGAATCCTGAGGTAGAAATGATTTCATATATTATAGTTCAGGAGCTTGTCCTGTGGCCTGATCAAAATATTTTTATTTATTATTTTATTGATTGATTTTTTTTACATTTTTGAATTGTCCACTTCTCTCTTTATATATGTTACAACTATACCACTATACCACTATTCCTGAGGTAACATGACTGGAGGAGGAATTCTGGGAGTTGAAGTCCACAAATCTTAAAGCTGTCAAGTTTGAAGACCTCTGCACTATACCTTCCATAATCCTTAACAAGGGCATGAATAAGATCAATTGGGATTATGAGTTGTAGCCATAACAATTGTTGCCTGATGGGAGACCTGTGGGGTGGAGGGCAGGTGGCAAGACAAAGAGGAATCATGGAGGCTGGAAGTGAAGACTCTTTCTTTTCAGTTCCAACACCTCTCATTCTATAACAGCTCATTCTGTTCCATTCACAAGAAGCTTTAGAGTTAGGCCTTGTATCCTGTTCAAATGCTTAGGTCTCTTTGAGTAATCCATTAATTTCCTCTTGGCCCCATTGAAGCACTTCTCAGGAGCCATACAGAAAAGACTTACTGAGCATATGTAACTCTCACACCATGCCTGGAGCTTTTCAGATGTAGGTGTCACCACATTCTTGGTGGGAAACTGCTAGATAGGATCAACAATATGCAGAAAATATTAGCTCTTTGCTCTCATCTAATGATCATGCAGCCCTGCTGAAAGCCCTATTTGTGTATGTTTTCTTTATTTCAATTCTATGATGGAAACTAACCCTACAGATCTCCTTGAACAGGACTGGGGCTGCGACCCGTGGCTTGGTCAGCTTGATGAAACCTCTTTCTAGGTTTTTGTCTATATATTTGCACATTTCTTACATTTCACAAGGCATCATGGCGTACATTTTGGGCTTTGGTAATTTTGCCTCAGGGATGATTTCTATGGTGCAGTCTTTTCACGGTGGGGAGGTAGGATGTCACACTCAGTCTCACTGAATACTTCAGCGAGGTCCTGATATTCTCTTGGGATCTGTCTGGCCCCTGGGGTTTTGTCAGAGGTGGCTGCCAGTTGCTCTGGTAAACTCTCAGAGGGGGTTCCCTGCATTAGCGGTACTTCTATTCGATGGTGAGGAAGAGGTTGAGGTCCCTTTGCTATCCTCAATCTGTGGCTGCCCCCCTGCCCCCAGATGGTTGGGCCCCAGTTGTCTAGCCAGGAAAGTCCCAGTATGACTGCATCTGTCATTTGGGAGCCACTATGAATCAAATTGTCTCCCAGTGCTCCGCTAGCTCTAGTCTCACTGGTTCGGTTAAGTGAGTGGCATAGGCTCCTCCCAGCAGGGAGCAATCTACTTGTTCAATGCACTAGTTTACAGATTCCAAAACTTTTCAGTGGGGTTGCCTGTAATTCCTTTTACTTTCCACTTGGGAATTTATTTATGTTCAGAATTGGGCTATGATGTAGAAACCCAGAGATACTAAGATCACTCTTATGAAGCTGAGCAAATCTTCAGCATGCTATAGCTGTCCATGTGAGGCAGAATTGATTTTATCCGCACTGATTATATACTTCTGTGTAGGTTTTGCAGTTGTTGGATGACTTGCTTACAGGTTAAGGATGTGCAAAGTGTTTTGGATTTGAACCATCCCATTTTGAGTGCAAAACCTGTCTTTCAAGTGTGAATTGGATTACTCTTGAGTATTTGGAGAAGTGTCTCAAATTCAAAATGGCTGTTTTGAGGTGTGAAATTCTTGTTTCAAGGTTCAGGGCTCAGAACAACTGTTTCACAATTGGAACATTTTTCCCTTTGCTTGTAAGGTAGAAATTCAGTTAAAATTAAGTTACATTTTTTTTTGAACATCTTTAGATATACAAGCATTTTGTAATAAGAAAGGGAAATAGGCTAAAAATATACTCTGGAAATAGAGCTAGCTGATAGAGGCATTAAATCTTCTCTCCTAGCAGGAAAAAGAATGGCTGAAACTGAAAATATGAATATTTGTATTATATAGATAGCAATAAATAACTGCAATAATAAGATATTTCCCATTAAATTATCCTGGTTAAAACTAGCATTGCAGAGCTGGGAAAGGGGGACATTTTAGCACTTGTGGGTGGTTACTACCCAAAATCAATATGATGAGGTTTGACACATACAAATTTGGGTATAGCTACGATGTCAGTTTATGATTACCCACAGGATTTTTTAATCAGTCAAATAAAAACAAATCTCAAATAGATATTTTGGGATTGTTACGTCCAGAAGGCATTACAGGTAGTCCTTGACTTACTACCACAATTGAGCTCAAAATTTATGTTGCTAAGTTGGACGTTGTTAAGTGAATTTTGCCCCATTTTACAACCTTTCATGCCATAGTTGTTAAGTTAGTAACTTGGTTGTTAAGTGAATCTGGCTTCCTCATTGACTTTCCTTGTCAGAAGGTCACAAAATGTGATCACATAACCCCGGGACACTGCAACCATCATAAATATGAATCCATTGCCAAACATACCAATTTTGATCATGTGATCCCGGGGATACTGCAACGATAGTGTGAAAAATGGTCATAAGTCACTGTTTTCAGTGCTGTTGCAACTTTGAACAGTCACTAAATGAACGGTTGTAAGTTGAGGATTACCTGTATTTGGTAGAGTTATCATTAAATAGTTCTGTTTTCCAAGCACCAGTGAATTGGGAAAGATAAAAGTTTGGTCAGTCAGTCAGGTTTGTTTTGGTTACTGACAAGAAAAACAATTATCTAGGGGAAAATAGTCACTTTTAACTATCCGTATGGCTTAGAAGTCAACTAAATAAAACAACGTATAAAATTATATAAGAATACACGTAAAATTGTTTGTTTTCATTAAAGAATTTTGGCCATAAAATTCTGGCCAAATAAGGCATTATACAATTTAATATAAAATAGTTAAATTATTGTCTGGAATAATAGAATAATAAAATTATCATCATAAAGTATAGAACAGGGGTGGGCAAACTTTTTGGCTCAGGGGCCGCATTGACTTTTAAAATTTGACAGACGGGCCGGGTCAGCACAAGATTTTTGGGAATCGACCCCCCACCCTTCCCCCTCTTCTTCTCCTCCTTCCCTCCCCTCGGAGGCCCCTGAGTCAGGAGTTGCTACCGCCGGTGTGGCTCCGCACGGCTCCAGTCTTGTGTTGCCTCGGGAAGGGAAAGGCAAAAAGGAAGAGGCGCGGCGGTGCTTTGCAACGGGAGCAGCGGCACCGGAGGCTCAGGCTCAGCAGCTCCTGGTTTTGCCTTTTCCTTCCCAAGGCAACGCGGACTGGAGCCGCATGGAGCTGCGCCGGCGGTAGCAACTCCTGATAGCCCCAGCCGGACACCTGAGCAGAGCCCGGGCGAAACTGCCTGTTGCTGCTGCCGGAGCACCGCCGGGTAGCCTCCTCCAAGCAGCCTGCCCGCCCACCGGGCTTCCCCTCTGCCGCGCGGCTCGGGGCCAGGCGCGCGAGCGCCCGCGAGTTAAAAGGAAGCCGAAAGTTGCTGGGAAGTTGCTCGGGTGCTGGGAGCAGGCTTTTAAAGTGCCGCCCAAGCAAAGTTTAAGCCTGGAAGCCCCAAAATCCGAGCAACTTCCCAGCAACTTTCGGCTTCGTTTTAACTTGCGGGCGCTCGCGCCGCCCCGAGCCACACGGCAGCCCGCTCCAAGCAGCCCGCCCGCCCACCGGGCGGAACCCTTTCGCTCCTCGGCGGGAAGACGCCCAGCCTGCAAACTTTGCCTTTGCAAAGTTTAAGCCTGAAGCCCCGGAAACCGAGCAACTTCCCAGAAACTTTCGGCTGCATTTTAACTCGCGGGCGCTCGCCCGAGCCGCACAGCAGCCCGGCTCCAAGCAGCCCGCCCGCCCGCTGGGCGGAACCCTTCCCGCTCCTCGGGGGAAGACGCTCCAGCCTGCAAACTTTGCCTTTGCAAAGCCCTGGAAGCCCGAAAACCGAAAGCAACTTCCCAGCAACTTCTGCTTTACTCGCAGGCGCTCACGCCTGGCCCCGAGCCGCACGGCAGAGGGGAAGCCCGGAGCGCCGCTGGGTCGCCTCCTCAAGCAGCCCGCCTGCCCGCAGGGCTTCCTCCACCGCGGCTCGGGGCCAGGCGCGAGCGCCCGCGAGTTAAAACGAAGCGGAAAGTTGCTGAGAAGTTGCTCGGGTGCTGGGAGCAGGCTTTTAAAGTGCCGCCCGAGCAGGACCGCCGAGCCAGGAACGGGCACCAAGGCAGGGCAGGCTCCACCAGCAGCGGCCTAGCTTTAGATGGCTCCAAGCAGCCCGCCCGCCCGCCGGGTGGAACCCTTCCGCTCCTCGGCGGGAAGACGCTCCAGCCTGCAAGCTTTGCCTTTGCAAAGTTTAAGCCTGGAAGCCCCGGAAAAAGGGGGATCGGGCGGGACTCACCTTCGGAGAGGTTGCACTTGAAGGTGATTTCAAACTCCCAGCCGAGGCCTTTGCAAATTTCTTTTCTTTCCTACCCTAGATCACTCTGCACTGTTTTGCAGCTTTGGGGGCCACGTGGCACAGGGCAATACGCCACGCCCAGCGATTTTTTTCAGGGGCGGGCCGGATTGGACAGACCAATGGCAGCGATTTTTTTTCAGGGGCGGGCCGCATTGGACAGACCAACGGGCCGGATGTGGCCGCAGGGCCGTAGTTTGCCCACCCTGGTATAGAACCATATAAACTAAAATCCCTGGAAAAATTGCAATTAATATTATAGTATATCTAGAAAAATGCAGTGATGTTGCATGAAAAGATAAATGTTTAAAAATAAGAGGATAATCGAAGCAATAATAAAATATTGATTTGTTCAATGAAATAATAATACACAATGTAATTGTTTAATAACTAGTCTTGATAGGGCTCAAATGTGCTTAATTGTACTTTTTTTAGTTCATCTCTTTGAAATGTAAAATCTAGCTGATGAACTTCGTATGCACATACAGTAAATATTTAGACTGAAAATAGGCATTAAAAAAGGTACATGACTGCTTTTGAAAACAGCAGCAATATTTTTCTTGCCCTCTTGTTCTCTGTAGATGTGGAAAATATATATTTTATTATTCCTGCTTTGCTTGATTCTGTCTGTAACACTATAGAATGAAAAATCAGTATATCTGAAAAGAAAATAGTAGACAGGTGATCCTGTATTTGGTGTGTAAACTTAAATTTGCTATAAAATCTTGCTCTTTTGCTTGGATGCTTAATTTACTTTGGTACAAATTTTAGTATATGGGCATTTGATGGTGAATTTAATTCAAATCTAAGTAAAAAAACTTCTATAATAAATCTTTATATTAACTGATATAGCTAGAATTGCATCATGTCACCTAAACATAATTTTTAAAAACTTGATTGTATAAACTGAAATATTGAGCAACAGTGCCACAAATAATGCAAAGTTGAAATGTATTTGAATATAAGTAGCTCAGGTTGAGAGTTGGTTTGTTGGTCTGAGCTCTGAGCTTGGCAATTTGGTTGGAAACATGTCATCACCATTTGAGGAGACATTATCAGCGCGCTTTGAATTGTGCTCGTCTGACAGAGCAGTGGTCTTTAAATATCTTTTTATGTGATGCAAATGAGAGTGGATGTTGTTTGTTTAGCTACTTCTGAGTCATGGTCTGACTTGGGACCGTTTGATTGGCTGCCAAGCTCTGAGCTCAGACCAACAGCCCATAATGCAGAGTATCTAATTTAATCATTTTCTGACAATGGGTAAAAATCATTGAGATGTACATTTATTCTTTTACATATTTAATGGTATTTTATTGTATTGGGTTTTTTTTGCAATTCATTTTATTACATTCAATTGTATTTGTTTTAATATGTTTATCGTTATTTTAGGTCCCTAAACCAGTAGACTATTCTTCTCAGCCATGGTAGGTAGCTATAAATTGTTATGTTTTTATTTTGGGCAGAGCTAGGAATTCAAATAAATAGCTTGAGAGAAAAATGATATTAATAGAAATCTAATTTGTTGTGGTTTAACCTTTCTGATCTTCTATGGAATGCATCTAGTTGTAATATAAGCAAAAATAATTGAGTGTATATACTGCATAACTGTATTTTTGCATGGATAAATCTGGTTTGCAACCAATTTTGTATCTCTGGGAAATGATATAATATAAGAAGCTCTGGCTACTCCTTCAAAGCCTACCAACTTTGCATTTGAATGAGTTTTCACCCAGTCATGATCTCTATCCTCTCAAATTCAAGTCTAGCAATTCCAGCCATTCCCTTATCCTGAAGAATAATCCTTTCATAGCGATGTCCATGATACCAGTTTCTAATTGAGGAGAGCAAGAAACAATCACATACCGTTGGACCCATACATACAATTTACATTATTTTCCTAAGAAATTATATCCCCTTGAATTGCCTGATTTTTTTTGAGAGCTTCAACAGGGCTGACCACAGTGATGAGAATAAAATATGGATACGTGATGCATGCCAGCACATAATATAATATTTTGTCAAGATCTGTTGACATTTCCTGTGCTTTCCAGATGCGGGATTCATTTACGCTCCCAAAGACTTAAATTGAATTGAATTAAATTAATTTAATTTTTGAGGAACAGGTAATTCTGGTACAATGGTGTCACTGTTTTGGGTACATTGATTAGAAAGAGAAAGCTAGAAAAATTATTCATACTCATAGGAGACTGATAGGAAGAAGACTCAAAAAGCACCTCACAAGCCATTAATCAGTTATCACTGTGATATGCCTTGGGGAATTTAAGGTAGACGAAGGTTTTGTTCATACAAAAAAATACAGCAATGTAACATTTCAGTTGTACAAATATCAGAACACCATTCTCATCATGGAAACTAAGTACCAGTGTCTTCAAATTGGCAAAAAAAAAGAAGAGTTCCATGCACAGATTACATTCTGTGGCTCTCACAGAATTTCTGTATTTTGCAATTGGTTGAATGTATCTGCAGGTCAAGAAGTATAGTTAGTGATGCTGAACTGTATTACAGTGAATGCCATAGCCAGCAAAATGGGAGATTGATTTTTTTTTTTTTTTTGCTTATGAGATACCCATTCTATTCTGGGCATATCTGCCCATGATAGTTGCATATGATTCTCGCCACCAAACATGGCCTAATTGAAAGATTACATTTGAGTTTGAAACTGCAAAACAAAATACAGAAAATATAATAAAATAAAATTCACTTTATTTCAGGTACGCCGGAAAAATGGAAAGATTACAAGCAGAAGCAGAACTTATTAACCGGGTAAACAGCACTTACTTAGTGCGGTATAGGACTAAAGAATCAGGAGAATATGCCATTAGCATTAAGTAAGTGAATTATGTGTTTCTTTATATTGTTCATGCAATTGATAGGTCAATATTCAATATGGATTTTTAAAATAAGGTTATGCTAGTTACATTCATTTGTTAAAAAATATTACAGAAACCTTGATGGGGTTGAAATGGGTAGTTTTGCCTTTGCTTCAGTGGTGGGATTCAAATTTTTTTTACTACCGGTTCTGTGGGCATGGCTTGGTGTCCGTGGCTTGGTGGGCATGGCAGGGGAAGGACACTGCAAAAACTCCATTCCCTCCCAACTCCTGGGGGAAGGTTACTGCAAAATTCCATTCCCTCCCCACCCCACTAACCTGCTTTTCAACTCTGTTCTCCTGTGTAGAGCAACGAAAGAAGACCCAGCTGATCAGCTGGGACTTAGGAGGCAGAAAAGAGATGGGAGTGGGGCCAGTCAGAGGTGGTATTTGCCAGTTCTCCGAACTACTCAAAATTTCCACTAGCGGTTCTCCAGAACTGGACAGAACCTGCTGAATACCATCTCTGCTCTGCTTCCCTGCTGAACTTCTTTGAAAATTAGTATCCCTAACCACTATTATTCTATTATTTTGTTATTCTGAAGTTGTTGCTGCTCTACCTTCCCTTCAACAAAGCCTTGACTCCTGGCAGCTATATGGAGCAAATTGAAGTTTTCTTGGTAGGATTTTTGGAAGTAGTTTGGCTTTGGTTGCTTCTTCCTACAGCTTTGAGAAAGTGACCAGGCCATAGTTACTGAGTTGGTTTCTCTGCCTGTGTTTCTGTGCAGGACTAGAATACACTTTTTTTTAACCCAGTGCCTTAACCACCATACCACACTGGCTCTCTGGAATCTTACAATTATGCTTAAGGAAGAGCAAAGTCACAAAAGTTCTTACACCCAATCTTTCCGTGGCCATGTTTGGGGGTTAGGATTTAGGGATTAGGGTAGGGGTGTCAAACTGGCACCCTGCAGGCCGAATGCATCATGTTCAGGCCATGCCCAGCCCAGCTTCACAAAGGGGAAAACGTGAAACGTTTTTATTACCTTCTGAAAGTAAACTTTTCAGTTGGGATGAATGACACCATAATGGTTCTGTGACTTGGAACACAAAGATTTTATGATAGCTAGTAAAGAGTGATTTAAAGGTCTATTTGCATTTTAACTAGAATTTTTTTTCAGAATTGATCAAGCTATCAACTGAAGCCAAACAGAATTTTTCCCTTGAATTGAGTGGGAACAAGGAGATCACACCGAAGGAATAATAATTTTTTGAAAAGCTGTTTGTCAGTATGAATTTGAATGCAATCAGCTTGGTGGGATCCAATAATTAGATATTGCTGGGAGGCTTTTTCTTAAATCTGAATGTAGGCGGGTGTGTTAAACTGGACCCTAATAAATGTCTTTTGTTAATTAGGTGTCAGCAGTGTATTGGCATGGATATGTGTTTTGTCTTAAGAATTTATTCATGGAGAGTTTGGGCATGTTGTCAAGTAATTATTGATTTTTCCAGATTGAAAACACATTTATATTCATAAGTTATTCATTGTCTATAGGTACAATAATGAAGTGAAGCATATCAAGATTTTCACAAGAGAAAGTTTTTTTCACATTGCAGAAAATAGGAAATTTAGAAGTTTAATGGTAAGTATAAGTTTTTATTTTGTTTTCCTGTTTCCAAAAATACTTTAATTGGACATTATCTTAATTGGACATTACAGTTGGCATATCTAGCTTAATGTTACTACTATAAGACCTGTGCTGGCGCAGTGGTTAGAGTGCGGTATTGCTGGCTAACATTGGCAGGAGTTCAATTCCCTCAATCCTGACTGACTCAAGGTTGACTCAGCCTTCCATCTTTCCAAGATTGGTAAAATTAGAATCCAGGTTGTTGGGGGGTAATAGGCTGACTCTGTAAACCTCTTTGAGAGGGCTGTAAAACACTGTGAAGTGGTATATAAGTCTAAGTGCTTTTGCTTTTGCTGTTCTTATAATAATAAGAACTATTTAGTTTTATTTGCCTTTTCTTTCTTTCTTTTTTGACAAATCTAGTTTGTCAAAAAAGAAAGAAAAAGCAAATAAAACTAAATAGTTATTATTATTCATGGCAAACGCTTTGAGGGTTGAGGCTTTCGGTGAACTGATTAGTTTTTAACGCATAATAACAACAGTTGCACTTGCTGTCATTGGAAATAGGTGATTAATAAATGAATCTATCTCCCAACATCTGTAAAGTTGTCAAAAACAACAACAGCAAAAACTCTGAGCAGCCATACATATGAAAAAAGACTGTTGATTATTGTTTGAAAGAGAAAGGGTCATGACTTAGCATGTATTAAAAAGATTCCAATTCATTTGGCTTATTTACATTAAAATTGCAAGAGGGAATACTCTGATAGAGATATTGTATATTTGCTTGTGGTTTTACAGTAATGAAGATTGTGATAACTTTCATGCTAAGAAGGAAGTACACATTATTCCCACTTTATTTTTATTTACTAGTATTTGAAATGGAAACTTAAGGATAGGAAGTGTGAATCCTGTATGCTTTTGGTTTACTGGAATATTAGCAGTAACTTTTTGAAGTAGTCCTAAGCCACAACTATCATTCAAGAATGATCTAATTATGCAATGTTTATATTTCATAAATAATATTTTTATGTCAACTGATTTAGTCTCAACTTAGCCTATCCAAGCGATTATAGCTTCCAAGACTTAAACATGTTTGATTAGCAGGACTATAGTGAATGAATTGGCGATGAATAGCAGTTTATACTAATATGTTATCTTATATTTTTACTTTGGAAAGAAATTGCTGTGGTTTGAAACAGCAAAATAAATGAGTTGCTTTTGCTTTGATCTTTTTGCAAAATTTCATAATCTCTGTGTTGGTCAGTATAGATTTCTTTAGATAATTATCATTTGGAGTTGGGGGTGAGGAACAGATGGACCAGAAACATAGTCTACTTGAAGGATTTCAGGGGTTTTGTGAAATATATGTCTTGCATTATTTCTAGATCGTTTATCTGTAGTGTTGGTATTCCCCTGTTGTCATTTAAATGACCATTTATTCTGAGTTAATTTCATTATACCAAGATCTATTGATTCCAACTGAATTAGAATGTTAGAAGAGTAAGAGTTAGCATTTGTATAGTTATTTGTAAAATAATTCATTGTTTAAAAAGTGCAAGACTTGCATTATCGTTGTAGAAAGACTAAGCAAATGCTAAATATGTTTTACAATCTTACCTGTACATGCTTACTCTGAAAAAGTCTTGCTAGAGATCAATGGAACATATATATGTAAAATATAAAGGGCCATTGAAGTGAAGGAGGTTTAAAATAAGCCCAGAAGGTACTGTAACTTTTCTAAATCCTGCGGGTAGGTTACTGTTTTGAGTAAACATCGTCTTTTTACATATTTATATTTACTTATTTAATTAATTTGGATACTGTATAACTTCCAGTGATTTTAATTTTTACTAAATCAGGAAAAAATAACCCAACACACAGACCTGCAACATCAGACACAGCTATCAGAAGGGTGAGGAACAGATTATCTGGTTCCACCAGAGAATGAGGCCTTCGCAGAATACAAAAACTGCTGTCTGAAAATTGGTATAATATTAATATCAATCTATATTATTACATTTTTTATCACACCTTCTTCCAAGATGATTGATTTTATTTTATTTTCCTTTATGACAATCCTGCAGGCTAGGTTAGGGCAAGAGACATTGATTCCCTTAGTAAGCTTCATAGCTGAAGATCTCGGTATTTTGCAGGTTTGAAGTTTTATACTGAGGCACTGAGTCAAATACTTTCAAAAGGTAATTTAGGATTATGATTATTATGTAGTTCCAGTAAACTATTCCAAACCCATCTGTTTCAGAGAGAAGACATCTGGTCCAAATTTTCTTTTGTGTGCTGAAGCCTTGAGCCATGTGCATTATAATTCAGATAACACATTAGACTCTCTGTGTATGTTCTGATATAACTCTTGAAAGTACGTTGTATATTTTTTTAAAAGCTTCACGATCTTGATACTCATGCCATCTGATGAAATACAAAGAATGTCTTCTCACAGGCCATTGACTTGGCAAGCCACAGCTACTGTTTACTAGGACCATGCCAGAGGCATGCCATTATCTGATAGCTGTGGTGTAGCTGCAGTCTTTTCTCTAAGGATTTCTACTATACAAAAGCAAACAAATAGAGAGAAGCAATAGTGGCTGGTTCAGAGACATCTGACATATCTATCCAGAAATATTTGCAAGACCATTATTTGTGTATACTGTTATATGAGACATGCAGTCCTTTGACAAGGAAAACTCGTTTCTTTTATCACTGAAATTTACTCTCAGGTTATTGAATCAGAAAAACGAGTATCAAACACTGCTATTGCTTCGTCTATCAAGAAATTGTATCAATCTGAGCTTTTGCACCATTTACTTTGTATTTTTCCGACTGATTGCAGAAAATATACCTTGCAGTAAGAAATGTACTGTTGCACACATAGCAATAAAGGGAAAACCTGAACATAAACATTATGTTAGGAAAGGGCTGTGACCTTTCCACATAGAGATGGGATCAGCAATAGCAGGAGATTTATCACACCTTTGAGGGCTATATATTTCATGTATTCACATGTAACAGAAGACCAACGCTTCAAAACTAGAAGCAATAAATGCCACCAAGCCAAACCTAAATATATTGAATCCCATTGATCCCAAGGACCATTGAATATCTGCCACTTGAAATTCATGAAATCTAAATGTTTAGCTTTGATGCAGTTGTGACAATTAATCACTCTCGTATTTGCCAGGGATAACTTTTTTTCTCTCTTTTGAATCAATTTTTAATATAAATGGGGAAGCCTATATTAGCTGCAGGTTCATACATTTTCATTAAGCTATTAGCATGTAAGGAACTTAAAAAATGATTAGAAGTAAGCTTGTCAGGTCTGTTTTGAATGTTTTTGATGGTTGCGTATAAGCATCTATCTTCTGAAAGTTCTTTCCCACTTTTTAAGGTACTGATTGTGCTATCTTCAGGTTCATTTAAAAATAATCAAGAATAGAGGAACAAGAACCTAAATGAAACGTTTCAATCTGTTGGGAGTTACTGCTTCTTCTTCATATGCTCATTCTTACAGCCACTGATTTAAAGATGATTTAAAACATATTCTCAAAATACACATTTCTAATCATATTTTCGCTCACAGCAGTTTATACTACAGTTTGGTCATCTCTTTAAGAGAAATGAGCTATATTAGTTGAGTTTATTATTATTATAGTCCTAAATTGGTCTGCATGTAAATATACAGTACATCCAAAGTGTTCACAAAGAAGAGTTTAAAGGATTTTTTTTTTTAAATAAAAAAGCTAAATTACTTCAACCCAATGAGACACTGCTTCAAAAGCTGTCATCAATGAAACCCCTACTTGATACAGTGGTTAAAGTACAGTGTTGCAGGCAAACTCTGCCCACAGCCTGGAGTTTCCTCCTGATGAGGCACAAGGTTGACTCGGCCTTCTAGCCTTCCGAGGTTGATAAGATGAGAGCCCAGATTTCTTGGGGGGAGGGATATGTTGAGGATTGCAAACTGTCCAGAGAGTATTGTATATGCTAAATGCTATTACTATTGCTACTTTCAAAGTGGTTATGCATATATGCTTGTGGAGACAGCTGGAGATGGCTTTTAAAGCAGCCATGTGAGTCCTGGAAGTGTGCATCAGTTTTAATAAATTGAACAGAAATGACTGATTGTGAATATGGGTTGTGAAACAATCTTTTCTGAATGATTTGTTACAACTTCAGTGATATCCATCTGTCGGTCTGTCATTGTCATTCATTCATTCATTCTAGGATAATCAAGTGTACTCAAAATGTGAAATTAGGTTTTCTGGTTTAACAATGCATGAGCCAACATGCATTGTTAATTATCACATTATCACAACATTAATGAAGTATAAAATGTGTGGATTACTAGTTCTGATCCATATATGGTGTATTCAGATCAGCTTACATAACAGTGAAAAGAAGCAACAGGATTGGTTAGGTATCCTTGCCATGTAGCTAAACGAATGAAGATAAATACTAAATATTAACATACATCTCCTTTGAGTCCTGCATTTGGCTCATGCATTGTTAAAGCAGAAAACCTAATTTCATATTTTGAGTTGATGAATATATGTGGAAAAGGACATTTGATCCTGTATGTACTGGAAAAATTTGCAGTGAATATTGTTCTGGTCAAACATGAGCTTCAACACAGTTATTCATGTTTTTAGCTCTTTCCCAGTGGTTGCCATTGCTCCCAAGTAGATTTGGGTTTTTTTTGCAAGTCAATTCAGAGTGATTTTCTTTCTGGTACAAAACAATTAATAAACATGTATGGGCAAAATACTTCATATAGGTGTTATAATGAATAACCAGGAAAACAACAGTAAGTATAAGAAAATCCAAACACTAATTAATGTAAGCATTATGTAATGTAATAAATTTAGGTTGGAACTATGGTCCACATGAATGAAGGATGCCATTGATTCACAGAAGTGTATACTTCTATACATGTAGAAAACCAGACACAGGAAGAACAATTCCATTTTAATCCATTCAAAATTTAATTACTTTTATGTGCAGTTTTTTCAGTGTAAAAAGTGTTTAAAGCTGATACTTGCTAATACTCATTTAATTCATACAGCATCTTTGATAAGAATTAGAATAGAATAGAATAGAATAGAATAGAATAGAATAGAATAGAATAGAATAGAATAGAATAGAATAGAATAGAATAGAATAGAATATTGGCCAAGTGTGATTGGACACACAAGGGATTTGTCTTGGTGTAAATACTCTCAGTATACATAAAGAAAAGGTACATTCGTTAAGAATCAAGAATCATATCGTATAACACTTAATGATAGTCATAGGGTACAATCAACAATCCAATCATACTAGGAAACAGTCAATATAAATTGTAAGGATACAAGCAACAAAGTTACAGTCCTACAATCACAAGTGGGAGGGGATGGGTGATAGGGAGTGATGAGAAGATTAACAGTAATAGTACTGTATACTTTGTAAATAGTTGAACAGTGTTGAGGGAATTATTTGTTTAGCAGAGTGATGGCTTTAGGGGGGAAAATGTTCTTGTGTCTAGTTGTTCTGGTATGCAGTGCTCTATAGCATCGTTTTGAGGGAAGGAGTTGAAACAGTTTATGTCCAAGATGTGAGGGACTTGTAAATATTTTCACAGCCCTCTTTTTGACTCGTGCAGTATACAGGTCCTCAATTGAAGGCAGGTTGGTAGTAATTGTTTTTTCTGCAGTCCTAATTATCCTCTGAAGTCTGCGTCTGTCCTGTTGGGTTGCAGAACCAAACCAGATAGTTATAGAGGTGCAGATGACAGACTCAATAATTCCTCTGTAGAACTGTATCAGCAGCTCTTTTGGCAGTTTGAGCTTTCTGAGTTGGTGCAGAAAGAACATTCTTTGTTGTGCTTTTTCGATGATAAGGCCAGCCTTATATGAATGAAGGTCCATTTCTACAGGTATGAACAAGCAGCACCTTTCACGCCTGAATCAAAACTTGCTAGGGGTTTGTTCAAAACATTTAGAGTATTAATTTTTTGTGTGTGCCAAATACCCTTTTCAAAGCAGAATTGGTGATTCCGAGCATAGCAAGAAGTACCTCAAGCAGAGGTGGTATTTGACCGGTTTGGCGAGCCAGTAGCAGTGATGAGCAGCGGAGACCAAACCGGTTTTCTCCCCTGCTCTGCTGTTGGGCCCACCCGCATTTGGCGCACACATGCACGCAAAGTGTGTGCACATGCGCAGAGCATGCCCACCAATCAAAAATATTTGAATCCCACCACTGACCTCAAGCCTCAACTTGTGAAGTTCTGAGCTTCAATACATTAATCTGAAGTAGACCACTTCCAAAACGCTCAAAATTGGCCCACTCAAACTTGCAGTTTCATAATAGAGATGGGACATTTTGTGGAATTTGTTTGCTTAACATTTTGGGGTGCTTTTTCCACCCAAATTATACACTTCCCGCAGTTAATCCCTGTGTCATGAAGGAAGTTGTCTTTTGACATTGATTTCAAATGTTATCAAATAATTATTAATGTCTGTCTAAATATTTCTATTCTGGAAGGAACTTGTGGAATATTACAAACACCAGTCTCTCAAAGAAGGCTTTCGAAGTTTGGATACGACTCTTCAGTACCCATACAAGGAGTATGAAAATACGCCGGATCAAAGAAGCCACAGAGCAAGCAGCAATTGTAAGCATTTGTTGTTGTTTTTATTACACAGGAATGAAATTCAGTTGAAAGCACCTTCCATTTTGCATTTTTGACATATAACCTATCAATATGATAATGCATTTAGCCAGACTTTTCTGCAGCTAAGCAGAATCAGCATCTGCTGACAGGTTTATGAAGAGGTCCAGTTGACTTCCTGACTGCCTCTCCTTAAATCAAATTGCTGCTCAAACATCTATTAAAAATGTAAGTGAGCAATTGATTTGTAAACAGGCGTTTTGCATTGGCTAAGCTGCTTTTGGCTACATGAATTAATAAACACGTAATTCAAATTTGACATTTAAATGAATTATTCTTGTTGTTTAAAACCACAGTCTTATAATGCAGAGTTTTTCTAAAGAAGCTTAAGGTCAGAATGATTTCTTCTATCATTCTGCTTGTTGGTGTTCCTAAATAAGACTTACTTTAGAGTAACCAAATTTGGACTGGACAGAGGCAAACACATTTCTATCTATATGTGTTTGTAATTTATTGCAAAAACCAGTACAGGTAATCCTCGATTTACGACCACAATTGAGCACAAAATTTCTGTTGTTAAATGAAACATTTTTAAAGTTTTGCCCTATTTTATGGCCTTTCTTGCCACAGTTGTTAAGTGAATCACTGCAGTTGATAAATTACTAATCCGATTGATAAGTGAATCTGGCTATTCGATTGACTTTGCTTGTTGGAAGGTCTCAAAAAGTGATCACATAACCCTGAGACACTGCAACAGTTATAAATATGAACCAGTTGCCAAGCATCTGAATTTTGACCACATGATCATGGGGAGGCTGCAAAGATCGTAATTCTGAAAAATGGTTGTAAGTCACTTTTTTTTGGTGCCATTGTAACTTTGAACAGCCACGAAATGAACTGTTGTAAGTTGAGGACTACCTGTAGTGAGGAGTTTAACAGAGCTGACCCATGCTGTCCTTAATATTTAATAAAACAACATGAATACTAGTCCTGATAACTGATTTGAAGTTGCTGAGAGCATCTGGGCATCTGTTCATTAGCTTCACTTGATTCTGTAGCCATTGTGATTGCTGCCAAATTTCACAGTGCTGGAATTGGATAGTTGAGATTTTATGAGCAATAGAAATTTCTAAAAATAATGGCAGAAGATTAAAAATTATGTAGACACACGTATGCCCTTTTAATACACTTCTAAATTACTGAGAAGCAGATGGATAATTTCAGAGCCTTTCTGAGTGCCCATTAAAGACCGGAAGATGTTTTGAAATGTTTAGGAGCAAGAAAGTTGAGGCCGTGTCATTGAATGGGGCCAGTTCTTTATACAGCCAATAAATAGGGAAATGGTATGCTTAATATCTATAGAATGATTACAAGTGAGTCTTCATCCCGTATAAATCAACAGAAAAAAACAGCAACCAATAGGCAGGAAAGAGAATTTGTCACATATTTTGGAGAGGTTTGTGCGCAGTGGAGGAATAGGGACAATCAGAAAAATCCATCCATGGGACAATGAACACTTGGCTGCAGAATGAGGAGGGACTCATATGATCAACTACACATCTTTACAATAGTGTTTTGTTACAATGAACATGGATATAATTATGGAAGTTGTAATGCTTTCTTTTAGTTTGTCTTTCTTTGCAGTTTTATATATAAGAGAACAATAAGAGGTAGCATTATTGCAAGAACAATAAGAGGAGAGAGACTGTGAAAATTATGAACACAAGAGCCACAGCACAATTATGTGCAATTGTTTGACAAGAACTGACAAATCTGTGAGCTTGAACTAGCATCAAGTCATCTCAACAATAGATCATTCTAGCACTAATTTCCAGCTAATAATAATTTCCTAGCACTAATTTCCAGCTATAAGTTTTCATAATATGAGAACTAATATAAGCTAATTAATAACTGATTTGTATTCTTTTCTGGCATTTTCAGTGGCCTTTCAAAGAGTTGGTCCCTAGCTCTCAAGCTATTCTGTCTTTTCATTTTTAACAGTACTGTATTGTTAAAAGTTCTTTTCAACACATTAAAAGAAAAAAATGTGTTACTGGCAGAAGATAATAATCCCTTCTGAATATTTTGTTACATTCTATGATTGAGAAAGCTTAATTGTATGATAAAAAGACACAATTTTGTTTGTGCGCAATAACTCTGTGGGGATGGCTTCTGTATTGAAATCAGTGAATTGTTGTTCATTGAAGATCGGTGTTGGGTTTCTCTGTTCCTCACTGCCTGTTAATTTGGGGAAGAGATAGGCAATCTGCTTTCTGCTAAACCGGAAGCAGCAGGGAGGTGTTGTAATTCTACCCCAATAGCAATTTAAGATTGATGGTTGAATGTGGTAATTATTGGCTATGTGTGCAGCTGCTTAATAAGCTATTAATAAATATTTTGCCTACATGATCAGTTTCAATGTTCTTCCCTTCCCAATCAGATCAGGAATTAACTATAATTTCCTAATTCATCAATGAATCCCATGAACTTGAGTTTGTACTTCGGTTAACCATTGAAATGAACAGCGCTTCTTAAATCTCATTTATTCCAGTGTGATTATTTTGACTAAGTGTAGCTTCAACCTCCCAGCTACCATTTTTATTGTTAACCACAGTCAACTTCAAAAGTGTGGTTTAGTATCCATGCTTGTTCAAAAATGGATACCCGTGATTTTCCAGTTTGGATGAATTAGAAAATGATTGTCAGAAGCACCCTAGCTTTATCACAACAAAATTAATACTTGTTCAACTCTTCTGCGTATTATATTAAAATACAATAACTAGTTAATTGTATTTAAGATCTTTGAAAAAGCTTTGCAAGTTGCCCTTATTAAGGGCCCTGCTTTGCAACTGTTAAGAAAATCAGAGTGATTCAGGACATGCATTTGTACATCTCACAACGGTTTTTTTTTTTTCAATCTCAGTATTGTTGTTCCTTATGATACTAAATGGTCCATGTGCTAGGAAGGATTACATATCTATTTCTAAATGTTTTGGGAGCTTAAAAGCAGCTGAAAGTCCCTGCATTTTGCTGGCGTGCCCTGAAGACTATTATTGAAAATACCTATTCATTCATTTTTTTGCAACTCTTTCTGGGGTATGGAAACAAAATAAAGCCAATAAATGCCCCATTTCCTTGAAATGAGATGAATTCAAGATGGCATGCAAGTGTCTTCTGCAAATCCATTGTTATCTTCCCAGTTTGCTACGGGTGATCCAGAGTTACCCAGGGAACTTCATGGCTGACTAGAGATTGGAAGCTTTAATCTGACACAGGGCGACCAAGCTGCAGTTGCTTCCTAAAACAATTGCCGCTCCAATTTACAGGGTGGCATAAGCATGTGCGAAAAAATGAATTGCATCCTTGTTTATGGAAATTCATCTTTTTTTTTGCAAAATGAGTGTTCCTAGTAAGTTGCAGGAGGGAGTGGGGGAACGAAATGGCCAAAGCAAAGGAGTAAAAACTATGCCTTTAAGCAGGTAAGAAATGTTTTTTTAAAAAGCTGCAAAACAGCCAAAAAATGTTTGTTTCTTCTTAAAACAGATGCAAGTCATAAGAATATCTGAATACTTTTTTTTACTGATCATTCAATGTCATTTTGCTTCTCTTTTTTCTTCTTCTTTTCTTTTTCTAAGACCCTTCTTTGTTCTGTGGGTTTTCTTTTGTAACTGTGCCAGACTACAGCTTTGTTCCCCCTTCCTCCACTCCTTTCTGGTCAGGTACTGCTTTACTGCTTTCTATTTATTCTCCATTTGCTTGTTTTACAAGTTTGGTATTTCAGTTTCTATGTGCAGTGCAAGCTAGGGAAGGGACGGATTCATTTCCCAACCCCAGAACTTAATTCAACACAACTAGCAGCTTACAAATATGTTACCCTAGCCCCATGGAAGTGATTTACTCTCAACTGCTTTGACCTAGCTGGAGAATGTTTAAAGCACGTGAAAAAGTGAGTGATTTGGGGCTGTCATGTGATATTGCCCTTTGACATTCAAGAAGGTCATCTAAATGTTCTGCCAGCTATGCAGGGAATGCCAAAAACCTATTTCTGGATTGTTATGTTTTCAGAATATTGGGGAAAGTGCCCACGTTGCCAATCAAAACTAATATAAACAAAACGATTACATTATGTATAGCTATTGATATTCTTAAATGGTTCTACTCTATTTTCGGCGCCCTCAAATATTCGTCCCATCCCTAAAAGCCATTTTGCCAGAGCATTTTCGGATAAAGTACAAGAGGGAAGATAGCTTTCTCTTATACGGCAGTTTTGCATGGGCATTGTCTGTAAGTTAACTTTTTCCATCTTCTATGCATTTGTGTTTCCTTTACTCATTTCACATTGTCTCACCCACCAAAAGACATTTGTGCCTTAAAGGGATAGGAATTGGGGTTTTGTTTTGTTTTTTTGCAATAATTAGAAGTGTCAAATCTCCGGCATTATATTTAGGTAGATGAATCATTTACTCAGTTCTGAATCCCAGCATTAAATGTGTAGGACTGAAAATGGAGGCTGTTTAAATTAGAACATGCTCAGAAAGACCAGACCTGCTTGTGAAGTTCCCTGTTTGCACAAATCCTCTTCGTTGTAACCAGAGGCAGCTAGGATCCAATATGATGAAAAGAATCTTACAATACACTGGATTAATTGATGATAACTGCAACTTACTTACTTCCCACATGAACCTAAAACCACATCAGGTCATGTTGAAGACTAATAGGAGAGGATAGTAAGTCAGGGAGACTGTTCTCATTCACCCAGATCAAGGAAAATAACTTTTAGAAATTGTTGAGAATATTCGTAGTTCGGGGTTGTAGTTTTGGCAAGAGGCTGTTCTACAAGCTTGCTCTTTAGCTCCCGGACATTTCATTAACCAGACTAGGTAAAAACTTTTATGCAATAACTTCTTATACAACTCTTTGTTAAACTTTCTGCCACAAGATATGAAGCAGAGGTGGTATTCAGCAGGTTCTGACCAGTTCTGGAGAACCAGTAGCAGACATTTTGAGTAGTTCAGAGGACCAGATATATGCTTTCACTATGCTTTCACTATGCTTTCACTATGTGGAGCTCCCCTTAAAGAGAGAGGTATTTTCATTTTTGTGATCTACTCAGATCAACAGCTGTTTATATTGGAATTAAATGAATCTGAAAAGATCATGAACAATTAAGGCTAAATGGAAGTTTTACATATAGAATCAATGGTACCTCAGAGGACAGATGCTGAGCACAACCTTTGATCTCCTTTTGTTGGCCTTCCAGAACGCATCTTTCTGGCTGCTATGGAAAGCAGAATGTTTGATAGATAGGATTGGATTGGATTAGATTACATCAAACCAAATCAAATATTGTTCATTTTGGAGCATTAGTGACAATCTCTTGCCTGATTTAAGCAATCACTGTATTTTTTTCTTGCTTTGCCCTGTGTGAATTCTTGCTGCGTTTCTTTTTCTTCTTGCTTTTCTCCTGTCATTGTTAATATAATTCTCATAATGCGACAATTGTGACATAGCGAAAAAGCAACGGCTGTAACAATGTTTGTGCAAGTGTTAGTTTAATCAATGTGCCTAGCCAATAGTGAACGGTATGTATCATAATGTAAGTTAATATAAAGTAATTGGATTCTACCATTAGTCTTCATTCTATTTTCCTAAAATATTTTTTGTAGAGTTTTTGAGCATATTTGTAGTACCAACTACTTTGAAGGATTATGCAATAGATTCTGTAGCGACCAAAAAAAGCAGAATTTGTTTTCAGAGTGTAAGTTCAACTTAGGCATTTCAATTTTGGTCGCTGATGTTTGCAAAAAAAATTTTTTCTAAGTGCAGTATCTGTTACTGTTATGGAAAGGCTGCTTTTTTGTACCATACAAGTCTACATGACACAAAAGCATGTGCAGCAATTTGTGATCGTAAATGGTAATTTTTTTTTATAATAGCTGCCATTTTTACAAACCCTTGGTTTTGAATTTAGAAAAAAAGTATTGCTGATTGTTAATGCTTTTTTACGAAAGCGGAGGGTAGAATTTAATGTCTCTGAAGTATAGTCATTTCCACAGTTGTATTTTTGCTATGATGAAAGGATTTGAGTTCAACGTTCAACATGCTTTGTATTCCTAACTTTAGGAACATGGTAGCTCCCTTTCAAAATGTGTATCCCTGTACCTTAAAATCAGTAGAGATACCTTTGATCCATATTCCGTGGTTTAGTGAGTTTTGTTTTGATGCAGCACACACACTCTCTCTTCGTGTGTGTGTGTGTGTGTGTGTGTGTGTGTGCTCATGCACACATAGACTATATCTCTGTCAATCTGCAAATTATAGTATGCAAGTCATTTTACCTCTGAAACTTGCTGGACTTTAACCATTTCTATAGTGCATCCACTATAGTTTGTTTATCAAATTTATTTGCTGCCCATCTCAAAATAGAGGTGACTCGTGTAGTCTTCCATCTGATGGACTTTCACCAGCTTCACCTGGTAGTTTATTGCTGACATTTGCTGTCTAATGTATTTTCCATAGCTCATCCCACATTTTCCCCCCCCAACTCCACAATGGCACATATGTACAATTTGATCATCACTGATACTAAGGGAGATGAATGATGCTCTGTGCCTTTTTATCTTTCTCTAGCCATTCCTCTAGGGGAAGGTTTGGCCTGGCCTCTTGAATAGACGTCGTACACCTTCTCTTCATAACAGTTTCTTGCAGGTCATTGGCATCCTTCAGTCTCAAGAGACTATGGTATCGTGTTCTGAAAAGAGGTCCTATAACAGCATCTAGTGTGACTAAAAAGGCTAATTTGAGAGTGGCAATCCCTTCCACACTTTAGGACAGATACAGTCTGTCTCCTGTCCAGCCCCCAGATTTCCCTGGTTCTGGGACTGCCTCTTTGCCTCAGCCTGCCGAACGAGTGTCTCTTTGAATTGAAGAAGGCCATGCTGTGTCTTTAGCCTCTAAGCTGAACGATCAGAGGTCAAGGTTTCCCAGCTGTAGATGTCCATTCCCCAGGCCTTTAGATCCCTCTTGCAGATATCCTTGTATTGCCAGCTGTGGTCTCCTTCTAGGGTGCTTGCAGGTAGTCCTTGCTTAACCATTCATTCAGTAACTGTTTGAAGTTACAGTGGCGCTGAATGAAGGAACTTAACAACCGATCCCTGAAGCTACAGCTGTTGCAGTGCCCCTGCAGTCACACAGTCGAGCCCATCCACCCCTGAAATGAGGCTTTCTTCCCTAAATGGCACCCTAGAAAGTGGTTTCCTTGCAAGATCTGTTGAGGACGACTTCATGTGGCCTGCCACTCTTTTGCAAAGGGCTAGGGTGGGCATGCCCTTGCAACAGAGGGAACAAAACGTGGTGAAGATAAGCTAGGGTTGATGAAGGACAAGGTGGCAAGGGCGAATGTGGTTGGGGTGGCTGTAGCTTTGTGTCACACTGCTGAGTTGTGTTGGGGCTTTTTTAGGTGGCTGCGTGCCATGCTGTTGGGATGGATTGGGGTAGCTGGGCAACTGTGGCTTTGTGTCCCATTAATAGTCTGGGCTGAGGCTTCCTAGGGGAGCTGCAACTATACCACACTGTTGTGCTGAACCTTCTCAGGGCAGCGGTGGCTTTGCACTGCACTTTCTACGTGGCAGGCTAGGGTTTTCAAGGCTTCCTGGTATGTCTGCAACTTCGTGCTGCGCTGCAGCTTGAACTTGTTGCAGACCCAGATTCACAGTGTTTCAGGAAGGCTCAGTCAGACCCATCGTGTCATGTGAGCCCTGTGGTTTGGGAACTGCTAATAAGGTTGGATATTGAGTAAATATCAGTATCCTGCCTTGCTAGACAGCTAGCAAGCAGGATACTGAGTGACCAAAAGGGCAATGATGGGGAAGAATAGGCGGTTGGAGAGAACTGAAGGGGAGGCAGTCCCTTACTTTGAAAGAACTGAGCATCAGGGATGGAGGAACCAAAGCCGTAATAGTTTGGTGTTGACCCCAGTAAATTCTGTAGTTTTTCTATGCGCTTCTTAGTCACATTGAAACTCCAGAGATTTACATTTATGTCCTGGAAAAAAGTGTTCTTAGTTCTAGAAATATTCTATTTAGGAATCATTGGAGAATATCTTGCCCTTAGAAATATGCCTCATTAATTTCAGTAAAATGGTCAACATTCAAGGAGGCACATTTATCAGTATCTTTGAATCAAAAAGTGGGAGGAAGAAGATGCTGCTGTTTATATTGGCTCTTCCTACAACTTTGGATGATTCATTGATATCAAGAAGCAGCTGATTTAGAGAAACAATTTTACACTGAGAGAGAAGAAGCAAAATCCCTTAGAAGTGCAAAGAATAGGTCTCATGATCTTTAGACATCTCAGCAAATGATCTTAGGAATATGCAATTTTTTTTTCTAAATAAATCCAACCAGCAAGCAGTAAGAAAAAAAAAAATGATTGCATGGAATGAATTTCATTCATGCTATTCCATAAGACCACACATTTCTTCATTTCTGCTTGCACTTGCACTAGACTGGCATACAAAAAGAGTTGCTAATGTTACTCAGTTGCTGTGCGGTTATGAAACTTCAAGTAATATTGCCTACCTATATTTCCCCCAGTGCTGAGTCCCAAAGTCCTCGGGATAGCCATCGCTCGCTATGATTTCTGTGCAAGAGACATGCGTGAATTATCCCTGCTCAAAGGAGATGTGGTCAAAATTTACACAAAAATTAGCGCCAATGGCTGGTGGAGAGGTGAAGTCAATGGAAGGGTAAGCCTTTCTCTATCTTCCTCTTGATTCTGTATTTTTATGTAATGTAAATGGTATGAAGTATATTGGAATAGAATGTTTAATAATTTTCCATGAAAATGTGACACGTACTTGCTGTCTTTCTGAAATTTAGTTTAACTATAAACTACGGTAGTCTAATTGTTTGTGTCTACAATATCATCATCATCATCATCATTATCATCATCATTTTAGCCATTGTCTATCCATTGTGGGATGAAGACCTCTTCCACATGTTTCCAACCAATACGGTCCTGAGCTTTCTTTTGCCAATTGAGCCTTCAATAATTGCTGATGTCATCACTCCATCTTGTTTTAGATTTCTTTTGTGGATGCTTTTTATCAAGTGGGATCCATTCTGTGACTGCCTTGGTCCACCTGCCATCAGTTCGACCCTTTTCCATTTAAATTATTTTACTCTTTTGATGATATCGTGTACTTCCGTTTGTTCCCTAATCCAGGTGCAGGTCTTTTGCTCTTGTCTTGTGATGCCGAGCATGTATCTTTCCATGGCTCTTTGTGCCACTCGTAGCTTTTGTATCAGTTGTGAGGTTAGCGCCAATGTTTTGCTGGCATATGTTAAAACAGGTAGCACACACTGTTCGAAAACTTTTTTCTTCAGTCATGGAATTCAGAGGAGTTTCATGTCTTCAGGCGGGATTCAAAAATCCCAACAACTGGTTCTCTGCCCGATTGCTGGATGCCCATGGCCATGGTGGGTGTGGCCTACTGTAACTTCTGGGAGGGCTGCTTTTCACCCTCCCAGAGCCTCTGCACAGACCAGCATCCAAACAAGCTGCATGGAGACTCCTGGGAGGGGCGGGGCAGGGTGGGCAGGGCCAGCTGGTTGGTTCAACTACCGGTTTGGTGAACCGGATGTAAATTTATCATCCGGTTCATCCAAACCGGCTGAATCCCACCCCTGTCTTCAAACCATAAATTATGTGCTTAAATTAACAAAAGGATATCATAAGAATGTTTTCCCTTTGCCTTTCAAAAGAAACGAATCAGAACTTCTGCGGAAGGCCCAGAATAGTTTGCACTTCATTTCTGAACCACATTCTTGGACACGATGTTTTTATCTTCTAAATGGAGGCATGTGTAGATGTCCAGAAAGGGGTTATCTCAGATGACAGACTTTTTGCTAAATCTGCCAGCCATCAAAGTGATAAGCAAAAATCCTTCCTCCCAATGTGGAAACTAAAGAAATGGAGGAGTTTATCCTAGTGTTGTTGCAGCATCTGTCCTCAGTTCCAGAAATGGACAAAAAGCTGGATGAGGAAAGGATGCACCACATCTTTCTTTCTAGCAACAGTGAATGAGAGCTGGGATGGCCTGACTCACGAACTGCACATGTTTCTTTAACAGAAAGAGAAACGTAGATTTCAGCTGTTGCTCCACCAAGGGAGTGGTTACTTCTCTTTTGCCTCTCCTATAGGAGAGTGGATTGGAGCAAGAGGAATTCTTTTGTTGTTCAGTAGAAAATCAAAAGGAGACTGGGAGCACATTTTCCAGTTAACAAATATTATTAAAATCCATAAGCTTTTGTGACACACAGCTCACTTCATCAGATGTTTACTCTTCATCTAGCCAATGGGGGAAAGAAACATAGTGGTCACAAACGTTGGCTTGCAGCTGTGCTTTCATACTGCCAAAAAAGTATGTTTAACAGGTAAAACTATCCTGTTGATCGTAGACAGAACAGAATTTAGTTCTATACGTTTCCATGTCTGTTCTGAAAAGGGTGCAGCAAGCATGTCGGCTGAGAAGCACATCTGAATTTCTGTCAGGCCTATTGATAATTAAGTGTATATTTCTCCAAAGAAACAGCACATGTTCTGCCACAACAGTCAATTTGTTGCAGTTTTTAATCCTTTTCTAAATCATTTTCTGTTTGAAAGGAGGGTATAAGTAGAACCAAGTCCAATCAGATAACCATGTTTCTTTTCCCATTTAGGTGGGCTGGTTTCCATCGACCTATGTAGAAGAGGATGAATGACTGGCAGATCCAGTTGGTACTTCCGATCATAAATTTCAGGGCCTATGAAAGCACCACTGAAGTGTCTGCAGAGCATTATTCATCTTGCTAAGTATTTGATACTGCAGCTCTTCTGTCTGATGAAACTTTCCAGACCCCAACGCTGGAATTCCTGAAGATGTTTGTGCTGACAGCTTGAATATCTCACTCAGAGAGGTGCAAAGAAGCTGCTTCACAACCTCCCAACACTGGGGACCCAAACTCTAACCTCACCTTCCTGGAGAAAGAAAAGAAAATCATTTCAAAACAGACTTCTTTTAAAAACACTTCATTTCATTCCGTCTACAGTGAATTCTAAGTATGGTTAGCAGTTTATGAGCTCTTCCTTTCTGTTAAGTGAAATCTCTGGTGACAGTTATCACTTATGACTTCTTCCAGAGGGATATGTTTGAGCATTCCAGTAATCATGTGGTCAATATTATTTCTCCTGAAATAACTTACAGCACTAATTAACTTTGCCAATAACCGCACACTTCACCAGTTCTTAAATCTCTAAATACACTTTTTTTGGGGGGACGAAGAATAAATTCAATATGATTTGCATGCCATTTAGTGAAATAGTAATGGGGGAGAAAGAATACGAACAAATTTAGTGTTTAAATCCAGGGATGTTTTAACTGGCTTATCGGAGTCTTTTATTACGATATTTTATGGAACCAAGTTTTTAAAAAAGGGATTGTGACTTATGCAATTATATTTGAAAAAGGAATTAATAGAAAAAGCTGCCTAATATAGGGTATTCCATACAAAAATTTAGGTTTTAATACACAAGCTCATGTGATATCCTAAAATCTGTATATTTAAGAGAATTTCTACAATTTTATAGAGAAAGCTTTGGGAACAGTTTGATTGTATCTCTTGACCATTATTAAAAATTCTACTAATGTTCAGGGAAGCTATGATTGTCGATCAACAGGATCAATGATCTTGCAAAAGGCATTGTGGGTCCTTGGGATGATTGTATTACACAGAAAACAAATAATTCAGGTGAATAATACTATGTCCTATGCTCCATTCTGTAGTTGAGCTGAATGATTTCATAAAGATGTACACTTTTTCTCACTTTGTTGGGTTTCAAAGTTTGGTTAAGTTGAAAGTCATTGCCACAAATAATATTTCATCTGAGGTTTCCATTGTTTTAAGCTTTTGGGATAAATTAAGAAGGTCTCTATAGTTTTCAAAAACAGAGTCTTCAAGGATTGTGTTTATGTTCCAGTCCATAGTTTTGAAACACACACACACACACACACACACACACACACACACACAGTATTCTTAAAATAGATTGAGCAGTAGTAGCTTAATATCTTAAGCAGAAAATACCTAAGCAGCTCATAAAAGCTCACAAATATTGGGTGCAGTTCATACAATGACTTTGGAATTTGTGAAGACTCAAATTCCTACATAGGTGATCTTCATATTTTCCAGGGAAACTCCTCTGAAGTTGGTGTGTCCTTTATAAAAGGTAGCCCAATTGGGTAGAACTTCAATCAGCAATGCAAATCAAGAAACCTTTATCTTCTATTGATTCAGAAAAGGGACTTTGAATTGATTTTGGATCTGATATAATCAATAGTCTCTGGCTGACTTTCCCAGACCCCGAGGTTTGTCTTAATGTTAAATGAACCAATTATTTAATTATACATAAATTGTAAAAAAAAATGTTCCACTATGCTTGTATGGAGTGTTTAAATAATCAGATAATTACAGGTTTGATTCTTCCTTTCTTCATGCTTGCTTCTGATGGAAATGTTGCCTATTGCTTATTGAACAGCTGCAAAGACATGTAGCACTAGTAAACTAATTCAAGTCCACGATCAAACTGATAAATTAATAGTGATAAAGGGGAAAAGGAAGGTGCACAGGTTAGAAATGGTCTCAACTTCTCCAGACTTTTATCTTCACAATTTAATGCTAGCGGATAAAGTTTTTGGTCTTGAGAAGTTCAAAATTATTTATTGGAGGCATTATTTTGTTGAAACCAATGACAACCTTTATATCTGGTTCCAGAATTGTATGTAATAAAATGGCCGTGCTGAAATGTTAGTTAGGAATATGTCCTTGGTACTTTTTTGTCTAGTGGGCTAATCCTTAAGTAAGCAAAAACTGCTTGATCAGGAGGTTTGCCTCTTTTTAATGGAGAAAAGTTTTAACTTTAGTTTGCAAAATGAAACACATCGTGAATTCCATCATCGCTTATATGTCTTGCAAGGAAGAATCAACTTCATGTAAATTTTTTTGGGAGAAATGGGTTGTTTGATCAAAACATTTTGAAAGATAGTTTAAAAGCTACAAAGTTGGTGTTTGGCAATATTTTTGCAACTCAGGCGGAACTTGAATACCTGGAGCCATATCTAAACAATCTCTTCCATTATAGTTTCTCACAAAGCTTCTACATTCACATCTGTAAACACACACACACACACACACACACACACACAGATGCCACTTGGTATTCACCATAAATCTAGCGAGACTTTTTGTGGCAGATAAAAGGCAGGCAGCAATTTAGCCTCACTTGCTTGTCCCTTGGTGTCACAATTACCCGTTTCTTCAGCTTTTCTTTCTTCTTTGTGCTGTGACCCAGGGAAGAAGATGGGTGGGTTGTCTTTTGCTGTTTGAGATATTTTGAGACAGATTGCGGGGTTGGGTCTGGCTGATCCGGTGTGAATCCCTCTGCATACGTTAACTTCATTTTCAGGGAAGAGGCTGGAGAATCCAGTCGTAGAGGAGCTCCATAAGTGCACAAAGTTTTAGGTCAGGACTCTGCTCTTTCTTGTCTTCATTAAATGCCCTGTGTTGAGTAAGTGAAATGCTGCATCATTGCTATATTTCAAATACCAAAGATTTAGTAGGCTGGAGCCTTGCTGCTTCTTTATTTCCCTGCAATGCCTATTTATTTTCCCTGTGTCAGACCCTGCTCTCATGCAGTGAGCTGGGGCAGTACTTTAATTTGTAATGTTATGTAAATATGTGAATATATTAATAAACTTGTTAATTACTTGTTTAATGACTCACAGTGTAAGACAGGTAATTTGTAAAGATTTGTTTCCCTTTTTTAAAAGATTCCTTGTCCTTTCTAACAGTTTCCTACACATTTCTAACAGTGTATTTTGCATTGTAAAGCTGAGATATTTTATATTTGAGGTTATGTCTTTTCCATAAAAACTGAACTAAAATAATCACTTTTAACTTAATAGTCTTTCTCCTTGACTATAAGGTTGGATTCCTTTCATCATTTGGGACAGAAGACTAAATACATATATAGCTTTAAATCAGGGGTGCGAAACTTGATTTCACTGAGGGCCTCATCAGGTTGTGTTTGACCTCAGAGGGGCAGGGAGCATGGCCAGGGGTAGGCATGTCAGGTCCAAGTGCTAAGGCAGGGTTTTCCTGAGACCCTCCCTCACTCTCATTATAATCTCCCTCCCTCCCTCCCTTCCTTCCTTTTCTTCTTTTTCCTTCCCTCCTCATTCTCCTTTCTTCTTCCTTTTCCTCTTTCCTTATCCCCTCCCCGGAGCTCCATTTTTGGTGGCAGAGGCACTGCGTGCCAGTCTTTTTCTGTTTCCAGGCTGGCCCCATGGGCCAGATCTAAGCACCCCATAGGCTGGATGCAGCCTGCAGGACTTGAGTTTGGCACCCCTGTTTCAGATAAACAGAATCAGTTTCCTCCTCTTCTGTTACTTATTGACCTTTTGCCCAGATATTTGCAATATCAATAAGATTCCAAAGAAAATAACCTTACACTCAGTGCTTTTCTGTCCATCCGTGTGCAACACCATTTTTTTTTTTTTTGACACAAGGATGGTCAATATGATCAAATTACTAAATGGCTTATTATTCTATGAACCAGTTCCTGAAATTTGTAATATTTTCTTTTGTGTCCCTGTCACCACAGATAATCTTGAGCGCTCTGGTTGTTTTGGCGGTGATATTGCCCATTTAAATCGATAATAATTCAATAAGAATAGGTGGAGCAACCAGTAGTCCATTTGGACAGTCCTATTTTTAAAAGCAAAATCCAATGTCACAAAGTTTCACTGGTGTTTGTCTCTTGCACTTGACAGTCAATTATATGGATATTATGACCAACATAACCTTCTCTATTACTGTATAAATGTAGCCAGTTAAGCCACTGAATATTAGCACATTTTGCAGGAGTAATTCTACTAAATACAGAATATTTATAGTTGTAAAGATTACTGCAAATTGCAGAGTTTGTGTCATGATAAAAAACTGGCTTTCCGTCTTGTGTTGAAAGCTACGTGAGTGCTAAATGACAAAAACCTATAAAGAGAAGGATACAAATTCTATATGTCTTACTATTCTATTTTCTGACCAATTGTGAGAAGTGACTATGGAAAGATGCAGTGGAGGAAGTGACCCATTTATATGGGAAGAATCAACGCAGCCCAGATGTGGGAGCATAACTGACTCGCCATAAGGCTTATCATTTTCGAGATGATGTTTTTACTCTTGCTTAGCATTAAAGATTCCTCTCTAAGTATGTATGGTTCTTCTGGGGTTTGCCAGCTACATGGGACTTGACACATAGGAAGATAAGTGACATGATGCAACAGATACAAGCTTCATAATCCAAGTGATAACGATATCTTGAAGTGTGCAGTATCAATGTGGCTTCTACTATCTATGCCAAATTAGGCTTTCATTGCTTGGAACATCTGACCACAATGGGATTCAGAACCACTGTTGGACCTGGTTGAAATCTTTTATCAATCATAAAGCTTTGAAATGTTTGTTTATTCATGTCAGAAGATCACAATTAAAATAAGGTATACTATAAAATGTAAAATAAAGGATTAGAATATGTACAAGTTCAACAGATCGTGCCCAGAAACTAGCAACATTAATTGCATTCTGTTGTGTTGCCATGAGGTCCTCAAGTGTACACTGATCAGGACACAAAGGACAGGTATATATACTTATGTGTTGTCTCTGTGTTATCACAATTGTAGTGAGCAGAGGCTCCTGGATAGCTCCATTTGTTCAGCATGTCTCTGTCTGGATCTTGTAGACATGTGCAGTCTATTCAACGATTTCCATACTTCTCAGTTTTCACCAGACCCAGGTGTCAACTCCTCCATTGGTTTCATGCAGTGTTGGTTCTTTTGTAGCTTTCCATAGGTTCACTATGCTTTCAAATTCTTCCAAGTCTTCTGTGGAGCCAAGGCGAACTTTTCTTGGATTTTAATCTCTGTGGAGTTGGTTGTAGGTCATAGAGAGGGTGCTACCAAGATATAAATGATTTAAACCTCTCTGTATGCTGCTTCTCTGGAAACAGCAATGCCAACTAGGTC
The DNA here is from genome assembly GCF_049901735.1 of Notechis scutatus. Lineage (NCBI taxonomy): Eukaryota > Metazoa > Chordata > Lepidosauria > Squamata > Elapidae > Notechis > Notechis scutatus. The sequence goes on along the minus strand of NC_142011.1, from coordinate 92,375,770 downwards.
AGCGGTCACCAACCTTTTGGACCTCAAGGACATCAAACTCATAATTTTAAATCCCGTGGACCACTAATATGAATTTTGACTGACGGTGGTTTGCTGACATTGTGAGAGAGAGAGAGAGAGAGAGAGAGAGAGAGGAGAGAGAGAGAGAGACGATCTAGACGATCTAACCTCAGATGGCTGGCAGTGATGTGTTGTGTCTCTCTCTGTCTCTCTCTCTCTCTCACACACACACAGACACACACATATCCCACACACCCACCCACCCCCTCCAAGGCAGCCACATTCCTAACCTGCTTTTCAGCTCCGTTCTTGGGCGGGGGGAGAGAGAAAGGGTATCCTGCGATCCCAAATAAAGAACAATTGGTAGGAAAATGGGGTGGGGGGGTTTCGTGCAAACTTTTTGGGGATTTTCCCAGGGTCCCTGTCTGCAGAGACCCTGGGAAAATCCCCAAAAAAGTCTGCAGGAAAATTTCCCACCTCGTTTTCCTACCGATCGATTGTGCTTTATTTGGGATTGCAGCGCAGCCTGGGTTAATTGCTTTGGGGGTGACATTTCTCTACGGACCAGCAAAATTTTCTCGTGGCCCACCAGTGGGCCCCGGCCCACCAGTTGGCAACCACTGAACTAGGTGGCAGAGCTTATCTAGAGGGGTAGGGGTTTAATTTTTAGAATTAAAATCAACCTTAGCTGATTTCACAGATAGAAATCGTTAGGCAGTTCTAGGTCAACAATGAATTAATTGGTTGATGTGCTGAGTCCATTAAAGAAAGTGTTAATGAGGTTAACATGAGCTTGTGGATGCCAGCCTAATCTTAAAAGAAGCACCAAGATGCAAGTATGAGCAACAATGAAGAGTAACAAGAGTTTTTGAAAGGCATCAACTAAAATACTGTATTTATCATGACAATATTAATCAAAACATATGTTTAGGAGCACAAGACATTATTCAATGAATGCAATAAAATACAGCAGAAGTAAATGTTTTGAAAATGATCATTGGGAAGGCTGTGAAAAGGTAACTCAGGTGCCTGAATGTGTGAACAACTTGCACAATTAATAGTATTGAGTCTCATTTATGCATGTATTCTTTAATTGAAGATGTCTTTTCTTTTTAAAAAATCTTTCTTTAAATGAAAATTATTCATTGTCAAAAAGGAACCATTTATCTTGTCAAAAAGACATACGATGTTAGCTTAAGGGCAATTTTTAATAACTTTGTAAGTGACATTTGCCTGCATCGCCTTGGCAAGACTACATATATCTTTGTCAAACTGTCAAGATTTGGCACGTTTTACTGTTTGGCCGTTTAAATAGCAAAGATCTACTAATTGTAGTCCAAATCTCTATTGTTTTCTTTAGTATTTTTACAGTGATCATCTGCACGTTCCTTCCTCTGAACTCAGTCTTCGCCTTCCATCTTTAGGTAATGGTTTTGCTTCTTGGCCTTATTAAGTTCACTGATATGAACAGAAAAATACTGGATGATCATGTCAGTTTCTAAGGGGTTGCGATGGGATGCAGATGCCCTGAGATTAGACTGAAGATTTCTAACCTGGTTTCTGATGAGTTTCTCAACTCCTTGCCCTGATTATATTTTGCAGGTTCCCAGAGCTATTTAATGCTTGACATTCAGCAACTGGCAAGTGCTTTCCTGTTCCATTTCCTTACTACACCTGCCATTTACAATAGACCTGCCATCAAAAGTAGAATCTTCAGTGCAATAAATTAGCTCTTATCGTGCAGCAATTTAGAGGGTCTATGCTGGGAAGATATAGGCCATGCCCTCAGAACTGTAGAGCTACTGGACATATTGAGTGTGACATCTGAAGACATCAGCTACCTCTTTCTTGGAAAGAGTATAGTGATCAAGGTTCCTGCTGCAATTGTATTTGTTACTGTGGGGAAAACAGAGGGAGCATGATGCATTGTATGCCATGTTGAGTTGTGTAAACAAAGGCAGGCAATAAATCGGACAGACAGTTAGATGTAAAATCTGCCTTGAACTATTAATTCTGGGAATCAGGTGGATACAGAAAGAAAACTTTTGCTATCTTCTGGGTTGATTTTTGAATTGCCCCGAAAAATCTGCACCCCCTAGAAGAATTTTAGGTTGGATTCCCATACAAGATCTGACCCAATTAACCAAGACGTAGCTAGTCCTGCTGGTCTCTATGTTATTCTAGATCAGGGCTGTCAAACTTGTGGCTTGCAGGCCGGATGTGTCATGCCCTGGCCACGCCCACAACTGGTTTAGCAAAGGGGGAAAATTGTGATATGTCATGTGACAATGCCATGACGACATGAGTTTCACACCCCTGTTCTAGATTAATCTAGGTTGAATACATTGGCAGGATGTACTGGATTGTATTCCTTTCCTTTACACAAGAATCAATCCATTGGGGAATCGGATTATGTTTCTTGTGAATGCTGGGACCCAAATCCAATCATTTTCTTTATTGCTTTTTTATCAGGATCCGTAGAAGACTGGATGCTTGCTGGCTGAGGAATCCTGGGAATTGAAGTCCACCATCTTATAGTTGCTGAGATTGAGAAAAACAGCTCTACAGGACTGAGACACCAAGCTCCCCCTATTGAATTTTTTTTAATACTTTGGAAGAACATTAAGCAGAATCGTTCCTTATTCCTCTTTCTATTTTTCCATCCTAACATCACATCTTATACTCTCTCTTTTTTTTTTTTGCATTGAAACTGCTGTTTTCCAAAAGAATCCTTAAGATTCTCCAAACCTTGTCCCCTCCCCTCCGAAAAACTAGTTAACCATAGGACTGCATTCCTGATAGCTGCATTTGAATCATTCCAATTATGCTTCAACTTGTCTCATCTGAAACAGCACCAGATCTAATTATGGGAAATAATTGCATCTAACATTGCCCAGATTGTTTTGTATTTTGTTTAAATGATAATGCAGTCATTAGCATGCTTGCTTGTATCTGAGAGAGCATACAGATGTTTAGTTAATAGATGCTCATGATTCTTGACAGCCACAAGATGTCACTGTTTCCTGGTCAATACTTAACAGCTGAGGCAGCGCAAGAAAATCAGCCATAATTTTTGATCCTGCTTTTCAGGGGGAAAAAGATAAACTACATAGTTAACAGTATAGGAAAAAGAAAGAAAAAAGAAAAATGGTGCTATCTGAGCTGGATCAAAATTGAAGCTGTGTTAAATTAAAATATAGGGTTTTCTTTAAAGTAGAGAAAAACCAATCAGCTCTTACAGATCTCATGTGTGGTTTGTTTGTTTTTTTTTTAAAGTTTGCCTATCAACAGAAAGGCAAAACACAGGGAACATATATCTGCTCCCTCCACTATCTTGTTTCCAAGTTTGGGCCCAGTTGAATATAAACTGCTTTTTAATTTCTCTAAAATGGATAAAGCCCGAGAGATCAAAATTCTGTAGATCTAACCACCAGCACTGTTTCCTTTGAGAGGACCGTCTTTTAGATAATGATTAACTATTTTAATTCCTAGTGGTTCTTGGAAATGTGCTCAGAGTGTCAGGTGCAAAGAATCAGGCTCATTTGTAAGGTTGCAGTATAGAAGATTGAAGCCTATACACAAGAACCTGATCAACTAAACTTCAGTGCTAAATTGGCCCAAGTAAGGATCAATGGAACTCAGGAGGAAATGGACTTGGCGCATTTGTGGGGAATGCAAAGATTCTAAACTTATGACATGCTTAACTCCACCCCCAGCTCTGCCTGCTCCTCTCCTACACACAGGCAATGTAGTGGCTAGTGTATCTATTCTGACCTAAGAATATTATGTTCCCTATAACTGAAATTTCAGTATAGCATTGTAGTATTGTAACAGTCCAGATGACGTAGAGTACACAAAAAACCTGAAATGTATTTCATGAGAGCTCCATTGGACACCTCTTATATGGAAATTGGTAGTCTACTGAACTCAGCTCAACAAAAGCACTGGATCCTTGAAATTCCAGTTGTAGAGATAAGAATGTTTACAAACTAGCAGAGTTCCCCGTAACATGTTGGATTAAAATATGGCTGGTTAGTTCTCAGTCCAGGAAAGCTGGGGATTGGTTAATTTGATGAACCACAATTTTGTTAACCGGGCATTAATGTATTGTGTGAACCAGAGTATCTGTGCATCTCACATTTCAAAGAGAGACTAACCTGCAGATTGGTCAGACTGGTGAAGAGTACCCTTGCAGTGTTTGAATTAAATATTATAGTTTATGATTATTGCTGATATCCTCATTCCTACCTATTCTTAACTTTCATCAGACATTTGTACTTGGTATATCAGAAAATGTTTGCTAAAATATGGCTTGCTAGTGTTACCATTCAAATGCTCCAGAAATGCGTGACAAATTAGAAAAAAAAATTAAAGTGTCTTTTTCTCTCTCCCCATTTCTCTCCATGGCAATATTATCTGAAGTAGTACAGCTCAGCTAAAGAGATTACATACTCAAATGTTTTATCATTTCTTCTATACATTTGATGCACACTGAGTTCATTTAAATGGCTGAAATGTGGCGAATTTGGTCTGAATAGAAAAGGTTTGATAAGGTACTTTGAGAAAGCTTTTAAAATATTGGTTTTGTTGACAGGATCCCCCTTTGTTTTTGTTTTATTTTTTTCATTCCTTGATAAATTATCTGACAGCGAAGTTCAGTCAAAGACATTATGATTTATAGGACAGCAAGATTGCAGAAAAATTCCCTTTTCCTCATAGTTTTTCCCTTTTCTCTTCATCACTTTCTTTGTTCTTTTTGCTCTTACACTTTTAATGCGCACTGAATATATGCGTGAATACCTGCCAGGGAAAAAAGCAAAGGAGAAAATGCATGAACCTAGTAAAATTTGAAAGACTGTTTTCTCCAGAATCTGTTAATCCTTTAAAATAGTGTTTCTCAACTCAAGCCCACTTTAAGATGTGTGGACTTCAACTCCCAGAATCTTCCAACCAACATGATGGTCGGAGAATTCTGGGAGTTGAAATCCACACTTCTTAAAGATACCATGGCTGAAAAACACCTTTAAGAATGTTACTGGAATCATTTTTAACATGTCTTCGACCTCTGAAGCTTCATTCATGGCATGTCTTACACTCTTCTGACAAGCAAAGAGAAATCCTTCAAATCAAACATTTCGTTCTGCTGTTGTTTTGATCTATTTATCAATATTTGAGAAGGAGTCTGTTGATTTGCTTTATTTCTTTGCTACTGTTTTGAGTTTGATCATTTCTTTCAATTTTGTAAGTAGCTTCGAGCAATACCCTTTTGGAAAGGCCAAAAGGAAGTAAAAAAATTTGGGCTGTGCAAATCCTTCAGCGAGTTCCTTCACAAAGAATATGGCTGAAAGTGAGGTCGTCCTTCTGGAAATCGAGAGGCAACAGCATTTTTCAAACGTTCTGGAAGTGTGCACCCCAAGCTGCTTTGTTGGCAGTCCCAGATGAAACATGATTTTCCTGGACACACTCAAATATGGACAACTTGAAAAAGCCCTCCAAGAAGTCAATCCAAAGTTTTTAAAATATAGAAGGACTATGAGTTTTGGAATCAGATATGGATCTTAGCTCAGAAAAATTTGAAAATGAAAACCTGGATCTTTTTTTTTAGAGGGATGGCAGATAAATAGGTGCAAAGGAAACCTGTTTTTATATAGCATATTACATCAGCTGCAAGGCTGATGTATACAGTATGCTTACAGGTGGAAAAAGGAGCACGTATCCACAATGGAAGAATGGATTTTGAAATTGATGGAGCATGGATGGCAAAATTGACTGCTTTGATTAGAGACAATCTAATTTTTTTTTATGGCTTAGAGACCACTGCTAGATCACCTATGGGAAAGGGACTAAAATGAAACATTGACTTTGGGATTGGAAGATTAGATTTGATTTGACTACAAATATTGTGGATTGTTAAATATATGGCTATGATCTATTTATAAATATATTTTTAAATGTTGATTAAAATTTAAGAATATATGAATATTGGTTTTTTAAATATTGGTTATTAATATCTTAAAGGTTTTTAGGTACGGATATTATTTATTTAAACTTAGAGGCTGCTGTATTTTATAATTCTTTCTCTACTAAAAAAGTTGGAGGCTAGTTCTTTTATATATTTGTTTTATGTATTTTTGTCACTTTTCAACTTTTCCTTTTTATCCTATCTCCTATTTTTCCTTTATGTTAATTTGTATTTTATCAGTTTTTGAAATGTGGGATCTTTGCTGCTCTCTGAGCTTGGTGGGTTTTTTTTTTTCAGACAAATTAGGTAAAATCATCAGTGCGCTTATAATCAGAGCACTAATGATGTTATCTAATTTGGCAATGAAATGTGTGCAAGAAAACCGCCAAGTTCAGAGAACACTAAGGCCCCCTCCACAGTGACAAATATTCTTCCATCCATTTTTTTGAAATTTAATTACTTTTTTTAAAAAATCTATTTTTTGTTTGTTTTACATAGCTGTACTATATTGAAAAATTCATACGTGCTGATGTAATTATTCAATGATGGCTCTTTTGTTCCTCTTGTGATTTGAGCTCCACTTTCTTTTGCTAATGCAGACAGCTCAGCTTTCAGAGGTAATGATGCTACTTGCTTTAAAATGAACACTTGACTTCAGTTTGAAGGTGAAGAAAGAGACTGACTGTCGGGAGCTTCATTGGATGTAGGCCTCGTTCTCCTAAATCTGCTCTTGACAGCTTATCTAGCATTTGCAGGAAAGCCAGCCCATTTCCTTATGGACTGAATGGTGGTCTAACAATAATAGCATACATTAATAGAGAATGCTTTGGAAAGGAGAAAGGAGTTTACTGTTTTTACAGAAATTGTAAAATGACATATTAATCTTTAAAAACAATACAATGTGTAATTATCTAATCTCATAAATGTTGCTCAAGCCTAAAGCTGCATGTAGGAACAAAGGAACAAGAGGCCCCTGGTATGTTCAAAAACTGGTTTTAGCTAGAATTTGCTGGCATGGTGGTTGACTTAGGGACCAGAAACTAATAGCTATTAAAGATAAATTGTAAATAAGGGGCAGGGAAGAATGCATTCATTTTAGGTGCCTCGGATAGATAGTGACGGCCTGAGTACTCGGCCAATGAGGAAAAGGTGGGAGGTAAACTTGCAACAGTGATAGGAAATATAATGAAAGTATATTGATGGCTTAAGGCAGTGATCGCAAACCTTTTTGTTGTGGTGTGCCGAAAGTGCATGCACGCACCGGCACCCACAATGCAATGCACCTCCCGCTGTGCATGTGCGTGCAATACCCTTGCCCCGCCCCCTTACCTGCACTGCACATGTGCGCACCTCCCAGCACCTCCCGTTTGAGACCATTTTCGCCTTCCCAGAGGCTCGAGGGCAGTCTCAGAAGCCTTGGGAGGCTGAAAATGGGCCCGTTTTGGCACTTCCGGTATTTCTGGAAGGCCCATTTTTGGCCTCCCAAGGCTGCAGAGGCTTCCCTTGAGCCTCCAGGAGGGCGAAAACAGCCTCCCCGGGCTCCAGAGGCCCTCTGGAGGCTGAAAATAGGCACTTCCAGTATTTCCGGAAGGCCTGTTTTTTTGGCCTCCTGCAGAGGTGTTCCTTGAGCCTCTAGGAGGGTGAAAATGGCCTCAAACAGGCCAAAAATCAGCTGGGAGGCGCGCGTATGTGCAATGCAGGTAAGTTTGGCTGGGGCTTGCGTGCCTGCACCAATGGCTTTGCAGCCACCTGTGGCACACATGCCATAGGTTCACTATCATGGGCTTAAGGTGTGTCCACTGCACCTGTGAGTAAGTGATACACCCTGTTTGCAAAGTAGTAAAAATAAAGATTACCATTGTTTTCTTTTATACGTTTTGGTTTGCAATCATTTCAAACTAGACAACGAATCCCACAGTAGGATTGGGGAAAAGGTTGCAGAGAAAGCAAGACATGTTCACACATGGATTACATGAAAGGATGAGGAAGAGAAGCAACAACTTCGGTTGGCTGTGTAATGGGTTGGTGAAAGCAACAACTTCATTTGGAAAGCCTGGTTGTCTCCCTGGATTGAAACACCCTTGCTTTCCAAATGAAGACATTTGTCAATGGGAATGCTTGAAAGAAGATACTTTTTCACATTGCAATTGTATAATGCACAATGAATTGAACAAATGCCCTGAAAAGAGAGAGAGAGAGAGAGAAAGAGAAAGAAAGAAAGAAAGAAAGAAAGAAAGAAAGAAAGAAAGAAAGAAAGAAAGAAAGAAAGAAAGAAAGAAAGAAAGAAAGAAAGAAAGAAAGAAAGAAAGAAAGAAAGAAAGAAAGAAAGAAAGAAAGAAAGAAAGAAAGAAAGAAAGAAAGAAAGAAAGAAAGAAAACCAGATTGGGAAAGAGAAGTGTCATACTGCTGGAGTTATTTCTGCCTTGCATATTTAATGCAATTTTTTTCTACTATTTTTCTACCTTGTGGCTTCAAACCAATTCAGAGGTAGGCTGTGATTGCTATAGTGTTCCCCCTTTAAAAGTTTGGCTATAAGAGAGAGTAAATAAGTATTCAAGCTAACCTAATTGTTAGGCAGGAATGGCCATTGGGAAAAATAAACTTGTTGGAGACAGTTGATTGACAGTTATTTTGTTCATAAGTTACTTTTATTCCTGTTCACTGTCCATTTACTCTGTGGGGCACTAATGCATTTGGGTAACTTCTGCTTCCTGATCCGTAAGTTACATATAGCTGGACTACAGCTTTCTCCATAAGTTACTATTTATGCAGGAAAGAAATAATGGTACTCCAGCTACTGCTGACAATCTTGAACTATCCCAGGCAGCCTAACTGATGTTGAAGAATGCTAGGAGCAACTTCTGGCTTTTGGTTCTCCATCCTTGAACTACACAGAGCAGCGGCATTGTTTCAGAATCTAGGATGTTCCTATTTCTACTTGGTAGGACTTTGGATCCAATTCAAAAAAATGTGGTTCAGAATATTTGGGTCTATCGGTATAGCTTCTAACTTTTTAAAGCAGCTGTGCCTTTCTCCTGGCTCATACAGCTGTAGAAGTTGCAGACAAGTGTTGTGTTTAACCCCCCTCACCTCTCCCCCCACCATACACACAGAAACACATTTTTGGAAAGGAATCCAAAATGTTGTCAAACTTGTTTTCTGGGCATGCATGGGATTTTGCCCATGTAAGCCATGTTCTGCTATTGAGTTATATTGTCTGTGCACCCTGCATTCCACCTGTTAACAAAACCAGACTCTAGCTATGCCTTACAAAGGGCGGGAGAGAAGAAACAGTGGAACAAGAGAGTGGGGAAAACATTGTCTGTGTAGACTTATGACCTACAGAGCTGATAAAGAAAACAGCTCTGTCTCTGCATGACAACCTGAGATTTGCTTGTGTGATGCTTTCCACAATGTATGCTTAAAACAATGATTTCGGATAACCTGCTAAAAGAAATGTGCCACTGAACAATCAACTGGGAGGTGTCTCTCTTTAAACATGTTAACACTCTCTTCAAACGTGTTGCATAGTGCTGTCAAAATGTTGTCTGCAAAATGTTCTGTAGGCACCTTCCTTCAAGGTCACAATCTATTTTTAAATCTGCAGTGGAATGTGGAGATGAGACAGCTGTGACTTCTACTCTCTGGTACTTTTTTCTCCCTCTGGTTCCTTTGATCAGCCCACCTCTCCTGCCTACTGAGTAGCATTTCTGGGCCCCATTTGCTTCAGGAAGAAGGTAGATGAGCGTGGATGAAAAAATGAGCACAGGTGGCTGGGACTGCCTCACATCCAGTGTGACCATGTCTTAAAACAGGAATGTTTTTAATTTCAATCTGGCACATCTCCCCTTCTCCTCTCTGCCTTTCCTTCCTGTGATACAGGAAGGGAAGGGCGAGGGAATATTAATTACTAATGTTCTTGGTTATTCTGTAGTGAAATCCTAGACACAGGACATAGGCATCTCTCATATCAAATGCTCCACCAAGTAGGCAGGTTGAAGTTTAATCCCAGAGACCTTGCTGGTATCTCATTCTAAACAGTATCAAGGGAGTATTAACTGTGGAGGGGAAGGATGAACATTAATGTGTTGTGTAATTATTTTTTTTAAACAAGAAGGGAAAGGTCCCATGGAACCTACAACTGAGGTGAAATCATCATGTTGGACTGAGATGGAGGAACTCTGGAAAATGGAAGGCTTGAAGGAGAGAAGTGAGAACTATCTGTTCTTCCTAAGTAACCAGGCTATTCCCAGGGAAGCCTTATGAGAACAAAAACACCCCCCAGGATGCTTTCCTGAGGCCCAGAAGGCCCCAAAATGGAGCGCAGGAGGATGCTGCATGCCCCCCATTTTTTCCTTCCTGGGCCCCAGGGAAACCTGGGAGCAAAAACACACCCTCAGGAGGCTTCCCTGAGGCCCAGAAGGCCCAAAAAAATGGGGGGAGGGTGCTGCCAAAAAAGCCACGCCCACCCAGTCACATGGCCATGCCCACCTAGCCACACCCACAGAACCGGTTGTTACAAAATTTGAATTCCACCCTTGGTTGTGATGGGTCAGGCGTAGGTTGCATCAAGTGAGGGTCATGTGATGGGTCTTTGTGATGGGGAGGTCACATCAGGTGAGGATCATTGGGAAGTAAAGTGCTGGTTTGTGGGGGTTGCATGGATTGGTTGAGGGTTGGTGCTGTCACTGGTTGGCTGTGCAGTTGATTTGAATTCTGAGGGGTTTATAGGCTGGTTGTAGGTCAGTGAGTCTGTTGATGGAATTGCTGGTGGAGTGCCAGGCTTTCATAAACTTGTGAACGTAGCAGGTAGTAGCATGGCTGATTATTCTTGTAATAGTTCCCATTGAATTGGTGTTGTTCAGTGTCAGTGTGGGTAGCGATGTCCCCATGTGAATTCAACAGAATTGGTGGTAATTTTGCCCTTCTCTCGAAGACATTATTTGAATACTGTGATTCAGTGAGGTTTATGCATATCAGTTAAAACTCTCAGAATTGGAAGTGATTGTTGCATGGGTAGTAACTGAGTTTTATTTCTCAAGGACTGTTCTAGCTATGGTTCAAAGTTCTCTACATTGACAATATTCTCCAATATTACAATGTACCTTAAAAGGCTCCTGATTTGGTGCAGATTTGAAGCTTGGGTTGAGAAAGAGAGAAATGGTAGACAAAATAAGTTTAGCGTTGCCAGCTCATGTCAAGGAAGAACAGGATAGAAATGTTTTTAACAGCGATTAGCAGGCACACCTAGTGTATCTGTAGACATCAATTTTTTCCTTCATAATATTTTTTCCTTTTGTTATCTCTATTTTGACCTCTTATCGAAGCAAGAGACAGAACTTTTGATAGAACTCTTAATAGAAACAGTTCAGCAATTTTTGAATGGGCTGAGGTCATCTGCCCCAGCAGTAGTACATAACTATTAAAGCGTCTTACCCATTTTCTTGCTGTTCTGTGCAAAGTTTTGAATTCTCCATTGGAAACAGTGCTTTTGGATATAAAGTCTAAAATTTATTTCAAGGGTTGTGTACAAATTTAGAGATGGAATGAGCTAGATCTAAAGGAGCTACTACAGCAGAAGCTTCCAGAGAGCTGAAATTTTTAGGAACCAGAATACAAATCTGGTGAGTTCCCACTAAGTGCTTAACTAAATTGTTACAGGAAAATGAACAGTCCAAGCAGAATGGCACAGTAAAGAGAGGTAAAAAGATCTTTAAAGTGCAGTTACACCCATGGCAATTCACTGTGGCCTAGCTTTAGGGTAAACTGCACCCTACTTAGACATGTTGATTTATGAACTAATTAGCTCCCTGAAAGAAGTTCTTTTTAGGACCCGTTTCTCCTAACCAGCCCTCAAACCATCTAAACGGCTGGAAAACTGGTTTTACCTTTATAAGTTAAAATTCAATATATATTTATGAGGTCATTCAAAACGGAGAGACCTTCTGCAACAAGCTTCTGGGAAGATCAGGACCTGAATAAGTCAAAATCCCAGGAAGAGAAGAAAGAATTTATTCTCAAGGTGCAAGAACCTTCATATGGGTAGAACAGCAGAAGTCCTATCAGCATTAATAAATGTAACAAAAAGGAAACAAAGGATGAATTATTTTGGGGGTTAAATTTCTTTAAAAAGTAATATAAAAATCCTAATTTCTATATTACCTGCATTCATTCAGAAATGGTTAAGTGCTAAATTCCATCAGCTTTGGAGATATGGTTAGAAAGGCCTATGTGAACCAAGATGTCTGTCTGTCTGTCTGAATCCATCACCTCTTTCTCATCTATTAATCTTTCATCTCTCTCTCTCTTATCTGTCTATCTGTCTATCTGTGTCTATCTTTCATCTATCCATCCATCCATCTATCTATATCATCTCTTTCTCGGTATACATATATAGAAAGAGATGATATAGATAGATGGATGAATGGATGGATAGATATACCGAGAAAGAGATGATATAGATATATATATTACATATTTGTTTTCTTAAGTTTTCGCGGGTACTTACATGTATGGTATTCAGCTTTGTTCGGATATTTTCCCACGTCATTATAGTTGTGCTTTTAAAGTTGTAGCAATGTTTCGGCAGAATCTCATCTGCCATCATCAGGCTTCTGTATTGTGTTCGTCTGTGAGTATATATATATATATATATATGTATATTACATATACATATATATACATACACACACACACTCGTGTGTGTGTGTGTGTGTACAGTATATATATGTATATGTAATCTATATCATCATCATAATCTCTCTCCCTCTCTCTCATCTATGATCTATATATATCTATCTTAATGTATATCGAATCTCAATTGTTTGACCAGACATGAGATAAATGTAATTGATATTTTATTAGCTGTTTTCATCTATGGAAGTAGAATTTTATCGTTTCCTAACAAATATTTATGATGGCCCATTACCAGGATCTCCTGTTATTCCCTTGCTTTGTGGAATGATGAATCCTAAGGAAGATTGGCCCGACTGCAGGGGTGGAATTCCACTGGTTCAGAACGATACGGGTGAACCGGTGGTTCTGGTGAGCATTTGGCCCCAGCCACCCACCCCTGCTCTTTCCTGTTCTTTATTTCCTGGTTTTTTTAGCACAGCTGATTCATGCGGCAGAGTGGTTTGCCACGCATCAGCTGTTTTACTCACTGAGGATGCAGCAGAAGGTAAGTAATTGAGTTGAAGATGGGCTTTTTAAAATGTAGAGCATGAGCACGAGGTGCACGCAAAGCACGCAGTCACCAAATCGGTTGTTACATTGGTTGAATCGCAACACTGCCCGACTGATTTAATATCTGCTGAAATCCTTCCAAGAGATTATGTTTGTGGTTGAAACTGGATGAAACTGAACTAAATAAGACATTCAGCATTTTGGCAGGATCCATAACCTCCAGACTTTCAGAGTGTGTTGAAAGATAATGAGCTGAGGTGATGAGAAGACAATATTGATTGAAATGGAACACAGTAAAGTTAGATTGTACCAGGAGCTGATTTTTGGGAAGAAATAAACATACAAATGGGGAACTGGCATATTTTTAAAAATTTTTGGTGATATACTGTAACTTTCAGCTGCCAAAGTCACAACCACTTCATCCCATGAAAAATTATTTTTCCTTGATTTTTATCATCATACATATTTCTCTCTCTCTCTCTCTCTGTATGTGTATGTGCATACACACATATATATGTGTGTGTAAATCAAATGGAAGAGAAACATAACGGTATTGGCAAATTTGAGGAAGGACACAATTATTGCTGTAAAGGCTCAATTTATTTCTGAAAGTTTTGCATTCCGTTTCTATTAAGGTATTATTGTCCTCCCTGGCTTTGCATTAATTAACTTTGCATCCTAAATCATAGTTATGAATCACCTTCATGAAAATCACCTCTCTACTGGAATGATTTGGGATCCTTTGACTTTCACACTTTTTTGGATGGTGTGTGTAAAGCAGACTTTAAATTTTGTCTATAGAGTTACTTCCAGCAAGTTACTTTGGAACAGCTTTATGTAATCAAGCTAACAGAATTGCTCTAATGGAAATTGCTGATGACTTGCAACCTTGAAATCACTAATGAATAAACACCCCTTGTTACGCCTACTTGTTAATTGGATGGATAATATCTTATATGAGTTGAAGGTGGTTGGTTTAATGAAAGTTATGGAAGTACAAAACCTTGCCAAGAGTAAAATGTTTTGTATATACCTCCTTTGGTTGAGAAGCACATTGCTGGACTATTGAAAAGACCCTGGCAGATTGTTTGGAATTATGAAAATTAGGTTAGAAGGGTTATTCAAAATTAAATGAATTTTTTAAAAGTAATGCTAGTTATTTATTGTATTACATGTCTTGTATCCTATGATGGTACTAACTCCTTTTTTATGATCCTGTAATCCCTTAATTCAGGACAGAGTTAGGGCAACTGGATGGAGCTGAGCATTTACTGGCCGGATGCTCTTCCTGATGCCACATAGAGTTCGCAGCAAATATTTTTTCTTTGCATCCTGAGAGAGAAACATCTGCTGCTACTTCGGACTGAACTCAAAGCTTCTGAGTAGGAAGCTAGCGTTTCCACCATTAGGCCACCACTCACTGAATAGTTATTAATACATAAACATAATTAGGTGTGAAATCTGTTCCCAATTCTTTTTATCAATCCTTGTGGAAATTATGGCTACTTTTAATGTCTAAATTCTGTCACGTGCCAGAATCTTAGAAACGATGCAGAGACAAATGGAATTTGCACATTTAATTTTCATAAATCACTCCTCTACCAAAATGGTCTTTAATGAAAGAACAGAAAAAGTTATACATCTTAGGGAAATTTTATGAGAATAAAATGGACCTTAAAAAAAGAACTTTTGAGATTTTCTGACTTTTCTTCAGCGGATCTGATTATTACTATAATTGCACATCATGGCATAATGGTCTATTCAGTAGAATTATAAAAGTTAATAAAAGGATTACTTAATCTCATATTTTTCCATTTGTTAATTTGCCATCTAGATTTTCTTCCCTTCTCCAAATAAAAGGGCAAAGCAAAGATGGAATCAAAACATTAATTATAAACCAGCTTATTCATTTCATATCAGATAAAACTAAAAATAATCATATTCTTTGCTTGTTTAAAGCTCTAAGAGTTGCCAAGGGGTATTGGTTATGTGCAACTTGAATTAGAAGATGGCCCTTCCAAAAAGGGTAATTAAAAGACATGTTGTAAGTGTAAATGTTTAAATGCTCAGATGTTTCACTTATGAGATTTCATCCAAAAGAGCTTGTCTAGAAGTTTTGGGAGAAAGACAAGAGCCAAAAAGCAAAGATATAAAGTCCTCTTATTGTTCCAATCAAGAAATTGTTAAGTCCAAAAAATAGTAGACCTTTTGTACGTCAGTTTATAGGAATCCTTGTGCCTTTTATGGTTTCAGATAGAAACCTTACTTCTTACACTTATACATTCTGCTACTATCTCACAGAAATGCATATGAGGATTCTAGTTTTGATCTTTAGCAGAATTAAAGTTCACTTCCTTCAGAGCACTAATCACACAAAACGTACGTAAAATCAGTAACATTGCTTCATTTACCCAATCATGGTATATGTGACCACTAGAAATGTTTCCAGTCCAGGTCACTTTCAGACAACTGAGATTGGTGGATGTTCATACATCTCATGCTTAAATTCTCCTTAAATTCTCCCTTAATCCCTAGGATTAAGATTAAGAAGATGCCTTGAATTGCAATATTGTTTTTGTTGGTTCACTTTTGCATGGAACCCCGAAGACTTTTTTTTAAAGGATTCCCCATAATTAGCATTAACTGATTAGTTAAGCACCAGTTAACTTAAACCTCACATGCTTATCTAGCTGGATCTTTTAATGTCCTTTGAAGCCCCTTAACACAGCTTTAGGAAAATAGAAAAGATGTGTTGGATCTTTTTGCACAGATTAGTTAAGATACCTTGTGCCAAGAATACTATGCAGCCTTGCATTTAGGGAAGATTTTAATGAGAAATTATCATTCTCTATAGTTAGGAAGTGTTTGTTGGGAAAGGACAGTAAGAAAAAGAGGAGTCAACAATCATAGTTAAATTTTATGCACTTTGGTAATCTTGATAGCTATAGCAATTTAGACTTATATACCACTTCACAGTGCTTTACAGCACTCTCTAAGCCAGAAGTGTCAAACTCAGTTTCATTGAGGGCCACATCAGGGTTGTGTTTGACCACAGAAGGCTGGGGGGCGGGGGGGCGGGGGGGCGGGGGGGCCATGATGGGTGTGACATAGGACTTCTGTTGGGGGGGCACCTGTGGTGGCCAAGTGCTAATGCAGAACTTACCTGAGACACTCCCTCACTCTTATTATAATCTTCCTTCCTCTTTCCTTTTTCCTTCCTTGCTCTCTTCCCATCTTCCCTTCTTTGTCTTTCCTTTTTCCCTGTCTCCTTTCTTGTCCCTTCTTGCATGCTCAAATGCAAAATGCAAATGTTTTGTTTTTAGTTTGTTTTGATAGCCCTCTGCCAGCAAAAATGGAGCTCAGGGGAGCCACGCCCACCCCTGCACCCTGCTTTCACTGGCAGAGGACTGCAGGAGGTGATCCCCCTGAGCTCTGTTTTTTTCTGGCAGAGGGATGGAGATCGTTGTGGCTGAAAATGAGCTCCATTTTTGCTGTCAGAGGAACCACAGGCCGGTCCTTTGCCGTTTCCAGGCCAGTCCCATGGACCAGATCGAAGCACCCCGTGGGCCGGATCTGACCCTTGGGCCCCTGCTCTGATTTACAGAGTCAGCATATTGTCTCCAACAATTTGGGTCCTCATTTTACTGACCTCAGAAGGATGGAAGTCAATCCTGAGCCCGTGTGAATTGAACTGCAGTCAGTCAGCAGAGTTATCCTGTAATACAGCATTCTAACCACTGCACCACCACAGCTCCAGAATAGAAATAGGAGATTCATCATTGCTTGATTAAAACAACTGAATCCTCTATGTGTTTAAATTTGCTGTGTACAAATTTGTCCCCTAAAATTAGTTTTAACTTAAGCTAATTAAGGACTTGAAGGACACCTCCACATCATGATCCCATTTCAGTCAGTAGCTTTCACTGTATGTGCTTGTGTGGGTCTTGTTGTGCTATCAGGAAATATACTGGACACTTCTTTTTCAACTATTACTACGATCCCTGCTCTGCCTCCTGCTGCATAGATCAAGTACTGTATCTATCACCCTACCTCAGTGGATCAAAAGTTGCATTTCCAGGAAGTGGCCAGTAAAGCTTCACTGAGATGCTCCCTCAAATCAGATTCTGAAAGATGGCTAATCCCACCATTCCAGCTATCTGTCAGAATTTGCCACCTCCTCAGACCTGTCCCACATTTGGAAGATGCTTTTCTCATTGGCAGGATAATCCACCATTTGCTTCAGCTTAACTAGCTGTGCAGTAAACTGTTAAGACAGCCTGTGTATTGAAGCTGAATTCTGTTGAACGGAACTACGTGTTTTTATACAGAGATTGGATCACTGACCCAGTAATAATCTCTTTATTTCTAATGAGTTGGAATAAGTGTCCTTCAATGTGCTTTCAAACTACTTTTTTTGACAATCTCAGACTGACAGAATTACAAGACAATAGTGCCATATTACATACCTTCAATTATGAACACACCCTGAATATAATTCCATATTTCCAATTATAAGCAGCTCTCAGTATAAATTCTGAAAGGAAATTCTTTGTGTAATTGCAAGGTTGATGGGCAGCTTGTTTGATGGACAGGTTGTTTCAGGACTTCCAATAATCACCTGTCACAGAACTAAGTTGATCAGTATCGAGAGAGGTACATTGAGACTGTCAAAAGGTTTCAGTGTGTCAAATGAGATTTTCACTCCTCCTTTTAAATACAGACCTTCAGGTCACATTCCAATTGTTGAAACTGGAATTGGCCATTGTCAGATTAGGTAGCAGTCAGAGAAACTTGGAAGCTAAGCAATGCTGGATCTGGTTAGTAGTTGGATGGGAAATCAGTTGGAAATTTTAGAGCTGTAACTAGACTAAAAGGTTATAAAAATATCCGTATAAGATGGAGAACAGTTTTTCTGCACAGTTGCCAATAAAAGGATGTATCTGTGTAAGGTATCTCTTTACCCTTTCTTGAGGAGGAAAAAAATGATAGAGCCATGTATCTCAACTTTGGAAACTTTAAGATGTGTGGACTTCAATTCCCAGAATTGCCTGGGGAATTCTGGGAGTTGAAGTCCACACATCTTAAAGTTGTCAAAGTTGAGAAATAAGGCTATTGTGAAGAGAAGAAAAAGCCCAGAGTCTCCTTAGATATGCAGCCAGGAGCCAGTAAGGACATCTTACTGTTATTGTAATTTAGATTGGGTGGCAAACGTCAATATATAACATGTGCTCTACCACCCAAGCACTTATGCAAAGCTCCAAATGTATGACGATTAGCTGAAGTATAACTTTGATAACAATTATCCTGTGTTTTCTTTCATCTGTTTTAATACATTTCCAGGCAGCTCAAATTCCACATTTTAATATTAGAAATCCACTTTAATTAGAAGTAATCCTTATCATGAGTACACTTCTGGTGTATATCTACAATTTCATGTGGGATGGGGTTGGCAGTCAGCCAAAGTTTTAATTTATCTTTGCTTATCTTATTCCAGTATACTCTAAGAGGCTGCGGGTGTGAATAACAAAACAGACCATCAACTGCATTCGTACAGTGATCTTGACACGATTCACTCAATGCTGCAGTTGGGTTTTTGTTTTTGGTTTTCTATAAGCTCCCCGAGAAACAAAACTGGAAAGTCTATAGACTTTTTAGACTTTTTCCTCCTGCAGACAATTGGCCAGGAAAACATTCATTCTCCTAAGGAAAGAAGGAAAACCTACCAAGAAGTTCGAAAACTGTAGCTGCTGTTTCAGAGACCAAACTGGGAGGGAGAGAATAACATATGCGGCTCTCCACGGACTTTGCTGGGGCTAATTATTTTCCACTCAAGGCAATTATATTGATAAAATATCTGCGCTGGGTCTGACAGAATATCTGCTCATCAGCAAATTCACCTCTGTTGCCAACTCTGGATTCTTGCATTTGAAACCATGGTCTGCTTGATGTTTTTGCCTCAGTTTCTTCTATCTGTTGCTCTGCCTCTTGCTGTCACTCAAAATAATTGGGCTAATGAAAGGCAGGAACAAGAATGTATTACACCTTGGGCTTCAAAATAAACCCTATTTGCTGGAACAGCCCTTTCCACCGCCATGCCACTGTAGAGCTTGACACTTCTTTTAAATACTAAATAAGGGTCTATTAAAAGTGAAATCATGAAGAAATAATTTTTATTTTTGTGCATATGTGCTACAGGAGCTGTTTGTACACCTTGTTAGGTAGGTTAAAGGTTAGGATATATTGGAGTATTTCAGATGGGCAATTAACACAAGATCTATTGTTGTGTTATTACAATCAACCTCTAGATATTTTCCAAAATAAATTAAAAAAAAATATCTCTCTTTCTCTTAAGACTTTCAGAAATGTATTTGGATGATTTTAACTGAGATAACAAACATGAAAGCAAATCACCTTAACTTGAAACGCCATTATTTAAACCTTCCTTGGGTGTAATGCTGTTCATTTTTGTGGGGCCAGGTTCTTCAAGTCTTACAGATTTCTAGGTGGTTTTTCCCTGCAAAATTTCTCCATAAACTGCTCTACCAAAGTCACTAAATATCACTTTGCTAATTTCTCTTCCTTTCTATTCCTATACCCCTAGGAATGGTCCAGCTTTGAGAGATTTTTAGTCCAGACTACCACTTTTATATCTATTTTGTCTATATCTATTTTATAACAGAAGCAGCACTCAACAAATGATAGCTTTCTTCCAATATCCTCCAAAGCACCTACGGGCAGGATGTAATGGTGGAAGATTACTAATGGGAGATCCAACCTGGAATTAAGGAGAAATTTCCTGACAGAACAATTAATCATGGGAACGGCTTGCCTCCAGATCTTGTGGGTGCTCCAACACAGGTTTTTAAGAAGAGATTGGATGGTCATTTGTCTAGAATGGTGACGGCTAACCTTTTTGGCACCAAGTGCCCAAAGTGTGCATGGGCACCCCCAAAATGCAATATGTGTGCATCCCCCATGCATGTGCCCCACCCCCCATGCATGCGCCCTGCCCCCGTGCATGTGCCATCCTGTGCATGCATCCTTGTCTCCCACACGAGCCCTGCACATGCTCATGTGTTGTGCCCCACCCCAAGCATGTGCCCCCCCCACATGTGCAGCAGAGACCCAAAGACCAGCTGGCCGGCGGGATAAACATGCATGCATGCGCGGCAAAGCTGACCTGGGGTGATATGGCCACAGAGGGGGCTCTGCGTGCCATGTCTGGCATGTGTGCCATAGGTTCGCCTTCCTGGGTATAGGCCCTCCTGCTAAGTAGGAGGACTAGAAGATCTCCCAAGATCCCTTCCAATTCTCTTATATGATTCAAGTCAAAACTCCCACACTATTTAATGTGATGTAGTGTGCTTATTGTAGTGAACCCAATAAAACCGTTTCACATGAACCTAAAACCTTTTTTAATTCTTGCACTTTCTTTACCTTTTCCCTCAAAAATATACCAATTGTTGAATCTCAATCCCTGAAGAGATGCTTTGGCTGCAAATTAGCACAAGCTGCCTTCTCTCTTCCACGTCAATCCCACAATTTATTTCTTACCTTCAAGACAGAGGGAGGAAGCAGACACTTCATGGATTCTCAGAGAATGTGGTCTAAGCCTCTAACATTTGAGGCCATTAGGCACAACACATTCTTCTTCGGTAAAGCAGAAGCAAAACTTTCCTCTATTGAAACCCTATTCTTTGAGCACACGTGCAGAAGAATAAGCCTGATTTAGCACAAGCAGCTGATTGTCGGTTGGATCAGCCTCCTGATGATCAGCTATTTCAGGCTTCAGGGATCTCATTCACCTATTGCCGCCTCCGCGTGCCCTATTTTCAGCCTTTGCACCCCATTTTTGGTCTCCCCGCGCCCCATTTTTGGCCTGTTCCAGGCACCGAGGATCAGAATAGGCTGAAAATGAGATGCATAGAGGCCAAAAATGGGGCACGCGGAGGCAGCAATAGGTGATGGTGATCCCTGCAGCCTGAAACAGCTGATTGTCGGGAGGTCGATCTAACCGACAATCAGCCGCTTGTGCTACATTAGGCTGTGCTGAAGCTGACTTCTTTCTGTTTGCTGCAAGGAGGCAAATTGCTCAGAGGCAGAGCCAAAGGGTGAGGGCCGGTGGGTGGGCGGTGCCTCAGCAACATTCGCTATATAAGATGCACAGACATTTCCACCCACTTTTTTTTCGGGGGTTGGGTGGGAAGTGCGTCTTATACATCGAAAAATACGGTACATATTTCCAGCATGTATATAATAAAACAAATGGTTCGTGGTGGAATTTTAACAGCAAATATTATCACGACCTGCAAAAAAAGAAAAAGGTCTTTTGTTTATCTAGAGCTTTGAAATAACGTTGTAAAACCAATAGAGAGTTCTGGTATTATCCATATGCTTCTACAACACTATTTCCAGTGGAATCTACAGGACTGAATCAGATAAGGCAAGAGAGCAATCATGGCCTTACAACTGAAGTTTTGCCCTTTATATTGTATGTCATATTGATGAAGGTATAAAAGAGGGAAAGGCTTTGATTGAGATGGTGATGCCATCTTGCCTCTTTTGACTGTGCAGGTGATATCACTAATTTCCTTGACTGATTCCGAGAAAGAAATTGGAGAATGATCTGGAATTTTACTTCTATTAGCTCCGACACATGGAACACAAGGACCATGGACTATTGATCAATCACTGTCTCACTGCAAGCAACCTAAGTTAGAAAATAGAATAGAGAAAAGGCATTTTCTAACTAATTCCACACAAAAGGGGGGAAAATTAAAATTAAAAACAGGATATATGATATCATAATTTCATCCACTTAACCTATAACAGAAAGCTAAATTTTGACATTGAGTGGTAATGCTGAATTTGGAATTTTGAGGGAAAGCTTCAACATAAACATCTGAATTATATGTGATGATAACATTGTGTTAATTCCTGGCCTTGATGAAAAAGGATTCATGTTTTGCTTTAAAAAGGTGGGAGTTTTAGAAAATGTGGGAAGTTGCAGAAAGAAGCAAGAAACTAAAAGTATTGTTATGCAAAGGGAAACTTACTTGCACAATGTTTGACTTCTGCTCAAAGACGTTAAAATGAATAGATGAGCTAAACTGAAATTATAATAATAAATATTTTGATAATGCAATTTTCAGAATACTGTAACATCCTATTAAATGCTGTGGGTTTTACTTCTCAGGACTGCAGTCTAATCTGAATTGATTGGAGCTTATCCAGTGTCTGCTGACCTCAACAACTGATCTCATGTTGTTGTCATTCTTAGTTAATCTCTGTAGACAGCATGGAGATTTGAGTTTTAACTTTTTGCTCTACTTGCACAAGTCTGGACTGGAACTTCTTTGTCTTCTACCTGGTAAAATAATATCAAGAAACTCCAGTACTAATCCCTGGAAATAGTTTATGCAGGAATTTTTATTCTCTTAAATCTTCCAGTGTTAAAGCAACAAGAAAACATTTAGAATGTCCTTTGGTGGTATCTTATTACACTTGATATAATATGTAAACTGATATTCTTTGATGCCAGCACGTTGCCCATACAGAGAAATCTCTGCACAATTAAATGAAGTTTTAAAAAAAAGGAAGAAAAAAAAGAACGAATTAAAAACCATCTCTTCCCTTCCCCTCCCATCTGATTAGGATTAAAGTACATTACTCAATTGTTAACACAAATTGGCAATAATACAAAAAATCTACGCTTTACGTTAGTCAAGAAAAATAACTTCATTTGATTACAAAAGGATAAATATACTTTCTTTTTGTCCTACTGCCACTCTTGTACAATAGGGGAGCACTGCGTCAACAGGGCACAGTGCTTCTAAGATATACAAGGATATGACCGGCTTGAGATTTATTGAGTTGGGGCTGGTACACATGTGCATTACTAACATCAGACAAAGAGATCGTTCAACCAACAAAAGGTTACAGAGCAACGTTCACTAAAGCACAGTTGGAAAGAGGAATTAAGGGGCTGAAGCAGGCCAATATGGCAGCTTTGAAACAGATTTCCTTATACCCACAATGCACTGACAGCAAAGAATGCCTCTATTTGGTTGGTCCACACACTGGGAAGAGGTACGGTGGCGCACCAGTTTGAAAGAGCAAGGTTTTTTTGTGGCTTTTTTTTTTTTGTCATTTCTGTCTTGGATTTCCATCGGGGGGGTGGCTACCCAAGCCTTTTTGAACCTGTGTAAGTGCCCGGAGCAGCTGTTGCTGTGTTGAGTAGTTGTAGTAGTATTGGCAGCTGCCTCACTTAAGCTTGAGCCAAGAAGTAACAGTCTTGGTTGGTTCAGGCTGTCCACAAGGTATACATATGGCTTAGTTCAAGTCAGGCCTTTTCTTTAGTCTATATATGTGTGAAAATTGTATAATTTCCCCCCTTATTTTGAAATTTTTTATTTGCATCTGGTTCTTTCTTTCTTTCTTTTCTGGACACCTTCCTCTCAAAGCAGTCTGAAGCCGATGTCTCCCAAGCTGCGTAGCTTAAAATATAAAAAGCCCACTCAATCCCAATGGAGCAATTGGTGGTAGTAGAAGTAGCAGGATTTGTATTGATATTGCCCCTTGGCCTGAATTTTCGCTGCAGCCATCTGGATCCACATCACAACTCCGCTTCTCACACAGTACACCAGTATAGCCTTCCGGACACTGGCAGCGTATATTGTTGTGGCATGTCCCTCCATTCTGGCAAATTTGAAGTTCATTGTCACATATGTTTGCTGTAAGTTGGAGTGGGAAAGAAAGAAAAGTATAATCAACATAAGACAACTAGTTAAGGAACACAATGACAAAGTGAAAAGCACTGGCTGTTTTCCTTGAAAGATATTTTAAGAAAGAGGAGTATTAGCGGTACCATTAGTGTGCCCATCAGTAATACATACTAAGGATCCTAACATGGCAACTATTAATTCTACTTTTGGACTCTTACTACCAAGGATGACACAAGTGCTCCTGTGATTTTTCTCTCTCTCCCTAATAACCAATTTAAATACTGTGCAGCTCAACTTGGAGCATCTTGATATGTGTGAGATCATATGTTGTGCCTCAGATCGCAATTCATTTCTACGAAAAGTAGAGGCATAAATAAAATAAATCTCCCTTTGAACCATTTAAAGCAGCCATGTGTTTCCAAAGGCACAGGTGGTTGCTCTGAAAGCATTCTGGCTTTTATGCAGCCACCCACTTTGGCACACCGGGATGAATGTTTCAGCTTTCAAAGTATCCATATGGGGCTTGTAAAAGATATGGTGGATTTCATGAGTTGAAGAGAGATGCTTTGTGGCAACTTTGGGAAGCAGTTTGTCTGAATGCTCTACACAAGCCAATCTATGCCACTGGAAGCACAGGTGTCATTATGGGAAAAAGGCCGTTTGTTTGCTTGGATACTCTTGCATACACTGACGATGTCAGACACATGCAGGGAAGCCATGATGGTTCCTAAATGGAAAATCGTTTTGACGGAAAGACTTGGCCCTTGTGAATAGTAGCAAATGGATACATTGAAACATCTAATTCTTTAGCCAAGCTGTGCATTTGGACAGTTCAGTCTTGCTAGGATCATTTTACTTTAGGCTACAGCTGGCAAATTCCAAATCTCAACATTTTCCTTTTGTCAAGAGCTACTGGTGAAAAGTAGAAAGTCAGATAGAACTGTATCTATCCTTCTCCCCGGCTTGCCAATTTTCCATCTATGGAATGTTAACAGTTATCCTTTGAACTGTTACAGCTTTGGAAAGTTGTATTAAATCTATTTCTGATGGTCTTGGCAAGCTTTAAGAACTATCTGGGATGCTCAGAAACTATACCATCAATTTCATAAAAAAAGTATCTTTTTTAACACAATCAAAATCAGGTAATTAAGTAATCTTGGGTTCAGGTACGTAGGCCTGTGCTTTCAGTATTGTGCTTATTGATACAGTGTTTGAATCCTTTTGGATTAATATCTTTTTTTAATGCATTATAGGGTTAACTTGGTCAGGATCCAAGTAATTCTGTACCTCTAGGAGTGCATATGAAGGTACTGCTTCTAATTCTTTAGCCCAGGTCAAGCAGTTAGAATGCCTCTCTACGCCATGATTATTACATTCCCCATTAAAGCCAATATTTGCAGCAAGGAGCACAGAAATCAAGCCCATAAAAATGCAGCATCCTGCTGCTGAGAATAAATGAGAAATGAATCCTTCACACAGATAAGTTTTTACGTGTGGAAAAATAAGCTAAAAGCATGAAGTGCAGCAAAGAAAGCATGTGTCCTGATGAAGACTGGTGCAACCAAATATAAAAAGAAAATAGCAAAGCTTTTTGCATAGATCACCTCTACATCTACAAATGTAGATGGCAAATCAGAAACACAAAACTTTTATTAACCACTATTTATAACAGATAGAAATTATCATTCATACAGAACCAGGTTGACCTCTTTTAATATTCTTCCTTCCTTGTATTCCACCCACCTTATACATCTTCTGTCGGTCTCATCTAACTTTTTAAAGACACTGATAAGTTGGACTATACAAGCAACCCTGTGTTCACTGGCTTTTCTTCTCAAGGAGTGGATCTAACTCCGGTTACAAATCCCTCCTGAAAGACCTTGGCTAGTTCTTGCAATCTCTTGAAAGAGCTAGCACTGGGCAAAATAGAACAATATCAGACATTAAAAAGAATTTCCCCATATTAATATTTCTTTACTTGTACCTAGCTGACCACTGCCTGTGCTCTTCTGTTTTATTTCCCTAAATTTTATCTATATTTAGTTTTGGAGGGCACAGTTTTAGTTTTGGAGGCCTACGGATTCCATTCCCCCTAAAAGAGTCTCATATCATCTATCTATCTATCTATCTATCTATCTATCTATCTATCTATCTATCTATCTATCTATCTATCTATCTATCTATCTCTATCTATCTATCTATCTATCTATCTATCTATCTATCTATCTATCTATCTGTCTATCATCTGTCTATCATCTATCTATCTATCTATCTATCTATCTATCTATCTATCATCTATCTATCTATCATCTATCTAAAGACAAGTCTGGTGATTGATGTTAAAAATGATGTACAAGCTACCAAACATTCTTAAAGATAAAGACGTACAAGCTACCAAACATTCTTAAAGATAAAGATTGTTAAAGATAAAACTCCAGATTCGTTAATAGAATTTTCTGCTGTAATGTAACTCATGGTCAGGCTTTACCAATGGAACACGGAGTCCTATCTATCTGAAACTGCTGCTTAGACTACCAATGTAGCCATGTCTTTTGATGTCTGAATCCATTCTGAGACTAAATGGCACAGGACTGTTGTTGGACATTTTAAAACAATTGTAGGGGACAAGTATTCAAAACATTCCATTTGAAGAGGACTTCTGATAAGATGGTTAGGAGCCTATGGTATATATTACTATTTCCTTGATTTACAGAACATGCTATATTCTGTGTCCCTGATATATCACAGAACTCAGTCATGATTCAGAATATGCAAATATTGCATGTAGAAATATGCAAAATTCTCATAATTTTTTATTTTATTTATAAATATATTTCAGGCTTGCTAAATATTCAGGATCTGCAAGAAAGTGAACATACAAATATTAAATACTGTTTGAAATGCAGTATGAAATGTAATACGGATTCAATTGTAAATCCAGTTATTTTTATAATTAGTTCTGTAACAACACTCAAATTCAAACTCATTTAACTATAGTCAATGACCAGCTAAGTTAACAAACATCTCAGAAACAATGGTCAAATACAACAAAGATAGCATAACTTGTTTTTTTTTTAAAAGGTAAGACTTTAAAATTGGAGAAAGGAGAGAATTGAATAAAATGTAAAACAGACTACAAATTAAGATCAAATGTAAACAGAATAAAATAGGAATCCAGTAAAAGGAAAAAAATATAACCCAAAACTTCCAATCTTAGTGGGAAACAATCACTTCTCTCTGATTAGAGACTGGATTTTTTTTTTAGGAGGTGACAAGCATTTGTTTGCACATAATTTGAAGGATAATTTTTTCAGGGAATGGAGACCTAGTATTGCTAATTTAAAGCCCACCCACTACTTAATGTTGGCTGTGGTATCCAAATCCATCTGCCAAGTTATGTCAAAGACTCTTGTTGCTTTACTATACTCTAAACCTAGGGGCAGCAAAGCGTTGCCAGAAAGATTACAATAACACAGGCTAGTTGAGTTTTTTTCTTTCCACCTTGATGAAAATTCATCAAGGAGACTTAATGAAGCTGTGAAGCCATAAGAAAATGGGTTTGAGACAGTAAAAGAATCAGCAAACATGAATTCTCACCTCGGGTGAAATCAAACCAGTTTCCGTGGGGAACAAAGCATGTGAAGCACAACACAGTATACTTGTATATAGTATACAAGTATATAGTCTGAACAATCAATGTACAAGGATTTTAAATAAATGTAGGTGGATTCCCGTGCACTTCCCAGCACTACAGTTTCTAACTTTTAAAAGCTTGATGGTCTGCATTTCCCCACTTTGGAGTGAAAAAAGTCCCAAATTACTTTAGTTTTATTGAGTTTGGCAGAAATAATTTTTATTTGTTTCCACCAAGCTCCAGACACTTCAAAAATTAGGCCAAAATTGAAGCTTGTTCAATTTTATTATTTCCAATTTTCCACTGAAGTTTGTGGTGATTAGGTCTTCCTTAGAAATGCATTATTTTGGTCATAGAGTGGCTTGTAGAATTGGAGCTCTGGCCAGCTCCAGATGCTCTGAAGAAGCTCCTTTTTCTGGAAGAAGGTGTCCAACACAACTGGGATGATCACACAATTTTTCCACTCCTTACTAATCTGCTATTCACCACATTCCTAAGGAAGTATATACTCTTTCCACTTTTAATGGCAATTCCTTAAGAGCTGACAGCTTTATCCTGAGTCATATTGAAAGTAAAAGAGATTGCACAACAGCAGTGCTTGAAATGCTCTGGCAGTTGCTTAGAAAAGTGTCTTAGTTGTCTGATGTTGCACTGACTTCTAATTTTCTGCATGCAAATGAGTTGAATAATGATGCCCTTCTACTTCCTCTCCAGTATGCCGTGCCATAATTAATATGAGGGCAACCACCAGGCATCGCTGAAACATGTTCCTTCTTCATCACCTTTCTCTGTGATTCTTTTTATGGTGCCAATGTATTTTTTATGACCCATTGACACGACCACTGAAATGTATCTAGCATTTCGGATCTGCAAATGTCACAACTGCATATTAAGTTATGATAAATGCTGCTTGCTCAGAAAATTAGGCTGATGACTGCCATATGCCTGCATTTTAAGGCAGCACCTACAATGTGCTTAATTGGGCAAATTTATATTGCAAGTATCAGCCGAGGAGTAAAATATGCCATAAACAAATCTGACGAGGTTTCAAGTCTGATAAGTTATGGCAAAAGCGATAGAAGGAACAAATGTATAAGAAGAAATCAGGCATGGATATTAATTATCTGTGAATCTCCACCTCCATTCACATAAACATGTGTATTATTTGATTATTCATAATTTGATGATTAGCACCAGTGCTGTATCAACTAATTTTGGAGGAAAGCTGTACTGAATCCAATAATATTTGCATTTTGATAACTGCACTTAGTACCGCAGCCTTAATAGATTGCCTGCTCTGATCTGACTTTATTTTTCTTGTGATATGAGAACTACATTCAGAAAGCACAGAAAATCCTTCTCTTTGAGTAGCTATTAAGTAATTTTGAAGACATGCTTCTGTGGCTTAATAACTGAGTATTCATTTCCATTTAAAGCTGCAGTTTGATTAATCATTATTATTCTTCATAATAAACTCCTAAGTAAGTTTATGAAAGACTGCGCTGTGGTATTCTGATTCATATTCTGGATGTCTGATTTACAGCTGAGTGTTCATTTCATATGTCTTGAGCCTAAGAGAGGTTTTCCAAAATATGTAGCTTAAAGGGAAGAGAACAGGTTTGAAAATAGCAACCATATCTGTATTGTAAATATTGGTTATTCCTGGCTTTAAATAATTAATGATAAACCAACAGCTAATTAAATACTTCTTTTAACTCCAGATGTGATCTTATTTATCTTTGGATCTGGAATGCAAATTGGGATATTTTCACATTTGCCAGTTTATATACATATTAAATTTAGTTTCAGCTTATTTTTATTTGTAAATCTTTTGACTTCTATGCCTATGGACTTAAAGGCATTCTCTACCATACATTAATGTAGCACTTTATCAAAATATAACGTAAGCACCTTAATCATTCATGCCAATACATTTGACTTTCAATAAGGGCAAAATAATTGAAATAGAAACTATCTCAAAGATAAGATCATCATAAAAGTATCAATGGCAGCCTAATCCAGTGTATGATATGCAATTAAGTTTAAGTTGTATGTACTAATTGCAGTGTTACTTTAATGGGCAAATTTACATCACTCTGATAACTGTAGATTTGTTTTTACTGAGATGTATTAAGGGAACTTTCTATTTTTATTTTTCATTATAGCTGAAAAACATAAACATAGATGCTAATTATATCCACTTTTTCACAAAAACATTAATATTAAATCCTAGCAGTCTAGGCAGTTTCTTAAATTTCTACCCAGTCTGAAAATTTACCGATGTCATAGAAACATACACGTCTCCCTAAACCTCTAGGGGATAGCATAGCTATAAAGGGAAGAAAACACTTTTCTTTCCTATCAGCTAGCTGAACTTAATGCCTTTTATGCCTTTTTTTTTATCAGTTATTTACATTTTGGATGGAAGGTTCTACTATTTTGAAAAGGAAAATGTCAGTGTGGAAATATAAACAATATATTTTAGTTCTAGTTTTACCTTTGATGTTTGAATGAAAGTCATCAATTAAAAAAAAGCATCTCACAATTATTATTCAATGGAAAAAATATCATTGTGATTAAAAGAAACAGACTTTCTCACTAAAAAAACCCAGAAAAAATTAAATAGAAATAAAAAGAAGTAAAAAAGCTATCTTGAATTTAAATGTCACAGCTGGAAGTGATTATTAATTCCAAACCAACACCTTCTTTTTGATAGCTTACCTTGATATAGCAAGATAATAAGTCTGGCAATGCAAGAAACCTCTCGTTAGCAATTGCATTAGGCAGAAATATTACTTGGAGATTTCCATCTGTGTGGAAGTGAGAACTTGCTATTGAACAATTTGATCTGTTGGCTATCTTTGATTAGATTAGAATTGATAAAACAAAACTGAGACGGAAATCTTGCCAGATCACATATGAGAATAGATGAACATACTCATAGATGATAACTAACATTATCCCAGAATGGCCATCAATTAGATCTGGGCCAGATCAGTCCGTATCTCCATTGCATATCTGTGTTCCAAAATAATTGCAGTGAATTTCTGATTATAAATTGTTTTAGAAAGAAACTCGAACCAAGGATCGTGTTTACTGACAAAACATTTTGACATGTACTGTTAAAGGTTTGTTCATGGTTATTTTTATTTTGCTTTGCTTTTTAAAACAGGTAATTGCTATTCAAGGGGTTTCTGCTGTGATAAGTGTAAATTCAAAATCCCTGAAAGGAACGGTGCACTCCACTGTTTATGGGGAATTTGTAACCCCATGACAATAATTTCAGTGTATGGAGAAGGTTCAGATCTGGTTAGATTTCAAAATGCAAAATTGACTCCAATCATTAAACATCCTTCTCAGAAAGAAAACAGCGAGACCTTCTTTATTGCATTTGTAATATAGAATAACAGCTCTTTCCAAAGACTCGTCTGTTGTTATACTGTTCAGTTAGGCTTTGTGGCTAATTCAATACTTAACCTGATTAAAATATTCTTGACTTTGCATGGCTTTGAATCCAAAGCAGAAATTATGAGAAATTTCTCAAGTTTTTCTGACTCCCAAAATGGGTGCTAAGAAAAGAATGAATGCTCTAGAGTTCTTTTCAACTAAGTGATAATAAAGTATTGGAGACTTCTATGGGTCAAACTCTTCATAGATGCTAAAATCTTCTTCTTCTTCTCCTTCTCCTTCTTCATCATCATCATCTGAGTTGTGAATACCTTTCATTTTCTAATTAATGACTGTATTATTGTCAGAAAAAAGGCATATGCTGGAGTAAAAACATCTTCCCAGAGCTTGAAGTTCTTTTCAAGATCTTGAGAAGTGAGAACTGATAGGAATGGTGAACCAACTGAAAGGACATGCCAGAATTCTGGGGCATGCTATTTTTGCTTCCAATTATATACCAGAGATGTACAAAATGGTGTACACCACTGCTTTTTTATGTCTATGCAAAGAACATTATTTTGAACATCAGGCACACCTCTAAAGTGAGGTATCAATCACCATAAATCTCTACATTATAGCACTGATGCAAGCTGTCTGCTTGATTGACTTCATAGAATAGAACAGAATAACAGAATTGGAAGGTCTTCTAGTCCAACCCCCTGCTTAGGCAGGAAACCCTATACCACTTCAGACAAATGGTTATCCAATCTCTTCTTTAGAACTTCTAGGGTTGGAGGATTTACAACTTCTGGAGGCAAGTTTCCCCACTGATTAATTGTTCCAACTGTCAGGAAATTTCTCCTTAGTTTTAAGTTGCTTCTTGCTTGACTCCCTCTTCTTTGTGGCAGCCCTTGAGATACTGGAACACTGCTATCATGTCACCACTAGTCCTTCTTTTCATCAAACTAGACATACCCAATTCCTGCAATTGTTCTTTATATGTTTTAGCCTCCAGTCCCCTAACCATCTTTCTTGCTCTTCTCTGCACTCTTTCTAGAGTCTCAACATCTTTTTTACATTGTGATGACCAAAACTGGATGCAGTATTCCAAGTGTGGTCTTAAAAAGGCATTATGAAGTGGTATTAACACTTCCCGTGATCTTGATTCTATCCTTCTGTTTATGCAGCTTAGAACTTGTGTTGGCTTTTTTGGCAGGTGCAGCACACTGCTGGCTCATATTTAAATGATTATCCACTAGGACTCCAAGATCCCTCTCACAATCACCATTATTGAGCAAAGTACCACATATATTGTACAGTAGGGATGACAAAAGGATACAAGATGGTTGTATGCTATTGTCTTTATGGGGAAAACAGCAACTGAGGAACGGCTGAGCCAGATAAAAGTACAGCCTGGTGCCCTTCAATTCTGTAATATATGCTTCGAATCAGAACATTTAACAGATCCATAAGGGGACATTTCTTACTTGGTTTCATAATTAACACAGCAGTATAATATCACCTGTTCTAATACAGAGAATGGGGTATAAGCAGCTTAACTAATGTAAGCTCTGATTCAATTGTTCATTTCCCTAGGAAGAAGTTATTTAAATCTGAGACTATTTCTTGATCTTATCATGGAAGAAAATCTCAGGGGCTAAAGAGTAATAAATTAGTGGATGGATCATAGCATTAAATCTGAAAAAGAAGGAAATAATGCTGGTGTATTTATTTATCATAAATAAATAAATACACCATTTTTCTAGGGCTTATATGATTGTTTTGATATCCTTGACTTTTCATTTTGTTCCTGAACACATCACATCTTTCACCAGATTTTTTAAAAAATTAATTAACATATAAGAACAATAATGCTTTCAGTATCAAAAGGAAACTCAGAATAAAAAATCCTTTAAATATTTTTCTGTAATCATTTTACAATTGAGTCATACATTTTATATGGGAATTTTACTAAGTCTATTATGTTGTTAACTGCAACCTTTTCATATTTCTTAACATTTCTGTAAAGGTTTTGTCAGCTCCCTTTTTGTGCAAAATCAAATTATCAAGTTATAGAATAAAAGCTCTTTTATATTAAATTTGAATGAAAATGTTTCTATTCTCACACTGTAGTAAGTCTTAAAAGATAGAAATATTACATATATATGATTTACTCTACACTTTTAGTAAACCAAAAAAAGCAATTTACAACTCTCAAAACAAATAATTATTTATAGAGTATCTGGATAAAAAGACATTTTACAGAACATAATAATAGTTACTTCCTGAAAAAGTGGGAATAATGAACTAAGACCAGTGACCTTTTAAATATACACCAGCATGGAATTCTTTTTTAAAAAATAATTTGAGTTAGATTAATGAGTAATTCAATGGCAATGGACCTATAAATAGTACTGTCAACCATCCAGTTGATCAAACAGGTAAAATATATTTAAAATAAACAATTAGACAAACACATTCCTGCAGAATAAATGTAACTTGAAAATAAAAGCTCCTTTTACCTTGATCTACTTAGAAAGAAAAACCTTAATAAATTCAAAGGGGTTATTCCCCAAGCAAATTTTCACAGTACTGTGGCTTGATACAATTAACAATTGTTCAGCTGAATTTACCAAATCCAATGGGACTATTTTCAAATCATTGTTCATTGAAAGCATTTATCATACTGAAAGTATTTCTTTGAAGCTATATTAGCGCTCCAGTAAATAAATACTTTTTCTAAAACTTATCTGGCTTTTAGAGATCAAGTAATATATATTTTTTCTGATTAAGTTACTCCAGATCAGGCTGAACAGGGCTTCATCATCCCTTGTAAATCCAATAGACTTTATGTTGTTATAACCCCAGGGGTTCTAAATGACTTTCCATTTTCTCATTTAGATATTTTTCATGCGATGAATCTAACCTGCAGGTTTGAAAACACAATTCTTTCTGATTAGTGGAAGAGGTGTACATAAGTCTCATAGTACTTGGGGACAAGGAAACTAAAATTATTCCCCCCCCCCCAAGATTTTTATGCCCCCACAAAAATTATGATGGCATATAGACAATTTCTGTGATATGTAACAGCAAAAACACAAGTTCCTATGGATATTGGAAGAACAAAACCAAACAAAAAAACCCTCCCACAATATGCTGAAAAAAAATCTGAGGGAGAAAGAAATAGATTTCAACATAGCACAAAAGAATGATTTTCTGTGTTATCCAAATATTGTTCTGGCCGGAATGATTAGAAGATGACAAGAAATTGCTTTCTAAAATGGCTGAAATTGAAAACAAATCCAGGATTAGTAATGTAAGAATTACTATTGTTTCAGAGGGAATGGAGTCTTTAGAGGGGGAAAATGGTTAAGAGCTCATAAAGTTTGATTTAGAACAACACTTTCAGAGAGAAAATTATTAGGGATGAGAGAGAAAAAGTTCTCAACTTTAACTTTGCCATAAACCTTTGTTATTGC
Source organism: Notechis scutatus (assembly GCF_049901735.1). Lineage (NCBI taxonomy): Eukaryota > Metazoa > Chordata > Lepidosauria > Squamata > Elapidae > Notechis > Notechis scutatus. Next base: position 92,341,399 of record NC_142011.1, on the reverse strand, counting down.
CCTAGACTATAACTCAGTCCATTATTAAGATCCAAAGGATGCTTTAGTAACCCGAGGGGCACAATCAAAGTTGAGAAGTCTAGTGAAAGCAGTCAATGCGAAAATCAATTTCAAAGACATGAAGCTAGTAATAAGAGGCAGAATCAGCTCAGCATGTTTAGCTTACAGATAAATGAAGGGAAAATCAGAATGTTTAAATAGGATGCCCATAATAGAGCACAAATGTTTTTCTATGTAGTAAAATCTTTAAAATGCTTACAATTTCAAAATAATATAAGGACGAAAAAGTATTCACAAGTAGCTATGTATAAAAATAATTCTGTGAATGGACAGAAACATTCAAGAAGTATTTCAGAACTTCAGGTTGCTTCCGACATTAGATTTAAGAGCAGGATTAAATAATAGCAATATAATAGCATTTACACATATATGCTGCCACATTGTGCTTTACAGCACTCTCTGAGCAGTTTACAAATGTCAGCCTATTGCCTCCAACAATTTGGGTCCTCATTTTACCGACCTTGGAAAGATGGAAGTCTGAGTCAATCTTGACCTCCATCAGGATCAAACAGGCTGTTTGTTGGATTTTGCCTGCAATACTGCATTCTAACCACCATGCACCACAGCTCCTTAAGTAACAGACATTTCATTCGCTGTCTCTCTGATTTCAATACGTTTAATTAAGTCCCAATGCAAGAGTTCAATAGGGAAGATGATTGTACTACTCCCTTAGCATGAACTCAGTAGACATAATGCTTTGAAAGCCTTATTATTGCCTTTAATTTCAACTAGGCTTGATATATTTGAATAATATCTGAACATGTGATACCACTATATGCCATGCAATCTGGTCTTATTCATTAACCCTGGAACATGACAACCCAGTTCCAAAGACAGAACAGTATATGCGTGACTAAACATACATCAGATGATGTCGGTTTTCCTGCTTCTGCTTTTGAGTCCTAATACCATTCCTGCTATCAATCATTTGGGTTTTGTTTGATCTTTGAGTATTAGATGAAGAATATGTACTGAGATAATGGAATGTGGATTAGATCAACACAACTTTTCCTTCTGATTTGTAAGGAAAAATATAGAGTCCTGGAGCAGTATGCAAGGAGTCTTACAATGCAAGGTGATCTAGTGGTGACTGCATAGCAAGATGTGTTTTCTTATTGCTACTTAATTAGGAATGTGCTCACTTTTTTTGAAAAAATAATTATGACTTTGTTGAAGGAATACACTTGTCTAATACTATTTCTCGGAAACTGTATACTATTTTAGATGAAATTTAAACCTGCTGAGATATACATACTTATGCTCTACTTATTTTAATAAGTCAATTCAATCGATCCACCGAATGAGTTGAGTCTCCTCTAAAAATTTTGTGTATTGACATTCTAAAAAAAATTATGGAAACAATTATTCAACTTTTGAGTTGCAAAAGGATATTTTTTAGACCTCTACTTGCACACAATGAGAAACATCTTACATTGTTTTCTGTCTTAATCATGTGAAATGGAATTTTAATTACCACTTCTCTATTGTTATACAGAAAGGGAGATTTCAAGTTAATTCTATCTTTTCATGTTGCTGTGATTTTGATTAAGAAAAAGTGAGCAGCTGGAGGGAGGGTTTGACACTTTGGACAAAATTCTGCTCCATTCGTAGTTGGAAATTACTTTTTTTAAAAATGTCTAGGCTGTAGCTTATATAATGTAAAAGGGAAAAGGGAAATGTGAATAGAATTTCAACTGCAGTATCAGGAGTAGGATTTTTTTTCAACACCACTGAATTAAATGAAATAGTATGTCCATGTTTGCTTTTTATTTTAGGAGGAAAACATAACTAACCACAGTATAATCCTCTTCCAGACAGAAAAATAAATGCATGCACATGTCTAAACATGCATCAGATGATGCCTGTTCTCTCTGCTGATTGGGTGACTTCATCATTTTTGACTGATCATTTTTAATATTAGTTTAGCTTCCAGAACAATACAACTAATATGCAGATGGATTTAAAATAAAAAAAAATGAATTACATTATGAATAACATAATAAAATAAAAAACAAAATATGATTTCTTCTTTAAGGTGTACATGAGTTAGAATATGATATGGCACTGATATGGCATCATAAAAAGGAATCACATCATCTCTATAAGATCTAATCACAGGATAGGTAAGTTGGAATTCTCCAGATAGGCTTGATGAAAATGGGATTCCAAAATATCTGATAACATCAAATAGCCTTTTCTTCCTCTAAAACAGGGCTGTCAAACTGGTGGCCGATGGGCTGGATGCATCACATACAGGCCATGCCCCATCCCAGCTCCACGGAAAAGAAACATTGTGAAACATCATGTGATGGTAATGTGATGCCGCAGGTTTGACACCTATGCTCTAAAACAACAAATACAGGGATAGGCAAATATAAAATACCATGAATACCAGATATATTGTGTGAGCTGGTATAAAGAAGGGAGATTAAATGAAATGAACTTATAATAGAGCAACGTAGAGATATAATTGTGCTACTCTAAAATACCTAAACCACGTAAAGAGAGTCAAGGTCCAAATCTGGCCAACAGTTCTTAATTCATGTCATAGATTAACATGTAATCTAACATTAAAATGGACTACCCTTGAAGACTGCCTAGAAAATTCAGCTGGTACAGATGATGTAGTGAGGGCAGGAAGGTGTACTGCATTGGCTATCAGTTTGCTTCCGGGTCAAATTAAAAATGCTGGTTTTAGCCTTTAAAGCCCTTCATGGCATGATTAACTGATGGACTGCCTCTTCCCGGTTATTTCAGCCCACCCCATTAGACCCGGCAGAGAAAGCATGCTGAAGATACCGCCAGCTGCAACCTGCATTTGCTTTTGATGAGATGGGAAGTTATACCAATTTCATAAATAAATAAATAAAATAAAATAAACTTTTACAAATGAATCAAGGAATATACAGGTAGTCCCCAACACATGACCACAATTGAGCCCACAATTTCTGTTGCTAACAGAGACATTCATTAAATGGTTTTGCCCCAACTTATGACGAGTGGTGGGATTCAATTTTTTTTGCTACCAGTTCTGTGGGTGTGATGTGGTTAGGTGGGCGTGGCTTGGTGGGCATGGCAGCGGAAGGATACTGCAAAATCCCATTCCCTCCCCACCCCACTAATCTGCTTTCTAGCTCCGTTCACCTGTGCAGGGCAACAAAAGAAGACCCAGCCGATCAGCTGGGACTCAGGAGGCAGTGAATAGATGGGGGTGGAGCCAGTCAGAGGTGGTCTTTGCTGGTTCTCTGAACTACTCAAAATTTCGGCTACCAGTTCTCCAGAACTAGTCAGAACCTGCTCCCAGGCCATGGAAGCTTTACGGGTGGGAATTGAAATGATGCGAGAAATACTGGGAGAAATAGGCAAATGGGGATGGTTGCAGAGCCTCTGCGGTATTACCTCTGCTTATAACCTTTCTTGCCACAGTTGTTAAGTGAATCACTGCAGTTGTTAAATTGGTAACAGGATTGTTAAGTAAATCTACCTTCCCTGTTAACTTTGCTTGTTAGAAGTTCACAAAAAGTGATCACATGACTCTAGGACACTGCAACTGTCATCAATATGAGTAAGTTGCCAAGTGTCTTAACTTGGATCATGTGACCACGGGGATGCTGCAATGGTCGTAAGTGTGAAAAATAGGCCTAACTCACTTTTTTCAGTGCCGTTCTATATCTATAAAAATAAGAACTGACATAGATACTAATATATGCTTCCCTTCGCATAATTTATAATAAGCTGCTAAATACATCATGTGTGCTTCCTCGCCTGCGATTCCTATTAAAGATTCTGAACAATGACTGTAATAATATGTATTATGGTGTCACTGACCTGCATAGCTTAGGAAAGGAATTAATCATGGAAATCTTGAAGTCTAGCGAACGTGTACTGAGTAGACAAGCTCTCCAATCCAAATAAACTAAAATATCTGCTTTTCTCTCTAGATGTCTTTAATTATTGGTTTGTAGAATGTGAAGATTGCAGCATTTGAAGAATTCCAAATCTGTTTCTTTAGTACTTCTAATATATAGTGGTAGCTGGGTTATTAATTAACCTTCATTAGTTGGCTCTGAGAGACGCAAAGAGTATCTAAAATGATGAGTACCAAAAATTTTTTACAGTAAGGAATAATGTAGTGAGTCAGAAGGCAGCCGACACCAAAAAGTTGTAGCTTGTGCACTGAGTACCAAGCAAACTATGAATATCGGGACAAAATGTTCATGTCATAATATGTTGAGTACCAAGTTCAATGAGTTTCAATGCAGTTGAGTACCAAGGTACATGTGAATGGCTAAGCAAATACTTTCAAAACTTTTGGTTAAGTCTGATAAAACACCAGCATTTGAAAAAAATCAGAGGTGGTCACAATGGAAATGTAAGTAATAATGAATCAACAAATAAACAGCTAAACTGAATAATTAAAAGCAATAAACAATATAATATAACAAATACTAAAATAAGTCCTTAATGACTTTCCCAAAAAAGTGAAAAGATTTAGGCTGTGGCTTGAAACTGTTAAGTTTATGTAATTAGTTGAACCATTTGGGGGTAATAATTTGATAAACATAAAATCTTAAATAAATTTATGAGGAAACTTGCTTCACTTTTAACAGTGTGCAACACCAAACTTCTCACAGGAATAGCTAATAGACAGATTGAAATGGGAGATATAAAAGGAATTCCATCTAGGATTGGCAACATGAATGCCCCATAATGTGTTGCTGTATCCCAAATAACATTTAATATTAATGGAAGAATTAATGTTATTTGTTAATTTGGACTAATTGTCTATTTTTGTTTTTTTGTTTTGCTTTTTTAATTGATGAATTAAACAGAAACCATACTATAGAAGAAGGGAGGTGGTATTTCTCAAGCTGGTAGTGATATCTAGTAACATATAGAGGAGGCCAACTGATCCAGAGAGATTATTATGAGAAATTGCATTATTGTAGGAGCCTTTCCAAAACAAATCTGGAGGTTTTTTTTGAGGGCCTACCTGATTGCTGCTTTGGCTAGGACTACCTAGTCAGTAAAAATCCAAGTGACTAGAAGGTGGCACTAAAAAACTAAAATGCATTTTATCTAGTTCTAGTGGGTTCCATTTAGGGTGAGAGGGCAGACAAGACGGAAGATAAGAATGATTGCAATGGGCAAGACAGAAATAAACCTGAAACTCAGCTGCTGCTGTACAATAATCACCTGTATGTGCAACACAATACAAGCCATTCTGTGCAACAGCATGTAAGGAATAAAATGTCAACTCCCAAATCAACTCTTCCGTAAGAATGTTAGAGGACACAATTTGACTTTGGATAAACAGTTATTAAGGCTTGCTACCATGTTTGATATTTGGAAAAAAAATCTTGGCAGTTTTCTGGGTCCAAAAGTAAAACGATGGAAAAGTATATAATAAAAGTGTCTGCATTTGGATGGATGACAGTCTGGTTTGGTTGAATAATAGAATGGTACTGGATTTTACTCCTAGACAATAGTCTATTCCCAGTAAATTGCACTGAATTCCATGTAACTCATATGGAGTGAAGCACATAAAAGTGTGCTTGTTGGGCTTAATGAAATGGACCTATCTATCTTTCAAACAAACCTCTTATTCTCTTAAATCCAATCTTATTTCTTAGAGACAACACAGTCAAACTGTCTTTTAACAGAGAATAGTTTTTAAAGCTCCCCCCTCCACATGCTTAAAGTTTTGGCAGAAGCATATTTAAAGAGTAAAAGAAAAGTTTATTTTGAGACACTAAACTGGATTATCTGCCAAATTTACTACAGTGCAGCATCTCATTAACCAAACACCCTGCTGAATCATCGCCTGCTGACAGATTTCTTTTAATGAGAATGGAGTGTGTGTATTTCTGCTCTCAACCTGCTCTTCAGACCAAAATCTATGCATCATTTTGTATATATGATAATGGGATACCAACTGGAGATCTGTGTTCGTTATCACGACTGGGGGTAGAAGGACGAAATTGCTAGTTTTTGCTTATATCTGGAACTGTTAGCATCTGATGCACAAAAAAGCAGTTTTTTTTAATATTCATGCAGCCAAATCTTAAATATTTTTACAGAGCGATAAGACATGGAGCTCATAGGACTTAAATGTAAAATGTTAATAAGACTGCAACATTATTTTTTCTTGCATCTTGGCAACCATATTCCTCTAGGTATTGAAATAATCCTGAGAAAAGATAGTAAGATCCAGATTGCAATTCACTGATTTCTAAACAGACCCGTGTTAAGGTTGCCTTGACAGTAACTTGCACATTAATTTCTCCCGCAGCTTCAATGTTTCCAATTGCTCAAACGTAAGATGTATGGTTTGTTTTGAATGCACCATTTAACATATTACACTTTGGACTACTTTCACCAGAAATTCAAATTAAACACGGCCGTGTTCTCTTACATGTTTTTGTTTTTCTTCAGCAAGAGCTATGGGAAAGCACAAGTGTATTTCAGATCTCATATTTACTTGAATAGAGTGTATTTCCCACCCCCCACTCTCTCCAATAATTTTGTTTGAAGTGTACATGTTGTGAAAGAGATAAAAAATAAAAGGGGAGAATGTTTCATACTTTCAGAATAGAAGCAGACAAGCTTTAAAGGAAAAAGCTACTTCTGCCTTATTGAAATGAAGGAATTAGAAAAGTATGGTTGGAATACATTGATGGAGATCGCCATCCTTGGTCCCTGGACTTGACATACAGTTTTTGTGTTCTTAGTGAAGTAGAAACAATGACAACAGCTTCTTATCCTTTCCTTTCAATGCAAGCAGCAATCCTCTCTTTCCCTTCCAGCCCCCCCCTTTTTTCATTCTCCCTATCTCCATCTCAGTTTGTCCAATCTCCTCTTCCTCCTCCCTTTCTCTTTTTCTACAGTGCGAAAAGGAGAAGATGCCTCCGTTTCTGCCCAAGAAAGGTTTGTGTGTGGAGCTGCAGATGTGAACTTATATTCATTTTAGAAGGATGATTCTTCATTTTACAGTCAAGTTAGTGACTGCAACCAGCAGTTATTAACTCAGTTAATATTAATTTATGTTGTGGCCCTGGCCTTTTTGAAGCATGGAATCAAATTGATGGGCGTGCATGCAAAATCTCCAATTTGGTGGCAGCTGGAATTGTCAACCCTTGGTGGACAAATGGGGAATTTATTCACTAGTCCAACTCTGGCCTTTGCTTGCTTCCAGTTTTGGTTAGGGGACAAAATAATCACATTTGGGATTCTACTTCTTTAAGACAAATAATGTAACATTTTTTGCAAGATTTATAGTGCAGTTTTTGCTCTTATTAATTCCTTCCCCATCAAGACACTAGACAGTATTGAGGAGCTGAAGTCCAAGGATCGTCATAAAGAGGATTCTATGATCACCTTGGCCCAACTCATTTCATTTTTATTTCTGTAGCATTCTGCCTACCCCAGTCCTTATCAAGCAGTACAGTGAAATTTTTAAAACTAGCATTAAATGTAAATACCATATTAAAAGAACATTTGCTTTGCTGAATTACAATAATAAGCATGGCCGAATTCAAAGAAAAAAAACAACCAAACATTTCCCAGAGAAAAAAAATCAAACTCTCTCTTGTGCCTCTTTAAAATTCTGCTGCTGAATTCTCTCATAATAATTTAACTTAATCATCCTACTTTTATTTAATATTCGTGTAAATTAGTTTATTTGCCAGTCGCGGTTCCGGAGTCATACATACCATTATATTTTTTTCATCCTGTCCTAAGCTAATGAGCGAACTAATGAATTCAAGCACAGCTTATAGGTAAAGGATGTTTTCAGTGGGTAGGAAAACATTTTCAAGGAGGCTTCTCACCTGTCATTTTACGTGGGTGCTGGGCCTGCTTGCATGTGCTCTCAAATGAGCAATGAATAATTCATTTCCATTAATGACATGATAAGCTTTCCCTACAGTTGATCTGCAGTCAAACACAGATTAAAACGGCCATTGCTATCAAGCAGTATATTTTATTTTATGTGCAAAAAAAGAAGTCTCTATTTCTTTGTAAGCTCATTTTACATTTTTATTCTAAGCTGTTGCTGATATAGGTATATCCTGTATCCTGTTGCTGATACAGCTTTAAAGTATTAAAATATTTATTACTCATACATCAAGTGTTACCTATTTAAATATTACAAACACCCTAAAAAATAAAGAGGCTACTTGTTTAATTTTTTTCATGAAGTTCTTAATATACTAGAAACTGCCAGTTATTCCCAGGTATCATTGATAAAGTTGATAAAGAAAGCAGCCTTTGAGTATCTATTTTGTAATGATGTGTTAATCACCCTTGGGATTCTCCAAACTATTATTTTAATGGAGAAAAATTGTAAATGTATATGTTGTGGTATGTTTGTGAATATTTATTTCTGTGTTGAATAAAATTTTATCTACTCAGCATTGCTACTGTGGAACTTAGAATTCTGGAAAGCACTAATATAGAACTACCTTGGAAGAAAATAGTATTAGAAAACTATCAGTGCATTCATGCAATCATGTGTGTATCAATAATATAGTTTATTTGTTCTCCACATACAAATAAACATTTATGGGGATATTGTCAAATAGGACTGAAATTCTGTGCTTACTGTTCATCCTCTGTCACAGGTCCCTGAAACTGGCACAAGGGAGAGAGAGAGAGAGAGAGAGAGAGAGAGAGAGAGAGAGAGAGAGAGAGAGAGAGGGAGAGGGAGAGAGAGAGAGAGAGAGAGAGAGAGAGAGAGAGAGAGAGAGAGAGAAACATTCAGCAGCTTATGCTTTGCATGAATTCAAGTTTGCCCACATATTCTGTAGATCACAGAAGTAGTTGTCTGCCTGATGACAGGAGCATGCTACAATTGTATACTGACCATCATCCTTTCAAAAGGCTAACAATTTGCTTATCAGTTCTTTACAATGGCTTAATATATGTAATGAGTACTGACTTGTGATTCTGTATTATTCATGACTCATTGTAGGTAAAAAAAAATTTGAAGAAAGGAAAGTGTCTCTATTGCACAGAAAACGCAAGTATGGTGGCTTATCACAATCATTAGATTGCTCATCTCCAAGACTGGGGGTAGAGAACAAGACGTGGAACCAACACAAAGCTTCAGATAAACTCAGAAGGGCAGGTGGGCAAAATAAATAACTTGAATAAAGCTAAAATGTGTGATTTAATATCAGGCCTGGATGCCCATTTTTCTTGATAATCACAATACTTATTTCTTTAACATCGGAAGGAAGAGTTGGGTACTTTGTATTAAACTCGGGCTGTTGATCAAGCCCATCTCAAAATCTATAGATATCCGATTCAAACCCCAACGTTTTTGTTACTGGGATATAGTATCAAGGACACAAGGTGCCCATATCACCAATCTGTATAAAAATATTTTTAAATAAGCAAAATCTAGCTTATTTGGCTATTCTGATAAATGTATTTCAAGGTCCCAGGCAGGAAAGTATCTTCCTCACTTCAATAAACTGAGATTACCCTAATGAGTTGAAGAATGATTTACCCTGTAGCAGAATATGGTGTCATCTAAAGTGGACAAGAGAAGGACACAAATAAATTTATGTTTATTCCTAATCTGTACTTGGATAGACCTAAAAAAATCCACTCTGCCTTTACTGCAATGATGTCATCTGGTTATTGTATTTTAGTATGGTATAACCCATTATCTCACTCATGACTGAACTTAGCGCAGTAAAGTTGACAGATGACATTGTAGAAAACTGATATTTATAATTCACTTAAGTTCTATAGTACTGCTTCATTGGCTCAGACATGCATTCCTCCTAGGCTAGAGTCAACTTAATGAACCAGCCTATGGGGCATATTTTGCAGTCAAACTGGCATTAAGCCATCATATAATAACTTCCATTAAGTCTGTCTTCATTTGAAAATGTAATACCACTTGATCAAACCTCAAGTGCAACTTTGGGGTACAATCATAGTAGATAATTCAGCTGCCAGATCTTCTTAGGACAACATCTTGGGTAGTTATGTTCCTGTTGACTTAGGTTGTAATGGGCTAATAAAAATTCAATTTTCACATAATAAAAACTGCTTCATTAATTTGATTCTTAGCTAAATAAATTAAGGTTGCTATTATTTACAAAGAGATCAACTGGAAAATAACTTCTATCAAACAAACCCATAACATTGTTTTAAGGATTATTATTGAAACAATGCAGAGAGCTGGGTACTTTAATGAACCATCATGTTTACTATGTTTGTTTCCTATAAAGTTCTCTATTCCTTTTCAATGTGTACATAAAATATTTTAACAGTGTATAATTAACATCTTTATGTTTATTTGTACTATATATGTATGTGTGTGTGTGTGTGTGTGTGTGTGTGTGTGTGTGTATATATATATATATATATATATATATATATATATATATATTTTCTTAAGTTTTGCTGGTACTTACATGTATGGCCTTCAGCTTTGTTCGCGTATTTTCCCACGTCATTATAGTTGTGCTTTTAAAGTTGTAGCAACGTTTCAGCAGAATCTCATCTGCCATCATCAGGCTTCTGTATTGTGTCCGTCTGTGAGTCAGACTTTTACAGTGGTTTCAGATTTAAATTTGGGGCAGCCTATTGCTGTGCCAGAATGGTTTTTTCTTCATCCTGATTGGTTGGGAGTCTTGGTCTGTGTTTATTGGTATCGGAGTTTGCTGTGTTCTGCTTGATTGGTGTCTCTAATATCTTCTGTCTGTTTTTTGGCTCTTTTTGTATCTTGATTGGCTGGCAGCATTGTGTTACTTTATTGGAGGTCTTTAGTGCAGCTTGGCTTCGGGTAAATGGACGGCTATCATTAGTTAGGAAGCTGGGTTTCATCTGGGTGCCTGGTTGGGATATATATGGCATTCAGCTTTGTTCGGGTATTTTCCCACATCATTGTAGTTGTGCTTTTAAAGTTGTAGCAACGTTTCGGCAGAATCTCATCTGCCATCATCAGGCTTCTGTACTGTGTTCAACGAATGATGGCAGATGAGATTCTGCCGAAACGTTGCTACAACTTTAAAAGCACAACTACAATGACGTGGGAAAATACCCGAACAAAACTGAATACCATACATACATACATACATACATACATACATACATACATACATACATATTATTTGTACCATATAGGATAAGCCAGTGGTTGCCAACCAGTGGGATGGTGACCACTGGTGGTCTGCGAGAAAATTCTGGTGGATCGCAGAGAAATGTCACCCCCAAAGCACGTCATAAAGCAATTAATCTAGGCTGTGTGAGAACACAAGGCTGCACCACCCACATGGCCCGTGGGAGCACAAGGCTTGTGTTGCTTGCATTGCGAACAACATGAGGTAGTGAGGGGAGGGGGAAAAGGGTGGAGGGGGGGACTTGCCCCACTTGCCCCACGTGCCTGGCCTGGCCACCGGGCTGCTTCTTTCTTCTTCTGCTTTTGGCTGCACGCAAGGAAAGCCGCAAAAGTCTTTCTTTCTCTCCCCCAAACTCCGCCAGAAATGAATCTTTGGGACCCTGCAAAGCATCCTGCTCCAAGAGGCTGCGCCAGTGCAATAAGTCTCACAAAGACTCATTTCTGGCAGAGTTTGGGGGAGAGAAAGAAAGTCCTCTGCTGCTTCTGCTGCTTTCCTTGCATGAAGTCAAAAGTCTCTCTCTCTCCCTCCTCCCCCTGAGAACGGAGCTGGAGATGGTATCCCTCGATTCCAAATAAAGAATAATGGATCGGTAGGAAAACGGGGTGGGGAATTTTCCTGCAGATTTTGGGGGGGATTTTCCCAGGGTCTCTGGTCCGTGGGATTTAAAATTATGAGTTTGGTGGTCTCTGAGGTCCAAAAGGTTGGCAACCCCTGGAATAAGCAACATTATGCCAAATGCAGAAAAAGGATACGAAGTACAGTATAAGCAAAAAAAAAAAAAAAAAAAATGACAGGAAGAAGATGGAAAGATATTTAGCTTACACTATTTTATTCACCATATATGTCCCTGTAATTCTATCCTTACAGCCTACCCTCACTTCCACCATTTTCATATAGATAATTCTCATTTAGTGACCATAATGTTATTTTTAAGCAAAGTGGTCACTAAATGAAAACTGCAACTGTGTTTAAAGTCTTACTTCAGTTTTCCCTTGCTTTATAGACCTGTGAACGTCATAAATATGAAGATAGGCCATAAAGTTTCTTTTTCACCACTGTTGTACCTGCGAAATGACGTAGTTGCTAACCAAGACTACCTGTACATCACTTCCTACACAGCCTTTTGTTTTTTAAATGTCTTCCTTTTTAAGGATTTTCTCAACTCCCCTCAACCATGACTTTTGCACTTCTCTTAATCATTTATTCTTTCTTCATGTATTGACAGGTAATGGAATGTTAGCTATGAAGATCAGGATTAGGAGAAACTTTTAACTAGACTTATATGTCTCACCTGCAAACAAAGGGGAGGTCATTGTAAAGGTGCCTACAGCAATTTCCATCACTATCACATACAGCTCCTTCATCTGTTCCAGGCTAGAAATCAAGGGTCTAATAAACCAAGTGTAAGAGGAGAATAAGAGGATGTGTCATAGAGAGCTCATGAGGAAACTTTTGGAAGACAACTTACTCCTTCAGAATGCTTGGACTACTGATTTAGAACCAAATGACAATTGATACAACCTTGAAGAAAAAAAGTACGAATGAACCTTGGCCTAACAAGAATGAGCTTTCTTGGATGTCACAGTGATCTGTTATATAGATACAGATTCTAATGAAGTTGGAAGAGCTCTGATGACTTCTGAAATTGGTGATCTTGAGGTCAGGTCATTCGATCTTAAGAGAGCAACGTTCACTTATCCAGAAGTAGGGACTGGGTCTCATACCTGCACAAGCTTTTTTTAAAAAACAATTCAACATTTGCATATAGTCCTCAACTTATGACCGTTCATCAGGTACCAAAAAAGTGACTTATGACCATTTTTCACACTTATGACCATTGCAGCATCCCCAGGGTCACGTGATTTACTTTGGATGCTTGTCAAGGGGTTCATATTTATGATGATTGCAGTGTCCTGGGGTCATGTGATCACCTTCTGATAAGCAAAGTCAATGGGGATGCCAGAATCACTTAACAGCGGTATTACTAATTTGACAACTGGAGTGATTCACTTAACAAATATGGCAAGAAAAGTCGTAACTTGTGGCAAAACTCACTTAACGAATTCCTCACTTAGTGACAGAAAATTTGGGCTCAATTGTGGCCGGTAAATCAAAGACTGCCTGTATTTAAAATTGCATTTTGCGGTAATGTTTCAAGAGTCCAAATGCTCCTGATTTCAGAGTGTTCTGCCTCCTTACGTCAGAGGTTAGTGGTGATGCTTTCTAGATTTTAAAATGGGTTTTAGGCAAGGAAGCTGTTACTTTGTTCTTATAATTAAATGGAATGTAAGAAACTCTTAATTCCTTCACATAATGTGTAGTATATAATGAAATATAATTTTCACTTAAAATGTTAATACAGAGTATGTACAACTATAGTGTTTTTAAGTGCTACTAACTGGAATCTTTTAATAGTATTATGCTAATAGTTTCTAATTAATCTGAAATCTTCAACAAATTCCCTCCAGATGAAGCTTTCAAGCAGATGAAGCCAGATGATGTTCACTGTCAATCTGTAACAGCAAGTGAAAAATATTCTCTGGTTCTTCATTTGCCTTGAAATGTCACTTTGGAAAAATAATTAATAGCCTGTGTGAAGTCGCACTGTTTTAAGTGTAGCAAAGGAGATATATTTGTGATTAATAATACTAACATCAAATTAAAATAGAAAGAAAAATCTGAATTTTTCCAAGGGGGAAAAAATGTCAGGAGGTGCCAGAAGGGGAAAACATTATTACAGATAAGAATCAGCCTTTCTATCTCAGGGGCTAAGGAAAGGATGAAGGCAATGTTGTTGGGCCATGGCAGAAAGCAAAAATGGGCAAGGTTGCTTGGGGGGGGGGGGTTGGACTAGATGACCTACAAGGTCCCTTTCAACTCTGTTAATCTGTCTCTTAAAGGTAATCTTGTGCAAGCAGAAAAAAAAATCTTAGCCAACTAAACTGAATTGAAATTTGGCAGTAGAATACATAGTACAACTTATTAAGGAAGCAAACTAGACAGAAACCAGTATTATTTTTTTTTCATTTTTGTGATGCTGCAACATCCTGCTGGGTGCAGACACAGAGGACTCCTGAATTGCCATGTGTTTCTGAAGTTGTTGTTTTGTGCTCTGACAGAAGGCATGCAACGGCAGATCTATCTCAAAATTGTTCCTACTTTTGGAAACACAGCGGCATCTACTTGTTCCTTAGCATGAGACTTTCATACACCCAGACATTGGTTGACAAGCCTTGGGAAGTCGTTGGGGCCCACAGCCAAGTTCCCCAGTAGTAATGGAATAGTTCTGATCATGAGCTTAGAGTAGCTACACTGTTTCTAAATAATGCCACTGTGTGGACAAGCACACATGAAGCCGTTCTAATGCTACTTGTTGAAGAGCTTCTTGGGAAAATCACCCCAAAATTTGGCTTTTCTCTGACAAGACCCTTTGACAGGAGACAGAACCAATTCATTTAAAATATCTAAATCTAAAATTTTCAAATGAATTAACAATTTTGTTAATGAGGCAGGGTATGGTACCATTTCCCCCTCTGTCCTGTAAACATATAGATTTATTGTCTACACTTATTGGTCCTCTACTGTAATATGATGTTGGCAAAGATATAATTTCTTAATATGTCCTACCCTAAATAAAGCAAAAATCAGGTAAAGTTTGCTTCTAAATGCTATGCTTGTCTAGGTACTACATGTTGTTTCCTAAATACTGCTTCAGTTTTAAAATTGTTATATTAGGGTAATAATGTCTTATAAGCTTCTGGGAGAACTTGCATCTGAAATTGGGATACACACATTTTTCTTTTAATAATAATTCTATTAAGATTTTAAATAAATAAATAAAATATAATGCAAATATTATACAAAAGAAAAAAAATTGCATCAAAGCAAAAGGGTAAACTTCCATTTAAGAAAGTGACTTTCTCCACTCATCATGTCAAGTTCAAAATCTCTTCACCTCCTCTTAACAAATATAAAACTTCTCATCCC
Organism: Notechis scutatus; assembly: GCF_049901735.1. Classification (NCBI taxonomy): domain Eukaryota; kingdom Metazoa; phylum Chordata; class Lepidosauria; order Squamata; family Elapidae; genus Notechis; species Notechis scutatus. The sequence goes on along the minus strand of NC_142011.1, from coordinate 92,326,214 downwards.
AAAACTCTAATGGTAAATCACGAAAGTAACATCTCCTTGCCCAATTATCAGCAAAAAGTCAAAACTCTAAAATATTAACAGCAAGAAACACATAGAAACCTTAACGGTCCTTGTCTCAACTCTCAGTTGTAAGCAAAATCCCATTTAGAAGGCATAAAAAGATACTGATAAACAAACAAAACATAAAGATTTGTACAAGAAAACCAAAAATAATTCATCCCTTAAAAAAGACAAGCACCAAAAGACAACATTTTTCCATACCAACAATTCCAAAGAAAATCACTCCAAATAGTAATATACCCCATTTAAATAAATGTTCCATATCTCACTTCTGGGATACACATCCTTTACAATAAGAGCTGAGGCCTTTTATTTCAATCCTCTCATTTTCTCTCCATTCTCTGCTACCCCTTAAACAACTGCACTAACTGATGCTGGATAATTGATTGGGATCGGGAATTGCCCAGAGCTTGTTATAAGATGAGTGGCTAGATTAATGTTTTAAATAAATAAATAATGGTTTAGCTTTGGCCACCACTGGGATCAGGATCAAGGGTCTGCTTTTCAGTCCTGAGGGGAGATTTCTTCAGGGAATCTTTATCGCACATTAAAGAGATATTATTGCTGTGCTGCTCTAGTAATTTCTGCAACGCCGTAATAAATTTCCCTGAGAAACAGATAAAGCTAACACGAAAAAGAGTTTATTATAAGTACCATATTATTTATCCAGATAAATCCAGGATAAATAATATGGTACTAGGAAATAGGACTATGCCTTGCAGATGCTGTATTGTTTGACATGCTTACTAATCTGTGAATTGGAAAGTCTCTGCTTAATAAAAAAAAAATCTATGATATTTCCAAGTTTTAAGAGTGGGAGTACTCTATATACCTGCAAACACCCAAATATCAACCTAACTAGTTCTTTTGGTGCTTGTGACGCTCTTTGCTACCGTTTATAATATGTATTATATTAAAGTAATTTATTTTAGAGTCTACTACCACTTCCAAATAATGAGACAAGTTGTCATGTTGTAACATATAACATGAAAATCCAAGCTTCTCTTATCACCAAGATTTCTAAGAATATCTCTGCCCCACATGAGTTCTCAAATGCATTCTTACACAATAAAAAGATGGGTAATTACAATCCATTGCAATCCACGTATTAGTGCCCATTTGGCCAGAAAAAAAGACAAATGATAAGATAGAATATGAAGGATTTTCCTTCTTCATCAGAGAAGTGTTTTATAAGAGTAATCACAACAGTCTCTCAAATGCCCTGCTAATCCTAAATAATTTGAGATTAGCAATTTATGGAAGGAAAAAACAAATGTACATTTGCCTGAAAGACAAATAAATCCACCATCTCAAAATTTCAGTCCTTCCTTGTCTGTCTCTTTGTGAATATCTTGCAGAGATATTCCAGAACCACAGAAGTATTTCAGTTACTTTGTCAAAGTGAATGCTGCTTAATTTTAATATTAGGCACTGAACAATTGAGAATATGAGTGCAATTTTGTTCATGTTAAAAAGTTCAAACTCAGCAGTAAATGTATTTATACTTTACAATAAATATTATTAAATAAATTGGTAATCATTTGAGGGGTCCAGATTAAAATATATTTCCATCTATGCAAAAAGACCTATCAACCCTTGGCATGCTAGAACAGATGCTTTCAGAGTGGAATAGTATGGGAAGTACAAAGGGGGATAGGCCTTGACTTATGATCATTTGTTTAGGAACTATTCAAAGTTACAGTGCCATTAATAGAAGTGACTGGTACTTGCATTCACAATTGTTACAGTGACCCTATCATGTGATCAAAATTCAGGTGCTTGGCAATTAACACGTAATTACAATGGTTATGGTGTCCCAGGATTATATGATCACCATTTGCAACCTACCCAGCTGGCTTCTGACAAGCAAAGTCCATGGGGAAAGCTGGATTTGCTTAACAACCGCTGATTCACTTAACAATTACAATGACTTGCTTAATGATCACAATAAACACTTAATGACCATCTCACTTAGCAACAGAAGTTCTGGTCCCAATCATGGTCAAAAGTCAAGGATTACCTGTAGTTTTAGAAGCATCCATATCAATTCAGAAATCATACCTATTCTAAGAATTCATTCATTGATTTACATTCCTGCACCACAAGCAAATCATTATAAGATGACTCAAAAATTGTTCATGAATAATTGTGCATAATCTCTTATTGTTATTTTAGAAAGTGTTAATGGAAGAGTCTGAGTTTTTATCTAAAATCACCTATTGAATTATGGTAGAATTAAGTTTTCATTTGGTTACTTCCTGCTTTAAATCATATATTCCTAGTCTTAAGTGACACCAACTGTTATCTTCTTACTGACTCCAACCATTATGCAACCTTTGTATTCAAGACAGATTAAATTTGCCTGCACCCTCTTTTGGAGGATGACTTGCTCATATTTGGCACTGCAACTGCCTTCAGTCACTGTTGTAGATCTGAGATGCATCCAAAGAGATGAGAATGAAGAGGAGTTGAATATATCCTGGAAGATGAGAAAGGTTCACGTGATAACCACACAACAGAACTAATGAGTAGCCATTAAATATGAAGAAAGAGCACAAGTAAAATAGAAATGAAAATATATAAGCATATAACATGCACGACATCAGATAAAGAGCACATCAAATTACAACTTCTTTCTGATAACTCACTATGATGAGCCAACCTTAACATTATCTTAACGAAGTGTTTATTTGTAATTTGGCCAAGACAACTTCCATTGTAAACTTGTGGAACTGACGTATTGTAACCAGATACAATTGCATTTTACCTACCTGAAGTTCCATTTTTGCTTCTATTTCTCAAATAGCCTGCTGGTGTTTTTTTTTTTTCTGACTGTGTTGTAATGTAAAAACACTGGCATCAACACATGAGTGGTCATCCAAAATTTGTGCATTGTGTTTTTATTACTTCCCACACACATAACCATAGTTATGACTTGGGAATAGCTCATATATTCCTTTCCATCCTTCCTGTTCTTCTTTTCACTAAAATTTCTCTTTTTCCTTCCTAGCATTTCCCAGAATCAGCTTTAGGTCGATATAATTAAGTAAGCCCTAGAACAGTTTTACAAAAACCTGCTTCAGGTATTGCTTTCAAACTTTAGTCAAACTTTGCCCTGAATCTGATGAAGACTTAGTAAGTACGGTTGGGAGGTTGAACAAGGCAGCATCAACATGGGTTCCCATTGTTTCACTAGGCACTTCTGGAACCAATAACTCTATATTACCTGGAGCAATTTAAACACTGTTAGATTCATATGGGGGAGGAAAAGCAGATAGTTAACAGAACTACACCCAAAATAAGGGCTTAAGTGAGAGAAATATATTAATTCATGACCTCAAATTTCCAGTACCTAGGAAAAGGTAAATGCAAAAACAGAAATTGCACATGCATGTTAGTGTATCGTTTTTATGTTTCTGGTATGCATTTGGAACCAGGGCACAAGAAGTATAGCTCATCACAGTTCCATTGACTTGCGCTGGCAAGACACCAATACGTGCTATTTTCAGTTCAACAGTGCTCCAAGCATTAGCAGAAAGAAAGGAAAGGGGCACTTACACAGCATATTGAAACAAATGGATTGCATAGCCAATTTATTGCCTTTGTTGGAATGCTCTCGTTAGACTTCAGGTTCAGGCAGATACATTTGGAAAGCTTGCTCTTTCTTTAAAATTAGTCTGGCCTCGGGGGCTGAGCATGCTGGCATGGGAAAGCACAGGCAGCAAGGGATGAGGAGGGGGCAGAAGTAGGGCAATTACTTACATTGACAACCCTGGTTGTGCCAGTTATATCCCCGCAGACACTTATCACACTTAGGCCCTGTTGTTCCCTGCTTACACTCACAAATTCCTTTTCCATTACAGCGATCATGGACTGAGCCCAAACGGTTACAATTACATTCTGCAGAAACAAGATAACAAACATAAACGCAGTGCCATGGTCATAAGTAATGCATCACTGAAATGAGCAACACGGTTCACTTTGTAAATATAATGCAAGGTTGAGGTGTTTGTGGTCTTTTAGTTGATCCTGGGTTTCATCAGCTCCAACCAGTATAGCTAATGGTCAGTTATGGCCAATGGTGAAATATAATGATCGGCATTATGGAGTTCAGCTACAGAAGACCATTTAAAGATGATGGAAAGGGGAAAAAAACCCATGCATGAGAGCCTGCCTGTTAATCAGTTTGCGATATTCGCCTTTAACTAAAGGATATAGATCTGTAAATGAGCCACATTTAAGGTGGATCCCACCAATCACAGCACTACAAAATTATAGCCCTTCCTTCTTTCATACAGAAGTGAAGGGATTAAGATTGAAAGAGAGAGGGAAAGAAAAGGCCTGACAATAAATTCCCTATTGCACTTTGAAATTAAATATGAATTCCTATCTGCAAATGCTGGCAAGTTACTTAATGAATGATTTTCATGATGGAGTCAGAAGATGGTGTAAAAATAAAACAAGGAATGAAGTCACTGCTGTCTTCAAACATAGTTTAACTCTCCAATCTGATCTTCATGTTTATAAGAGTTGTTTTAATGAACATCAGGTAAGCTTGGCATTTCAAGAAACATCAACAGATCATCAAGTAAAGTACATTTTGAATGATTAAAATAGAGAAAGGAAGGTTCCCTTCTCTGTACATACTGTAGTATTGAATCGTTTCCGCAGGCAATGAAAAGATACTTTAAGCATCTCCAGAATAGTCTTTCTTTATAGTCACAAGGACTAATCGAATTTATTCACAGCATTTTAGTGTTTAGAAATTACTGGCACTGGATTTTGGGTATTATTATTATGGTTTGTCTTACAATCAGCCAGATGTTTACACTAGATTTGGATTTTTCATACACCTATCAAGTCCTTCCCAAGGATTGATTGATTGATTTATGTCTGCCGCTACAGTCTCCACATCCTTCCATTTAAGATTGATGTTTTTCAGGTCTTCCTGTAATGTTTGGTGCCCAGTTTTCTTTGGCTTCCTCATTTTCTCTGAATCTCTGGTAGTATCCAATTGATTGTGTTATTTGCTGGATGTTGTTCACTCACACGGAGCACATGTCCAGCAAAGCACATTCTTCATTCAAGGTTGTTGTTATTATTATTATCATGATCATCATCATTATTAAAATATTAACATTTCCATTACCTTGGAAAACTTAAATAAGTAGTAATAGGATTAATTAATTAATTAGATTAATTTTTAAGAAGATTAGTTAGCAGAAATTTAGTTTAAGCTTAGCTTTTCTGTTATTGTGTTAAACATAAGGACATTGAGGTGGACAATAGTTAACCTTATGCATATTTTAACAATAGCACTTCTCTAATTAAATATTATATTGGTTGCAACACTTTTAATTTCAGCCTTAAGAAATATATACTCATATTTGGTTCACCTTTTACCTCTAAATCTCTGAATAACCCTCTGGAAGAGCATAATTACATAGGTCTGCTGTTAGATCAACTCTCATTAAGGGTTGCAAGCCACCAGTAGGAGGGAAACAGGGAGAGGGAAGCCAATTTTAGAGGCTGATTAAATTGCTCGGAAAATGGCACTCGCATCTGAAATGATGCCAAGTGGCCCAGAGACATTGAAGGGCAGAATACATGATCGTTGCTGGAGGTGGGGTGGGAAGGCCTGAAGAGAGAGTGGAGAGGAATGTCACTGCAGCATCCTGTGGTCAGTTGTAACAGCAAATGGCCATGGAGTTGGCTGCAGTTGCCATAACTTTGAAATAGAATCATATATATCCTTTGCGTGGCCTTTGTAACTTCAAACGGTTGCTATGTGACCAATTGTGAGTTTTACCTATATATTACACTTTCATCTTTTCTCTAAACTAAAATGTCCAGGCATTTGTAACTTTTCCTTTATAATTTTGGTTGCTTTCTTCCTAAAGTTTTCCAGTTCCATAGAAAGTTATCTATAGTGACTAGAACTATACACATGTGGGGCACCCATGGATGTGGGGCACCCATGGGTTTTTAAAAAATACATTATACTATTAGCAATAATGCTAAAAGTGATCCTTTCAAAAGGAGCCTTTTAGGAGGATATTGCTCTTTGCAATGGATGCAACAAAAGTTTGCCTAAATATTTTTTTCCTGTTTGATAATTGAGAAACCATCTTTGATTTATGGCTGTAAATTCCCAGTCCCTACTGTCAATAATGATACATTTATCAATTTATACTGTTTTAATGCAGTTTAAAACAACAGAAATACTTTTATTGTACCTTCCCTAGATTAGTTTCCTGTTTCATTTAACACTTCTTATTGATTTTTCTGGAATATTTTTTCTTTAAGAATTTGATTTTGATTGCAAATACTCCTGTGTGGATAGAATTTATATTTTAGGATAACAATAACTTTGCCTACAGTTATTAAACAGTAAGTTCCTCAGGTATTTCTTTTGAATCCATGCTATGTGAAAAACATTATTATTATTTTTTAAAAAAATGTTGTTCCATTGATGTTTATTTACTGGAATTTGATTACAAATCAGCAAGAGGAGAAAAAGAAAAGCAGAAAGCTAAAAGGTGATAATTCTTCACTGCAAGTAGAAAAAGTTTAAGGAGAATTCACTCTAAAAAGCAAATATTACATGTTGTGTAACTTTTCAGAATCTATGAATTACAAATGACATTTACAATATGTGATTTGAGAGTCACTATAAATTCAGAATAACAATGTAATACAACCTCATTTAGATATCTGTCACTCTAGACTACAGTTAGGGGTAATTATTTTTATATAATCTGAACTCTTAAGCACAAAAGGTTTCGCTCAGGTTTTCCAGTTGAAGTAATGCTAAACCAGATAATTATGCTAAGAATGCTGATTGTCCCTCGGTTTTTTCTAGAAAGGATACAACTAGCCAATAATTTAAAACAAGCATTAATGTTAGGATTACTCTCTTTTTAGAAATATTGTTTATAATACTACAATTATTCTTTCAACTGTGGCTGAATATAATACTTGCTTTTCAAATAAAAGCATTTTCTTTTCATTTTTTCTAAGAGCCAGTTTATTCAGTTTTTAGGAATTGTGCAAGCACAACCTATTACACATTGATGTTTTTTTCATGACTGTGGACATACACAATGCACATCAAGTTCATAGCACTATTTAGATAATAGAAACTAGACCATGGGAACTGGATTTAAAGTTATAATCCAATGCCATTTGCTTGGAAATCTGAACAAAATAAATGTGTGCAAATAAAACTAACATAGTGAAAGATGATAAAATTATACAAAACTATATTTAAAATATTTCACTATTTATGACCATGTACATTTTGTATTTTCATGCACTCCAAGTGGTTCTTCAGTTTTTAATGAAGTTGTTTGTTTAGATGTCTGTACACACGTGCACTGTGATGCTTTTTGATCACACACTACTAAATACATGATGGCTATTGTCACTGAAATTTACTAAAGCAATGTTGCAAATATTGGATTACAGATTATAATTTAAGTACTGCTGTATCCCAAAGGCTCCTAAATTTAATTAAAACACAGCTTTATTAAGGTTTTGAGGTAATTTTGAAAACTAGTTCTAAAAAGTGCAATCAGTGGAATTGCTGAGAATCGTTACTTTTTTTCCTGAACATTTCTCCCACCTTTTATTTGTTTGCTAAACTAAAGTAAAACGTTGCTTATTTACTTGGATAGTGTTTACTTTAGGAAGGACATGTGCTGATTGAGACAAACTCAGCATTCTTTTGAATGTTCTTTTCAAGTTCAACAGGATTTATTATCTATTAAGAATCTTGGGATTTCAGGATAGTACATCACAAATCTTTGGTATATATTCAGAAATGCTAAAGCTTAAAAGGAATTATCAATGTCATGATTGCTAACTCTGTTTATTACAGGTAATCCTTGATTTACAACAGTTCATTTAGTGACCATTCCAAATTACAATGTCACTGAAAAAAGTGACTTTTGATCATTTTTCACATGACCGCTGCAGCATCCCCATAGTGACGTGATCAAAATTCAAATGCTTGACATATTTTTTGGTTCATATTTATGAGATTTGTAGTGTCCCAGGGTCATGTGATCACCCTTTGTGATCTTCTGACAAGCAGTGGGGTAGCCAGATTCACTTAACAACCACATCACTAACATAACAACTTCAGTGATTCACTTAACAACTGTGGCAAGAAAGATCATAAAATGGGGCAAAATTCACTTACCAAATATCTTACTTAACAACAGACATTTTTGTGCTCAATTGTGGTCATAAGTCTAGGACTACCTGTAATAGCTTCTATTTTGGGGGTAAACAGATCTATAGAGAAGGCAAAAAATGCTGTATGATATTCAGCCTTTGCACAAAGGAGCTATATGGGAAAAGAAGGCAGAAATCAGAATAGTTAATCAGAAGTTGAATGGTTTGGATTAGATCTAAGTCAAATTTCTTCAGGTTCTGAAACAATTGCATCTTCTGTTACCTTAAATCGATCCACTAACCTGTCCATTGCAATAATACCTATTTAATACAAATTATTTTCAATTCTTATTTTTCCAAGATATCTCCTTAAAAGCCATTTATACTATCTTTGTGGAGTCACATTCAACATTCCTGAGCTTGAATATAATTAACTCTTCTCTCCTATTGCTAGATGAAGGTGCACTTTTTTTCTGCTAAGAATTAAATAAACAACAAACCTCACTTGTATTAGCCAGTAATAAGTAGATGAGTCTTTTATTTTGAACTATGCTTGAGTATGCATTGCAATGGCCAGGTCAAGAAAAGTGGTTGTCATATTTCTTAATATTTATATATAATCAATTAATTCAACAAGATACTTTTTAAAAATGTTACTTAGCCTCATTTCAGAAATTGTGGATAAAACATCCCACAATTCAACATCATTTCTTGATTTTTATGTATCTGAAAATGTATTACATCTTGATTTCTTTCATCAATTTGTTTAATATGCAGATTACTGTGTTTTTATTGTAAAAAATACCTTTTAAAAATAGCTACAATAATGAATCTTGTTAGAAGCAATAAAATGCATTGGACTGATAGATGCAATTATAATCCAAGCATGAAATGGTGTAATTGAAGTACATTCATAAAGAATATTGTATAAAATTTTCTGATGTACAGTTGAAAAGCCACATTGAACATCTTGAAGTTTTTTTTCTTAAAAAAAGAAACCTTGCTGTTTAAAATCAACAGAATGCTATATTTTTTATAATCTGTATCCTTAAAAGAGTCAGTGTTTAAGTTGAAAATATATAATTGATTCCTAGTCAGTGTTTGTAGATAAGTGGCACTCTGTAGCTCAAATGTAAATGCTTTATGGTTAAGATTTCCATTTCACTGCATTTAATTAATAGTATTTCAAGCTCCAAAGAAGTACATATTATATTCCACATAAGTCTACAGAATCCTGTCATATCAAGAAGTGGGAATAGATAGCAAATAATGATCACTGATTTAAATTCACGGCAGGTTGACAGTCCAGATGACCTTCTGATCCAGTAAGGTACGGTAGTCTAAGAAGATCAAAAGGTAGGATGAAGGTGATAATAAGGATGATAGTAGACGCAACAGTGATAATAACACCAATAGTTATATCACATTGCTTAGAAAACTTTCCTTACTCACTGTAAAAATCAAGTATTTATCGAATATGCGACAAATTTCAAGGTGGATTTCTACATAGACAATTCTTTTGGGAGGAAGCAGTAAATATTGGATATGAAGTTCATCATATATACTTGTAGAAATAATAAACAGGTAGTCCTGATAAGCTGATGGTGAATAAGAGAAAGGGTTTTTATCTATCCAAAATGGTGTGCATATAGAAGAAGACTCTGTTCCGGGGTGGGATTCTACAGGTTCGCACCTATTCTCTAGAACCAGTTGTTAACATTCTAAGCAGTTCGGAGAACCGGTTGTTAGAAGAAATTACTGGCCTAATCCTGTAAGAAAGACAGGAAGGAAACATTCTGGTGTTGCTTACAGAAACTGCTTCTCCATTAACTCTTATTACATTCTTGGCAGGACTAGACTTCCTGTCTCAGGAACATCTCTGGAGTTTTTTCCCCCCTCCTTTGCTGGTACTTTGCTTGTGTGGAGTGACCATTCAAAGTTACAATGGCACTGAAAAAAGTGACTTATGACCGTTTTTTACACTTACAACTGTTGCAGCATCCCCACAGTCATGAGAGGCCAGGCGAGGAGATGTGTGCCTTGATGTGAGTGATACTGAGTTGACCACACCCAGCCAGTCACATGACCACCAAGCCATGCCCACCAACTAAGCCATGCCCACAGAACTGGTTGTTAAAAAATTTGAATCCCACCCCTGTTCTGTTCCTATAATTAGGTGAACTTGATACTTAGACATGCATCATATGTGAAATGGTTCTCTTTTGATGTTATTCCTCTTTGCATTGTATGTCTAGTAATGAAAAAAAAAAAACAGTGATGGGGAGTGTTTATAAAAAATATTTTGGCCATCTTTTTAACTAGTTTTTTTTTAAGGAGATGGACTTTATGTTTTGCTATTTCTTATTACTAGAAAGATTTTGCGTTCTCTTGTATTTGCTCAAAAGGAAGATAATCCTAAATTGAAGATGATCCTAATCAAAAATAAAAGGTAACAGGAAAATAAAAGAAAAATATAAGTTCTACATTAGTCATCCTATGATTGTCAACCCCGGCTGAAACCAGTCTTGAGAAATCTACTCTCTCCTGCACATACAGTACACTTATAAATGTGTGCATCTGCCAAAAGTCATACTCCCCAGATAAAAGTATGAATGATCATTAATTAAGAGTATTACTTGTAAAATAAGGAGCCCAATTTATAAAATTGATTCCTCCATCTGAATACAGCAACCTTTCTCTCTCCCATACAAATCGTTCACATAGAAAAATTAATGTTCTTCTCTTTCTAGGAGAAATGAATAATAACAAGGCCATAAAGCTAAGGAGAAGATGCACTAGGAATGGAAAAAAAGAAAGGGGCAGGAAATTGGATGCAGATGAAACATTGAAATAATTTATTGAAAAGAGGAAAGCGATTACAAAATGGGTTAAATTCAGCAGGCAGGCAGCTCTGCTCCAAAATATGGCTAATCTTCAGACTAATATTTAAAGACGTCTATATAATATGCAACCATTTTCACTTCTACCCATCTGCTTGGTTTTCAACAGCTTCTTCTGTTTATCTCAGTGAATGAAGAAGTTTTGTCCTCCATTTATAGCTAATGATTTTTGGGAAGCAAGACTTATTTTGGAGCACTTCTTATTGAGTAAATATGGTTTTTATTTCAATATAGCCTGGTATTATATTTATTTCACATTACTATGAAGCTATCTGACCTGGTGCTCAAAATTTGCAGTAATTAAATGTGTGTTATTATATAATATTACATAATATGTCTGTGCTGCAATGTTTGAATCATATAAAATATAAAACAGAATCAAACCCCAAAATAGCAGGTTTTAATGTACTAATCTGAACTTTGCCATGATGTTCAATAAACCATAGTTGAACTACTAGTAAAGATTTTTTTTTAACAAAATGAAGAAATATCTACAATAATTAATCATGGCCATTCATACTTCTTACGTAATCCAGCTGTGGATTCAGTTCTAAAATCAAACATATTTAATCACACATCCTCACTGAAAAAGCTTATTCTGGCTTAGATGGCAAAATTAAAAAGATGGAAACATCTTATTTCAGTACCAATGGATTCCAAACGGCTAAAAACAGGCAGAGAACAAAATGCCAGTATTAGAACATAACTGACCTATGCATACATTTTCATCGTCCAGCTTTGCAGAAGCATTTCTGTAGTAGCCCAGCCTGCACAACTGACAGTGGTACCCTCTAGTGTTGTGTTTACAGCTCACACAAATGAATGTACTGAGCAGATCGATGTAACTGCACCGGTTGGAGTGGCCGAAGCATTCACAGTCTTGCAAGGAAGAACAAAAATGTATACAAAAGGGTATATTCTGTAATAGACTCTCAGCAATTCACATGTTCTTCTTTTCTCAAAATAAAAAGTTATGACACATGAGCAGGTTATGAATGAGCAGCAGGACAATACATTTATGAACATCATGGTAGCATATGTGGACAATGAGAGGGGCTATGAAGATGGTATCTCTCTTCAGGCAGGAGAGAACGATGAGATATCCATATCACAGCACTGAGGATAGCTTCATCTAGTCATAGATCTAGTGGAGCCAAAGCATTTACGTTTGTAAGCCTTTTGCTAGTTTTGTGTGCACAGGTTCCGGTAACACAAACTCTGGTGGTTTTGCCAGAATTGATATTTGTCTGGGATTTTCTCATGTTACTTTTACATTGCTTCGATGACAACTGCAATACAACATATTCCAGAAGGTAGCAACATGGTCATCTTCAAAGAGGTTGAATCAAAGGTGCTTTCTCAAAAGGCAAGAAGCTTTTTCTGTTCTGCAGAAGATCTGAAGAAGTTGCTTAGACGAGATGCGAAACATCTTCAAGCAAACAAAGAAAGTCCAGTTGCCTTTTGAAAAAGCACTTTTGGGACAGCCACAACCTCAGTGACTGAGAATCTCCACAGACATTCTTCAAAGATTGGCTATACAGTATTTATTATCCAGCAAAAGCACCAAGTATATTTAGGCCTAACATTTGACCTGATGATAATCACCCAGTAATGTGTAATATTAATGATGGGTCTATGTTGAAATGCGTCTGCCTTTGAAGACTGTTTAAGCGTATCAGTTCAAAATACAGCCACTCGCTTGCTAAGGAAGACCAGAAATACGATTTTTATTGTGTCTGTCCTTAAATGCTCCTGATTCTTTCCTGGGCTCAGTTCAAAAGGCTATGAGCTAAAATGTATAAAATGTTCCATCATGGAATGGAACTGAAATAGACCCCTCAGATTTTGTAAAGGGATTGTTTAGGATTACAGCATTCTTTGAAGGAACATTTTACGGCTATGTGAACTGTGACTAGAGCTTAAAACCAAAATATCCAGATTGACTGACTATGTACTAATCTGCCTTTGGGGGGATTTCTTAAGAACTCTCTACCCTTAGTTTTCTGGAAAGCAAAGGCAGGAGGGAGGGAGGAAATGCTTTCAGACTTGCAAGACTCTGTTATTCCAACCTTACAATAAAGATACAGGTAGCCCTCGCTTACTGATTGCCTTGTTTAATGACTGTTTAAAGTTACAACAATGTAAAAAAAAAATAGCTTTTTGATTTACACCATTGCAGCATCCTGTGTTCACTATGTGGGTGCTTTGCAATTGGCTTGCAACAAGCACATTAATAAAGAATGCAGAAGTAAAATGCAGAAGCCATGCTCAGACGATGTTCGACTTAATGGCCAAACAGGAAGGGAGGTCATGAACCTCTCCTGGTCACATGGTTTTTTTGCTTAGCGTCTGCAGTGCTTGGTGACTGAGCTGTCGATCCCAATTGTGGTTGCTAAGCAAGGACTACCTGTTGTATTAACACTTATGGTTTTGGTTTCCTGCCTGGATTAGCTTAAAGGGCTGACAGACTCTCTTTCCCAGTCCAAACTAACTCATAGGATTATTGTAGGGATCAGCTGGGAGAACAGCCTGCTGCCTTCAGCTCCTAAATGAGAGGCAGAATAAAAACCTAACAAATAAATAATAAATAATTTTAATTTTGTTGGTTTGGTCTGAGGGTGCTTTTATCAGTTTTTTCTTAAAAACATTATTTTAAAGGTTATCTAGCTTATATAATTTTAGGTTATGTACTAGAATGCTTAAAGTGAAAAAAGATACATGTGATCGATGTGATATGATTACTTTTATTTCCACCTTCATGTCCAATGCCTCTCATCACATGTTTGTCCTGTCTGTTCTCCCCAAAATTCCAATAATGAATCAGAATGAATGGAATTAAAGTTACATCCACTGAAAAAGGACGTGGATGTTTAATGTCCATGCAACACTTTAACTGAAGCTGTAAAGTTTGTCCTGCAACATCATACCCACTTAATAGGCTGAATAAAAACCCAATAAATAAACTAATTCATTGGAATGCAATACATTATATGACACACCACATTAAATACATAGTAAGTTACTTCCGAGAAGTCAGAATAAGTGCGTGGAGGCCAGGTGAGAGATGGGCTATATATAGCTTTCATAAATAAACATGAATTGAGAACACTGCACAGTTAAGACAGATCTCAGTTCATATCAACAGTTTTTTTTTAAAAAAATAAAAAGTGTCTTAGCCCAATACCTGTGGATATGAAATTTATAAAACAGAAAGAAAATAATGATACTTTCCATTCATGTGGTGGCTTTGATACCCTTTGTGTCATATTATATAAAAATCCATGTTAAAATAATGGGTAGAGGGACAAGAGAACAAAGTTCAGATAAAAGAAACCTAAGTCCAAAGCAGAAATGTAAATGAAAATGTCTCAGACAATACTCTCCTTCATTCGCATGAAGATAAAGTAGTTTAGTAAAAGAAACCCTGAACTGTGGCATTGATTTCTTAGTCTACCTTGAAGAGCTGACAGCTGCACATTTCATACTTTACATAACTCTCTTTGATATCAAAGAGAACACAAGATACAAGAAACCAGATTTTCCACAACCTTTCAAAACAATGGTCATCACTTTTTGCCAGGACTGTAGTCAGATCCTTATGCTTAATTTCATAGAAGACTAAGGAAAAGTAGCTTGATAACAGATGCCTAGGAAATTCATAAATCAAAATCAGTAGGATCTATTTCTCATACTATTGCAAGAACGTTTGGCTCAAAAAGAAGTGACATGGGTTTGGACAGATTACTCAGCTGGAAATGCACAGTCCAAAATGTTGTAACGAGGAGACACCTCTTCTGCTTGGTAAAATTTTAAAGAGGATAAAACTAAAATTTTACCAAGCAGAAGAGTTAGCAATTTCTAGAAAGTTGGAGAGGATAAAACTAACTTTCTAGAAATTGCTGAACTACCGGTATATGTCTAAAGAGATAATACGAATTATATCAACTTATTTGTCAGCAGCTTAGCATGTTTCTCACTTAATGCCTTGAAAATGATCCATTCACAATTGTTATTTTCTAACTAGCAAGTTGTTATATTTATAAAATGGGAAAATAAGGCACCCAAGGCCATCCATACCTCTAATATTAGCCTGGAGGTACCCGAGTTTCCACCAATTAATGTCTTATTGAAAGCATTTTAAGTACGAGTCATGCTCCCCATTCTACTTTATAGCTGATCAATCATATCTGTTTGCTAATGACAACAGAGCCCCAAGGAACTGTTTCTGAAATGGCAGCTGATTTCTACTGCCTTTGAACTAATGCAGATAATATAGGAAGAGACTGAAGGGTTTTCATTGCCAGACCACTGCTGTACAAATTTAGGAGAGAGGGTTAATCATCTCAGTTTATAACACTGGGACCATAAAGCTCAATTAAGTGCCATTGCCTTTGAATTTGTAAAGCTGCTTAGCAAATTATAAGGGTCAGTGTCTCTTGGCAATTGGTACAATTGACTTTTGAAGTACAAAGCCAAGAACAATAGTGATATGAATGACAACAGTGCTTATCTGATGTTCTTCCCACTACAGAGTGATGGAATTTGTTTCTCTCTTACTTTTAAGACAATCCCACCAATGGATGGTTCCTATGTCATACTGTCAGCCCTTCCTCACCTTTCTCTGAGCAAATTCTGACCAACTATGGGTGGGAATAGGAGAACAAACAATTGATCTATGTGGAACATTTTATCTTATGAGTGTTGAATGGTTTCAAGAGTCAAATCTTGGTCTAAATCAGTTTTTTTTGGGGGGGGAGGCATTGGAGTCATTGTAATATTTTGCAAATGTAAGGAAAATGTGTACAGGTAGTTTCTGACTTGTAACCATCAAGCAGAGAACCAACCTAGAATGAAAGAGAAATTTCCTGACAGTTAGAACAATTAATCAGTGGAACAACTTCCCACCAGAAGTTGTGAATGCTCCAACACTGGAGGATTTTAAGAAGAGATTGGACACACTTTTGTCTGAAATAGTATAGGATCTCCTACTTGAGCAGGGGTTTGGACTAGAAGACTTCCATGGTCCCTTCCGACTCTGTTATCCTATTAAATAATGTGACATTGGGATTTTTTTAAAAAAATAATGTGACATTTTGTGACCATTTGAAGTTACAACAGCACTGAAAAAAGTGACTTATAACCAATGTTTACACTTACAAGAGTTGTAGCATCCTCCTGGTCATGTGATCAAAATGTGGGCTCCAGGCAATAGGCATGTATTTATTGCACTGCCCCTGGGTTATGTGGTCACCATTTGTAACCTTCCCAGCCAACTTCTGACAAGCAAAGTCAACAGGGGAAGCCAGATTTGCTTAGTGACTGCTTCATTAACAGCATTAAGAGCAGTGATTTGCTTAACAACTGTGACAAAAAATGGCTATTAAACGGGACACAATTCACTTAACAACTTCCTTGCTTATCAACCCAAATTTTGAGCTCTGTTATGGACATAAGTCGAGGACTACCTGTAGTATGACAACAAACTGGTCTGAGGTTCAGTGTGTTCAGTCCTCACCCAGATGTAAGAAGTGACTCATATGCATTTGTATTTGTGATCAAATGGAAATAGGAATATTCCCATTTAGGAAAATAGAGTGTGACCGACACATGCACAAAATGGAGCACAAGTCAATTACTGTATATGCTTTTGATCTGCATGAATAGACAATGATTTCAAACCATTCCAGTAAAAATAGTAGCTGAAAAAGAAAGAGCAATTTTATTTTATTTTATTTTATTCTATTTTATTTTGATAAACAAGTTCTTCCAGAACTTCTATAGAGCAACTAAAGATATATTTCAGGGCATTTATAACCTCCTTTCCATGCCCACAAACCTTCCAAATTAAATAATAAATTCACATAAGATTTTGGCCTCAATGACTCTCTAAAAGAATGAAAATGACCAGCTCTCTGCCAGGAGTATAAATCCTTCATTTCCCCACCATCCAGTCAGAGCTGAAGAAGCTTCTTGGATGGAAAGTGAAATGTCTTCAAAGAAAAACAAGAAAGTCCAGTTGCCTCTTGAAAAAGCAGGGACATCAGAACTTTTAAACCCAAATTAAATATTGGAAATGAATTTCATTTTAATTTCTCCCACACCCATAGATTCTTCATTTTCTTACTAAGTAACTACTTTCTGTCATTCTGGAATGATTCATGTTAAACCCACACTCAATCCTGTTGATCAAATTCTAAAGCCATATTGCAAACCGTTTCCATTGCTTTGCCAACCAAAAACAATCTGTTCCGTAATTTTAAATCAGGAGGTAATTAAAAATATAGTCTTCAAAAGAAAATGAGGTAATAATAAATTTCACCATATTGCTTTAAGCATCTCTAAAATAACAAAACTGAGCCATTAATAAAAGTGACCATCAGATCGAATGACATGACTGCAGGTATATGAATAACAAAAATAATAAATAAGTTGGGTAGGAAAATGGCAGAGAAAATATAATTGTAAATAAATCATTAAAACATTGCTAGCATAATCCAGCCACTTGGATTATATCTATAAAAAACCTGTTTATTTTTCAGGAACCCCCCCCCCTCCATTCTGTCTTCTTTTTAAGTGATTAAATTAATGTTAACACATTTATATTTCTATAACAAAACCATATCTCTGCTAAGATAGCTAGTAAAAAAAGAATTCTTTAGATTAAAAGCAGCAACAATGGAAAGGAAACATGGCAATGTAACAATGCAGGGTTTTTTAGTTATAGAAACTAAAGACACCTCTGTATTATGGCTTCATTACTTAAGGAGATACTCCTGCATCATCACTCAGCCTTCTCCAAGAAATTCTTATACCATCTCCTGAACTATAAGAAAATATTTGATGCAAAGTATTTATATCAAAGTATTTTGTCTTCAAGTATTTTGGTGCTGGAAATCTGAGCAGGATCTGATCTTCTAATTTTAAGAGCTATTAATAATGCATTATTTACTCAAGGAGAATGAGCAACACTGATTTCTGAGGATGTATGGATGGATAGATAGATAGATAGACAGACAGACGATAGATATATAATAGATAGACAGATATATATATATATAGTTGACATAGATAATAGATAAGATAGATATAGATAATCTATATATATTGACATTTGGCATATATGTTTCTCTTGGTTTCTAGGTACTCTCTAAGAAAGGATTTTCAAAATGGCCACCAGAGCATGAGTATTTTGTACATTATTATTAACATGCTCTGATGCTAAGGAGTTCTACTCCTCCTCCCCACCTGAAAAGAAATCTGTTCCAACTGCCAATTGCCTCACACTCCGTAATCTCACATTCTGTTTCCTTAGTAACTCCATAGCCATTTGCACCACTCAGGTGACCCGAGGACACAAACTTTCAAGTTGCCTCAATGAGTTTGTAAAGGGATTCAAACTACACTTCCAAACAGGAAGCCACTTTGGCATCAAAAGTTGTAGTATTTTTATTAGCCACCATCCAGTCAGAGCTGAAGAAGCTCCTTGGATGAGAAGCAAAACATCTTGAACAAAAAACCAGAAAGTCCAGTTGCCTTCTGAAAAAAAGCACCTTGGGACAACAGTTGGAGGATTGTATTTTATAACACTTTTGCTGAATAGATAGATAGATAGATAGATAGATAGATAGATAGATAGATAGATAGATAGATAGGAATGGAAAGAAGAAAGGAAAGGAAAGGAGGAAGGAAGGAAAGGAAAGGAAGAAGGAAAAAAGGGACAGAAAGGAAAGGAGGAAAGGAAAGGAGGAAAGGAAGGGAAAGGAAGGAAGGAGGAAGGAAAGAAAAGGAAAGGAATAAAGAAGGAAAATAAAGATAAGGAAAGGAGGAAAGAAGGAAAGGAAAGGATAGGAAAGGAGGAAAGGAAAGAAGAAAGGGAAGAAGGAAACCCAGGCTCCTGCATAGCCTGACCACATAGCTTCGTCGCAAGACAGATGATAGACAAATGGATGATAGATGGATAGATAGATAGATAGATAGATAGATAGATAGATAGATAGATAGATAGATAGATAGATGAAATATGCCAACTGACAGACCTTTTCTCCATAGATTTCTTCATAATTTCTTCTTTGGATTTCATTGGGGAAAAAATCTTTGCCATTTTCTCTAGGTGTGTCAGCATTTCGTTCTTTTAGAAAAATGAGACCAATTGTTAGATTTGTTCCATTTAGCTCCGTAAGTAATGCCAGAAGATGCTGGTTAACACCTGCATATATGAGAAACTTCTGGATCTCTAGCGTTCTAACATAAAATTTGGAAAGTAGAATTGATAATCTATGCTTTTTAAAGAAGCTACGTAGAATATATATGTGTGTGTGTGTGTGTGTGTGTGTGTGTGTGTGTGTGTGTGTTGGTCAAACCTTCTTTTTGGGTTACTCCCACGCCTCCCCACATATAAGCACTGCTTTCTGTCAATTTTTGCACAGAGGACAGTGGGTGATAAAGGATTTCATTCCCTGCTAGCTATCTGAACTGCTATGGACCAGATTATTTCACATTGCATGACCACGTTGCATGACAGTTGTGTCCTAATTATGCTGCAATTAAGAAAAAGATTCTTTATACCATTCTCTCCCTAGCATATTCATCATTCACTTTCTTTCCCTTGTGCATTACAAAGAGAGAAACAAATTTGATTTTCATTATCAACTTAGAAGTTTTGCGTTAGACCTAATTTGCTGCAGCTCTGTAACAGCCATTCTGATTCACTATCTATCCCCAGGGTAAACCTAAGGTCACTTTTTTTTCTTAATCAATCTGAAAGTGTCTCTGCAGTTTTCATGCCATAACTATTGATTTATTGCTAACAATAGCATAACTCATATAAAACTGCAATCTTTCACTTATGTGCTTATAAATATAAAATACTGAGATTAAAAAAAAGCAAAATAGCAGAAATACTTTCAGTCTATGAATGACAGATGCTCATTTGGGGCAGGCTGTCTGGGAGCTGTCAAGGCAACTGTGCTGTGCTTTCAAAATGTCAATATGATTCCATTATTTTGATAAAACATTGAAATCCCATCACTGCGTGAAATATCCAAAATGCACATGATCCAGCAAGAAGTTCAACGTTACTGTTAGTGGCCTCAAAAAAATAATAATAATAATAATTACTCAGAGTATCTCACAAATATCAGCAGAAAACATGTGTGTTGCAAATACTATTTCAGACATTTATTAAGGAGGAAGCTGCCTATTAAATAATCTGTTTATTTCACTGGATATGTTATAGCAGATTTTTTTTAATAGATTGTAAATCATTTGTGCAAATAGGGTATAATTCCCAATATAATGCTAAGACTTAAAGTGGCTTTTCTCCCAGTCTCTTATTTTCCTCTCTTTTTGAGTTTCCTTCCTTTTATTCCCCCACCCACCCCCAAATCTCCATCTTGGTTACTAGCAATAAGAGAGATGATTTTTACCAGAGCTCTGAAATGAAATTAAGGCAAGACCTATCCAAGGCCCCAGAGCTGCAAGTTCTCCATGGCCTCTACATGGAATCAAGTGTCTTGTGATTCACTTAATTGCCCTTTTCTGGAAGAATAATTTTTCATTTACTGTATGAAATTCAAGAAATTAAATAATTTTTTTAAAAAGAAAAATTGGTGTCAAGCTCAATGACAAGCCAACTAAAGAATAAAACTCCTTGTTGCATCATGCATTGGCAGCTTTGTTATAAGAATTGTAGTGAGCGCATTGCAAACCAAGCTGAACATTCCCCACTATTTTTTTCCTTCTCATATGCTGTATCAATAGTATTTGATGCTGCAGAAGATACATCTGCTGTTTTATTTTAAAGTAGATTCAGCTGAAGAATTCTTTCTTCCATTGCTCACTGCATGATTCCCACTCTTAGTAACCGTGTGTTAATATGTATCTTTTAACTAGGGTATTTTGCTGTTCCATATTTGTAGGATGCTGCAATATTTGTCACAAAATAGGAAATGCTAATATATGAATGCAAGAATCCTCCCTTGAGGATTGCAGCTTGGACTGAAAAAACAGCAAGCACGACTAAATTTGGAATAACTGAAAGCAGATATTTGGAGGGTTATGCCCTAGAGCAAATCATGTTTTGACTGATTATTTTATAGGAAGTTTAATTTGATACACCTATGCTTGGGTCTTTTGTTTTTATGTTGTTACATTATACAATATGTGTGTGTGTGTGTGTGTTGCATACATGTATATTGTGTTTTTCTGCTAGATGCATTTTTTTTGAAAGATAGATATTGGGTATAATTCTCTGCATGAATTGGAGTCTGGCTTTGCTAGAAATCTGGTAGATTGGAAGAAGAGCAGTACGTACAAACAAATAAGAACATAACATTTCTCCAGAGGTCTAGTAGATTTTGTCTAGATAGGAGATAACTGGTTTATATTCCAAAGAAAATGAAAGCAGCCCAGTTTCCGACCAGTATTAATGTTATCCACCCAAATGGAAAGGGAGAGAAGCATGCTGGTCTTCTCCCTTTTCTTATATAGTTATGTGAAGAACTTTTTCAAAATTTGCAGACACATAGTATCTTTTCCCCCACTTGATTTTTAAATCACTGTCATGTATCCTCTTGGACATAGATGTGATTTTCTTACTAAAGTTTTGTTCTTTAAAATGAAACAAAATTCCATTTTCCCCTGATGGATCTCTACTTATTTAATATACAACTACCACTAACCCATTTCAGTAACTACAATTGTGTTGAATCACCTGTATAAGCATTTACAGAGAATGTAATCCATTTCGAGTAGCAACACATTTATTGAATTATCATTTTGCAACCTAACCTGAACAGTAAGACTTAGTTGTTTGGCTGATAGCCGAGTTCTTTTGCTACAAAAATTGCTTAATTGCTCAAGAGTTCTATAGCGTTTTCAAATAATAGTTTGAGATTCTTTACAATCATTTATGTTACAACACATGTGTTTTGCAAAAGCTTATTTCTCTCATTATCGCCAGTGGCCAACTTTCATAAATTGAACAATAAATAATTCAATCTAGAATTCAATACTAATTTTGCTGGTTAGCTATAGGACTAAGATTTGTTATTGCTGAATCTGAGTGTAGATAGCTATTTTCAATAATTTGCAATAGATTAAAAATGTGTCATTTTTAATTATTGAAGTACCACAGGAATAAAAATACTCTGAAATGATGAAAGCTTGTGATAACTGGGAATAATTTTTTGTGGGCTACATTTAACATTAACACAAATTTGTTCTATACCAGTCTTTGTTTGGTAGATTTTGTAGTTCTGGTAAAAAGAATGCAGATCATGGTAAACAAAGTAGATCTAATTTATCATGGCACTGAAATTGTCAGTGCTGCCATTCTGCTTTGCCCCATTGCTGCTTCTCTGATGCTAGACTGCCGTGAATTCTGGGAGGGAGGGAGCTAGCAAGAAGGGAGCAAGGACAAAGAAATTGAAACCATTTCGAGTGCCTGACAGAGACATTGACTGACTGACCCCAAGGTCACAACCATAGGAATGGAATGCAGACCATCACAGAGCCCATCAAATCTCAGAATTGTTACAGAAACCATTTGTTTGAATTCTATTGGACACAAGGGAGATAGTTGGGAAGGGGGACCTGGGGAAGGGGAAAGTAAGTAGGCAGCTTTCGTGCTCAAACCTCAGATCTGGCTTTTTCTATCTTGTAACCACTTGGTTTTAGTAAAAGTATTCCTTTCACTACGAATGCAGTCAAAGGCTCTTTCTTTTCTAAATGACCAAGTTGGGACAAACCTGTCAGCAGTTCTCCAAGAGGCATGGAAAGAAATGGTGAAATATAATATAGAACCCATGATTAAAATAATTCTAGCCGCTAGTAATTTATGTATCTAGGACAGTCTCAATTTCTTTCCTATGATCAAGGACTAAAACAGCAGTTTTTCCAATCTAGCTCTCCAACAAATTGCTAATACATTTTGTTTAGCTTAGAAGCTATTTCCTGGATCTTCTTATGCTCATTTCCTTCTCCATCTGTATTCATTAGAGTTTAAAAGGAACATCCTGTGTATAACGATGGCAAGCTGTACACCAACACCATTTGTTTTAAGACACAAAATAATTCCATGTGAAGTACTGAGCAGACTTCCACCTGACTAAATGCATTTTCTGTCCAAAAGCTCTACAGAACCCAACTTTAAAATGCTGACATTTCTTGCTACCTCTTTTATTCTTGTCTCACCCCAGCCTCTCTTCTAAAACCCACATCATTTTTCCTCCTGAAATAATCATCACACCAGCCTGCAGTAAATTCTTCATGCGTGAATGTTGTTGTCAGATGTGGATCTGATGCACTAGGGATTCCGGAGAGAACGATTACTGTAATACTGGGTATGTGACGCTTTCAGCATGCAAGCATGCTCATACACACATGTATACACAGGAAGTAATCTACAATGTGACTTAACCTTGTGGGGGGAAAAAATAAAGACTTCTTTGGAAGAAAGAGAAAAGCCCCCCCCCCTTTTTTTAAAAAAAATGCTGCTTTGTTCAAATAAATTTTCTGAGAATATGGTTTTGCTGTAACTACCACACATTGGTCTCATTGCAATCTCAGCTCTGAATATCAATTGAAATAATAACATTCATTTCAATTAAGCAAACAAAGCAGAAGAGACATTAAAATGATCTGATGGAGACAAAAATAATCTCTGGCACTCAAGAAGTCTCAAAACTTATTTTTCATGCAAACCCTGATATCTATGCAATTCCCCTCTTCTTAGGGGAACCATATTCAATTTAAGCTATAGAAGTGCTTATAACTTCGATGAGGAAGACCTGTACACATTATAAAATGTCCTTTTCATGTAAGATTCATTTTTATGAGCATAATAATCCTTAGTAGGTTGTTTTGGATAGTAGATTTTCTTCTTATTCGCATGAGAGGATTTTTTTTTTCTGGGTCGCTGATTCTATGAAAAGCAGTTAGAGTCATAATAGACCAGTAGGAATTTTACAGACTCCTACCTTGATTTGGGTTAGAAACCCCAAGGGAAGATATATTCGGCCATATCTTATCATACTTTGGAGGAGCTGCATATATTGGGGGGAAAAATTAGGATTTGTTATTTACAACATGCGATAAGATTTTTAAAAATTAGCTTTGTATCTAAACACATGGGTATGGAGAAAAACACAGCGCACAGACATCTATCACTAGACTTTGTCAATGAAACATTAGGACAATATACATCACTGCCACATTGAACAAACAGAAGCAATTGATGATTCCCAAAACACTGAATGTACATTTAAAGATTTTGTGTATTCACATGATAATGTTTTGTCTTCTATAATTTAACAGGTACAATTTAATGTAGTGGATATTGATTATTTGGATGTCTCTAAATTAGTGACTTCCACAGAGTAGGGTAGATTGCCTACTTCTTTAGCAGCATAATGGAGAAGGGTGGTAAGTGGGTGTTTCTATTGTTTATTTGACTATTTTGTTTAGATTTTCCCCCTTTCTGGGGAACTTCCTGTTTCTAGGCAAAAATGTTATTCTTCAGATATCAAGGAATTGCATACTAAGATTCCTCACTAGCATTTAAATCGAGCAGGCAAAAATCCCAACCTAAATCTAAAAATAAAAAAAGAATGATGTGGGCCAATAGCACTGATAATTATATACCAAAACAACAAGATTGAAATAATTGAATTTGAACTCTTAGAATACATTGCATTTTGTACCACTGAACTTTGATGGGGTACCACTTGACTTACCATACTTCTTTCCATCTATTCCTAAAATGGGAAATGGAATTTAACCACACATTTCTTGGACACTCTATCTGATTCACGAGTAGTCAAGTTTCAATTTCTTCTTTTCATCTCACTGCATCTTGTTACCTATCTAGAAAATTTTCTTGAGCTACAGGATGGTTCACACATACATGTGCATCACAGTGTTGATTGATGATTATCAAGTTGTTTTTGACACCTAGTGATCATATATATAGATTTTCTCCATTGTGATCTATTCCTAATCTGGTTTTTTTCCCCACTATACCTTTACCGTGTACATTTAAGTGTAATGTACACTTAAAATTAGCAGTAGAATGAGTGAACCTTTACCATGTACATTTAAGTGTAATGTACACTTAAATTAGCAGTGGAATGAGTGATACATGGATGAGATGTGAAATGGAAGTTTTCTTTAGAGCATATTATTTTTGATGCTCAATTTATGCATTGATGTTACATCTGAAGCCAATGAAACCAGTTTGAAAAAAAAATGAATTAGTGCTTGCTTGCATAGACTTCTATGGTATCTACACCATGGGACTCCCCTGTATAAGCTTGCTAAATGTGAGGAGAACCTGTGGCATCCACAATTCCATTTAAACTCTAAATATAAGACTATTAAACTTTATTGTTTTTTTCACAAAAGACAAAGAATAATACAGAATCTTAGAGTTGGAAAGATTCACTTAAGTCACTGAGTCAATTGATGCACTGATGTTACATCTGAAGCCAATGAAACCAGTTGTGAAAAAAAATGAATTAGTGTTTGCTTGCATAGACTTCTATGGTATCTACACCATGGGACTGCCCTGTATAAGCTTGCTAAATGTGAGGAGAACCTGTAGCATCCATAATTCCATTTAAACTCTAAATATAAGACTATTAACCTTTATTGTTTTTTTTTCACAAAAGACAAAGAATAATACAGAATCTTAGAGTTGGAAAAATTCACTTCAGTCACTGAGTCAATTGTTTAATATGTTTTTTAAAGAATTGGCATGTTTTTAAAAAATAAAATAAGTATGCTGCTATATCAAACCATTTATTTTCTAGAAACAAAGTCTCTGTTTTTCTTACAAATAGTAAAAATATACATAGAAAGCTAAAATAGTGTGTGTGTGTGTGTGTGTGTGTGTGTGTGTTTGGCTATGTAATACTTATGTGGAAATTATCTAAGGTGACATAATGAAAACTATTTTGCAATTTCCAAAAAGCTACATGTATTTGTGCATACACTATACAATAATTTTGATGATAATGGAACCAAATTTGATTGTTTTGCTAATGGGTATTCCTAATTGAATCTTCCATTATGTGTGTGGAATATAAAGAAGAAAAAAATGGAAGATAGCTTTCATATAAAATATCCATAGCTATTTTTTAAAAAAAATTGGATGGCATGTAACACTTTTTCTATAATAGAAAAATATAAACTTTTTGTGATGTTGAAATTGTTTGTATTCTCATTTAATATGCTTTTTAATGATTTACTAAATATTCTGGTCATTCTGACTTATTTTAGCTTGATTTTCTATTATCATATCAGTTTGATTTTACTTCTTTAACCACAGCTAATTACTCTTCTATAGCTTCTATATCTTTAGTACAGTACACTGTATCTCTTTTAATCCTTCTTAGATATTTTAGAAAATATTTTTTTTTCTTTTTAATCCTAATTAATTGTAATTTTCTTGTTTTATTTGCCAATGTACGAACAAATAAAAATTGATAAAAATTAATGTTTTTTCATGCACTGTTCTTCCCCTAAAGTACTAAGACGTAGCTTAATTGAATGACTTGACACCTCAATTAATTGCAGGCTTTTTCTGCTGTGTAAATGAGCAGTTCGGTTACATATTTTTCCTTTTTGACGCTAAACTGTCATTCATTTTATTCTGCCCATTTAAAGGAACAAATTACACTTTTCTGCATCACTTCCAGATAGGCGTAATAATTTAACGTCTAGCAAAAGCAGTCAAAGTCTGCTCAGGTTTTCTTTATTCATTATATAATGTGTTGCTAAATTAGGCACAATTTATGCAAACTCCAAGCATCAGATCTCCCAGGAAAGAAATTAGTTCACTTCCTGTTTTTCCCTTGTCACATTGCTTGCCACTACTAGTTTTGTAATCTGCCTAGAATATGCCCAGGTTAACTGCCCCGCTAAATCCCAGAGAATGGGATGCAACAGAAGAGTGGTTTCTGATTAACATTAAGGCCTACATGCTTGTTTTTTTTTTAACCCAATAGTTAGTTAGGGGATGTCATCCTAAGCATAAAATGGCTATAAAATGTCATTTTTTTTTTAAAAAAAATACTTTTAAAGTAAGTACATCTTTATTTCAACAAAGCAAGACTTGTCCCCAAGTAAATGTATCTGGCATCAGTTCAGCAGAGGCAAACTCTGTTTTCTTCCAGTAGTCACTGTGGGATTAAGATGAAAATATTCACACATTTTAATTAATATTTTTTAATGGAGTGGGCAAGTAATTGGCTGTGTTCTATTTGTTTTTGCTGTAAGTGCATGTCCATTTAGTTGTAAAATATGGTATATGTATGTATAGGAGAAAGAGAAGTAATGTTTATGAGCTAGGCAACTGAATTACTAACACACATGAATATATAACCTCACCATTCATAAATCCATCATGTCCCTTAAGGTATTTGGTGGCAATAGTACAGTTAGATCACTTCAATTCTAAAGTACAAGATTTGTAAGCTTTAATCTGTGATAGACAAATGTCCTCTGAGCTAATAGACACTGCTTAAATCAATAGGACACACTTTCAACCATACTAGGTGTGTGCTAGATTTGTGATTAAACAAATTTAGTTCTTCTGGAAATTTTAGTCAGGTTACATGCACAATTAACATACACATAAGGATTTTTTTTTAAACCTGAAAGGATAATGGCTGCCCATCTACAAGCATACTTGGGAGGAACTAATCATCTAGATCTATTATTGTTTGGCTTTAGGTTTGGATATAATCCAGAAACAGTTCTCCTTGTGGGTGAGACATGAAAATAACCCAAGTCAAGGGATATTGCTGGAATAGAACAGGGGTTTGGGAATTGAAGGCACAGAGTTTGTGTAATTTAATTCTTACTGGCAAGTCCATCACCAGAAATCAGCAATGGGAAATTTCTGTTTGGCTCCAGGGAGCTAATTTTGTGATGTTCCAAAATATTATATTCTTTCCTTCCTGGAGTTCAATATCTGCATCAAGTCATTAGAACCCAGTATGCTCTCTTTTCTACCTGAATCAGGGAATCAGAGGTGGTATTCAGCAGGTTCTGACCAGTTCTGGAGAACCGGTAGCGGAAATTTTGAGTAGTTTGGAGAACCAGCAAATACCACCCCTGACTGGAGATTTTACAGTATCCTTCCTCTGCCATGCCCACCAAGCCAAGCTCACAGAACCGGTAGTAAAAAAATTTGAATCCCACCACTGCAGGGAATGCTGCCTGCTGACAAAAGTGATGGGCTGGATAGGAACAGGAATCTGACAGTAAAACGAAATATTGTGGAGTAAGGTAGCATTCTCTCCAAATACGTCCTTACAAGAACAGGTGGTTGCAGTAGCAAGGAAGACATAGGCCCAACTTAGACTGCTAAATTAAAACCTTAGCTGTGTTTAGGATAACTTAATACCAATGTACATTCTCTAATAATCTCTCGACTGTATACTATACTGTAATTTATGCCTGGTTACCTTCCCAAATGACCACAAAGATGCCATTAGAACAGATGGTACCTGCGCAATTTTAAGGCGAGGTGGCAAAATGTAACACCAGTCCTGAAAGCTGTGTTCAGGTCAGGGGTGGGATTCTACCAGTTCTCACCTATTCGCTAGAACCGGTTGTTAACATTCTAAGCAGTTCGGAGAACCGGTTGTTAGAAGAAATTATTGGCCTAATCCTGTAAGGAAGGCAGGAAGGAAACATTCTGGTGTTGCTTACAGAAACTGCCTCTCCATTAACTCTTATTACATTCTTGGCAGGACTAGACTTCCTGTCTCTGGAACTTCTCTGGAGTTTTTCCCCCCCTCCTTTGCTGGTACTTTGCTTGTGTGGAGTGACCATAGAAAAAAGTGACTTATGACCATTTTTGACACTTATAACTGTTGCAGCATCCCCACAGTCATGAGAGGCCAGGCAAGGAGAAGCGTGTCTCAATGTGAGTGATGTTGAGTTGGCCACACCCAGCCAATAACATGACCACCAAGCCATGTCCACCCAGTCACATGACCACCAAGCCACGCCCACCAACTAAGCCATGCCCACCAACTAAGCCACGCCCACATAACCGGTTGTTAAAAACTGTGAATCCCACCCCTGGTTCAGGTTGTTAGTGAACTATTAGTGTCAATTTACGTATTGTCATATGCTTGCAAAACCTTAACATGCATATATTTATGCATATTAGTTTCCTAAATGTCAACCAATCTGTAAGATCCGGCACTTCCCCAAGCATGGGGCTAAAATGGGAATTAAGCCAGGAAGGATGATTGGTCTGGTACCTCGGGAGAAGGTACTTTTATTTTTAACTTAGTCTTTTCTGGATTGTGAGTGAGCAACCTAGAGTCATCCTATTAAATGGATGGCTGTAAAAATCTGATAAATAAATAATAGATTTGCTTTTATTTTAATGTTTATTGTTTTTACAAATTGCTGACTTTAACACAATGGTTTTATTTAACATGGTTTTTATTTTTTATTTTAACTAGCCTGTGCTTTACTGGGGGGACATAATTACTGTATAAATAAGAACGAAGGGTCCTTGATGTTGAGCTTCGTTGTTATCTTGCAGACATTCTCAACATCACCAGTGTTACTAACGCCTCATTTTAACCCTGAGCTAAAAATATTCTCCTTGATTGATTAATAAGAATCCATCTGTCCAAGACCAGGAGACGGGACACTAAAGTTCCCTCCACATCAAGGCTAATGTTTGTGTATATGATTCTAATCCAGATTCACTTTGGAGGAGAGAATAAGCTATTTTCCCTCTTTGTATGCAATGTTTTTTTAATCTGCATGTATTTTATAACAAATAATTTGCTACTTGTGTAATTTGGCTTTTATAGATGTCTGTCCCAGGAGGAGTGAAGAATATTTTGCATATTCTGCTGTATTTACAAATCCATCATGCAAAAACACCTGCTCTTGTAGCCTAAGGCTAAAACCTGTAAGTGGATTAATCTGAGATTAATTTTTAACGAAATCACCAGCCCAATGTTTCAAGAGGTTCCTTTTTATCATGAAATCCAAAATAGATAAAAGGGTCTTATTTTTAGAAGTTATTCTGATTTCATCGATGTAATAGGAAAGTAAAATAAACATTAAATCAGTCATTTAATTATAACAATTGACCTCACCTCCTTCCTAAGAGGCCTGTAGGGGGCGTGCATAAGCACGTCAATCGTGCCTACCGTCCCTGTCCTATTGTTTCTTTTTATTTTTCTTATCAGTATCCACCTCATGTATTCAAAACTAAGTTTATTCTTATACCTGTATCTTGTAAGCGATTGACAAATCAAATCAAATCAAATCAAATCAATCAATCAATCAATCAATCAATCAATAAAAATGTGGTCTCAGAAAGGCTTTAAACAAAGGATCTGGGAATAGGTTGTCATTTGGTCTTGTGCTGGCAAGGAAGCTGTCCAAGATCCATGGGCTTCCACAAGATCATCTCTACTAAACCAATCCTTAAAACAACAGTATCAGATGCAGAATAAAGGTTAAATGATAACTTGGTTCCTGTCTAAAAGGACCATCATAACAGCTTAGAATGTTCCTTGGGGAACATCAGCCATTTGAAATGAAAGCTAAGTTGAAGCTAAGCTCTAAAATAGTTGTTCATTGTCTTAGATTGCCTCCAATACAATGTTCAGCCTTTTGCAGTAGGTAGCAAGCATGGAAAGTGGAGATTTCTATTCTGAACTAATGTGAACCTCTGGATGAGGAGGTGATAGGAGATTAGATAGAGAGAGCAGGAGATCATAGTGGACAGGCAGAACAAGAGGCA
Organism: Notechis scutatus; assembly: GCF_049901735.1. Classification (NCBI taxonomy): domain Eukaryota; kingdom Metazoa; phylum Chordata; class Lepidosauria; order Squamata; family Elapidae; genus Notechis; species Notechis scutatus. The sequence continues at coordinate 92,295,290 of NC_142011.1, read as the reverse complement.
AGCATGGAAGGTAGAAGGCAAAGGATTGGTAAGTAAAAGCAGTGGATAGAAAGAAGATAGGAGAAGTTAAAATCTAGTGTTCACCTGAAGAAGAAACAGATACAGAAAAAGGAGTTAAGGAAATCCATGATAACAACAACATGGCTGGATTCCTTAGGAGCTAACATTCCCATTGCACAATAACTGTATCTGCAAAGGATACCTGCAAAATTTTACATCTAATTTTGGCATTTTCAATGCTACAATTCAGTCCTATGCAGGTTTTGTTCAGAAAGAACACCTAATGGGTTCAGCAAGAATTGCTGTTGAACAGAAAAGTTCTGTACCTGTTTACCTGAGTAAAAGTCATACTGGTATATATGATTTATTAAGTCTGACATCTGCATTGTCTAATAATTTTCCTGGCTTATTCAAATACATCTCACTGAATTGAATTGCTTTTTTTTCCCCCCAAGTCCAAAACCCATTGAAATATGGATGAAAATTCTTTCCTCTGAACATAACTTCTTTTTGAGCTTTGTATCAATTATACAATTTTTCTGTGAAAAAAAATATAACAGCCATGCAAGATATTAAGGGATGTTCTTTGTAATTTGCCCATTCTTGGCTGGATATTCTATGAATGTCACCCAATCTCTGCCCATTTGTCATTTTATTCCATGCCTAAATGGTGGGATGAAAACTTCTGAGTCACCCAAAGACTTTTTTTGGAGGCTGCTTGTGAAGTCTTTAGGTACCTGGAAAAGATGAGTCATTCTCAACAAGCTTCAATCAGAATCCTTTAACAACTAGGGTATATAATAGCCACTCATTCATTTACTGCAATTTGTTAGAAACTTTCTTTTCCTGAACAGCAGGAAAATAACATAATAGTGCTGAGATTACTGCAGAGATACAGATAAAGAAAAGATATAGAATTGTAATATTCAGCCTATAATCTCAAAAAGGCTTTTAAAAGAAAAAACATTAAAAGGCACAGGGATTGGACATATAGTTGGTGTAGGCACTGTGAATATGTGAAATGACAGAGAACACATTCATTACATTTACATTTCATGTTTTCTCCAGGATGTTATTTATAGGATTTCCACACGGCTTCCTATCTAGGCAAAGAACAGAGCCAGATCCGATTAGTTTAAAGCACTGTTATATCCAGAGACAGGGTTTTTGAGAATAGGCCTTTCTGTAAATATTTTGTATTCCTGTAAATAATTATGTCACATAAAACATAATTATACTTTCAACTTTTTCCTACTGGATAGGTGCTATGATACTTTGCAAATTATTGCTCAACAACAGCCACAAGGCATAGCAGTACTATGTCAAGTAGTCCTCGATTTACGACAGTTCATTTAGTGACCGAAGTTACAATGGCACTGAAGAAAGTAACTTATGACCACTTTTCACACTTACGATCATTGCAGCATCCCCATGGTCAGGTGATCAAAATTCTTATGCTTGACAACTGATTCATATTTATGATGGTTGCAATGTTACGTAATTTCTTTTGCGATCTTCTAACAAGCAAAGTCAATGGGAAAACCAGATTCCCCTAATAACCTTGTTACTAACTTAACAAGAATGATCAGGGATTCACTTAACAACTGTGGTTAGGAAGGTTGTAAAATGGGGCAAAATTCATTTAACAAATGTCTCACTTAGAAATGGAAATTTTGGGCTGAATTGAGATTGTAAGTCAAGGACTAAATGTATGTAATAAAATATTATATTACCTATATATGACATTTTCTATTAAAATAATGAAAAACAAGCAATTTGAAAATAAATAAATTAGGGTTAACGTTTAGAATTCCTTAATAAATGTGGTCAGATGACCACATAGTTTTCAATGAACTGAAGTTTTACTCCAATCCAGTTTATTTGAACATGGCAGATACTTTTCTGAGTAGATTGGTTTATTTAAAAAACTTGTACATTTCCCTGGAGAGTGAAGAAACCTTTTGCCGGTAATTGGATGTTAGGGCAAATTTTGACAGTAGTTAACAGATAACAGATAATCAGAGTTGGAAGGGACCTTGTAGGTCATCTAGTCCAACCCCCTGCCCAAGCGGGAGACCCTACACCATTTCTGACAAGTGGCAGTTGGGATAACACAATATTGTTAAATGTGATGGGTGACACGAAATGGACTATTGTATTAATATTTGTGTCCTTATAGTAGCAAATAATTGGCAAGACCAAGTTTTGAAGTTTAATCCTTGGATTGTGGAACCTGGACACAGCTACCTGCCTCCAAATTAACAAATGTTATTTGTTTACTTTATACACCCTCCTATTCCACTTGGGCAATCTTCCTCATAAGAGTAACATAGAAACAATCCTTAAAGTTGTTGCCTCTTTTCGTGAATTACAATAATTAGCAATGCAGTGGGAATACTAATAGATTTTAACTAAACGTCGTTCTGTATAACTCTGCTTATAAGGTGTTTTTTTTTTTAAAGTTGGAAGGGATGAAAGTCTCTGGATTTCTGGTCTCAAGCTACTTTACTAGGTAGATGATAGTGCAGAGAAAGATGAACTTCGTTACCCCTGGATTTCACATGAAAAGGCAACCTTCAGTATCCCAATAGAGACATGTACACTACAGAGGTAAGTACCAGTTTAAATGCACGGTCCTTAGTCTCTATTAAGGGAGTCACTTTGGAGAAATGGTTAAGGCACTGGGATAGGAACTGAATTCTAACCCTCCCATAGTACAGAGCTAGTTGATGATCCTAATGGCTTTCTCTCAGCCCTGGGAAGAAAGCAAAGACAAACCACTTCTTAAATCTTGTCAAGAAAATTGCCGGGACTAACTATGTCAGCTGACTCAAAGGCAACAACATAAACAACAAACAATATTCTAGTTCCAAATGAGCACATATGCACATAAATCAGCAAATATACCAAATTATTCAAACTCAGCTAGCCTTTTGAAGGTAGAAGATTTGGTTCTTAACTATGGCTGAAAATTAATCTAATCCCTGACTACATTCTCCCATAAATTTATAGATTTTTGCCAATCTTCTTGGGAGTCTAATCTCTAATCAAGCCTAGGATTCAATTGCAAGATATTTTTTTCCTTCAGGGTCACTGTTGTCATTAGGATAAGAAAGTGTTGGAGGCAATCTTATGCTAAAAAATGTTTTTAATGCTCTGGGGAGGTTGAAGCAATTGAGTATTTCCTCCATAAGGACATACTCTTACATTGTCCCAATGTTATGTTTTTTACCAGCATATTCATGTTGTGTCACAATTTAGATAGATAGATAGATAGATAGATAGATAGATAGATAGACAGACAGACAGACAGACAGACAGACAGACAGACAGACAGACAGATAGATAGATAGATAGATAGATAGATAGATAAAAAAGAGAAGTGGAGAAGTTTTGTGTGGTAGTCTATAGGATTAGGGAAAAAATGTACACAACAGAAACAAGAAAGCTTCCCTAATTTTCTTTTTTAAGTATAGAGAATCTGAGATTCTTTTATTTTATGTTTTTAAATTTACAGCTGCACTATTTTTATTCTGTATGTATGTGTATATAATAACCAAAATAAAGAAAATTTGACTTGATCCCAACTGGTGTTATCCAGTTCCTATTGTTTTTTTTTATTTGCAAAGGTGTAACGTACCTATTCTATCACGCATACACTGAACTGTGTTCTGTTCCCCCAATGCTGAAGTCCATAAGCATGAAAATTGCTGGCAGATGGGTCTGCCATCCAGAAATAAAGAAATAATCAATTTTGTTATTGTAGGTGGCTCTCCGAAATCCATGGGTTATAAACTTCAAAATATAAACAGTTGCTAAGCTGATGAGGGGCAGATGATGATGATGGTTGATGATGGGCTCAATTTACCTTTAACTTTTAGGTTCCACGCTGGCATTTCTAGCAGGTGTAGCTTTTTTTTTTTTTCATCTGGTCCCTGCCTGACAAATTCCACCTGCCGAAATTCCCTGTGACAATTACTGGAGGCAGAGGAAGCCCTGTCTTCCTTGGCATCTGGCCACACTAATTGCTGCTGCCGCTGCCCTAAGGCCTCTTCCAGTGAAAGAAAATTAAGACAGCGTTGCTAGGCAACAGCTGGCTTTTCCTTGCAGCTGTTCCAGGTCTGGTTTCTTGAGGTGATAGAGAAAAGAAAAGCATAAAATTTATTAAATGGTTCCAAGAGATTGTCTTCCACCTTCCTAACAGAGAATTGTTTGCGTCCCATTACAGCAAATGTTATTGTCTTACCAACACAGTCAATTATTATTTTTCCATAAAGCGTTTCTCCACAGGGAAATAGAAAATGGGAAGCTGTGGATCTGTTTACAAAGCATGTTACTCCGTGTATTAGTAAAACTAAGGAGGCTTGAAGAAACTAAGGTTTGAGTGGAAAAGGGGATTCTACATGGAAAGACTTCGATTCAGGAATCTTACACAACTGGGCTTTCCAGTTGCATGGAAATTATATGTATAGACATTTTATTGAGTAGAAATTAAGATCCTCAAAGGTCTAATCCAGTATTTTCCAACATTAGCCAGAGTTAAGATACTTTGACTCTCAGAATTCCTCAGTCAGCCGCTAAAGTCCATGCATTTTAAAGTGGCTGATATTAAGAAACACTTGTCTAGCTAAAAGTCACTAAAAATTATGCACTGTTTATAAGGTATATGGCATTAAAAGCTTGGATGTGCATGGAAAAATAAATACGTACAATCATACTAGATATTGTGGCCATGATGCCTAGAGTTGCAGACAGAGTGGATAAAGGCACTATTATCAGGGTTTTGAACTTGGTTTCAGAGGGTCTGCGAATTTGTATGGGAGAAAATTAAAACAGGGCTTTGAATGCTTGTAAACATTAAAAAAGATTGGAGGTTGTACAATATGTCATAATCGTTACCTTTTGATATTTTGATGCCTAGCATTTGAGCATAATTGCTTTATTTTGTAGCACAATCTATAGAAATTTTATTTTATGCATTTAAATATTTTTTTTTTCCTGAGAAAGGGTCAGTAGCTTTCAAGAGAGTCCACAGCAAAAAAACTACCCTGTAGTAGTTAATATGTCTTCAGGACCAGTGATATTTATGCAGTCAAGATAAAGATAATGCTGTCTCCTGGCCAAGCCTTAGTCTTTTAACAAACAAAGCCTAATCTAATCTATTGCAGGGTTGTGGATGTCCACAAAGGAATCTGATAGTGGCCCAACGCCTGGGGATGGAGTGATTGGCAGAAACAGGCTGGTGGCAGTTGCAGGAGATATACTGACCAGACCATCATTAGACGGCAGCAAAGAGATATAAAAAACTTTAAGACATCTTTTCTGTGTTGGCTTGGCTTGCTGCTAAAATGGGAATTAGCAGGTTATAAATCTATTGCAGCCAGAGATTAACTGAGTTTAAGCTGTTTCCTAGTTAATAGAGAATAAGGAACTTTGGAAAAAGTTAATTCATGGTACTTTTGAGGATAACCTGCACTCGTGGTCTAACAGGTCAGGCACACATTAAAATTGGTAAACAATCAAGAGCAGAGATAAAAGATAAGCTCGAGTAACATCCCAAGATCCAAGGGATGGCAAAACAACCAACATGAGTATGAAAGCTAAGTTCTGAAGAGTAATTCCCAGCTCCCAAGAGGGAATGCCATATATTTGCCACTTGGTCACCATCTGGAGTAAATCACAACAGGAGTTCCATAGTCTGCCATTCCTCTTACGATTAGGAAGTTCAGCTTTCTGCCCCTGAAGCTTGGTTTAGCGTCTTTGCATAGGATTGAGGAACCGAACTTCTGAGACTGAAAAATTGTCATGGGCTTTGAGAGAGAAGGTCTGGGAACTTGCTGATGCTGTAAATGTTATGAACTAAGTAAATGCATTTAATAAAGCTTGACAACCTTACTAGAAAAGCAGGCTCGTAATCCTGCAATTTTGATTGGCCCATAAATAGCGAATCATGATTGGTCTCTTCTGGGCAATCTGATTGGCTAATAGCGGGTCGTCTCCCATTGGGCACAGTTTAAACGCTCCAACGCAATTCATTGGTTAATGGGACAGCAGCCATCTCTATAAAAGAGCTGCTGCTGCCCAAGGGTTTTGCTCTGTTCCTGATTGTTAATAAAGAGTTGAAGTTCACCGTTCACTGCCTCGTCTCCGTTCCTTGCGCCCATGCCCAGAACTTAACACTGGCGACAAGGATGGGATGCGGAGACATCAGAGCTGACTGAACACTTACAGAGCACCAAACAGAGCACGTGGCTGAAGGCGCATCTACAACGGCAACATGGCCAGCGGAGCCATACCACCCGCTCCATTTGACCCGGCACACGAAGACTGGGACTCGTATATGGACCGGTTCCAGATGACCAACAATTTAAAGGATGCTACGACTGGCAAGAAGCAAGCAAGGTTCCAGTCCAATCCGGAGGGAGAATAACTACTGCCAGACCACAGGAAATCTTCCTGTGAGTCGGGATCGCCTGAACCACCAATGGAACAACCACTCCTACAGAAATAAAGCACCTGCCACTTCAACGAGACGAGAAGAGGCACACCAAACCATTACCATCGGCCACGCTTCATCTTTAGATGCAAGAAAGATCCAAGTGAGGGTCGCCATCGAGAACCAACCTTGCGTGATGGAAGTCGACTCGGGGTCGTCTCTCTCGATGGTTTCCTGGAAGACCCTCAAACAGCTAATCCCTGCCATCCGTCATCAGAACCTCAGCGCCCAAAAAATTATACTCAAAGATTACCAGGGAAACAGAATCCCAGTCGTCGGTTTCAGCCAAGTCCAAGTATCATTCAAAAATCGTACCGTATCACTACCGCTGACCGTCGTCGATCGCGACCGACCTAGCTTGTTAGGCCTTCAATGGTTCGCTCCACTCGGGATCGAAGTAGCCGGCATTCACCAAGCCGGAAGTGACAACTGGGAGGAGGCCCTCGTCCAGGAATTCCAGGACGTTTTTACAGAGAAGCTAGGCAAGTACAAGGGGACCCTGATATCGTTTAACCTCAACCCTGAAGTAGCCCCCATTCGCCTTAAGCCTCGTCGGGTGGCTTTCGCACTAAAGCCAAAGATCAACGAACAGCTCGATAAATTAATAGCCCAGGGTGTTTTAGAACCTATTGACCACGCCCGTTGGGAAACCCCAATAGTAACACCCATCAAACCGGATGGATCGTTAAGAATTTGTGGGGATTACCGGACCACCCTGAACCACGCACTTCAACAAAGCGCTTACCCGGTGCCCATGGTTCAACACCTTCTCCACTCCCTGGGCGGCAGGAAAATATTTGCAAAACTGGATTTAGCGCAGGCGTATCAACAATTACCCGTAGATGCGAAAACCGCGGAAGCACAAACTATCGTCACGCACAGAGGTGCCTTTAAGTGCAATAGACTCCAATTCAGAGTGAGCGTAGCCCCGGGGATTTTCCAAAGTCTGATGGAGAGACTTTTACAAGGCATCAAAGGGGTCGTGCCGTATTTTGATGATGTTTTAATTGCTGCCCCTAACAAAGAAGTATTAGAAAGGCGTCTCAGAATGGTTCTCCAAAAATTAAAAGACGCTGGCCTGAAGGTTAAAAAAAATAAATGTCAACTGTGTACCGAGAGAGTAGAATTCCTTGGATACCTTCTCGATAGACAAGGAATCCACCCCACAGATAACAAGCTAAAAGCAATCAAAAACACCCCAAGAACTAAGAATAAGACGGACCTCCAAGCCTTCCTGGGACTCATTAACTTTTACAACATCTTCTTGCCCCAGAAGGCGACCGTAGCTGAGCCCCTACATAGACTTCTCGACAAAAGAGCTGCCTGGGTCTGGGGACACCGAGAGGAACATGCATTCCGACAAGTGAAAGACTTATTAACCTCCGACGCTGTATTAATGCAGTATAACAAGACTTTGCCTTTAACCATTACATGCGACGCATCACCGTTTGGAGTAGGAGCCATTTTAAGTCATGTGTTACCAAACGGAAATGAGGCGCCTATTGCGTTTTTTTCAAGGACATTATCAAGGGCTGAAAGGAACTATAGCCAACTCGATAAAGAGGCTCTTGCTGTTGTATCAGCCGTAAAGCGTTTTCACAAATATGTGTATGGACGAGCATTTACTATAATTACGGATCACAAGCCATTGCTCGGTATTATAGCGGGAGACAAGCCAACCCCCTATATATTGTCGCCAAGAATGTCTCGCTGGTCAGAGTTCCTAGCTGCATACAATTATCTACTGCAACATCGCCCGGGGAAAGCCATTCCCCACGCTGACGCTTTAAGCCGTTCCCCACTTCCGGAAGCCGTCGACGACCCAGCTCCAACCCTCACGACACTCCAAATTGAAATGCTGCACTCGCCGCCGCTAACAGCGAGAGACATCGCCATCGAGATGAAACGGGATCCTGTCCTGGCACGAGTTCTCAGCTGGGTCGAACGGGGGTGGCCAGTCGACGAACCCCACAACAACTTCGCGCCGTTCAAAAACCGGCAGACTGAACATTTTTCTCAGAAAGGCTGCATTCTATGGGGAGACAGAGTCGTTGTCCCAGAGAGGCTACAACAGGCAGTTTTAAAAGTATTGCATGAAGGACATCCAGGCATCGTGCGCATGAAGGCGCTCGCACGAAGCGTGGTGGCCGGGCATCGATAAATAGATCGAAGCCTGGGTAACTGCGTGTCGAAAGTGCCAAGAAGTCAGCAGTACCCCACCAAGAGCAACGTCAACTGAGTGGGAAACCCCTCGGGGTCCGTGGTCCCGCATCCACATTGATTTTGCGGGACCCACCAAAGGTCACACTTTCCTCCTAACAGTGGATGCCTATTCCAACTGGCTTGAAATCCATAAAATGAAAACTACTACAACTGACTCAGTCATTAACAAACTAAATAAACTATTCGCAACGCATGGGTTACCAGACGTTTTAGTTTCTGATAACGGTCCCCAGTTCACTGCCCTGGCATTTGAACAGTACCTAGCGGACCGGGGCATCCGCCATGCACTAACTTCGCCGGCGCACCCTGCGGCCAACGGAAGGGCTGAGTGAATGGTCCAATTCGTCAAAAAGACTCTACACAAGATGGAGCATGGGGACATTGACGACAAGCTGAACAGAATACTTCTACTCCAACACATCACCCCACACAGCGTCACGAATAAGACTCCAGCCGAACTGTTGATGGGACGAAGACTTCGATCCCACCTCCACCGCCTACACCCTTCCTACTCGCCAGAGAAACCTTTCGGATCTAGCGGAAAGTGCCATGAATTCAAGGTAGGCGACTCGGTGTTTGCTAAAAACTTTTCCGGTGAACCGTTGTGGGTCCCAGCAACCATAACCCAACTCACCGGCCCCAGATCCTACCACCTACAAACCACGGACGGAAAAGTATGGAAACGTCATATAGATCAGCTTCGATCCAGATTGCAACCCATTTCCCGCGACTCCCCTGATTCTCAAACTGGGGAGGGAGGGGATATCGAGGGGGCCGAAAACGAAATAGCGGATGACATAATCAGGGAAAAACAGCCGTCAACCCAACTACTCGAGAGAAACGCACCGACTGAAGAAGAATCAGGAAGGGGGTTTGCCTCGCCGCGGAGAAATACCACGATGGAGGCAAGCCCACGCAACCCGGATGACAACAATGGCGAAAACGGGAATAACCGCGCCGAGTCTTTCCTCGGAGAAACGGAACCGTTCGTGCCAGACAACTCAGAAAACGTTCCACTGGAACCGGATTGCAGACAGAAACCGGTGGAACAGCGCAAATCGAACAGGCAGATGAAACGACCTGCGTATCTACGTGAATACGTCACCACACCCCTCAAACGAAACCTAGGGGGGAGGGGTGTTATGAACTAAGTAAATGCATTTAATAAAGCTTGACAACCTTACTAGAAAAGCAGGCTCGTAATCCTGCAATTCTGATTGGCCCATAAATAGCGAATCATGATTGGTCTCTTCTGGGCAATCTGATTGGCTAATAGCGGGTCGTCTCCCATTGGGCACAGTTTAAACGCTCCAACGCAATTCATTGGTTAATGGGACAGCAGCCATCTCTATAAAAGAGCTGCTGCTGCCCAAGGGTTTTGCTCTGTTCCTGATTGTTAATAAAGAGTTGAAGTTCACCGTTCACTGCCTCGTCTCCGTTCCTTGCGCCCATGCCCAGAACTTAACAGTAAAAGCCAGACTGGAGCCACTGATTTCAGGATTGTGGGTTCTCCAGTAAATCTACTGTTACTGGATGCCTCTGACTGAGGTCCTTCTAATTCTGAAGTCCCCAAGCCCAGGTCCATGGCACTCTCCCAGACCATAGCCCATTCTTAACAGGACCGTGGTGGGCGAGTATGTGCATGCAGATGCATTTGTAAAAGCAGTGTGTGCGTGTATGTGAAACCATCTCTCCACCCCCTGCTCCCGCACTGCCTCTGCCCGTCTGCCAAGATGGAAAGGTTGGGACTCTGCTCTAATTCCATTCTGCTCAGCTGAGGACATGACCTCCAATCCAGCAGAGCCATAACACCTCATAGTACAACTGGATAATGCAGGCAAGCCTAAGTCTATTTCTGCTAAGAAGTGCTTTGAGCATAGATAGATCGATCCTACTACTACAGATACTGGTCACACATATATTTCTATTTATGTATAGGTGAAGGCTCCAACTCTTAGCTTGTGAGTTGCTGTGTTGCATATGTAACTTTATAATAGACCTTCATGATTTTTAACTGAAGTGTTCATGTTAAAAATAAGAAAATGGCTCAAGCTGCTGCTGGATTAACTTCCATATCCACAGGTTAACCCAGAGTATATGGTAAGGATGAGGAACATATTGAAAACAGGGTTTTGGAAAATAGCCCCAGTTGCAAAGTGGTGAAAAGTATTACCAAAAGGTCCACTATTTTCTTATTATAACCTGCAACCTGATTCAAGCCCCCTTTTAAAAGCTGTGCTGCTAGTTGTAAAATTATGCCTGTAAGTGTGATCCAAAGAACTCCCTATCAGTCAATGTATCTAGAGCATTGGCAGCTAAATGTCTAAAGCAATTCAATGTAGTAAATATTGGTGGATGTGTCTTTTGAGTCGCAATTCCTTTGTAATGAATATTACCAGATGAGCTACCAGAATAAATATTGCATTCAATAACTTTGTGTTCATTTCTTTTCTTAAAAGGAAGCTGATCAGCTTGCTGATACACCAGCTATTGAAACAGTCCTGAGGAAGCTATAAAAGGAAAAGATAGAGCAGGTAAAGAGTCCAGCAATGTGTCAGAACATGTGTGTGTTTTATGTGTGAGGATCGGAGTGCTAAAAGTATACAAGAATATTCCTGTTTTCAATTATGAAATGCTGGAAGAAAGTATTCTGGAAATAGAAGTTTTTCATTTGAGTTTTTTTGTTGCCTCTGATTTCTTCAGTGTGTGAGAAGCTAGACAAATTGCAACCAAAGGTCCCATTCCCCTCTTTCACTATTGGCTCTGTTAAGTCCTTGCCCTCTGGGAAATGAGAAGCTGGACTTTTAAAAGGGCTTTGGCTGCCTCAGAAAGGGGTCGTTTGTTGACATTGGGAGGAAGAACATGCCAGTGGAGGCTTTGTATCTTGCCAGAAAGAAAATGAGAAAGCAGGAAGAATAGAACAGATAAAGATGAAGATGGAGTAGCAGCAGCAGCCCTAGCAGATGCTGACCTATTGCCTGGAGGAAGAAAGGAGAAAAATGAGACAGGAGAAAAGGTAAATAAGACTTAGACTTATATATCACTTCACAGTGTTTTACAGTCCTCCCTAAGTGTTTTACAGGGTCAGCATTTTGTCCTCGACAATGTGAGTCCTCATTTTATCGATCTCGGAAGGATGGAAGGCTGAGTCAGCTTTGAGCCGGTCAGGATCGAACTGCTGACAGTTGGCAGTCAGCAGAATTAGTCTGCAATACTGCATTCTGACCACTATGTCACTACAGCTCTTGGATGAAAAACGTTTTCAAGGAAAACGTTTCTTTTTTTGAAAAAGACAAAGGATAGTGAAGTTTAGATAGTTTGGTTGGAAAAAAAATACCCCCTATGAAAAATTGATTTTGCAACCATTTATTCAACAAAAAATATTAACATATGACATTTTCCTCTGCAGAAAAAGTAAATACATCCTTGGCTCTAATACCTGATATTGCTCCCTTTGGCAGAAATAACCTCAATTTCTTAGAAATAATATCAAGTAGGAGGAATATTTTTCAGCTATATGATGTTTGAAGGTTTCTTTTGCCTGCGCAGCCATTTCAAATCACCCTGTAGCATCTCAAGGTTTGGTTTACAGTTGGTTTTTCTGATGAAATGCTGGCTTTGGCTTTTACCAAATGTGTCTTCTGGTACAAGTAGTCCTTGATTTAAGACTAAAACTGGGAATAAAACTTCCATTGGTAAGCAAGGAGTGAGTTAAATGAGCTGCACCCAACTTTGAGCTATTTTGCAAATTAAATGCTGAGTGAATCACATGGTTGTTAAGCAAATCTAGCTTCCTTCTTTGATTTTGTTTGCTAGAAACTGGCTGGGAAAGATGCAGATTGTGACCAAATGACCCTGGAATTCTGCAACTATTATAAATGCATGCTAGTTTCCAAGCACCCATGACCATCATGTAACCATGGGAATGCTGTAAGCACTAAATCATATATTTCAGTGCCATTGCAACTTCAAACAGTTAATGAATGAATGGTTGTTAAGTTGAGGATTACTTGTATTGTGGTCATATTTCATCTGACCAGAGCTCATTCCAGAAATCCTGGTCTTTGCCAAGGATTGTACATTAGCAAACTTATTATTTTCCTGATGTTCTTTCTAATGGTAGACTCATGCATTCTGACATCAATAGTGGCGAGGGCTACATGTAAGTGACAAAAAAATGCTAAGTTTCTTCAAGACGTCTTTCAGCATTTGGCAGTCTTTGCTTGAGCTGAACGTGTTGGGACAGTTGCCCTGGACAGAGTGGTAATTGTTTGAAATCTTCAGTTGTAGATTATTTTTTGGGACAGTTGGAATAATTGAAGTCCGATTGTTTGGTAATCTTTTAAAATCTCTTACTAGACTCATAGGCATTCATAACTTTATTTCTGAAGGTCTCAGAGAGGCTCTTTCATTTTAGGCATGGTGACATCACATACTTCAACAACAAAGAACAAATCAAACTAGGTGTCAGAAGTTTAATAAGCCAGCTTCTCCTTCCAGAGCCACACTAATAACATTGTCTTCATTTGCACTTGATAGGGTGATTCTGATTATAGGTATTTGTAATAATGATGAATAAAGGAGTGCCCTTATTTTTTTCCTCATGCAAAATATACATTTATAAATTACACAATGGAATTAAATTACAAAATATAAATGGTAAATATATTTGCTATATTTCCCCCCTTTTAGCTCTCACTGTTGTTGAAATGAAGATAAGTATCTGTCAATGGGCATACTTAGTTTTTCACTTGACTGTTGCTATAGCCCAAGCATATGCAAGTAGAAGTAAAGCAACTCAAGGCTGGCAACAAGTAGTTTAGTAACTTATGCTCCATAGAGCTTTACAGCACTCTCTGAGAGGTTTACAATGTCAGCTTATTGTTCCCAAAAATCTGCATCCTTGTTTTACCAATCTTGGAAGGATGAAAGGCTGAGACAACATGGAGCCAGTCAGGATCGAACTTCAGACTCTGGGCAGAGTTAGCCTGCAATACTGTATTGTAACCACTGTGTCACCACAGCTCTTTTCAGCCAATCAGAACAACTCTCAGCAAGACACTGGCTAAGAATAACAGTGGCTGATGACACACACCAGAGGATCAAAGTGGTGGGAGAACCAGGATCCAGGGGGCAAAAGTTGGTGAAGGCAACAGGGACAAAAGTGTTCCAGACAGAAGAACCTAAGTGTAATGTACAAAGTCCTAGTAGAAGATGGAAACAGAGGTCTGAGCAAAGAGCCACTGAATCTCATCAACATAGTCCTTGGCCTAAATAGGCTGAAATAGAACAAGCTCATTAGGGCCAAGAAGACACTGCCCAATAGTAACATCAAGCAACACAAGCAGCAGCCCCAACACCACAACAGTCAAGGCCAGTTGACAGCAGAGATCATGTTTAGCCACAAAAACAACTACGGCAGAAGATGTTAGTGGTACCGGGATCTGGGCCCAGCATTAGATAGAGCAAAGATAGAGTTGAAAAATGAAAAGAGGCTATGTACTGGGACTGTAGATTTTAAGACAATAAAGACTAAGAAAGAATAGTTAAGAGAGATATAGTTAGAAAATAGGTGGATAAGGACAGAATGTAGAAACTTTAACTTAGAGTTATAACGTAAGAAAAGCAAACTTAAAGAAATAATAGTAAAACAGCATAGAAATAAATGAACCTACATAAGGGAAACCGAACAAAGTTCTGATTAAGATAGTTTACAGACATGGGATAAAGAAGCTTATTGTAAATAAGAAATATCTCTCCTTTTTGTAAGAAAAGTACCATGTTTTAGTAATAAAAACACATTTTCAAAAGGAAATGGTACGGAAATGGATTCTGTTTGGGGTTTTACCATCCCTGAAGCTATAACACCCTATATAAAGATTACAATGGTTCCCTCCTCCCTCCTCCCCCCACCCCCAAATCTCCAGTATCCCTAGTATCTTAAAGGACTGGATATTTAACATCCTGAACTAAAGGACAAAATTAAGCTGTTGCAACTATGTAAATAAATACTTTGATTTACAGAGGCATTTATCAACAACTTGTATTTGGGTACCTATTTCAACATTGCCAACTGAACAGCTATCTTCTATTATTATGGGATAGCAAAATAATGCCTTAAGAAGAACAGGGTTGGCTATAACACGCACACGCACACACAAAAACACGAACACTTGTTTGCATTCAGTCTTGCCAAGTATTTTCCCTGAGTGCTATCTACTTATGTAGCGTTGGCAATGGCATTCAGATCTGATTCTCCTATATGTAATTTGAAGTGACACAGTCCAAGAAAACCTGGGCTCTGTGGCATATGCAGAAGAACAAATTACAAGGGGGAAAAACATCCTGACAGAGGTCTGAATAGCATCAAAAACGGGTCTGAGCTTTAAGTTAGGGATCATTTGGCAATTGAAGTAATTCCTCTACTTAACACACAACTATTTCCAGACATCACGAGAAGTTAATGTATATGTCCAGGTTGTGCAAAAGCTCAGCTGCTGATTTCTAACAAATCTATCTCTGAAAGCATAATAATAACATATGTCAGCCCTAATTTCAGAGGGAACAACACTCTCAAGGGAATCATTTGAATATTATTTAAGTTGCTGTGAAGTCTTCAGAATGAAACAAAAAGAATAGTGGGTGGTTTTTTTTTTTACTGTTTCACTGTAAGAGCCTAAAGCTTATTTGACTGTTGTCCATTTTTGAAATAAAATTATATCAATGTAATTCGATCTGTAAAATCAAATATAATTAGCACTACTGGTAACCTCTAGCATTCTCCAGGAACTGCTTTGGCCTTCTCTTTGCTAATTGCCCTTTCTGCCTCTGAATGGACCCCTTGATGGTGCACAATCCCATTAGAAAGCACTCTTTGTCTGAAGGGCTGCCTAACCCAGGTCTAGATAAAAATATCAGGAACTATTAAAAAATGAAATTTCCCCATCAGTACTTAACCTTCAGCAAAATAAGGAAACAGCAGTACCCCAAATCTTATATGCTCCCCAAATCTTATATGCTAAACTTATATGCTTTTATCTGGTTGTAAGCCAGTCTAGAGTTGCTTCTATGTGAGATGGGTGGCATAGACTATATATTTAATAATAAATAAATATGAAATACAATTTTTGTCATATCCCTTTGCCCCCCCCCTTTTTGGGTGGGTGGGTGGGTGATGTGTTTCCATTTGTAAGTCAATAAGGAAATAGCTGAAACCTTGTATTTTACATGTATTGTGAAACTGTTTCCAGTTTTGATGCACTTTGCAGTAATGTTAATCCTAGATAATATCCGGATACCAAAAAGATAGCCAGCTTTGAGTGTGTATTTTGATCAAGGGGAAGACCATTGTGGTTAAGTGGGACGCAGAAGGGGCTCTTTTGATGTGGCCTGGTAAGACTTCTGGCATGCCAGTACAATAATAACTGTAAATATGCCCTAAATAAGATAAATGTGGCTTCTTATCATATATCAGCCATGATTAATTATCTCTCTTTGGATTTAAACAGAAAAAAATATTTAGGTGAGCAAATTGCTTTTTTCTATGGAATATGTATTGTCTTAAGTTCTCCAAATAGTTACAAATACCAACCACCTCATTCTGATACCAACAGTTCCTTGCAATAATTGCTGTTGATCACATAACTTCAATTATTTCTTAAGTTTATCATATTTCCAAATTTTCATTATTAATCAGAGCTGAGCTACACTAATCCACACAACCATTAGATGGCAGCAAAGAATTTTTCCTGTGCCTCCATGGCTATCTACTGGCCATTCAGAGTTTTGCAGCCCAGATATATTAAACAAGAGATATAACAATTGGCAACTACTAATTGGTCATGCAACAAAACAATATTTGTTTTTTGTGATACAGAAATCAGGAAATGGTATCATAAAATGGGAGAATTAACCATGGAAACACTGTTTCAGTTTTTATTTGGTTAGCATGATCATAAAAGTGTACACAATTAAATGAAAATGTCAAGTCTTTTTATACTGAAACTGGTGTTATAAAAATATTTTCTATAAAACGAATAACTTAGTTTTATAGATAAAGCAATAGTCTATTTTTGGAGAAGATATTGCTTATAAGAATTAAATTAAATATGGCATGAAGGATCTATAGATAGGGTTTACTAAGTTTGTAGGAACCACAGATATGAGCAAAAGGTTAGTAAGATCACCATAATCTATCTTGAACCTCTATTCTCTTTCTGTTTTTTTAAATTCTGTCCACCTATTTTCCATGTTCCATTGAACTTGGCCATTCAGTTATATTAAAAATAAATTGGTAACTCTTCATTATAAATGGCAAATAAAATCTGTCTTTTTACTTGCCATACCATCCCTTTGCTCTTAACCACTACTGCATCTTTTGCTAGCTTGCTTAGTTAGGATGCCAAAAAGATAAGATTTCAATTCTCTTGTACATCTAGCTTTTCAGTTGTGGACCAGAGCTGACAAATTTCTGGTCTGAAGAGTTTCTGCCTTACTCTTTTTTATCTCACAATCTGTGCTATATAAACCAACTCTCCCATATTTCCCAAATATTACTATACTCATTAAAGAACCATTCAGGTGTACCTTAGTATTGGGAGAAAGCATCAGGCGCAATTACAACCTGAACTGGATAATTAAAAGCAAAATAGCTACATAAATGCAATACAGACTTTGGTTTTGTATTTTAATGCCTCATGTTTTCCCCTATATTACAACACTTTTATTACTAATAGGATTTAGAGGTAATAATCATCCCAATGAAACTATTTGTGTGTCATGTCAATCTTATGTTCTATCGATCTGTGCTTTTTTTAACTACCTGTTTAGCATAATTAGTGACATTATGGTGCGCTCCAGGAAGATTAGATGCAGTATTTAGTTAAGAATCAGTTCATTTAGAGCAGGGCTTCCAAACTAGATTATTTTTATCTGGGTTGGAGGAGCAGAAACTGGTTTTAGGAACCAGATGTGTTGAGTGACAACATGCCTACCTGGTACATAACAAGCTTAGCTATGCAGATGTGACAGGCAGTGACAACATAGGGATGGAAGGCAGAGGACCAGAAAAAAAGGCAGAGTGCATTGCAAGCTTTAAGGGTAGATTTTGTTTGTCACGCTTTATAAAATAAAGATTTTAATACTAATAAGGCTATTGCAAAGAAAGTGTAATGGGTTGGTACAAGATGGAAACAGAACTTGCAGTTTAGCACTTTTGCTATTTGAGATAGAGAGGGTAATATATCTGAATATTCTCTAACATTAATAAACTCATATATTCTATGCAGTATGGGAAAAGACACTTAAAATAGTAGTTATCCTGGTTCTACAGTCTAGATCGGGGGTATTAAACTCGCAGCCCGTGGTCTGGATGCTTCACGCACTGGCCACGCCCACCCCCAGTTTAGTGAAGGGGGGAAAAAGTCACAATACATCATGTGATGACAACATGACACTGCAAGTTTGACACCCCTCGTCTAGATTAAAATAATTCTTATATTCAGACAAACTAAAAATATGACAATCTACTTAACAATTTGAAGTAACCTGGTGAACAATTGTATCATGTCTCTGGTAACAGGAGAGTCTGAACCACTGAAATTGTTAATTACCTAACACTTGTCTAAGAAATGAACAAAAGAACAAGGATTATTCTCAAATATTCAATCTGAAAAATATTTTTGACATATTTTCCTATACTATGATCATCTAAAAATGATTGTATTGAGGTGTTATGTTGAAATAAACTTATTAAAAAGGTTCATAGTGTTCTAAAGTTGGTTTTGGGACTCATTAATTGCTAACCATCTCACCAGTTTTGTTTAGTTTTTGTTTTTCCCCAGCCTGAGCTGAAAAGTGTTGAAAAGGTCAGCATTGGAATCAAGTATGTAAGAAATTACCAAGTACATATTACTCAACTGAAAGACACTTGAAGGTACAAATGACCTTAATGGGAAAAACTGTTTTATTTATCCTGGAGATGATCAGAAAGGATGTCAAAATGACTATTCTTGGCACTGTGCATAAACAGGATTGATCTACTGATTTAATCCAATTTTTTTTTTTTACCACACACTCTCACATACTTTGTAATTGCAAATTTCACTGTGATGAGAAAAAATACAGACACATGCATATATGTATATGCATGTGCGTAAAATTATATATTTTTATGGCGTGTTTTTGTGTATGTGTGTGTTTATTATTCATCCTTGATAGTCTCTTTCTGATCACTGGGATCTCAGTAATTTAACATAAGCACCTACATTAAAAAAATTCTTTCTTAATGGTTTATGTTCATTTTTTCTCCTTTCTCTACTGAACTGGTAAAGTCAAAATAACGTGATCTGTACTCCGAAGCAGGCAATATTGAGAACATTTTGCTCTACTATATGAAAATATGTATAAAAAAATATGTATAACATGAACACATATTCTGTGTATGCACAGGTAAAAAAAAAGCTTCTTAAAATTATGTAAATAACTTGGTGCTATCTATCTACAGTATCTCTCTCTCTCTCTCTCTATCTACCTACCTATCATCTAACTATCTGTAAACTATCTATTTAGAAGGCTGTGTTCATTACTGTGAAATACAGTAGATCAGAATGTGCATTGTCTTCTTTCATAGGGTGCATTGTGAGAGTATCATATCAATGAACCAGATTCCAGTAACTCTAGAACATGAACTAGAATTACCTTTAATGCATAAAAGATGTTGGCATTTTGAAGATACTCTTCAAAATCCTTTTAAGAATCCTTCAGAAAAGCAAATGATACTGATCACTGTATTTTGTATAAAGCATCCAAAATTCAAAGAAGGCAATAGTGCATCCTTCCAGATCATCTCTGATTAAAACTGTTTGAGTTTCTCTGTTAAGGCCATAACCTGCTGATGCTCAGAGATGGCAAATGCAGTGAAAAAAGCTCCATGAGTAAAGTGTAAGGTGACATTACAACCACATAAATACATGCAAAACAGTAACAACAATCAAATGCACAAGAACTATTTTACCATATATCCATTTCTGTTACTTAAGACACTTTTGTTCGTCTCTTTATATAGGAACAATAGTATTTTCCTCCTGACTTTCTTTAGTTCTCTTCTATCTTTCCCACCCTTCCAGATCAAGCAATATGGCTAATTTATTCCCAGGAGTTAATAATTCAAATGTGAGCAAAATGTCTTAAAAATATAAAAAGAATGTCAGTCAGAGGGACAAAAAGTAATATATGTAGAATACTCGTATTTATTTATTCATTCATCCTTTTTGTAAACAATGCATTCAAGGTGACATTCCAGGCAAATTTCAACTATTCTGAATAGGATATTTCAGATACTTTTAGTTCAGAATCATATTTATTGAGTGAATAAATAAATCTTCTTTAGGAAGATTCAATTTTAATGCATTTTTCCCTTACAAGTTCAGTATATTTCATATTCAATTTCTTCCTGTTCCTATCTAAATTTGAGTAGATTAGTTTACAGAAAATAGTGACATTACAATAAATTCAACCTAAACTGGTATAGTTTTCTTTATAATTTTATTGATTACAGAAGCAGTTTTGCTATTTGTAGATTATATTAACGATAGCAATAAAGTAGAACATTGGCAATAAATAGAAACTAAATATATTTGGGCCAAAATTAGAAGTCAAACAACAGGTAGGAATAACTAAAGCAGTGGTTCCCAAAGTGAGCGGTACCGCCCCCTGGGGGTGGTGGGATGCCTTAGGGGGGCTCAAAGAGGCAAGGGGGCTGGCAGGGGGGTGCTAAGAGGCGGCAGGGGGCCGTTCGAGGCCTTGCAGGGTCACCCCATTGACTGTTGCACCGCTCCGGAGCCGATACCTTGAATGCGGCAGCTCCGATGCACCGCATTGTAATGGGCTCCAGGAGGAGGAGGAGGGGAAGGAGTAAAGTGCACTAAATTTGAGTGTGCTGCATAGGTGCTGCAAGAGCAGTGAACAGCCATGGAGCCGACTGTGGTGGGGCCTGGAGGGTGCACACGAGACGAGAAGGAGAGGAGATGGAGGGAGGAAGCCTCCGCCACATCTTTGCCAGCACATTGAAACATCTTTGGCTATTAAAGATTTTGTGGACGAAACATGGTCAAGACTATCAGGAAGCTCTCACATTTTGTTGAGGCTTTAAACAGGATCCATTGGACTAGATCTCCACCCTAAAAAATTACTTTTCCCCAATGTTTTAAAGTGCCAATTCTGAAGAAAGCAAAACCAAAATGTACTGGTAAATTACAAGGAGAACACACACACACACACACACACACACACACACACACACACCCTTCTAACCCTGCTGGAGCAGGTGATTGGACTAGAATAGATATCTCATTATCTTTCTCCTCCCTCCCCCCTTCTTTATTTTTTTTTCTTTCTGTCCCTTCCTTCCATCCCCCCTCTTTCTTCATCCGTCCCTTTTTCTTTCTTTCCCTTTTCTCTTTCTTTTCTTCCTTCTTTCTTTCTCTCTCTTTCTTTTCTCTTTCTCTCTTTCCCTCTCTCAGGCTCACCCCATTGACTTAGTCCCCTGCTTCGCTTGGACTTGCTTGGGCAAGTCCATCCGGTGTAGCGGGCTCAATGGGGTGGACCTGTGGGGCTGGCATCTAAAACGTGGCAGTTTGAAAAGTTGGGCAAAGCCAGAGGTCAGTAATTTTTGCTGCAAAAAATCACAAAAGCTTCTGAGTTGTGCACAAGAAGGGACACACATGTCAATGCAATTCAGCAACATAAAATAAAGAAATAAAAATAAAACAAATCAACAAGAATCGGCAAAGCATCTCTGATTAGATTTTATTCACTACTAGAATCTAATCTGAGATGCTTTGCTGATTCTAGTCCAATGACCTACTCCAGCAGGGTTAGAAGGGAGTGTGTGTTTATGTATGTGCATGGCTGTCAAAACTCCAAAAACAGGTCAAGTAACTCTGGGGAGGCCAGTCATAAATTAGAACACTTGCTAAACAACCGGCCATTAAGTGAGGACCACTTGTATTTGGTTTGCCAGTCCAGTCACCTGGGCACGCCCACCCAGTCACATGACCACCAAACCACACCTATCCGGTCATGTGACCAGCAAGCCACGCCCAGCCAGTCATGTGACCAGCAAGCCATGCCCTCAAATTAGGCCAACGCCCACAGAAATTTAAATCCCAACCCTGGGTGGGGGGCACCGAGGGTAAGTTTGTAGCACAAAGGGGACGGTGGACTGAAAAAGTTTGGGAACCACTAAATGAAAGTATTGTTTTATGTATGGCAAATTTGGCAGAACTATGGCAATATTATTGGAACATGGACATGCTTTACTTCGCTATTAGTTTTACATTTTAATTTTTCACAATCATATGTAAGAATGGTTATCCAAGGGAAGCAAATGATGAAGTGTATATCATAACACACTTTTCTACTTGTGTTATGAAGTCATAAGTATCTAAGGGTACATTTTGAATTGTGATGTCACAATGTATATTTGACCAAAAATTTGCTATGGACTCGTTTCTTTTAGCAATCTATAAAGTTACGGAAAAAGACTTAATCAAATATAGTATTTAAAATATTTCCAATACACACTATATTTAAATATTTTATATAAAAACAAGGATATTATTAAAATTATCTGAAATATCCTTAATTTAAACTAGGTTTTTATTTTTTCTTCTTCTTTAAGTATTATAACATTGTCATCAAAAACTTCTGAGCACCACAGGATAAGCCAGCAATTGGCAGCAGGGTGCACCATGTCACTATGACCATTTTAGATGGCATCCATAGGATTCCAAAATTAAATTAAATTTATTTTATTTTTATACTAAATGACATTCATAAAATTGCAGTTTACATTTTTATTTCCATATTTAAAATAAAATTAAGAATCTTTCTAAGAATTTTGTAAGATTAACCGCAAAGATGCCAAAATCTTAGTTTACATTGACACCTCACGGGCCACCAGTCAGAAATTTTGGTAGCAATCCATGGTGGTAAAAATGATTCAAATTATGTGTATAGATTGGTTCCTTTGTGGAAAATCAATGGAGAATTGATAAAAAATGTTTATTTGAAAAAAAATAGAAATGGCTTAAATATTGTTAAAACTACAATCTGGTCATTAAAGGAAAATGTGTATTATTAAATTATATTTTATCTAGTTACTCTTCTTAGAGGTTTAGTAGGTGGTTTTAGCACTGAAGCAATATAATTTTAAAAACTGCTTTTGTCCCTCTCAACATAAATATTTATGATGTGCAGATGTTGAAGGAAGGAGATAATACTATTTTTCCAGTTATCACAAAGCAGTCATTAAAGAAAACAGAAATAGATGTTGGAAAAATAGATTTTCAGAGTCTGGACAACAAGCCAAGCTGGCCTAGGTCTGCTCTTTATTACTTACTACCAATGCTGGAAATACTGGGCATACCTGGAAAAAAGAAGAAGAAAAATAATATTGGTTAGGAATGGAAACATGTTGATACTAATACAGTAGAGCTTTTACATGGCTGCACTGATATCAAGATGAAGTATAAGTATCAAAAACTAAAGGACAGATTAGCTAAAGCCAAGCATTTTAAATAATCCCTGGCTTGGGTGAAACCTATACACTATACACCTCTACTTTACATAATCATATATACAGATATTAGTACTATATATAGATCTATATACATGAATGAGACTTCATCGAAACGTTGCCTAGATACTTCCAATCTTACGCGGGAGAAAACCCGAATAACCAAAGATCCACATCTATATACAGATGTATACTATATATACTTGTACACATGTAGGCTCTCTTCTTACAAACATTCACATGGGTGCATAGATATTTTGCCTTGTTAAGGTACTGCCATCATGAACAAGTGGAGAAGGACTATATGCCCTCATTGTGTATCCAATGAATATTAATGCTTGAATGAGGCTTCAAGGATCTTTGTTAATAAGTTACAAAAGAGAACAAGAGTAACACATTTAGCAGTAATTTTATGAAGTAGCTAACTAGCTCAAAAGTGAATTATGCATGGTGCATTTAATACATTCTTAGGACAAGGTGCCATTTTCTCATAAGAATGGGACTAGAGTACAGTAGTTGCATCCCCACCCTAAAGAGAAAAGGAACCAATTAAATCCTGCAAGGCCCCAGAGAATAACATTTATGAAAGACAGTCTGAATATGTAAGATCAACTGGTTCATCATTCCATCTGCAAAGGCAAAAGAATGTTCATTAAATACCAGAATAGAATAATAAAAGAACAGTTAATCCTTTGTTTCAATCTGAGTATTATGTTCAGTGTGCTTCAAGAGCAAATTTACAATCACTATGGATTTTTCATGCATCCCATAACCTATAATTTAGCCGTAGACCCCTTCCATTTTTTTTTGTAACTCAGTAATAGGCATACAGTAGGATATTGCTCAAAGGCTACAATAGATATCCAATAAAGCATTGTCCATGTAGTATGTTGGATGCAGATGTAGAATACAACACATTCCACTTGAAGTAATTAGTTAAATTTGGTTTATTTCTTTTCTAAGACATATATGGTACTGGAAGCTACAATCCTTAATATTAACATATGTTTAAGAATAGTACCAGAACAAGTGATCAAGGACCTGACCATTTACCCATTTAAGTTAATTGCAGCCAATGATAGAGAAAATAAACGGGATCTCTCTCTTTCTATCTCTTGTCATCATAATGCCTATATATGCCATATATGTCTATATAGATAAAGCTGCTTTTCTGAAATTCTATTTAAATTTCATTTTGAATGTTACTCTGATCAAATTTTGATAGCATATGCAAACATCCTAACCTGATAAATCCTGCTGTCTTCTTTAGGAAAAATCCAATCAGTTATCTGCTTTTTGGGGGTGGGTGGGTAGATGCTATTTTTGTAATGTATAAATTGAATTTGATAAGGGTGGAATTTCTAAACAAAAAACAAAAAAACAAAAACAAAATAGACATTCCTCACACTAGAATGAATAGGAGGTATCATAGAAATTAGTGAAGATAAATTGAGTTTTCTATACCTTAACTCAATTCAGAATTCTATGAGAGAAAAAACAATCCCATAATTTTTCAAAATGCTTAAGAGAGTAGCTTGAACGCAGCTTCTAAGTTTTAATTCAGTGGTCCAAAGTGTCCTTTCCACTAGAAGTTAATGCTTTATAAAATATTTTCTCATTCTTTTTGAAGGTTCACTTTTTCTCATCTTGCTTGCTAGGAATTTTATAATTTCATGCTCTCATCATGGCTTCTTACTTAGACTATGACTTTTACATTAAGCTAGATAAGGTTCTCTTTCCTGAAATATTCATTTATGAGGCTTGATTCCTCACAGCTGTTGCTTTGAAGTGTGAGATAGCATTCCGAATATGGCATATTGCTGTTTTTGCCATAAACCTGAAGCACACTAAGAATTAGTACTTACCTGTCATTGCAGCTGAGTGGACATCTGCGAATTCATACAGATAGGTTGCGAGACCATAGAGCATATTGGCAAAGTTTTAGTGTTTACAGAATTATTTAGCAAGAGTCCCACCCTCAGTTCTATGTAAATCACAGAACCACCCATTTCTCCAAAGTTGTTATTCACTGAATAATGACTTCCAAAGTTTATATTTTAATTATATGCAAATCAGAGCTATTAAATATTTATAAAATGCCATTTATCTCTATCCATCCTATCCAATTCATCAGGAGATCATGTTTTGGGTACAGTCAGTGAAGGAGCGTTGGCTGGTAGGATCCAGAAAGAGAGTCTTTTCTGCTATGACATCTGTCCTTTGGAAGGTCATTTCTCTAGGGACTAGATTGGCCGTGTTTTTGCAGGCATTCCATAAGGCCTTGAAAACTTAGTTTACGGCCTTTGCCTGGGGCCCTGGACATGTTATATAGAGCTTATCCCCTTGTGTGGATAATTGGTTGGATGATGTCTGGCTGCTATGTGTTTTATTTTATTTTAACATTTTGTGTATTAGGTATGTTATTTATTTCATTGTAAGCCACTTGAAGTCACATATGTGAGATGGGTAGCTATTAGAAATTTTAATTTAATTTATTTATTCAAGAAATTTATATGGCTGCCCAGCTTACATAGGATGACTCTAGAACTATTACAAAATTACAAATTTACAGTGCAAGGTTTAATGGCTTATTCTTTGCTAGCTTTTCCCCCCTATTCAAAAGTATGCAAATCTAATTGCTAGGGATTCAAAGACATTGACAGATATTGTACTTTAATGCCTCTTCCCCTCATTCTTGTCTGCAATCTATACTGTGTTACTCTCAATATTCCTATTAAACACAGAGATACAAATGTATAGGCAGTGTTAGAGTCAAAAGTATATAAGTCCCACTGATTTAGATAATTGTACTCCATCTTTTATCCCTCTCATCAAAATTATTACCGTAGGTCTTCAGAATAATCCTACAAGAATGATTGATATTTGGAAGCAGGAGAAACAAAGTGTCTTTTGTATAGTAATTGCATGAACATACGGATATTTAGAAGACATCAGATCCATTCTAAGGAACATTACACCATGATCTTTAAGAGCCAATGGACACATAGATGAAACTAAAACACATTACTATGATAAACAATCCCTGAAATTCACACACATCCAAAACTGGCCACAATTCAACAAAAAGTCTTAAGACTAACAAAAATGCTGGGTTCATGCATGACTATTCACTGGTGAATAATAATAGTTAGTCTAAAACATTCTTAAAAAATAAACAATTTGTAACCTACTCAGGTTATCTAACCTCATAAAAAGTTTAGTCAGTCAGTCTTCAGTCAAGCTATTTAATACTGCATTATAAGTAAAATTCATGTGAAAATCACTGACACATTACTTGGTAAAGAACAGTACAGTCACATAATGAGACATTTGCAATATATTTGTTAATCAGATTGGGAAGTTGCAATAACATTTGCATAATTGGCTCACACACTTACAAAATCACAGCAAATGGTTGGATCATTGACCTCATAACAAAGTATTGAGTATCAACCGAATCATTTCTGCACTTTTATTTAAAGATCAGAATTTGACAACCGCATATGAGCCAATGTTGAGTAGTCATTACATAAAGACTAAAGAAATTTAACTTAAAATTCAGTTCATTAGATTTTTAGACATTTAATACTATCTTAGTTCTGTGTTCATAAAGAAAAACCCTATCTTACGTGTAAACTCTGTGTTTGTATGTGGTACATGTACATGTGTGTGTGTATGTGTACATTGCAAATTTGATAGAAGAGAGATGTCATAATTTCCTTATTGATTTATTTGAACAGATAATTTCTTTTGTACCATTATCCAAGAACATAGCCCAGCGACTTATCCCAAATAAGTAAAGATGCATAACACTGGGCAAACCATAAATATTTTAATTTTCCAGTAAGCTATGGCTTCTCAGACATGCTTTAAGTTTGGTTCTGAATTTTTTTTAACCCCAAGTCTCAAAGTTTTACAGTTGTAATATTGTGCACAAGTACTCACAGATATTTGCAGTGCCCTTAGGAATGGGCAGATAGGAACCTGGACTCCAAGGACGTCCCTGATAATTCTTCTTACATTTCCCACAATCTGGGCCTGTGGTATTGTGTTCACACTCGCATAATAATTTTTTATTTTCAATTTTGCAACCAGTGGCATGAAGATTACACTTGCACCTGATAAAAGAAAAAGCAAGACATTAGCACACTTTCAATTAAATTTCAGTCAGTGTTGTTCTGGCTGAAATTCAGTGATTGGCAACAGATATACAAATAACTAAAGTCCACATAATAAAAAATGACTTTCTCGCGCTGAAATTGAACTTCTGGTTAGGACGAACAATCCAGAACTATTTCAGAAACTTGAACAAATGCAGTAAGAGATGTATCTATACTGTGTGTATTGAAATAACTTTAGGAAAAAGGATTAGGAAATGATTCTCTAAGTCTTGCGCTCCGATAAAAAAGAATACATATACTTAAAGCCAGCATTATACTATCTCATTCTAAAAACTACACATTTGATTTAATTCTAATTCCATTCTTGTTATAAATCTCGGCAATAGGAAGTTTTATTTTTGTATACATTGTATTATGTGTGTGTACAGGAGTAGAGACTAATAACTGTCATTGATGTGCCTTCGGAACCCTCTCCAGATGTGAATCCAGAGGAGGAAGAGGAGGATGAGCCAGATCCTGGCACCTCAGGGGAAGCAGAGTGGAATGGAGGTTTGGATCAGGGAATGGAGGGCTTTAGCCCAACAGAGCAGCTGCAGCTGGGTTGATCAGACGGACGGCAGGCTGAGCCTGAGCCAAGGAAGTCGCAGCTGCAACAGGTTAGCTTAGAAACTCCAGGCAAGGGACATGAGCAGCTGCCAGTGGCCAGCGAGTATGAGGAGGTGGAGCCCATGCCTCCTTCCAATCCAAGGATGCAAACGGCAGAGAGGAGACAGTTGCAATGATGGTTGGCCAAAGTACTTGGAAGGAGACAACCTTGTCCTCTATGAAGGGCTGCACTAGCATTGCTTATTTAATCCTGCCCTAAGAGATGGGCATTGCTAGAACAATCTAGTTCCTTGTTCTGTGTTTCTGTTTTGTGTAACAAAATTCCAAACTTTGTTACACAAAACAGAAGCAGGGAATGTATATTGTATGGGCTTTTGGGGGGAACTGCCGTGTGTGTTTGTGTTTGTGTGTGTGTATGGGTGTGTATGTGTATGTGTTGAATAAAATCCATTTACTGTGATGTGTGTAATTGAGGCAGCACAACAACACATATTTCATGATATTTAGTTCCCAAATTATACTTTCTAGAATTCTTCAGAATAATCTGTGACAGGTTAAGTAGAATGAATTAAGAGTGTACCCTTAGATATCAGAAAAAAAGGGGGGGAAAGTGAAGGAGGGAGGGAGGGAGGGAGGGGGAGAGACATAAACTAATTGCTGTTAGAGAAATTAATCTCTCTTCATATTGATTTTTTGCCTTTAAATTGGATCATAACTAAAAAGCTGTTGAAAAAGAAGATGCCATCCAATAAAGATAATCTTATAGCCCTTCAGAGAAGAATGCTTGAAACAAAAAGCTTCTCTGAGAGCTCTTGAAACAGAACCTTTTCCAAATAAGAAATCAGACCAAATTGGGAAGAATACATTAATTCGAACCTCACATATATTAAAATGATTGTCTCCCAGGTTGTTTTGGAATACATACAGAATCTAGCTCAAGCTGAAAGTAAAATTCAAAGACAAAGATTGCAAGAAAAACAAATAGCAGTTCCTGAACACAAGAACTGTTATAAGCTTGACTGGCCAAACAATATCCCTAGTTTTGTTATGAATAGAGGAATGAAAATTCATGAAACTTCTTAGTTAATTTGTCTGATGGGCAAAAATCCATCATGCTTCATGGGATAAAGAGGCACTGTTAGGAATGATAGTCACCTAACGGTTGGGTTGGCAATATATAAACCAGGATAGTCATTAATACTGTTGTATCTTTAAGAGAATGTTGTAATTGTGATTGGATGAGGTTCCTCAATGGCCATAAGATGGAGCTAGAAACCTGGTTTGTTCTTTTTTGCATTTCCTTTGCTTTCCTCTTGCCTTTTGCCTGATCATCATTCTGCTTGAATTGCTGTGAGTCTTGCAACTATTCGCAAACTCTGTTTACTGAACTTTGTTTATGATATTGGTAAAGAAAAGGACTTCGTTTTTGGATTATCCCTGGACTGATTATTTTGAATACTAACTGCTTTAACTGTGTATGATTTGGACTGTTTGTTGGACTTTGTTTACCTGTTTACAGGAAGTAAAACTTACATTTTACTATTCAGTGTATCTGTGTGCTGGTTCTGTGTTATTCACCACCACTCTCACTATGTTTCCCTGAGTGCACTCATTCTCCTAACGGGGAATACCTCAACAGGCACTGCTGTATGCTTATCAGTTAGTCTGTGTTGAGATGAGAATATATGACCTGTGTTTGCCAGTATCCTCAAAGTTCAGCCACCTGTATAATAACCTCCTTCTTATTTCATTTTCTTATTTTTCTTTGTATGTTTATGCTTTTAATAAAAATAGTAATTCCCAAAAACATGATTTTAATCCTTTATCTTAATTTTTAAACATTCTTCCCTGATTTCTAACCCAGATACCAGAGCATTGTTCTGATAAAATGAAAAGCATCACTGCAAGTAAATCTTATAAGAATTTGTCCTTAATAGTATGGAATTTCACCATATGATGACTCTGAAATAACATAATATTTATCCCAACAAAATGGTCTTTGACTTAATTAACCCTCATTAATCCTATGCATGCTTATTTATTAGATCTCAGGAGTTGTAAGCCAATTTTTATTGTTGTTTTCTTTCAATGTTCTTATAATAAAATGGGATTTGTATTAGTAAAATATGAGTTAATAATTCGGTGGAGTCATTAGGCTAGAAGCCAAGACATGGTGAGTTCTAGTCCTGATTTAAGCATAAAGTCACACTCTCTCAGAAGATTTTGGAAAACTTCTGAAAGATTGAAAACTTTGGAACACTTGCCCAGAAAACTGCAGGACTTGTCCAAGCAGTCATTAGAAGTCAATACCGACTTGAAGACAACCTCCATCAAAAATGTAATATAAATAATTGGAATGGGAACTCACCTTAAGTAATCCTGAGAATTTCAAAAAGAGTTTGGAAAAATTATGACAATATATAGTTTAAGACAAAATCTTGTTAATGCATAATTCTGGCCAGTGTTTGAGACATGAATTAAACCAGAAAATGTCTCAAATACCTTAAAGTGGCTAAAATCCTCTAAAAAGAATAAAGATGCTTTCAGTATGAAAGCTCCATTTAATCATTGAAATTTCTTTTCAGTAGATGTCACAGATAACTTGAGAATTTGTTTCACAAAGAGGCTGAAGAGGTGCTCAATAATTTAGCATCCCAGGCTGGTTATTCTTTTGATTATTTTAGATTAGGTATTGAGAAAGATTCTTCTGTGGGCATTTGACACCAATTCCATGGAGTAAGTAGTAATTACAGAAAAGCAACTGAAAACTTGGGCACAATTTTAATTAAACTATTACCAATGAGTGGCTGCCAAATTTTGTTTTCATTTAAGAGAAATTTGACCAGAAGCAAGTAGCAATCTACATGTATATCCTCCTGAATTAAGCAAACTTTTGTTAATCTAATTAATTAATCTAATTCTAGATTAAATAACTAGGCTCCCAATGTATGCATTTTCTTCCATATTTTAAAGAATGGCATTTTCTGAATGGTTGTTACAATACTAATAGTTCAATATAGTAGGAATACCTTATAATTAAAATTGCCAATATAATAGAAATAAGAATAACTATAAGTATAAGTATAAATACATGAAATGGGTCCGAATAATTGGGGATAATAGGATATACATTCAATTTCACAGCTACTAAAATTGTTGGCTGAGCAAGTAGAAAGACAGTCAAGGAAATGATTGAAACCTGGGAAATTGCCCCCTTGTCAGTCAACAGGAGTGCTGATTTACTACCACTTTATCAGGTACTTAGGAGCTGAGGACTTGGCAGCAGAAGGAAACAACAGCCAATGATTTAATAGCCAGCCATCAACACCCTAATCAACAAATAAAAAGCCACACACAACCAGGCACCACATAAACAGAATAGTCCAAAGCACACATTCATGTAGAGAGAAGTTCCCTGAGGATAGGCTCTAACACAAATCTGAAAGCTCAGAAGACTAAATCTCTGCTCCCGGTGACAGACGCAGATTGAATCCTACAACCTCCATGCTTCAGAACACACTGAAATATGTTTCAGAGCGTACTGAAGTATGAGTATCATATCTGTTTGACAGGGGTGGGATTCAAATTTTTTAACAACCGGTTTGGTGGGCATGGCTAGGTGGGTGTGATTAGGGGGGCGTGGCCGTGTGGCTGGGTGGGCATGGCTTCTTTTTTTGCAGCACCCCTCTGCCCCCCCCCCACCCCTTTTGGCCTCCTAGGCCCCAGGGAAGCCTCCTGGGGGGTGTTTTTGCTCCCAGAAGGTTTCCTGGGGCCCAGGAAGGCAAAAAATGGAACGCAGGGTGGCATGGCTCCCTCCCTGCACTCCCCCCCCACTCCTTTTTACCTCCTGGGCCTCCGGGAAGCATCCTGGGTGAAGCAGAAAGACAGCGATGGGGATCTCAGCACAGCTGATCATCGGAACAGCTGATCATCGGGAGGGGAAAAAAAGAAATACCTTAAGGAGTGACTGGGTGGGGGAGAATGCAGTCATTGATGTCGAGCATGCATGCAATATTGCGCATACGCGATAAGGACTGACTGGGTGAGGAGGGGAGGGGTGGGTGGAGAGGGGGAGAGCCAGCCAAGGGCATGATTTGCCGGAACTACACAGAATCATAACAACCAGTTCTATAGAACTGGTCTGAACTGGTAGAATCCCACCCCTGCTGTTTGAAACACGTTAAAGGAGCCACATACTAGAATCAATTTCAAGACAAGGCATAATGAACTACATTACCATCTCTGCTTGGTCCCTAGCAGTACATAGCGCAAACATTGCTTAAAAAATATTACTGAACCCTTGCAACATGACCAATAGGAAGTCTTCAAGACCACAGGTTCCCCATCCTTGGTTTAAATATGAGCAAATATCCTTTCTGTTCATATTAGAAAATAAAGTCAAAGAATGGAATTCTAGCCTCTCAATGTTTGGCTGTACCCTTAGTAATAATTTTCCTAGATTTCCAGGGAAGAATGGTAATTTGAAGATAGCTTTACAAAAGTGGAGCTGACAATTCCAGCTAAGAACAGAAAGCCAATGAGTAGATCGGCTCCTTCAACTGTTCCTGGACAAAGAGAGGATGCAAGATTACCCAAGATGTGCTCCGAACCATGGTATGGAATTTCAAGAAGACACTGCAGACAAGGCTCTGGAGGGTGAGAGAACCTTGAGCCAAGGGAATTTGTCATACTTGTTCCAGTCACAAACACAGTTTTTCAAACAACACTAAGTTTGCGCTTCTCTTGTTAATTATTTCCCTATTTCCTATTTCCAATTGCTTATTCATTGCTTTAAAGAAGTTAGACACCTTCAAAATGACAAGTCTGGAAACAATGGTTTCGATGTGTGCCTTCAATCCTTAATACAAGAAAATGAAACTGTATCTTTAAATTCTATCTTTAAGAATTTAAAATATAGTAAAAAAAACAAGAAAGGGCTTTGTCAAATAGAAAATTTTAAATATATTAAAGGCTCAAAAATCTTTGGAACATTGGATTTTGAATTTTAAGACTTCAAAATTGTGAGAAAAATACCTATTTTTTTATATTGGAGACATAACAAGACAAGCAACTTATAATAATGGTCAGAGACATTTTGGAGGAATTGCATTGAGACTTTGAATCAATAATATCAGCTGTATTGTGTCTTCTTGGGAGCTGTCTGTTTCAGAAAAAGATATACAACAAAGTCAATCCAAAAATATGAATAAAAATTTGAATGTGAATTTGTGATTATATATATATATATATATATATATATATATATATATATATATATATATATATATATATATATATATATATATATATATATATATATATATATATATATAATTAGTTGTTGGTATTTTTCCACATCATTGTAGTTGTGCTTTTAAAGTTGTAACAACGTTTCAGCAGAATCTCATCTGCCATCATCAGGCTTCTGTATAGTGTATAGGAACACTATACAGAAGCCTGATGATGGCAGATGAGATTCTGCCGAAACGTTGCTACAACTTTAAAAGCACAACTACAATGACGTGGGAAAATACCCGAACAAAGCTGAATGCCATACATGTAAGTACCCACGAAAACTTAAGAAAACACACACACACACACACACACACATATATATATATAATGACATGGGAAAATACCCGAACAAAGCTGAATGCCATACATGTAAGTACCCACGAAAACTTAAACACACACACACACACACACACACACACACACACACACATATATACACACACATACACAAGATACTCTTAATCTTACATGGGAAAAGACCCGAACACACCTAGACCTACATATCTATCTATCTATCTATCTATCTATCTATCTATCTATCTATCTATCTATCTATCTATCTATCTATCTATTTGCTTTCTTAAATTTTCACGGGTATTTATATGTATGGTATTCAGCTTTGTTCAGGTATTTTCCCATGTCATTATAGTTGTGCTTTTAAAGTTGTAGTGACGTTTCAGCAGAATCTCACCTGCCATCATCAGGCTTGTGTATTGTGTTTGTCTGTGAGTCAGGCTTTCACAGCCGTTTCTGTTTTAAATTTGATGCTAGCCTACTGCTGTGTTAGAATGGTTTTTTCTTCATCCTGATTGGTTGGGAGTCTTGGTCTGTGTTTATTGGTCTTAGAGTTTGCTGTGTTCTACTTGATTGGTGTTTCTAATATCTTCTGTCTGTTTTGTAGCTTTTTTTGTCTTGATTGGCTGGCAACATTATGTTTCCTGTATTGGAGGCTTTTAGTGCGGCTTGGCTCCGAGTAACGGATGGCTATCATTTATTAGGAAGCTAGGTTTCATCTGGGTGCCTGGTTGGGGTGTGTTTGAGCTGGAGGTATCAGGGGGGATCTCTTTGTGCCCAGGTGTTTGCTTGGCTTGTGGTGTGGAGATTTTTTTGTTTGAGAGTGCATGCTTCCAGATAATTGACAGTCTGGTGGAGTCATCTCTTCTATTCATGCTTTCAGGTCTTTTTTCAATCACTATGGCTTCTCTGATAATTTTATAGTGGGGGGTTTCTATAGTGGCTAGGGTTTTGGTGCCATTGAAGTCGATGCTATGACCTGTGGCTTTCATGTGTTGGACTAGTGAGGAAGTGTGTTCCAGCTTTTTTACTGCATTTTTGTGTTCATCTAGGCGGGAACTTATTCTTCTATTGGTCTGTCCAATGTATGTGGCAGGGCATGATGCGCAGGGGACTTCATATATGCCTTAGTTTTCCAGGTCAATTTTATCTTTGGGGTTTCGTAGGATGGCTGCTATTTTTCTGTCTGTTTTGAAGGCAATTTTGATGTGATGCCTGTGTAGTATCTTACTGATTTTGTCTGTACTACCTCTTATGTAGGGCAGAACAGCTGTTCCATAGGTCTGTTCATCTTCGTCTCAGTGTGTTTTTGTGGATCGGGCCTGTGATTTTGCTTTTGTGGAAGCCGTTGGCTGTCAGTACTTTAGTCAGGGTGCATAGTTCAGTCTTTACGTGTGTCTTGTCTGCCAGGCATTTGGTTCTGGCAATTAGTGTTCTGCTTGTAAGTTTTGACATGGTTTCACTATTCACTCAAGTCCTGATTAAAAAAAACCTAGAAATCATCAAAAATAAATACCAACCACCCAAACATCTCATGGAACTAGCAGAACACTGCTTAACCAACACATATTTCATATACAAAGGACAAAGATACAAGCAAATTGAAGGAGCCCCTATGGGATCACCACTGTCACCCGTTATTGCAAACCTGTTCATGGAAAAATTCAAATCCAGAGCCCTAGCCAATGCCACCCACAAACCCAAACTATAGTTAAGATACATCGATGAAACATTTGTTATTTGGCCCCATGGAAAAGAAAACCTCAACAATTTCCTAACACACCTAAACAGCACACACCCCAAAATCAAATCATCATGGAAACAGAAACAAACAAACAACTACCATTCCTAGATGTACTAATCTACAAAAAAAACCAGATGGTACACTAGGACACACCATATACCAGAAGAAAACATACACCAACCACATGCTACCTCAACGCCCAATCCCATCACCACCCACCACAGATAAACTCCATGGCCAAAACACTAATTGCCAGGATGAAATGCCTGGCAGACAAGACACACATAAAGACTGAACTATATATAGTGTGTTCCTCACTAGTCCAACATATGAAAGCCACAGGTCATAGCATCGACTTCAATGGCACCAAAACCCTAGCCACTATAAAAAACCCCGGCTACAGAATCATCAGAGAAGCCATAGAAATTGATAAAAGACCTAATAGTATGAATAGAAGAGATGACTCCACCAGACTATCAATCATCTGGGGGACACCACTATTGACAGGTACAGAATTTGATAGGACACTCCCAATTTTGACCATTTGTTGTCTGTTTGACAAGAATGCTTCTATCCAGTTATGCAGTTGTCCAGAGATACCATAAGATTTTAGTTTTAGGAGTAGTTTGTCGTGTACCACTGAATCAAAGCCTTTACATAAGTCTATGTAAATTATGTCTATTGCTTTGCTCTGATTGAGTTGTGTAGTCCTTATGTTTTTGCAGTGTAAGAGTTGCAGATTACAGGATAGTTTTTTTCTGAAACCAAATTGTTTATTAGAGAGTAGGTTGTTTGTCTCTAAGTGGAGGATAATGGATACTAATACTAATAATAATGGATACTAGGATACTGGGACCACTTTATGCCTTTTAAATGTGGATTTGCTTAAGCTAAGAGTTGAGATGTGGAATGTTGAGTTTTATATATGTTAATTAATGATTATTATAGAGCTCTGATGGACTTTTTTCTGGATTGGAGAAGACCTTAGTTATTAGATTTTTCTATTGTTGAGAGGTGAGTTATGAGATGAAGATATTTAGATCTGTTAATTAAGAGGAGGTGAAAATATAGTGAAATGGTTTATACTTGTCATAATAAGAGTGGGCAGTTGCTTCCTTAGGCTTTTTAAAATCTTTCTTCTTCTTCTTTGCTTTCATGAATCTTCTTCTTTTTCTTCACTTTGAATTATCTTTTGTAATTAAAACTTTTAATAAAATTATTTTAAAAATTGTAATTATTTTCCTGAAGGTTGCAAAATCCAAAGCTTGTTGCAGAATGTCTGTGTAGCATCGTAAGCAGAATTTTATTATATGTTTTACAAATTGTCTTATTTTACTTGATTTTTTTTTTTGATACTATAGATTTTAGTGTGTTTTGTATTTTATCAAACCACTGTAAGTTAATTATGATTTAGTAGCATATACAACTGCTGGTTTAGTTAAATAAATAACTTTAAGGAAGAGCAAGCTGCTACTTACTAAGTGCCAATGCTAGCTGAAGACATTTGCTCCATAAATTGGATCTCAAATGTCATCTCCTCCCTCAGCTCAGAACCTAGCTTCTAGAGACTTGCTGCATCATTTTGACCCCAATTTCTCTTTGCATCTCCCATCTGGATCAGACTGCTTTATTTTTGCCGCATGATAGTAATGGACCTCAGAAGAACATATCCGAAGCAATTCATACATTTTCTTAGGTCTGAATCAATTTAGAAAAGGAAAGGTGTGCATTGCTATGGCTTTGAACATATGAATATTCTTCTATGCAATAATACACTTACTGCACAATAAAAGCAGAACTTCAGGTGTAAACCGGTTTCAGATTGACAAAAATCAGCTAACATAGAAAACAAAATCCCTGTTGCGCGTGCGCACACACATGTATGTATGTATGTGTATGTATGTGCGCGCACAAACACACACACACACACACACACATGACTTCCTTGAGTTGAGCTCAACTAGTGATGATGGGACAACTGCTGTTTTTGAACTTCCTGCCTAACCTACAGCCCTGGAATTTTCTGGAGCTTTCCATTCTTGCTCTAATTAATCTGACACAGCTTATTTATTTTTTGAAATTAGCTAAGGTTGACAGGAGCTTAATTTAGTTTAAGTATGAACATTGAATGGTCCAGAATCATGTTTGATTCTAGGGGGCAATGCTCATTTCCTTTTCTTAGTCAAGGGAGCCAACCAACATTGTCTGAAGACACTTCCATGGTCATGTTGCAGCATTAGGAAGCTAGGTTTCCTGTGTATCATGCACAAGTCCCCTGTGCATCATGCCCTGCCACATACATTGGACAGAGCAATAGAAGAATAAGTACCCACCTGGATGAACACAAAAATGCAGTAAAAAAGCTGGAACACACTTCCTCACTAGTCCAACACATGAAAGCCACAGGTCATAGCATCGACTTCAATGGCACCAAAACCCTAGCCACTACAGAAAACCCCAGCTACAGAATTATCAGAGAAGCCATAGAGATTGAAAAAGACCTGAAAGCATGAATAGAAGAGATGACTCCACCAGACTGTCAATTATCTGGAAGCCTGCACTCTCAAACAAAAAAAAAATCTCCACACCACAAGCCAGGCAAACACCTGGGCACAAACAGACTCCCAATGATACCTCCAGCTCAAACACACCCCAACCAGGCACCCAGATGAAACCTAGCTTCCTAATAAATGATAGCCGTCCGTTTACTCGGAGCCAAGCCGCACTAAAAGCCTCCAATACAGGAAACACAATGTTGCCAGCCAATCAAGACAAAAAAAGCTACAAAACTGACAGAAGATATTAGAAACACCAATCAAGCAGAACACAGCAAACTCCAAGACCAATAAACACAGACCAAGACTCCCAACCAATCAGGATGAAGAAAAAACCATTCTGGCACAGCAGTAGGCTAGCACCAAATTTAAAACAGAAACGGCTGTGAAAGTCTGATTCACAGACGAATACTATACAGAAGCCTGATGATGGCAGATGAGATTCTGCCAAAATGTTGCTACAACTTTAAAAGCACAACTATAATGACGTTGGAAAATACCCGAACAAAGCTGAATACCATATATATTATATTACTATACACACATGCACACATGCAAAATATATATTTATTTTATCTCATTTGATGTGGGTTATAAACAGAAAAATCAAACTAAATATAAAAGGCTTTTGAAGTTGATCTTATTTAAATTATAATAGCTTAGAAGCAATAAAATCATTTGTTTTGTTCAGAGTTGATGATGATATAAGACTAGAATTTTGCGAGAACACCAGATTCAAAGTTTTTCCCTTTACATTCCTGTCTTTCATTCCATCTTCTGAAGTGATCATTTGTATAGTGTTGAAAAGAACAACCTTCATGTTATCTCTGAACTGTGAATCAGCATTCACTAAAAGGGCATTCAGATTTCCCATCTAATTTTCTTGTTTTTACTGAATTCCAGACCTTGCTGCTGTTAACATTCCATAACATTTTTCTTAAATTAGCATTCATTTATTTTCATTCCACTGAAATTTAGGAACAATTTAAAAAAGAATTCATCAAGTCTATTTAGTAAAATCCTAGAGACAGATTTACCAGGCCTACACAGAGGTTTGCAACAACTGTACAATATAGTACTGGAATGTACCAAATAATTTGTCAGAACTCCTATTTATCTATTTTTGAAACATCATCATTGGTGTTAAGCTCTCAGTATCAAGTAGGACATTCTTTACTTTGTGGATATAAATTAGTAACAGAGCACATTTTCTGCTAATAATGGTCCCGAGTTTAGATGGAATGCAATCCTCGACTAGATAACAAACCACCTCCCTTTCAACTTGTCTTGGGAGACTAAATCCCACTTTTTAGGCTTATACAGAAAGAAAAACTTTCATGACATGACAGTCCTAGAGGGGATATAGGTTAACTATGGGCAATGTTTATGAGGAATCCTCCGTTTTGGCCTTTGCTTTAACGCCAATGCTGTGTACAGAGATAAAGATAAAACCTGTCCTGGGAAGATGGGCAAGCAATAGGCATTCTGTTGAAAGGTTGAATGGATTACAACCTTCATCAGTGCTGATCTTTTTGATTTAATAGAAAGAGTATAGCACAAAAAAAGAAAGGGAGGGAGGGAGGGAGGGAGGAAGGAAGGAAGGAAGGAAGGAAGGAAGGAAGGAAGGAAGGAAGGAAGTAAGTGTATAGCACATTTTGAAGACAATCAGATCTGGGAGGCTTTTATAAACTTACTCTTGGAAAGGGAAATGATTCAGGAACTTCTATAAATAACAACTGAGCAAGCATTATACAACTGCTTCCCTCCTGTCCCCTAATGTTTTGGCCAACAAATGGAGAAAGGGAAAATAAATTGTTTTTAATTCTTCTCTCTCTTTCTAGCAAAAAGACTCAAGGAAAAACTGTAGAGCTGGAAAGCCAGCTGTGAGGCATCTCTCCTCTTGAAAGCCTTTACTTATCCTAGAGGATATCTTTATTTATTTTATTTATTTATTTGATTTGCCAATTGTTTACAAGATAATAAGTATAAGTGTATACATAGTTGTGAATACATGAAATGGGTACATATAAGAAAAATAAAAGAATAAGAGAAACAATAGGACAGGGACGGTAGGCACGATGGTGCGCTTATGCACGCCCCCTACAGACCTCTTAGGAAAGGGGTGAGGTCAATAGTAGACAGTCTAAGGTTAAAGTTTTTGGGGTTTGGGGAAGAGACTACAGAGTCGGGTAGAGTATTCCAGACATTGACCACTCTATTGCTGAAGTCGTATTTCCTGCAATCAAGTTTGGTGCGGTTTACTTTGAGTTTGTATCTATTGTGTGCTCTTGTGTTGTTATGGTTGAAGCTGAAGTATTCATTGACAGTAGGACATTGCAATGTATGATTTTATATACCATGCTTAAGTCAGACCGAAGACGGCGTAATTCAAGGTTTTCTAGTTTTAGAATTTCAAGTCTGGTGGCATAAGGTATTCTACAACGAGTAGAAGAGTGGAGAACTCTTCTTGTGAAATATTTCTGGACTTTCTCAATTGTGCTAATATCAGATACGTAATGAGGGTTCCAGACTGATGAACTGTATTCGAGTATTGGTCTAGCAAATGTTTTGTATGCTCTGGTTAGTAGTGTGATATTACCAGAGAAAAAACTACGTAGGATTAGGTTAACAACTCTTAATGCCTTTTTGGCTATGTAGTTGCAGTGGGCTCTAGCACTTAGATCATTAGAGGTGAGTATTCCAAGGTCCTTTACAGAGCTTGGGTCATCAACAAGATCTTAACTATTCAGCTTGTATTTTATTTTCTGATTTTTTTTGCCAATATGTAAGACAGAGCATTTATTTGTTGAGATTTGAAGTTGCCATTTGTTTGACCATTCAGATACATAGTCAAGATCTTTTTGTAGGTTAGCAGTATTGTCTGTGGTATTGAACAGCTTTACATCATCAGCGAAGAGAACGCAATTGCTCTTAATATGATCACAGAGGTCGTTTATGTAGAGTATGAAGAGAGTTGGTCCTAGAACACTGCCCTGGGGGACACCACTATTGACAGGTACTGGATTTGATAGGACGCTCCCGATTTTGACCATTTGTTGTCTGTTTGACAGGAATGCTTCTATCCAGTTATTCAGTTGTCCAGAGATACCATAGGATTTTATTTTTAGGAGTAGTTTGTCGTGTACCACTGAATCAAAGGCTATGTAGATTGCGTCTATTGCTTTGCCCTGGTCGAGTTGTGTCATCCATATGTTTTTGCAGTGTAAGAGTTGCAGATTACAGGATATTTTTTTTCTGAAACCAAATTGTTTATTGGAGAGTAGGTTGTTTGTCTCTAAGTGGAGGATGATGGATTGGTTAATAATTGATTCCATGACTTTACAGGTGACGCAGCATAAGGAGATTGGCCTGTAATTTTCAACTAGGCTTGGGTCTCCCTTTTTGAAGATGGGGATGACTGTGGCTTGTGACCATAGGTTAGGCAAGGAGCTGGTCCTGAAAGATTTTTCATTATTATTAGATTATATAGATTATGCTTAGAGGTTTGGCTATGGCAGTGGATAGCTTTCTTAAAAAGTAGGCACATATTCCATCCGGTCCAATAGATAGAGATGGTTTTAGATTGCGTAGTGATTTTTCGACATTGTCTTCTGTGAAATCGATATGTATTAGATCATTGTTGTTATCTGTGGTACGGCTAGGAAATACTGGGCATGATCCATTGCTGTTTACAAATACTGAGCCGAAGAATGTGTTAAAGATGTTGGCTTTAATGGTGTCGTCCTTGCAGTCTTTACCATCAGGTCCTATCAAGGGAGGGATGGACCTTGAGTCTTTTAGTTTGTTGTTTACAAAATTGTAAAAAGCACAGGTGGAATTGGTGCTTAGAAGGTTTTCCTCTTGTTTAATGTGATAATTGGTGCATTCAGTCTTTATCTGGTGGCATAAATTTTTGTATCGGTTTTTGAAATTGGCAACGTGACCAGATTTGTTTTTCCGCCAGAGTGATCTCTTTTGGGATTGAAGTTTCCTTATTGATATGGGTAATCTGCTTTTTTGTTTTGTTTTGGGAGTTGTTGTTGGAACATATAGTTTGATGACTCTTTTGACTTCAAGTAAAAATATGTTGTAATGGTCTTCAACGGTATTGCATCCAGTGAATAGAGATTGCCAATCAAGGGATGAGAGATCGTTGTCTATAAGATCATAGTTGCCTTTTTTGAAGTTACAATAGGGGATTACATCATTGTGGTGATTTTTGTGTGGACGTATGTTGAGACAAAAGTCAATCATATTGTGGTCACTACTGGAAAAGGGTTCTTTAGTTTGTATTCCGTAAATTAAGTTCAAACTGTTGCAGAAGATGAGATCGAGGCAGTTGTTTAGTCTAGTGTTGTTGATTACTAGTTGTTCCAGTCCCAGATTTGTAATAGCATTGTAGAAGGTTGTGTGTATGATTTCAGTTGTACAATCATTTAGGGTCCAGTCAATATGAGGTAGATTGAAATCACCAAGAAGGATAAAAGGGTATGGGCAGGATGCAGCCCATGTTAGTAATGTATTTAGCTTGTTTACATGTTCGATGTCATAATCAGGTGCTCTGTAACATAGTAAGAATCGAATTGTGATATTTGAGGATAGTTCACAGATGATGGTTTCAGGAAGGGCAAGCTCTTGGGTAACTTGGATATTTTTTAGATGTAAGGATTTTTTATAGAATATAGCAACACCACCTCCTCGACGATTTTCACGATCTAATCGGTAAACATGATAGTCTCTTACTGTGGTAATGGAGTCGGGGAGAGATGCATTGAGCCATGTTTCACAGACAAATATAATGTCGAAGTTAGCCATATTTAGGAGGAAGAGAAATTCAGGTATTTTATTCACGAGGCTTCTTGCATTGAGTAGTTTGCATTTAAGGCCGGCAGTAGTTGGAATTGAGGTAGTTGGGGGCGTGCGTGCCTAGTCTTGGGTGATGGTGGATGGGTTGAGGTAGGGTTGTGGTTGAGGGTAAAAGCTGAGTATTGGGTTGCGTGGCTTACTTTTGATACAGTCAGCATGGT
Organism: Notechis scutatus; assembly: GCF_049901735.1. Classification (NCBI taxonomy): domain Eukaryota; kingdom Metazoa; phylum Chordata; class Lepidosauria; order Squamata; family Elapidae; genus Notechis; species Notechis scutatus. Next base: position 92,252,351 of record NC_142011.1, on the reverse strand, counting down.
AGTCAATGTACAGGTCCTTCTCTCCATTGTCTAGACGGTTTTTGAGTTCGATGCGGAGTACACGGGAGCGGGCACGTTGCTGTATGGTTAGGTCAGGGCGGCAACGGAGGTTCTTATGGTTGGTGTTGGTTTTGGCGAGTGAGTTTATAGTATAAATGAATTTACGTTTGCTTGATTCATTTTTGCAAATGACCCTGCACAAGCGTTGGGCTATCTTTGAGCTATCCGAGGCTTCGTTTCTTAACAGACTGCACTTCAGGCTAATCAATAAGACCATGACAAAGGAAGATGTTTTTTTGGATCCACTGAGCTTGTCTTTCAGACCAAGAAGGCTGGTAGGCCTTTCAGGAACTCAGCTTAATTTCTTCTATGTACTGCCTATGTAAACATCAAAAGAACAGCCTTCCCAGGTCCCTAAAGCAACCTATACCGAATTAGGTTTCAAAGAATAGAACAGATCCAGATGATAGAAACTATCAATGTATTATTATCCATCCTCTGAACTGGTCTGAGGTCCAGCTTCAAAACTGTGGCTTTAGGAAGCCACAGAATTGACCCAACTCCAATACATAGGCAAGCATCTGGCGATAAAGGCCTCCTTCTATGAACATCTGGAAGGTAAGTCTACCATCAAATCTCACTAAATTAGATGATGAGAAGAAAGATATACCAGTTTTTATTCATCTTTCCCCTCTTGTTACATATTGGTTGGTGGAGGATTTTTATTCCTACTTTTGTTCTGTTTTCCTCATCTTATAGAATTCCTGATTTTCAAAATTGAAGCATGTGTGTCAGGATCTCTCTTTGTACTTATCAAAAACAGGGAAGGGACCTTTTACAGAGAACATATTGCATTTGCTTTTTCTCTAAAAAACTACAGTGGACATGTTGTACCATTAGCTCTGAAGAACAGTTCATAGCCTTTCCCCATGACTGGTACTTTCCCTATTAACTGGTTTTTGAATGTTTTTCATGCCATCAACACACTTTAACGAACAGTATTTATTTATTGTATTTTCCTTGAATGCATTTTCTGCAATTTCTCCTTTACTGCTATATTTTCACTGTCATTATTTTATTTGTATTGTTTTTCAGTAATATTTAATCACTTTTCCTGAAATCATTTTTGATGCAGTCATTTTTTGTAAAGTCCACATTTGTTCTTCTAATTGTTTTTAAATACATTTTAATTAAAAAGATCTTTCTCGCATTCCATTCCTTGTGTAACCTAACACGTGGCAATTCTCTATTAAAAGCATAAAGGTGTGGAAAGGGCCCCTTCTCTACTTTACGCACGTAATTTTAAAGACAGGAAGTAGCTTAATGTGTTGAATTGACACAGCAGTTTTCCTTTCTTGTCTTTATCACATTTTTTGGGAGCTGAAAATTAAGGCCAACAATTTCATAAGGGACCTTAGATAAAATGCTCTTTGGACTTAGCATACAGAAACAGATGATATAATAGCCTTTGCTTTGGTTTTCACTGCTGGTTGTGTGAATTTAAAAAAATACTGCGAACAATGTGCTATGAAACAAATATACATTCACAGTTGTGTGCTTCTGTTTGAAAGATTCTGTCAAAATAGATTATACTCATAAATGGCAAAAAATGGACAAAAGAAAGATAAAATATAGCCTGATGAATATGGATGATAGTATTGCCTAGAATCTAGACATTCTAAGAAATTACTGTAATGAATTCTATAGATTGCATACAGTATTGCATACAGTAACAGTTTTATTTAGAAGCAGGTTGGATTGTGTTATCAACACTGCTTCTTCTGTAAGTCATGAATCTCGGTGTTCTGTCATAGTGTTTTCTTCATTTAGTTTACTATGTTCCTAGAAAGTAACTTTTGAGAACTCCATTGTGACTTATTGATTTGGCCTTGAAGCACTGAGATACAGTTGAGCTGGGGAAAATAACAGTCTGCAAAAAGTTTGGGGTTCACCAAAATCCCTTACGTGGTTTTAAGGTGGAAAGTACTAGTAAAATTCTCTTTGTAGGAATTGAGAGTTTTGGTATATGCAAAATTTAGCATGAATTTCACATTTTTAAATATAAGAAAGGACTACCATTATAAGTTGTGCTGTGTATGGAAGATCACTGCCTTCTGAAAAACTATCATAGGATTTTATATATCTTTGTGAACTTACTGTGACAGACCTAAACTACTAATTTTGCTGTATATGTTTATGAGGGAATTCATTCTGAAGAAATAAAATATATGCATACTGGAAAGAATGAGGCATGATGAATGCTAAGCACTGAATTGATGCTTAGCTTAATTACTGTAAGCAAGACTTTTGCAATGATGGAATTTTGAAGAACCCTTATAGCAATAAAAAGAATACAGAATTCTGTATCTACAATGGTGATTATCGATATCATAAAATTATAGGTATCTATCAGCTTACACTAAAAACAATATTCCATTTTACAGCAGATCAAAAACAACTAATGCATTATAAGTTGAAGACTCTCTTAAGCTGAAATCAGATTCTGTTTGACTATATGGCAAACTGATTTTGTTTTCCTTCCCACAGGTATATTTGAACTTCCCAGCCCTAGGATCTTGTGATCAGTAGAGATCTGCTAGGTATAGCCTCTACTTTAGATGGTCTAATTACATACAACCTATTCACAATGAACAATGTTGTTCAAGTGTATAGTGTAATAAAGTCTATTGTTGTAGTTGTTTGATGTCATTGTTCGCATTTTATTCCACTGCAGGCCAGAGATAGGAGAAGTAGAAGAAGAATGAAGAGAATATACAGCTCATCTTGATTTAATTTTTATCTTTGTAAGCTGCCCTGTGTCACTGAGAGAAATATCAGAAACAATAACAGAAGAACAGAGTTGGAAGGGACCTTGGAGGTCTTCTAGTCCAGTCCTCTGCTCAAGCAGGAGAACCTATACCATTTCAGACAAGTGGCTGTCCAGTCTTTTCTTAAAAGCCTCCAGTGATAGAGCACCCACAATTTCTGAAGGCAAGATGTTCCACTGGTTAATTGTTCTCACTGTTAGGAAATTTCTCCTTAGTTCTAGATTTCTTCTCTCCTTGATTAGTTTCCATCCATTGTTTTCTGTCTTGCCTTGTAAAATGGATTGACCCCCCCCCCCCCCCTTCTTTAGGGCATCCCCTCAAATATTAGTTGGGCAATTATAGAAATTTTTCTAAATAAAAAATAAATAAAATCTTTATGGTGCAAAATAATACAGAAATTTGGCATGGGCAATCCTGTACGTGTTGGCTATTCCTTATGGAGCAATACCATTTCCAGAACTCATATGGTAGCATTGCACAATTTTCTTCTCCCTTGTAATATAGAAAAAAAATATGCAACTACAAGACAGGATTACAGTTCAGCTGTACCTTAAAACAAGAAAGGGTGGGGGGGAGAGAAAGGTTTGTTTAGATTTATTTGAATAATGTTGCTTGAAGAATTGAAAATTAAAACAGCATTCCCCAACCTTTTTTTAAGCCAGAAGGCATACTTGCCTTTTTGAGGGCATGCTATAAGCATTAACAAAACAGTGGCATGTTGGCATATCTAGTCATTTAGTTAATAGCATTAATGGTAAGCACTATTTACTGGGAAGCAAATGGATAAGGTTGCTTCTCACCAACATATCTAGCTTTCCAGGAAGAAGCTTCTATTTAGTTGACTTCCCTGATCCTTTTTTCTGGGTAACTGGGTACAGTTCCAGACAAAGCCTTGGCGCATAGCCATCCAAACTGATTTTCTAAGAATGTTTGTGAGGCCAATTCAGGCCCCGATGAATTCTTGGAAAGAGATGAGGCAAGTGGCTAGTGCTTTGCTTCACAGCACGCCAGTTTCCTTCTTTTTTAATTAAGAGGAAAATCAACTGAAATCTGATGAGCCATGGAGCCTAGTTAGTACCAAAGAACACAAGGAGCCAAGTGTTAAAATAACCCTTAAAACAAAAGTTAATTGTGCCATAGATTCCCAGTGAGCAGTGACTAAAATAATGGTTTAAAGAATTCTAACAATCTATGAATCATTGGTTTCCTACCTTGCGCCAAGCAAAATCAGTCTTGCTAAGCAAAATCAGTCTCGGTCATCTGGCTCTCTTTCTTTTTTATTTATTTAATTTAATTTACTACGTATCTACTCCATCAGACCCTGAGTTACTCACAGTAGAAGAAGCAATAAAAACACAAGACAGAACACAGCCAGATGACTTTTTGCCATGTGCCCTCATTAAGCACTGTGAGGAAAAATCCAGACAAAATAAAACAAAAAGCAGATCAGTTAGAATAAAACAGCAGGTTTCCTTGCACGATCACCACAAATGGAAGAAGGTACCTTCTATGCTTTGGCATTTCCAACAATTGGGGCTCGTGTTGGGGTGCATCTTCGCCAATCTCGAAGGGGGCAGGTGCCATCTATAAAACATTTTATATGTGGTCGTGCAAGGAAACCCAGAAGTACTGGCAAAAAATTAGGCGCTGGCTAGAGGAAATAACCAAGGAACAAATAGAGTACAAACCAGAGTCCTTCCTTCTAGGAATTTTCGATAAACAAATACCCAAAAAATCGAAGTATATTGTAATTCATATCTTAACCGCAGCCAGACTGGCATTCGCCCAGTGCTGGAAATTACCTTCCATTCCCACTGAACATATGGTTATTCAGAAAATTTTACAATGTGCCGAAATGGACAAACTAACCCAAGCACTAAAAAATAAAGAATCCTCATCCTATTACAACAATTGGAATCCTTTGTATAATTGGCTAAACCAAAGATAGATCACCTCTAGGAAAATTATGGCCGAGGGCCTCCGAAGCAGAGATAAAGAAAAGCACCGCCGATGATACTTTTGAAGAAGAAAGGATCTTACAGACAGTCACAAAATATGGTTTTATTTTAACTGTTTTCCCTACTCTACCCTTCCCCTCCCTTACTCTTCCCTTTTCCCTCTCTTAGGCTTTCCTCTCTCTCCCTCTTGGCCTATGCTAAGGCCTGTTTGTCTTTCTGTTGTACATAACTTGTAGTTGTGTTGTTCTTTTAAAGGTAAAACTAATAAAGTATTTTTCCAAAAAAAAAAAAAAAAGAAGAATAAAACAGCAGGTAAGAATATATTTTTAAGTTTTCATATTACCTGGTTCCTCTGTTTTCTTAATACCAACCTAGTTTCAAAATTCTAGGGGAGGGGGGGAAGAAAGCGAAGAGATTTACTGTGAGCTAATAAATCAGATGACAAAGCACAATTTGCAGACAATCCCCCTCCCAAGTCACCTTGTCAAGCTAGAGACTGAAAAAGCAACATCAGCTCATTGTATTATTGCTATCTAGAAGCCTTGGTGCTGTCAGTTTTTAGAGCTCAGATTATTTCCATCTCCCCGCTCTGGAAAGTTGAAATTCTGGAGAGTGCATCAACACACAGTTCCTCTAAATATGCACTTTTAATTTAATTTGCTGGATTTTAGGGTTGCTGCGGAAAAGGAAAATAATCTTCAGTGGTCCACTGAACTTTTCTATGCCTTTCTTGGTGGGGAGGATATTTTTAAAGCCTTCTCAGTTGGGGCTGCTTTTTAAACAGTGGCATACGATATAAGAAGTGTTGTGTGTTTGTTTAAGACAAAAGTTTTTAGCTTTCACATCAGTACTAACTCTAGCTGTCGGACTATTTTCTCCCAGCTTCTTGCAATTTCTATTTACATCTGTGTAACTGACATTTAAAATGCTGTAAATATCACTGAGGTAACTGCGAATAGCAAGTTGGTTCACTTGCTTGTAAGTGCCAATGAGCAGAGCAGAGGTTACATGAGGGAATCATTGATAATGAGAAACTTTGAGGTGGGGAACAGGAAATGGGGTGCCATTAGTCAACACAACACTTTCCCCTCTTAATCCACACACTTCTCTCTTAAGAGACATCTTCAGATCTTTGTATAATATTGCCAAATTACATTGCCTCCAATCTCCAATTAACTCTGAGTGGCTCACAATGCAATAAATTAATGCAATGAAATTAAAAAAAACAACTGACAAAAAAGCTAAGAAATTGATGGATTAGTGAATTTAAACAACAAAATTCACAAGGGCCCAGCCAATGCAACTGGCACAAATTCATATTCTAATATCAAAGAGCTAATCCAGTTGTGCAATACTTTATGCTGAGATACATAAAATAATTTATTTTTTAAATTATAGTGTGAGCAGCAAAAGATGTTTTCTCTTTAGCTGATCACACCTACCCACATACAAAGACAGAAGGACACAGTATGAATAAGCCACAGAGAATATGCCAGGAAATGGGAAAAGCAACTGCAGTCCTAAAACTTTTAATTGCTCTGATAGTAAGATGCTCTTCAGAGATGAACATAAGATAGCCCTCCAGACATTGCTTATTCAACAATTCACCATTTTATTCCATATGTCCTGACCTATTATTTTGGCCTAACCTAGACATTGAGACTTCTACCTTTAAAGGAGTGTCCTACGGGTATATGCTGACATTTTGTTAGAGTATATATAATATCATGTCACAAGGCAAATGGGAAGTTTTGTTTTATAAGAAACTAGTTCTGGCAAATCTAGACTGTCACAATTTACTAGGACAGTTGGAATATGTGGGAGACATCACGATGATCTGTCGTCAAAATAAGCAATTTATTGGAAGAGGAAAGCCATTAAATGTCCTATTTGATTGCTTTTACATGTTGCCTGAAATAAAATTTGAGGCAAATTTGTTCTTACTTGAGGAAAGAAAGAAAAGAAAAAAGCTAAAGTAATTTTCATACATTTCTCAAATGTGTTTTATTCAATCCTCAGATGTTTCAGAGTTCTTCCCAATACAAACTATCAGATGACCACATATATTTGTACTCTGGGTAAAATCCTACGGGAGACTAACATGAAAAATTGGGAAGGGTGAATGAAAACCTTAAACAATGAATACATCGACATGAAATTGACAATTATACAATTGTCCCTTTAAAAGAAAATGTAACATTAGCTTATTACAGACCTCATTAAATTATTCATTTTACAAAACAATGATTCATGTTGGATAACATGTATAAGCTTCTTAAATCTATAAATAGTTTTGTGTCTGGGAAAGCAGTTTGCCTATGCTGGACAATCTACTAATACTTGGGTTTCTTGTGAATAGAAATATCCTGAAATGCCGAAAAGCACATATGAAAGATGGCATATATGAGACCCATTCAAAAAAGTTAATAAAGGTAGAAATTTAGTAGATGCTAGCTTGTGCAATTTCTAAGAAGTCAGAACAAAGTGGTTCGCCAAACACAAAATGTTTGCTAAAACCAAAGTGGCAGCCAGTGTGAACTGAATAAGGCTAGGACACACAAATGAAAACAATGCCAGGGAGCACAAAAATTGACCAAGCCAAGCCACGGTTAAGTACAGTAATTGTATTTTGAAATTATCACAGAGAACAAGGTCATGTGCTTGTTGGAATTTTTAACCTAGGGTATTCTGCAATTTTGCTCTACCTTGGCTTTTTGGTAGGTGTGCATGGCTTTTTATATGAGCAAGTAAAGATTTAGTTCAGAAAGTGAACAAAAATTGCATTTATTACTATGTGTCCTTAAATCTCTCAATAAATAAAAACAATAAATAGCATTAACGGTGTTGTAAATATCTTTATGATACTTCATGTTGCATGAATCCATTGGAATTGTGTGGCTTATTCCATGCAAGGGGAGACAAAGAATGTTTTGGGTCCATCCCCAAGGGACCCAGAAGAAGGGCCTTCTCCATGGTGGCTCCACCTCTCTGAAACATCATCCCTCTGTAGATTAGACCAGCCTCCACTCTAACACTCTTCTGAAAGTCCCTGAAGACATTGTTCTGGAAGCATGCCTGAGGAGCCCAGAGTGGGATGGAACCCATTCAATGGCTGGTATGAATGAAAGTTGTTGCCAGGGTGTGTGTGGGGGGGTGTTATTATTTTATTATGTTTCTTTTTTATTATTTTTCTTTTTTATTTCTTTTATATTGTGTTTTTATGTCCTTGCACGCTGCCTTAAGTCGCCATATGCGAGTAGGTGGAAATATAAATTTTCTAAATAAATAACTAAAAAATTCAAATAAATAAATAGCTCATTTCTAACTTTTGGTATTATTTCTCACAATGCTTCTAGGATGCAAACTGATGGATGAGGTACCATTCAAAATATGTTGTTTAACTAAGACAGTTTATTAACTAAGATTCTGATTGATTTCTCTTCCATCTCCTGCTTCTACAACATCAATCCTTTGTGGTACAAAAGGAGGAGGTTTGTGCTGTGGGATCACAGTGTACTTTTTTCATTTTAAGATCACTGTGATTCACTATGGATGCCAGTGTAAGCAAGATCAGTGCTGCTTTGATGGGAAACTATCATGGAATATCAGGTCCACAGGCTAGACTTGGAATTTGACAAAACATCCCAGAAGAAGGCAGTAAGAAATCATTTCCATACTGTCAACAAGAAAGCTATGAATGAGATAGTCAACACAATTTGAGTTCGACTCAAAAATAATTTTATCTTTTCAAGTAGTCACCAGAGTTTAATATCACTTAAACTATTGATCCTAATTCTAAAGAACAGTTGGATGAAGTACACAATACACTATGTTGGCAAATCTAAATCCTTCCCCCTTTTCTAAAGGACAATTAGAAAGAAAGAAAGAAAGGAAGGAAGGAAGAAAGAAAGGAAGGAAGGAAGGAAGGAAGGAAGGAAGGAAGGAAGGAAGGAAGGAAGGAAGGAAGGAAGGAAGGAAGGAAGGAAGGAAGGAAACTTTGCTAACATACTGTAAATGGCTACCCTATTCCATATCACATTTTATTTGACCTAATAAAAGTTTTGCTGAGAAACTCAAATGTAAAGGAAAGTTTAAATCAATAGCTTTTTTATCCCTAGGAAACTAGACCTGGTCAGTGCCTCAACAGGATGTTAAATGCACACTAGCTTGGAAACGGACAGGGAGAAAATGCACATAAAAATTTACAGAAGTTTTTTATCATTAATTCTTAAAGAAGAGTCCCCATAAGGTTACAGTTATTTCCACATTAGCATAGCATAGACAAAAGCTTAAAGTGTGCAATTAAATCACTATTGTCTGGTTAAGATATTGACTTTTTCAAAATCAAATTCAGACTAAACATTTTGAACAACTTTTTTAAAGCCAATAATGCAAATGTAGAATGTTGAACCGTGCAGTAAATTGTATATAGTGAATATTCTTGTTCCTCATTGTTTACATAAAAGTTATTTACAGAACAAGTAAATAAGATTACAAGTATAGTTTCACGTACTCAAATGCTTCTAGACAAGTACCATATAAGCAAAATAAGTGCCCTCTTCTGTTCTTTGTTGTTTATCACTTAAAAATAAATTTATTTCCTTTGAATATATAAATTCTATTTTGATTTCATCATCAAGACAAAGTTATCTGCTTGACAACATCTGCTTTTGTCCAGATGGAATGTGGCAGATAACCAAAACAAGTTATGCCTATATAAATGAGAGATTTATGAATGATTGGTTTTAGAGAACTAAATCAACCTATTTAGAAATTTATTCCTCTCCCTATTAAAATTGTCTGAGGTATAAGTGGATTGAGTCTATTGTTAACCTGCCTGTTACATACTGGAAGAACATATTTTCAAAGTAGAACACTGCTTTTCCTAAAGTGTGTAAATGCACAAGTAGTCAATTGTGACTACAGAGTAGTTCCCTTCACATGCACTAGCAAATGTGTAAGGCCTTATTTGAATAACTGAATGGAGCTATTGTACATGTGCTAGGAAAAGAACACATTAGGGCACAGAAATTTGAGGAATTATTTCAGCACGATAGAGATAGGAAGAAGTTAATAGGCTGTATCATTCTTATCCACATACTAAATTTGTAATTGTATACAGGGAATAACAACTGAATAGGATATAAACATTTGGAATGCAGTCAAGTGCTCTTGCAGACAAATTGAAATATTTTTCCCTTATTCTTTATTGCTTTTTAAAATAACAAATGGGAGAAAACCCACAACAGAATGATAGAAATACATATATTGTCAAGGAAATAAGGAGCAAATAGAAAGTGCTTTTAAAAAAGTGGGGAAACACCTCAAAGAAATACCTCAACGTATATCATTTTAGCAGCAAATAGTTACAATTCTATATATAGTTATCTAGTGGCATTATGATCAATAGATCAATCCTCAATAGGGCTAGTTTCCTCCATAAATGGAGAAAGCTCTCCTCTTCAGAATGTAACTGTGGTGCTCCAAAGCACCCAGTTGTAACAACTTGTGACCTAGTGTGGATCGGTGCCCTCTGAGTGCATATCAGGAAAAGTCCAGACTTACTGCATGCAATTCCAACATGTATTGACTATAGAAATAGTCTACCTTTGAATGTGTAAATAGAGTAAATAGTTTCATATTTTCCCATTGAGAATGTAATTGTGAGGTGCTTTTTAATATTTTTTGCCATATGCTAAATAAATAAACAAAATAGTGGCATTATTATTTAAGTATATATATGTTTCCAATAGCAATAGCACTTAGATTTATAAACTGCTTCACGGTGCTTTACAGTTCCTCTTTAAGTGGTTTACAGAGTCAGCAGATTGCCACCAACAATATATCTTCATTTTACCGACCTTGGAAGGATGGAAGGCTGAGTCAACCTTAAGCCAGTCAGGATTGAACTGGCGGCAGTTGTCAGTCAGCAGAATTACCTGCAGTACTGAATTCTAACCACTATGCCACCATGGCTCTTAGATATATATAGATTAATATAATTGAATATAATTTATACATAGTTAGATATAAATTAATAGATTTATATAACTATCATGTTTTTAATCAACTGTATTTTGTGAAATAATAGGTTGAATATTTCATTATATTTCTCCATACAAAGTCTACATCTACGGGAAATCTGTTCATAGGAAGCAAGTGCAGTCAGATCTTCAATTCATTCAGTGAAATGGGCCATACATTTATCTTTCCAATGCTGCAACATAATTGGCCATAATAAGGCATGGAGAATCTGTTTATGTCCTCTGGTTGTCAAATTTGAAGTACCAGGTACGCAATACAAAAGAATATTATCCTCTGAAAATTTTAGCTTTTGTCCCACAATTACATTTATATAATGAAATACTTTCTTCCAAAACCTGGGAAGTGTAGGATATTGTAAAAATGTAGGTATTAAAGAAGCATCATCCTTATTACTTCTCCAACAAAATGCTGTTTTTGACAGTCTTTTTTGTACAATTCTAAATATTACTTTTTGTTGTATGTCATCATTTGAGGTCCACTGACACTCTTGCTATAGAAATTAAAACACTCTTTCATTGTCTAGGCAACATAGGAAGCTCTAATTCTTTATTCCATTCATTTCTCATCATCTGCAACTCAAATTCATTTGTTGATAACAAATATCTATGAAAGCTTTTTTTTTAGTTTCAAAGAATTTAACAAGTCATTCTAGTGACTCAGAAGATGAGAAAGCTGCAGGTCCATACAATACCATGTTGTTCACAAAAGTTGCAGTTGAATATTGCCATTGGGTTACATCTGATACACAATGTTTAGCTATTACTACAGCATATGTTAATAATAATTGTCAACCAATTGATTCAAAGTCAGTATTTCTTCCCTCTATTGTTTTTTTCCACATCACCATAATTTTCTCTATTTTTAGAGTTGGGTTTCCCCATAAAGTCAATTTAGTATGGGAAAAGAGTCAAATGTTTTGATCAGAAATTATATTCCATAACTTCTTAATGACTTAATTTTCCAGAGATACTAGAATTTCAATATATTGTCCATTGAACCAAAGGTGTTACGTATGTGTATTTTATTCCAAAGTTGCAAACTGGAAAATTAACATCAATTAACTAAGTATGCTACTACCAGCCCCATTATGCTTTTCTGTGACTTGATTATCAAGAAGGAGGTTAAATGGCAACAGTGGGAAATAGAAAGATAAGCTAAATGCTTGTTCTAAATATTTATTACATATTACAAGGACAGAGGACTCAAAAAAGTGTGGAAAAAGAAAAAGGAGATGGAATGAAGAGATGCTTTCTGAAAAAATGGACTTCAGTTGATCCCTCAGCCCAGCTTTCCCTACAAACTACTATCAGAACAAATTCACATAGAGCACATTTTAATCCACAAAATGAAAAGATTGAACTCTGGGACTAGTTTTACTGATCCTAGCTTGCTGTCCATATTCAATAAATTTCAGGCAAATTTGACTGACTGAGACTTCACCCATCTCTGGAGATTTAACCAACCTTGGAGGAGGAAGCTGAACACTTGGTATTTGATTTGTCGAGACATTTTTTTCCTGTGAATTGGTAGGTATTGTTTGTTTTACATTTTTTCCTTTTCTGGATTGTCAGTGGTATTTTCTTTCTTCGTTCTCAGTCTGAGAACCTATTTAAACATACTTTCCCCACATTCATTACAGAAGGGCTAGCAAATTTATATGACTATTATATGATAGCAGCTTTCTATGGGTCTCTATTGCCATCTGTTTGTCCAGGTAGTTGTAGCCCTAACCTCATAAATTTAGATTGTGTGACTCTTGTGTGGAAAGCCAACACTTACTGAAAGCAGACAGGGAACCAACCCAATTGGGGCATGCTTCATTACAGACATTAAACCTTCTACATAAAGGAAGCTGTGGTGAAAAGATAAGAGAATTAGGGGCAGAGGTAGCAGCAAATGACAGTCCTTACAGTCATGCTATATTTAACCTGAAGAACTGCTTCATTCAGATTCACTTTGGCTTATCCTGTACTCTTGATTCTACAGTTTTTTTTAAAAAAAATCTACGATTTCTAGTTAAACAACCACTATTTACAAGCCAGAGATATGATACCATTGAGAGAATATTGTTTGCCACAACAGTACCACTGTGACAGCACACACCATGCAACCACATACTTAGGGAAAGGTACAGAAGTACACAGCAGGAAACCATGCTCCTTGCTGCATGCTTGCTTCTTTTCAATAGCTGGCAAAAGCACTTCTCTGCTCAAAACCTCCTGAGAGTAATTCTAAAAGTTATAAACAACCTCAAAAACATTTAACTCTTTCTTCTCACTGAAGAGTCACCCCCTCCTCCCATGAGTGGTTCTCATATCAGGAGTGATAAGCCAAATGCTGGATTTGGGTATTAGAACACCTGTTTTTGCTTCTGGTATACATATTCCAACTCTCAGTCCTTACAATCTGCATTCAGACATTCATGTATGCTTCATGGGAGGCTTGTCTTTTATTCCTTCAAAATGACAGGGAATCAAAGAAGGCACAGAATTCAAGTAAGTCATATGGCGGTGGTGGCTAACCCTTTTAGGCTCCTGTGCCAAAATTTGTGTGCATGCTCGTGCGGGCGCTCACGTGCCAGCACCCAGAAGGCAATGTGTGCGCCCCCTGCACATTCATGCGCAATCCCCCCGCCTGCACTGTGCCTCCCAGCTGATTTTGGCCCGTTTGACGCCTTTTTGGGCCTCCCAGAGGCTGAGGACAGCTTCTGCGGCCTTTGCAGACCGAAAAATAGTCCCGTTTTGTCACTTCCAGAACTACAGGGGAGGCCGAAATCAGCTGGGAGGCACGTGCATGTGCAGTGAGATAATTTTGCCTGCGGCTTGCACACCGGCACAAATGGCTTTGCGTACCACCTGTGGCATGCGTGCCATAGTTTCGCCATCATGGTCATATGGTAAATATAAACACCAACTCTGCTCCCCCCCCCCAGGTGCTTAATTATTAACTTTTGTTTGCTTCTTTGTTCCCTCAAATATAAAATCATGTTAATTTTGCATGATTTCATTTTGAAAGTAAACATGAATGAATCAACCTGTTATTTTTCCAATTTCCATATTGAAATGCATTTGTTTACTCTCTCATGCAATATATGATCATTTAAAATATGCAAAGCAGCTAGACATGATACATTTTATAAACACTTTTAATTTTTTTGTACATGTTCCGTAATATAAGTACTTTCTGTGAATTTTCACTGTGTATACATTCTATATTTATTTTTAATTGAAGAACTGTATTGTAAAATTTTAATAAGTACTAATATCAAAATAAAATTGCCTTTTAGTTTCATACTGTCTCAAAAACTGTCAATTACAATTTTTGGACCGCACCTTGAAAATAAACTGTAACTATGAAAATAACAATACTCCAAAACAAAATCATTAAAACCAATATTATTGCCTGTCCTGCTTTTGCAAAGAATCCCTTGTGAATGAAGGCAAGTATAGGTATCCCAGAGCCCATCCTCAGGGAACTTCTCTCTAGCCAGAGAGTAGAGAAGATGGGCTAGAGAGAAGTTCCCTGAGGATGAGTTCCAGCATGAGTCCAAAAGCTCAAAAGACAAAACCTCTGGTCACAGTGACTGACCCAGATTGGATCTTACAGAATCCCTTGATTAGCAACTGAAGTTGTTGTAATATTAGTTTATTAATGCCTGCCCTTTATGTTTTATTGATGGCAAAGGTCTGGGATCAAAGAAAGAAAAGCCTATATGAAAACACTGGTATTTCTACTAAAACTGAACTGTAACTGAGAACTACGACAACTCGCCATGGTCAATGCAGCACTGGCCAACTTGCTGAAGCCAACTTGTGGCCAACTTACTGCAGCCAACTCATTGTGGGACAATTCCCCGCAGGATAAGAGTTGCATTAATATCGAAGACATAGTGGAATCATTAAAGAAAGCATGCCAAAGGAGGGACAAAATGAAATGTGAATGACAAAAATTAAAACAAATTTTTAATTATTTTAAATAATTAAATTGGATTGTTAAATTGTCCCACAGTGAGCTGTCCCACAATGAGTTGGCCATGTCCAGTTGTCTCGGAATGAGTTGGCCGTGGTGAGTTGGCTGCAGTGACTTGTCCATTTTGAACCCAAGTCCTCTAGTCCCAATTACAAATGACAAACAGAACTCTTTTTTCAGAGTTTTTGGTGCAACATGTGGAAATTGGTTGGGATTGTAACGGAGGGGAAGAGCAGGCTGAGAGACAGAGATGATAAGGTATCTATTGTGAACCTGTCTCACTTTCAACTCACATTCTTTAAAAGTTCTATAATGCCTGGTATGGATCATTTTAGAGAGCAGATAGTGCTAAAGGAGCAAATGTTTTCTTCTTTCCAAACTAACTATAGAAAAAAAGTTATTTCTGAAGAGGAAAAAAGGTCAAACAACAAAACAACAAAATTAACATCTGTCTCCTTGCCCCATCCACATATATAAAATGATGAAAAAAGGGAAAAAATACATTGATGCTTATGGAAAACTCAGCCTTTTCCCCTTTCTATGTTATGCATTATGGATCCTATCTACAAAGAAGGGATTAAATTCTATATCCGACAGTTGACTAATAACTAATTAGTATTTTACTCGCAATAATATTAATAGTATTTTGGGAACTAAAAAAGCCAAGAAAAGAAGCTTCATGTTCAGTAATTAATTTGATGGTCAGTTTTATTGCAAGTTACAATCATTTCTCTTGACATCCTGTTTTTGACATGGGAGAGTTTTTATTTTAAAAAGAAGCATTCAAGTCATTTCACACCTAAGCTGAAGTCTAAAGTGGATAAAAAATGAACACAATTTAACCACCTCAGCAAGAACTAGTGACCTAATTTCAAAAAAATCCCCCCCCCCCAAAGTCATGCTTTGCAAAGTGGGAGATAAGAAAACTAAAAGATATTTCATCTACTGAAACAAGCAGTGAAAAAAAAAAAACCGAGAAGGTAATTTGCTAGATTCACAGCAAGTCCCGAAAAAAATATTCAACCTGCCAATTTCAACTAACCTTATGTTAACAGGTGGGGAGAAATATAGGACCAGCCAAGAAATTGTAGACAGGGCTGGTAGAAAAGGGCAGAATTAATGTTGTCAACCACTGGCGAGAAATATTGCAACCGTCTTCCAAGAATGGAAGTCAGAAAGAAAAATTGCTGAAACTTAAAATAGCAAGCATGGCTTATGTTGAAGTTCAAAAATCTTTTTAATTATACATCTAAATCTTTCCCAGGTATATTGGTACACAGAAATATCCCAAAAAAGTATTGTTACTAACAATAAAATTTGATTAACAGCTAGAAATGAAAGCAGTTATTTATTCATTTGTTTATCTATTTTATAGGCCACCCATCTTACCTCAAGGTAACTTATTAGGTGGAATTTAATATTTGAGTTTCAGTTTAATTCTCTTAAGTTAAAAGTTCAGGCAACTGTGAGAAGGAACATCAAAAACAATTGGCTAATCTGGAGGTTTGTTAACACCCTTCTAACAAAGTCAGACTGCCTTGTTGTGGGAATTACCAGGAGCCATAATTGCTGGAAATCAATGAATCTATCTTGCTTTCTGGTCCATGTCCATTTTTCATCTTTTGACCACAAAAAATACATCCTTTTTGAACATTAAATAGTATTCTAAAAAAACTTGTAAAACAATTATAAATGCATATCTAATGTACATTTCACTGCATAGCTGACTTCGAAATATGGATATCAACGTGATTTTTAAAAACTAATTTGCTTAAATCTGTGTTCTATTATAGATTATTAGTATTATTTAGATGTATTATAGTTGGCCATTCTAAAAACTCTGGGCTGCTATGCACGCTACATTCAAGTCCATACATTAGTTCAAAATGTAGGAATCATATTGTTTTATATAGAATATAGAAGATCAAATTTCTTGAATATTGCCTTTAACAAGGTTTTATACAATTGCATTTACAATGTTATCTTACTCTCTTACTTACCACAGTATCTTACACAAAACTGAAATGAAAAGCAGAACACAGGTAGAGTGCAAACCTATCCACAAGAAATGGGTTTAGCATACCTGAGAGCAACATGCACACTTGAGGTCTTTTTAAATATCTCTTTCTGACCTATTGATGCATCATACTTTTTTTTTCAACCTCCCCCCCCCCCAATTATATACCTTTCTAGTAAAATCTAAATCTTCACAATTCCAAATCAGCATTTTCAGCAAATAAAATGGTTCTTTTAATAGTGGCTTCCTACATAAATGTTGCAGAAAATTCAAACTCTACTACTTCGTAATATCAAGTTCATATTTCTACATTCTAAGAGGTATAAAGACCTCAGGGCAGAGACAGCTTGTAAAGGTTTTTCAGAAAGTGATCTGAAAACTGTTTCAACTAAGATACAAATAAAAATCCTTATTCTAACAAGTATGTTTTCTGTGCTGCACATCCAAAGTTTACCTCAGCCAACATTCAGCATGATAATCCAAGGATTACAGCAGATGATTATCTTCTACTATACATAATTACATAATACCACTTTTCAAATTTTCTGACTTTAAATTTTTACATGATTTTGTTTGCCAAGAAACTTGAGTGCAAATCAAGATTAAAGAACATATTTGTGAAGATTCATAACTGAGCAGAAGCGATAGCCACACTGGCTTTTAGATACAGGTAGTCCTCGACTTATGACCACAACTGAGCCCAAAATTTCTGTTATTAAGTGAGACATTTGTTAATCGAGTTTTGTCCCATTTTACGACCTTTCTTGCCTCAGTTGTTAAATGGATCACTGCAGTTAACACAGTTGTTAAGTGAATCTGGCTTCCCCATTGACTTTGCTTGTCAGAAGGTCACAAAAGGGGAATCACATGACCTTGGGTCATAAATATGAGTCAGTTGCCAAGCATTTGAATTTTGATTACATGATCATAGGCATGCTGCAAAAATTGTAACTGTGAAAAATGGTTATAAGTTACTTTTTTCAGTGCTGTTGTAACTTTGAACGGTCACTAAATAAACTATTGTAAGTGGAGGACTACCTGTATTTACAAAACTCCAATGTCACCATTTATCATCAACTCAAATTTCAGGGTGGTACACAAATAGTACAAATATAAAACTTGTTTTTGTTCATCATGCAAATCAGGATATTTCCTAAAGAAAGTCATGTATCACATTTCTTAAGCATCTCTTCTGCACTGCAAGGGCCTTGGGCCTTGGGCCTTCTACCTTTCAGGAAAAATGTCTGCCATTCCTGACTCCTCTTTGATAACTTATGGTAGGAACTTCAGAATTGATTCTGCTTTTATTTTTACTGTCTCAAATGCTTGGCTTAAGGTATATTGTCATGCCACAACTTTGATATTTTGTAATACTTAGGGAAAAGTTAAAACTAAGTCCCAATTATATGACTCGTGAGAATGTTCTAGGCACATAAAATTGTATTTTGGGGGGAAATCTAACTTATGCCAATTTGGCAGAAGTTTTTTTTTTTTTCAAAATGAAAAATTGTGTCGTCCCCACTCCCCGATTATCAGCCAGAAAATGCATTGGATTCAGCACAGAAAAATCTACAATATTGTGCTGCTTTTATTAGAAAGAAACACCTTCCCTGATTATGGACAGAACTGTCTGTAGCAGTGGCTTCAATGATGACTCAAGGTTATATGATACCCTTAGGGTACACTGACTAATGGGACCACTACCTACTGATATGAAGATTTACATTTTTAGGATAATTTGAAAAGATGGGTAGCATCAGTATCCTCTAAACTTTGGCATACTAGTCCAGGGGCTATTCAGCTTCAGCCTAAAGCGAGCCTGGAACGTCTCCTTTAAGAATTTTAATGAGAAAATAGAAGATCATGATATATGACCTACAGTATATGGTTTTGATAATAGCTTTGGACCGACTCCCTACAGCATTTATTGATAAGAACTGACATTTATTTTTTATTATTAAAATAGAGAACAGATTAATTAATTGCTAAAATTCATATGTGGTTCAGATTTGTGAAATATCCATAAGTTGTTCAGAGTTACTCTAAATTATTAAGATACATCTACTTATTTTCAATTGTTTTTTCTTTATAAACTGATGTTTGCAGTGTTGACCTTTTCATTGATTTCCATAGGTCACAAAAGATCTTAAATGAAATGGGAAAACAAAACAGACTTTCTCTTATCTCAAAATTATATGCAAGTAGATGCCTCCACTAAAATGCCTCTTTCAAGTGCAGTTGTTCACATTTTGTTATAAGCTTCTGACTGGGAAGACAATCAGAACAAGAAAGTTAGAACGAGCTGATCTATGAAAAAATGCTTTAAAATAATGTCATCTATGCTTGGCATGGCCAAAAAAGACCCTAAGGGAACCCATTTTCCTGCATTCATTTATATGGTCTGTTCTCTCCATCATCATCTAGAAAAGGTATCTGATACAGAGGACACATTTCTGAAATTATCCATTTGACCCATCCAGTTGTAAGATTAGATTCAACTTTATTGTCACTGCCATGGATACAGGCACCGAAATGCAGTTAGCATCCAACCAGAAGTGCAAAACAACAGTAAAATATAAATATATGTATGCAAATATGCAATGCATCTATGAATATGTCAGTGGAAAACACAACAAAATGTATGTACACGAGCACACAAGGATAAGTGTGCACATATATAAACATATACAATTGTACAAAATGTTTATGAACACATTGAATATAAGTACAAATGCACAGAGAATTATACAAAATACATCATATATTATCAAGGGGACAAACGAACTGAGGAGTTCAGCAAGGAAACTGCTGTGTGGTAAAAGCTGTTCCCTAGCCTTCTGGTCTTAGACTGCAGGCACCTGAACCTCCTCCCAGATGGAAGAAGAGTAAACAGTTTGTGGGCTGGATGGGAGGGGTCCTTAACAATGCTGTGGGCTTTACTCAGACATCGTTTCCTCTGAAAGTTCACAATGGCAGGAAGTGGAATCCCTATAATGCGTTGGGCAGTTTTCACCACCCGCTGTAATGCCTTTTTTTCTTTTATAGTGCAATTTCCATACCAAACTATGATACAGCTAGTTAAGATGCTCTCGACTGTGCAGTGGTAGAAATTAGTCAGAATAGCTGAGAGGTGATTCTTCCTCAGTAATCTCAGGAAGAAGAGGCGCTGGTGAGCTTTCTTAATCAGACTAGTGGTGTTAATCTGCCAGGACAAGTCCTCAGAGAGGTGGATCCCCAGGAACTTGAAGCTGGTGACACGTTCTACCATTCTCCCATTAATGTATATAGGAGAGTGTGTGTGACCATTCTTTTTCCTGAAGTCCACAATGAGCTCTTTGGTCTTATTAGTATTAAGTAATAAGTTATTGTCAGCGCACCACGTAGCTAGGCACTGCACCTCCTCCCTGTACTCTGAATTGTTGTCATCGTTGATGAGTCCGATTACCATTATAACTATACATACTTGTGCTTGCTATTTTTTATTTATTTGTACCCCACCTTTATTATTTTTACAAATAATTCAAGGCAGCAAACGTATCCAACACACTTCCTTCCTCCTATTTTCTCCTCAACAACCACCCTGTAAGTGAGTGGGCTGAGAGAGAGCGCGAGTGGCTCAAGGTCACCCAGCTGGCTTTCATGGCTAAGGTGCAGAGGCGGTATTCAACAGGTTCTGACCAGTTCTGGAGAACCGGTAGCGGAAATTTTGAGTAGTTCGGAGAACCGGCAGGCCTCTGACTGGCCCCGCCCCCATCTATTCTCTGCCTCCTGAGTCCCAGCTGATCGGCTGGGTCTTCTTTTGTTGCTCTGCACAGGAGAACGGAGCTGGAAAGCAGGTTAGTGGGGTGGGGAGGGAATAGGGGTTTTGCAGTATCCTTCCCCCAGGAGTAGGGAAGGAATGGAGATTTTGCAGTATCCTTCTCCTGCCATGCCCACCAAGCCACGCCCACAGAACTGGTAGTAAAAAATTTTGAATCCTACCACTGCTAAGGTGGGACTAGGACTCCCAGTCTCCCAGTTTCTAGCCTGGTGCCTTAACCACTAGACCACACTGGCTTTTTTATATGCTGTTTCATATTCAGCGCAGAAGATGAGTATTACCTTAAGTGCAGTGTTACTGGAGCTAAGAATGTATGAACAAATATTCTCCTCCATTTTCTAAAAAAACCACAAGCAATATTTTTTAATTCACAGGCAGACATGAGTTGACTTGAATTTGCAAGTCAAAATCTTAGTTGTTTGCTACTCGAAGCTCAAAATTTTTCTTTTACTTTTGGGGGAGGGTGGAGTACTGGATCTTATTGGTCTCTTGAATTTGATCCAATTGCTTTAAAATTCATCCACCAGAAAGACTAAACAACTTCATTTATATTTCAAATCCTTCAAATCAATATCCCTCCCCCTCCATTCAGGATTACCCCAACAGCAACAAACAATGCACCACTGAACATTTTAAGGAATGGATTGCTTGTTATAAATAATTTATGAGTGTCATAAAGGAAAACAGATTGTGAAATACTGCTGACGAAAACAATGCTTATATTAAGGGGCAAACCTTTCGGCTCTGCCTTGCTTGCCTTCACTTTTTTTATTCTTTTGGGTCTTTATTATTATTATTATTATTATTATTATTATTATTATTATTATTATTATTATTTTAACCAATTCTGTTTTCTCTCTCCCCTGCCTTCTCCCTTTTTAAATGTCATTCAAGTTTTCCATCTCAGCCACTCAGCTATGAAAAATGCAAAAGCTGCCTCTGCTTACAAAGAAATGCTTCAGATAACCTAAAAATAAATAAACAAATGGAATCATCCTATCCACCCAAGGATTGGAAAAGGCCGGTTATACCTAAGACAAATTTGCACCTGAAAAACTGGGCTGTGGTTAGCATTTTTGGTGAACTCAACCCAGAACAAAAAAAGAAAGAAAGAAAGAAAAACAGAGTGGATCTATGCCTATGGAAGTAGCAGAGTTGGACAAAAGGGTCTATTAATTAACTAGCAAAGTTAAAATAATTTAAAATAATTCTTGACTTTGGGAAAAAAATGGTTTTGGGATGTTTACCCTGGTATTCAAGAAAACAAAAAAGCACAATGGTTTACTTACTTGTAGATATTGGGGGGAGTAAAAAGGTTATGGAGAGACGACTAAGTAGTTCTCTGGCGCTGAATTAGATTCCAATTTCATACCATATGGAATCCCTTAAAACCATAAAACCATCAGAAAAATCCTGTTAGATTTCATCTTGAGATAAAAAGGAATTCATATTTGATAAATGCCAAATGCTGGGAACTACAAGCTTGCATGTCAGGAAAATTATAAACATTTAGAGTCATTTTTTAATTTTACAATTATGTGATTTGCCGCCCTTAATTTTCGAAGGAGATGCTGCAACTACCGTATGCAATATTCCAGGACATAAACAGATCTTCGTACCGTAGATACTTCCAAACACAAGAGCATCTGGTGTGAAAAAAGACTTGGGTGTCCAAATTAAAAGCTCCTAACTCCTATTTATTTATCTATTGATTTTATACAGATGTCTATCTCTGGGCAACATATGATAATTGAATAAAAACCAGAGTATAAAAACAGTCAATATAAAAATGATCGTTATAAAAATATAAACAATCCTTATTAAACATTTAAAAATCATTAAACAATTACACTATATAAACCAGAAATGGAGAGATACAGCAACCACATATCACCCACAATAGGGGCACTACTTTAAAATGTGGACAAATGATCCACAAAGCATAAGATCAGTTGAACTGGACACCTACCCCACTGCAAGATAACAAAACAAAACCACTTTCCTAGGAAAGCTATAAAACATTCAGAAGGCCAAAAAAGGCTGTTAAGCTTGAAAAAAGTAGGTTACAGTGAGGCAGCAGAGCTCATGAAAAGCAAAAGAAAGTGACTCCGTGGAAAGAAACTAGGCCCTTGACCGAAAAAAATAAAACTTAACAATATTAATATGTCCCTAAAATACCTCTATGTATTTACAGTCATTATTTTCCTAGCCTTGCTACTCACATCATATGTTACAGCCAATGAAATGCCTGGCTGTGCTATCCAGTCATATGCACATTCTAATTTGCATAAGTTTATAAAGACAGACTATTTATCCCACCCCATTTTAGGCCTGTTTTTGCTTCCAGTGACATCTGAAACTAATTTGTGCTTCCATAGAATGTTATCTAGTTCAAACGTATCCCTAAAATATTTTATTACAGGCAGCAGCACAGCATGAATTTGGGAAGTACTTCAAAGCCAAGAGCCCACATTACATGCCCCTTCCTGCAGTGAAAATATGAAGAAAAATATGGTGCCACAAACATGCCATAAATAAGTCATTGCAAATAATAAATGATTAAATAAACAAACATTACCAAAAAGGAAAAAGAAATATGGGATTACAACAAGTTCCCCCTTTTTTCTCTTACTGCACATCAAAATGTTCTAGCAGCAGTACTTGATAGCATCATTTTAATTCCCACTTTGATATCTACAGTAAGAAAATTGTTCCATTATTTCATTTCTAGTACTACTACACTATTATTACTGCTACAGCTATTATTAGATTTAGTAAAATGATTTTAATTTTAGGCAAGTGGACCAGCATACACAAGCAACATGGCTACTTAAATTACAACTTAAATAAAGTTCATAATTAAAAATAGGAGCCACCCAAGAGTTGTTGAGAAGATGGGTGGCTGTATAAATGTAATAAACAAATAAATAAATTTGGTTTCTGCTAGGATTAATAAGAAGCATCTTTAATGAGTGTTGAACATGCCTTGACATATGCCATCTGATGTTTACTTTTATAACCAAGTAAAAGAGGAAGCTTGTTATGTATGGCTGTGAGGGATGGACTATAAGGAAGGCTGAATGCCGAAGTATTCGTGCTTTTGAATTATGGTGTTGGAGAAGACTCTTGAGAGTCAGAGGAGATCAAGTCAGTCAATCTTAAAGGAAATCAACCCTAATTGTTCTTTGAGAGGACAGATAGTGAAGTGGAAACTTAAATAATTTGGCCACCAAACAAGAAGAGAGGAGGACTCACTGTAAAAGAGCTTGGTGTTGGGAAAGATGGAAGGCAAAAGGAGAAGGGGACTGCAAAGGATGAGATGATTACATAGTGTCATCGACACACTAAAAGAACCAAATGGTAAAGACTGCAACGATGACACCATTAAAGCCAACCTCTTTAACACATTCTTTGGCTCAGTATTTGTAAACAGCAATGGATCATGCCCAGTATTTCCTAGCCGAACCACAGAAAATTACAATGATCTAATACATATCGATTTTACAGAAGACAATGTTGAAAAAGCACTACGCAATCTAAAACCATCTCTATCTATTGGACCGGATGGAATATGTGCCTACTTCTTAAAAAAGCTATCCACTGCCATAGCCGAACCTCTAAGCATAATCTTTGAAAAATCTTTCAGGACCAGCTCCTTGCCAAATATATGGTCACTAGCCACAGTCATTCCCATCTTCAAAAAGGGAGACCCCAGCCTAGTTGAAAATTACAGGCCAATCTCTTTATGCTGCGTCACCTGTAAAGTAATGGAATCAATTATTAACCAATCCATTATCCTCTACTTAGAGACAAACAACCTACTCTCTAATAAGCAGTTTGGTTTCAGAAGGAAACTGTCCTGTAACCTGCAACTCCTGCACTGTAAAAACATATGGACTACACAACTTGATCAGGGCAAAGCAATTGACGCAATTGACATAGACTTCTCTAAAACCTTTGATTCAGTGGTGCAAGACAAACTACTCCTAAAACTAAGGTCTTATGGTATCTCTGGATACCTGCATAACTGGATAGAAGCATTCCTGTCAAACAGACAACAAATGGTCAAAATTGGGAGTGTCCTATCAAATCCTGTACCTGTCAACAGTGGTGTCCCCCAAGGCAGTGTTCTAGGACCAACTCTCTTCATACTCTAAATAAATGACCTCTGTGATTAAATTCAGAGCAACTGCACTCTTTTTGCTGACGATGTAAAGCTATTCAACACCACTGACAATGCTGCTAACCTTCAAAAAGACCCCGACCGAGTGTCAGAATGGTCAAATAAATGGCAATTTCAAATCTCAACAAATAAATGCTCTATCTTACATACTGGCAAAAAAAATCAAAAAATAAAATACAAGCTGAATAGTCAAGACATTGTTGATGACAAAAACTTTGTCAAGGACCTTGGAGTACTCACCTCAAATGATCTAAGTGCTAGAGCCCACTGTAACTACATAGCCAAAAAGGCATTAAGAGTTGTTAATCTAATCCTGCATAGCTTTTTCTCCGGTAATATCACTCTACTAACTAGAGCATATAAAACATTTGCTAGACCAATACTTGAATACAGCTCATCAGTCTGGAACCCACATTACATATCTGATATTAATACAACTGAGAAAGTCCAGAAATATTTTACGAGAAGAATCCTCCACTCCTCTACTCGTAGCAGAATACCTTATGCCACCAGACTTGAAATTTTAGACCTAGACAACCTAGAACTACGCCGCCTTTGGTTCGATCTACGTATAGTATATAAAAGCATACATTGCAATGTCTTACCTGTCAATGAATACTTCAGCTTCAACCATAACAACACAAGAGCAAACAATAGATACAAACTCAAGGTTAATCACACCAAACTTGATTGCAGGAAATATGACTTAAGCAATAGAGTAGTCAATGTCTGGAATACTCTACCTGACACTGTGGCTTCTTCCCCAAACCCCAAAATCTTCAACATTAGACTGTCTACTATTGACCTCACCCGTTTCCTAAGAGGTCTGTAGGGGGCGTGCATAAACGCACCAAAACGTGTCCCTGTCCTATTGTTGCTTTTTTTCTTATTCGTATCCATTTTATATATTTATAACCATGTTTATACTTATACCTGTTATCTAATAATTGTTTGACAAAATAAATAAATAAATAAATAAAAAATAAATAAATTAATAAACAATGGACATGAGTTTGGGCAAATTCCAGGAGGCAATGGAGGACAGGGAAGCCTGGCATACTATGCTGCATGGGATTGCGAAGAGTTGAGCACAACTTAGTGACTGAACAACAATAACAAAAAAGGAAGCATTAAATTAGAAAACAACAGTCTAATTTGCTTCTTCCTATACAACTTCTCTCTTCAACTCTTCTTCCTGATGTTCTTCTACTTGCACCCAAAGACTTGTCATTAAATCCTTATCCTGTGCATAAAGGCACAGAGGAAATATTATTTTTCCTGCACTTATTATTTTTCGCCTGCAAATGAACTAGGCCCTCATGCTTTGTTTAATCAGATATTCATGCCTTAATACACAATTATTTGAAAACTGCAATATATCAAAGCTATACAATACAGCAATTTTTTTGTTTCTGGGTTTAGCTCCCCCAGAATAAGTTTCCATGCCACACACAAACATTTATATTACCATTAGTGCATTTTAATGTTAACTCATATTTATATGATTTAGTTTACCTACATGATTGCCTTTCTTATCTGCAGTTTTTAATTTTATAGATGTGCTTCTTTAAACTAAAAGTAATCTAAATATGACAGATGTGCAAATCCCCCCCCAAACAATCTCACCCTAGATGCAGAATGGTGACAATGCACCTGTCAAAAGTCATCATACAAATTCCTCTCATATTATCACCTGTCTCTTCACCTTGCTGCATGCTTGGCAGCTGTCTAGGATCCTGCCTGGTTCAGATTTAATATATTTCTCTTGGGGAAAACCTTTCTCTTTTGGTTGATGCATTTATAATTTTCTCTGTTGTTTCTTTGAAGCATTTGTGCCTTTGAAAAAGTACACATTAACATATCAGATTTTTTTTATGTATTCCTAAAACATCCGGATGCACCTTCCTTTAAAGCACTGAATTTGCAAATTCGCCTTCAGATTTACTGGCATTAAACAGAAAATATAAAAATAACATTTATTTTGCTATGCCATAAGATGAGTAACCTAGAAGGAGGAGTTTCCTTGACTCCAATTAACAGTGCTAGAATTTGCAAAAATAACTTTGAGGTCTGTATAGAAAGCTATGGCTGTGTAGCTGTTCGGTTTTGAGGGAAACAGGTGAATTGGAGCATGCACAGGCAGGCACATTCCCTCTATTAGTACTTTCTTAAATTAAATATGTCTTCTTCTGAAACTGCATGTGAATCCAGAAAAAAACACAGGATTTTCTTTTTATCAACCATGGCCAAAACCACATTTCAAATGAAGAGTTGAATTCTCTCTACCTAAGCTTTTCTACAGAAAAACCTGGCTATGAAA
Organism: Notechis scutatus; assembly: GCF_049901735.1. Lineage (NCBI taxonomy): Eukaryota > Metazoa > Chordata > Lepidosauria > Squamata > Elapidae > Notechis > Notechis scutatus. Next base: position 92,225,211 of record NC_142011.1, on the reverse strand, counting down.
AATCTTGCTCCCTAGACTTAATACACTAAAAAGGACCCTTTCAATCATGAATGAAGAGATTACTTTATAGTCTAGCGTCAAGCACAGCCATGAAGCAGAAAAGCAACTCAGCTTGCTCATATGCAGGCTTGAGTCAGCAAGTTGAAACAACAGATGGAGCCCACTGCTCACAAAACTGATAGTTACACTATGACTTGCTAAAGAACAGCGTAACTGAGAAGAATCACAGCTCCTTTCTGTGCAAGCTACAATAGCTCAACAAGCATAGTATCTGAGTCCCAGGCTGAGATTCCCATTAATTGACTTACTTCTTTAAACAGCTTCATTTCCCAGTGGAAGAAATAGCAATAGCATTTAGACTTATATACTGCTTCATAGTGCTTTACAGCCCTCTCTAAGCGGTTTATAGAATCAGCATATTGCCCTCAATAATCCTCACTTTACCAACCTCGGAAGGATAGAAGGCTGAGTCAACCTTGACCCAATGGGAATCGAACTGCTGAATTGCTGGCAGCTGACAGTAGCCTGCAGTACAGCATTCTAACCACTGCGCTCCCATGGTACTTACCAAGGAAGAAGCAATGTCTGTAACCTAATGTGAGCAAAGACATAGGGCATGTGAGAAATGAAAAAGAGGAAGTAAGGAATAGACTGATCTTCTGGGCCACCTTTAAGTAGACTTTGCAGTGGTTACAATTTATATTTTCTTGATGATGCATCATTTCTTGAAATAATCAAAATAAGAAAAGAAGACACTTTTCCATGACTGCTTAGTTAGCATAGCATTTTGCTCAAGCAATTCGATTTCCAACTCCATATATCCTACCAGAAATTTCTTAATGCACTACTTTGCCACTCATGAGTCTGTCTAGCAATGTTCTTCAGGAAGATATGTAACAGCACCCATTAATGTATGTCTGGGGCAAGAGAATTGATTTTCCCCTTCCTTGAAAAGGAGAGATCTTTAAGAGGAATACTTTAGGGAAAGATTATGAGTTGGAAAGTGCACACTGATGGAGCCTACTGTAATGTATTATTGGGCAGGGAAATGTCATTGATGCCTTGCAAAATATTGCCAACTATTATTTCCATAAGTTTGAGTAAGCTTATAAAGGGGAAGAAGTGGGTTGGATTGTGTTTTCAGATTAAAAGCTGTCCTGGAGAAGATGGGGCAGCTTGTTTATGGACAAGCAACAGATGTATCTTGAAGGAAATGTGGAAGAGAAGATTGTTTAACTTAGAATGGTCTTAAAGTCTAGGTCATGCTGGAATAAAAATTATGATACATGGGTGTATCATAATAGTATTATACTGTCAATTCTTCAGACAGCAATGCAATTGTTCTCTGAGGTGCTGAAAAGCCTTCCCAATTTTTATGACAAGCTTTCTAGATTCTTCCACAAGTTTCCAACATCAAACAGATGGTGATTCTATCAGCAACCATTTGCTTTAACATATTTTGAAATGATTTATGTGTCACATATTCTTGAACATATCGAAACTATCATGGACAAAAAACTACTCAAGTGTAAAAGTGCTTATCAGACTAGATATCTTTGTGCTAACTAATCTGTGACTTTTGGTACATTGGGCAGCAATTACACCTAAATATCAACTATTTCTACCTCCACTGTATCTCTACTCCTAATTAAAATATAGGGAATGGCATAATTGCTGTAATATGATAAATAGAACACAAAAAGGCAGAAATTACTTGTTGCAGCAAGCAGATGGATCCTTTCTGCTTTGTTGTCTGTATTGTTCACAATTTTAAGGACAAGTTCATTCACTGCTATTTTTCATATTAGTGTGCTCTAATCTAAATATTTTATATGGTATTGTGCACACTCACATGTAGACTTAACTTGTATTTTAAAATGTGAAATGACTACATTTAAATGTATAATTAAGTCTTTAGTTATCAAACTATTTTCTTTCAAAGTGCTCGTTTACATTTTCTTTCTAGAAGTGTGCTCTTTTCTGTTTGTTTAAATGATGTAGGTTTTAAACTGAGCAGGGAAACATTAAAATCAAAGCAAAAATGTGTGAAAAACTGATGAAGAACATTCTGATTTTAACATTACTTGCTCTTCAGGTTTATATAGACTCATAAGACTGAATTCTTCAAGGTGCACTAAATACTTCTTATTTGTGAGGATGATTGTCCAGCTAGCTAAGGGGTTACATGTACCCATAAGTCCATGTGCACATTAAACACATAAAGCTTTTAAAACAAATGGAAAGCTGATGGTGCTAGGACTGCATAGTTCATTGGTTGCAAAGTTTGTATTTTTTTAAAAAAAAGTTGCATGGCTGATTATTTTAGAGTACAACTCTAACAAATTTAAAACTATAAAAACAAAAACCAAGAAGTACAAAAACCCTGGTGATTCGGTTATCTTCTAAAATGCCCAAACAACCACCCATAGGGTTCCATAATTCTATTCTAGTTCTGGGTAAAATCCAGGTCTTGATAGCCTTCCAGAAGGCTAAAAATCGCTGGGAGCGAATACAGCCAATGCAAAAGGAGTATAATGTAGAGCCAAACCTAGGGCACCCGATATTTTGTGCACCCCGCATTCTGGACCAGTTGTGGCTTCTGGATGGTCTTCAAGAGCAGTCCCATGTAAAACACACTGTAGTAGTCCCAACAGGATGTGAACAAGGCATGAATGACTGTGCGATGGACGTCATGATCTAGGAAAGAGTACACTGAAACACCAGAAAAATCAATGCAAACTCCCTCCTAGCCACAGCTGCCACTGCTCCTTGAGCAGAAGCTGTCAGTCCAAGAGGAACCCCACATTGTGCATCACTCAGTTAGGGAAGTACAACCTCAACCAGAATCAAAGATGACATATCAGATTGTGGAGGACCCAAATTGCAAAGGCACTCCATTCTTCCAGGGTTGAGTTGAAGTTGGTTCCTCCCCATCCAGACCTTCATTATCCTCCAGACACTCAGTCAGCACCATCACTTGCCTGGCCTGGGGTGGAGATGTATAAACTGGGCATCAACAGCATAATGAAATTACCATATCTTGTGCCACTGAGTGACCTCGCCCAATAATTTCATGTAGATGTTACAAAGGAGGAGCCTCTTCCTGGCCCCCATATCACTGATGGAGCCAGCTATGGAAAATGGAGGAGAACTACTGTGAAACAATGAAGTGGTATGATATCATAAAATGCTTTATAACATTTAAAAAGACTTCTCCTTGGTTCTCTGTTGAAGCATCTCCTGATGGTACACTAAGTATGGTAGCAGCAGGAGGAAAGACTGTTGGATTTGGGGATTTCCTTTCACTGAATCAAATATTCATGTATTCTTATTTAGGATCTTCTCTATTTCAAAAAGAACATTTGCTCCTGCTGCTATTTGCTCACAAATATATGCCGGAAACAAGTATTGTAAGGTTTTGGCTGCTGGATGATCTCCTCCTCCCTCCCTCAATTTTTATTGCATAAAAGCCTAAAAAAGGATGTTCCACAATGTTCTTTTTCAAAGTCACAGAGAATAATCAAGAGGTCTGCAAATGGCAACAATCATTTTAAGCTACTGATGGTGAGAAAAGAATGGAAATGGAGGGGAAAAATGCTCTTTTCTTCTTGTTGATCTCATGCAGCTAATATAAGCTGTTTGACCAAATAACACAGAACATAACTGTGGGTGAGCTTTTTTCTTTTTACAATGGAGAAAGACTAACCTCTCACAGGTGAAATAATATCATATAGTTGGATTTGATATTTGTGGCATTCTAATGTGATTCCCCACTCTCTTAACACATACATACTTTCTATATTTATCACTACACAATTTTCTATCCTCTCCAAAACCCCATAACTATTATTGCTTATTTACTGGTATTTTTACAATACTTAATCTTAACTTAAAAATGAACTGGAAATTATTTTATATTGGTTGTATCTATAGTAAAGCGAGCAATCCTTTTTTTTCTGGTCTTCTTCTGCATGACTTATGAAATCTTCCAATAATATATTGTTCGGAAGATGAAAGTTTTGTAATAAGTGAGAGAATTTATTTAAAGTTCAATTTGGATCTTATGAATGAGTGAACTTGATACTTCTAACAAAAATTAACATAACATAAACGTGTTTTTGCTAGTAGGGGAAAAAGAGACCAAGAGGGCCATAACTGTTAATAAGACTCTTTAAGTATTACATTAATCAAATTTTAATCTAATCAAATTTTCCTAGAACCAGATCTATTAATCATAAAAAAAAATCTTGCATATTTTCCTATTTAATCTTTAAATTTAATTTCCTCACTATGGAGAGAATCATATAATACCACTTAATGTCATATTTTCTTTGGCAAAAATATAAGATTATATATATATGTATATGTATATGTATATGTATATGTATATATATATATATATATATATATATATATATATATCATCAGCTTCTGAGTGAAGCACAGAGCTGAAGACAGAAGCCTGAAGATGATGAATGAGACTTCATCGAAACGTTGCCTAGATACTTCCAATCTTACGCGGGAGAAAACCCGAATAACCAAAGATCCATATGTATGTATGTATGTATGTATGTATGTATGTATGTATGTATGTATGTATGTATGGCATTCGGCTTTGTTCGGGTATTTTCCCACGTCATTGTAGTTGTTCTTTTAAAGTTGTAGCAACGTTTCAGCAGAATCTCATCTGCCATCATCAGGCTTCTGTATAGTGTTCGTCTGTGAGTCAGACTTTTACAGTGGTTTCAGATTTAAATTTGGGGCAGCCTATTGCTGTGCCAGAATGGTTTTTTCTTCATCCTGATTGGTTGGGAGTCTTGGTCTGTGTTTATTGGTCTTGGAGTTTGCTGTGTTCTGCTTGATTGGTGTTTGGCTCTTTTTGTATCTTGATTGGCTGGCAGCATTGTGTTACTTTATTGGAGGCCTTTAGTGCAGCTTGGCTTCGGGTAAATGGAGGGCTATCATTAGTTAGGAAGCTAGGTTTCATCTGGGTGCCTGGTTGGGGTGTGTTTGAGCTGGAGGTATCAGGGGGGATCTGTTTGTGCCCAGGTGTTTGCCTGGCTTGTGGTGTGGAGATTTTTTTGTTTGTGAATGCAGGCTTCCAAATGATTGACAGCCTGGTGGAATCATCTCTTCTATTCATGCTTTCTGGTCTTTTTTCAATCTCTATGGCTTCTCTGATGATTCTGTGGCTAGGGTTTTCTATAGTGGCTAGGGTTTTGGTGCCACTGAAGTTGATGCTATGACCTGTAGCTTCCATGTGTTGGACTAGTGAGGAAGTGTGTTCCAGCTTTTTGACTGCATTTCTGTGTTCATCCAGGCGGGTACTTATTCTTCTATTGGTCTGTCCAATGTATGTGGCTGGGCATGATGCACAGGGGACTTCGTATATGCCTTGGTTTTCCAGGTCAATTTTATCTTTGGGGTTGCTAAGGATGGCTGCTATTTTTCTGTCTGTTTTGAAGGCAGTCTTGATGTGATGTCTGTGTAGTACCTTACTAATTTTGTCTGTAGTACCTCTTATGTAGGGCAGGACAGCTCTTCCATAGGTCTGTTCATCTTCTGGGTCTCTATTATGTCTCAGTGTGTTTTTGTGGATCAAGCTGGTGATTTTGCTTTTGTGGAAGCCATTGGCTGTCAGTACTTTAGTCAGGGTGCATAGTTCAGTCTTAATGTGTGTCTTGTCTGCCAGGCGTTTGGTTCTGGTAATTAGTGTTTTAGCCACGGAGTTTATCTGTGCTGGGTGGTGGTGGGATTGGGCGTTGAGGTAGCGGTTAGTGTGTGTTTTCTTCTGGTATACGGTGTTTCCTAGTGTGCCATTTGTTTTTTTGTAGATTAGTACATCTAGGAATGGTAGTTGTTTGTTTGTTTCCGTTTCCATGGTGAACTTGATTTTGGGGTGTGTGCTGTTTAGGTGTGTTAGGAAATTGTTTAGGTTTTCTTTTCCATGGGGCCAAATAAACAAAAAAATCTCCACACCACAAGCCAGGCAAACACCTGGGCACAAACAGATCCCCCCTGATACCTCCAGCTCAAACACACCCCAACCAGGCACCCAGATGAAACCCAGCTTCCTAACTAATGATAGCCGTCCATTTACCTGAAGCCAAGCTGCACTAAAGTAACACAATGCTGCCAGCCAATCAAGATACAAAAAGAGCCAAAAAGCAGACAGAAGATATTAGAAACAACAATCAAGCAGAACACAGCAAACTCCAAGACCAATAAACACAGACCAAGACTCCCAACCAATCAGGATGAAGAAAAAACCATTCTGGCACAGCAATAGGCTGCCCCAAATTTAAATCTGAAACCACTGTAAAAGTCTGACTCACAGACGAACACTATACAGAAGCCTGATGATGGCAGATGAGATTCTGCCGGAACGACTCAAGTTTGACATCCCTGCCTTAGAAGATTGATTTGCCTCTCAAATTTAAATAGTTACCAAATTTAAATAGTACCAAGTTACTTATATTTATCATTCAGTGGTAGGATTCAAATTTTTTACTACTGGTTCTATGGGTGTGGCTTGGTGGGCGTGGCAGGGGAAGAATACTGTAAAATCTCCAGTCAGAGGTGATATTTGCCGGTTCTCTGAACTGCTCAAAATTTCCGCTATCAGTTCTCCAGAACTGGTCAGAACCTGCTGAATACCACCTCTGCAACCATTACATTAAAACCATAATGAATTGATGACTCAGTTCCAGGCATGATTACCATTTCCATTGCCCACACTGAAAATTCTACATTGCTTTGACTCTGGCTTCCGAATCATCCTTTCTCCTTCCTGAATCCTCCTTCCTGAAGCTTAAAATTCTTTCCTCAATATTAATAATAATATTCTACAACAGTTCCTTTAGTGACCATTCACAGTTACAATAGACCTGAAAATGACCTATTGCTGTTTTTCACACTTTCACACATAGGTTCACATGAGAAAAATTCAGATGCTTGACAACTGACATATCTATGATAACTTGAAGATGCTGCATAGGGTCACATGATCCCCTTTTGTGACCTTCTGACAAGCAAAGTCAATGGGGAAGCCAGATTCACTTAACGACCATGTTATCAACTTAACAACTGCAGTGATTCATTTAACAACTGAAGCAAGAAAGATTGTAGAATGGGCCAACTCAACAAATATCTTACTTAGCAATTGTGGCCGTAATTTGAGGACTACCTGAGTAATTATTATTCTCTACAGCAAGTTGCCGGACACCATTGTGTTACGTTTTTGATGCTAGAACCAAAGATGTATAACCACTTGAATAATACCTACTATGTGTATTATTTTTAATTGTTGAAGAGTGTTTCAATCTGATTTGGTTTCTTTTATTATTGTGGTTTTTACCTTACCTTTTTATTCTGCTTTTTTTAATGTATAAGATGCCTATAAAAGAAAAAAAACTGTAGACTAATATAGGTGCATATGGGCGTGCATGAGTGCACCACCGTGCCTACCGTACCTGTCCTATTGTCCGCATTTATTCGTACCTATTTCCTGTATTCTTACTCATATTTATACTTATACCTATTATCTTGTAAGCGATTGAAAAATCAAATAAATAAAATAAATATGGTATGGCAACCACGAAAGTCTTGGAAAAGATACTCAGGTACAGCAATGTGTCTATTCCTACAAAGATAAAACTGGCACAAGAAACTTTATTCTCTGTGATGTTCTATCGAAGGGAAAATTGGACTTTGAAGCAGCAGGGTCGAAATAGAATTGATCTTTTGAAATTTGGTGTTGGAGAAGAATACCACAGCCAGCCAAAAAAAGCAAACAAATGGATTATAAAATAAATAACCCAGGGTTCCTTAGTCAAGTCCCAAATTATTGATGTATTATGTGCCAGCAAGTCTTCGTTTACTATTAACAACAACATAGGTAAGATTTTTTTTCCCCATGATGGTCTGTCTCTAACCTAGATTGCCAAAAGAATCTGAAGTAGGATAATTTGAGTCTGATCATTTGTGCCTCAGGTGAACAAAACTGGGTTGATTTGTTCAATGATCCATTTATATGTTTTCTTGGCTGGCCAAATTACCAGGCTCAAATTAGCCAGAACAAACTGCCTATCCTGAATGTATAAACTGTTAAGATATTCAGGTCCTTTAGAAGCAAAATCATAGCCACGAAGCAGCTTTCCAATACAAATAAAGGTATCCTCATCTTGGTAGCTCTCCTGATATTCATAAATAAAGTGCATATTTACTAAGAGGAATTTGCTTGCTATCAAGCATAAAGTCAAATCTGGCTAACTACTGTTTAGCCACTTTTTTGAATATAATTGGCAAAATCGATTTCAAACACCTATTTGAGAAGTTTTATGACTGGATTGAAGACAATATCTTGGCTGAAGAACAGGCTGGCTTTAGGCCAGGAAGATCCACCATAGATCAAACAATAATACCATAAAACATAAAAAGGAAATACACCCTTAGATTCAAAGGTTCTCCTTATGCAAATTTTGTAGGTTTTAACTCTGGGACTCCATATGAAGAGAGCTATTGTGAAAAAAAGCTTACTAACGTTGTCCTGACATAATATATTGGCTATTTACATTAACCAGATATGTGGATACCATGGATCCTTGTTCTACTCTCTTTCTTGTCCTGGGGCATTCTGTTTCTATACTTTCTATTTTTAATTTAGCCTCTTCTTTATTGTAAGGGTTCCTCAGAAGATCATTCAGGTGTTCTAGCCCCATTAGTAGATTCCATATTCTGACATGATGTAAACAATCAAGGCTTTCCTGTAGTCAATGAAGCCAAAATAAAGCTTCTTCATACTCTCTTATGCTCTTTATTATCCATTTTACCTGTCTGAAGAGCTTGGGAGGAGGACAGTCTGAAGGGAAATCTGATTTAAACACTACTTCAAATCCTGCAACTGGAAGAGAAAGAGACTAATCTTCATAAGAGTAAAACCAGTCTACTCTAAGTTGTAAAGATTTTTTTTAAATTAATCAATTTTGATTAACATCAGAAAAATGATTTTAACAGTTAACAGCTACTTGAAGCCTAACATAACACTTTACAAATACTGGAAAATACATGAAGTAGATTTATTTGTTTGTTTGCTTATTTCTCAAGTTTCTACACCCATTTCAGTAAATGACTCTTGGTGGTTTACAAACAACATCATAATACTAAAACATGACTAAAACACAGTTAAAAACCTGAGTTTTTAAATATTTTAGTATTTTTTTGTATTTTAATCTTCGTTGAATAAACTACATATTATTCAATTTAAAAAACCCAGAGTTTCAAACAGGTTAAAATTTACAAATAAAAAAATAAATTTAAAAAATCCAAGTTAAAAAGTTAATAAGGCTACAAGGTTAACAAAGTGGAGAGAGAGCTATCAAGTCACCTGCCGTAACATTAGACATACGGGTAGGATATTCTTTAACTATATTCATGTTTTCGACAGACAACATCCTAACTTTCATTTAAAAAAAAATCACTTCTTAAAATCTCAGTAGTGAGTATTTAGAATTATGGTAGAATTGTAGGCCTGCTACTGAAGGGAAAAACATGGTGAATTCTCCCTCCCTCCTTCCCTGAAGAATAACACATTCAGGTCTTGAGGTAGATTAAATTTAAAAACGGTAATGTGAGGGACAAAAACTGAGCTGCTGTTATTGCAGGGACACAGCTGGAAAACCCCAGGGTTCAAATATTGGAGATTCCAGCTGAGAGAAGAGTATAAAAATAAAATGAAAGGCTTAATGTTAGATATTGCAAAGGGATTGAAGATATTTTAGGTTTTAGACTAAAGCAGCATTGAAGAATTGGGAAAACGGTCCCTGGATTTTAGCTTGACTGCTTTCTGAACTCTAAGGAGGAAGGAGACATTACAGCAATGGAAGTTTTATCATTTCACATTTGAAGTATCTGACTTCTTCCAAGTAAATTCACAGAAAAAAGAAATATGGGCATAAGCAAGTACTGCTGCACAGATCATTTTTACTGCATTTCTTTCCCACCATTCTTATTCAGTATTAGAAAATAATTGTTGACTTTTTACTTTAAAAGAGTAGAGAAATGTATTAAATTCATATGCATTTCAGTTACAAGAGACTTAGGCAAGCATGGGACCGTTCTATTTTTCACTGTAATTTTAATCTTTTATCCACCTGCAAAGATGTGTGACCACATCCATGAACCTGGCTTGTTTTGCTACATAAACATTCATTACTATTAATCACAATGTAGGGCATAACTAGAAAATCTGGCCTCGCATATATGCTTTAGAACTCAACTTGTACCAATGTCAACCAGAGTAGGCAATAACAAGAAGCTGGGACAATTACAATTAAAAAATTCAAGGATCATTATATTCCTTATGGCTTTCATATTTGGGGTGTAAAAATCTGGACAGCCACTAGATGGTAAAAAAAAAGAGATTCCCTTTTGCTGACAGTCATCCTAGGCTCAGATGTGGTAGTCCTTGGTTGTTCATACCTACGTTAAGATTTGACTACAGGTAGTCCTTGACTCACAACAGTTCATTTAATGACCATTCAGACTTATAATGGCACTGAAAAAAAGTGATGTATGATCCTTTTTTCACAAATGTGGCAGCATCCACATGGTCGTGTGATCAAAATTAAAATGCTTGGCAACTGACTCATAGTTATGACGGTGGCAGCGTCCTGGGATCACGGGATCACTTTTTGCAACCTTCTGACAAGCAAAGTCAATAGGGAAGCCAGATTCGTTTAACAACCATGTTTGTAACTTAACTATTGTAGTGATTCACTTAACAATTGTGGCAAGAAAGGTCGTAAAATGGGGCAAACCTCACTTAATAAATGCCTCGCTTAGCAACTTGAGTTTTGGACTCAGTTGTGGTCGAGGACTACCCTGTATAGCATTAGACTGGCTAAATGAGAAACAAAGTAGAAGAGACTTGCACCAGAAGTAGAAAGGAAAAGGAGCCGATATTAAACTGAGCTGTGGTGGCGCGGTGGTTAGAACACTGTATTACAGGCTACTTCTGCTGACTGCAGTTTTGGCAGTTCAAGTCTCACTGGCTCAAGGTTGACTCAGCCTTCCATCTTTCCAAGCTGGGTAAAATGAGGATCCAAATTGTTGGGGGCAATATGCTGACTCTGTAAACTGCTTAGAGAGGGCTGTAAAGCACTGTGAAGTGGTATATAAGTCTAAATGCTACTGCTATTGCTAAGCAACAGTTTAATGTTACCTCTAACATTAAACTGATCACTTGTATGTCTTGGAGTAGACGTAGGAATATCTGGGTCAGACGCACCAGAGCTCTTTTCATGTAAACCCCTTTTCCGCGTTCTTTATAAATGTTTTCCATCCAAGTATTTTAAATAAACTCTTAAACTGATCCAACATATCCAAGGACTGCAAAGTACAGATAATGGAATGTTTATCTGCATTGCTAAGCTTTATTTTTTTTTTAAAAAAAAAAGTTCCTATCAGTGATTTATAATGAAAAGAGGGCAGGAAGCCTTCTCTTGCCTCCATTCCTATTCTCACCCAGCAAGACTTTATTTATACATTAGTGGACCTTTTTAGCCATTACGACCATCTTAATGCAGAAGTTAATTAACACAAGGGCTATAATTTAATACAGTTAATGCTACTTGATGCCCTTTAATGTACCTTCCATTAGTGATATCATTGTACTAGTACCCTGTAAATTAAAACAAGATCAAGATGAATAGAGGCACTCTTTAATTAAGGGACTAGCAGACTGAACTCGTCTGTTATTCACTTGAGAAAACAGTCCTGATTTAGTGAAGCAGGCTGTTCATAAGTCGGAATTAGTTTATGAGGATTATTAGGTTTCTCAAATAATGGTAGCACAATGAAGTTGCTGAAACTGCTAACCTCCACGTTTTCTCTTTTTTATTATCTTAATAAGCATTCAACAAAAGGTAGCAAATGAAACTTCAATAAACAACAATGGAAGAGATTAGGTGTTTATCATCAGAATGCAACATTTCCAGCCGAAATGCAATGTAAATTAGACAAATTTCACAGCAAAATACAGCTAATTGACAAAAGCAAATTGCACATTAAATGAATAATGAGTCTTATTTTCATTGCATTGAAAAGGATTTTCTTTAGCTAGTAAGTTCTATGTGACAGCTTTCATGTGCTTTTCCCCCTTACTTCTGTTTCAAAGGCCACAGAAAGCAAGCAGTATAATTAATAATTATCTACTTTGTTCCGGCTTTGATTTATTAGTATTGGAGTTTTCAGATGGATTTTATACACTATGAGCATTCACAGACATTAACTACCTATTAATGTATATTAATAATTATATTTCAAGCTTTCATCTTATATCTTTTTTCAGATATAAGATGAAAGCCTGGATCTATCAATTTGTGTTTTAGGATTTCACTTTGATGGCATAACTGTACGTGTTATTGTTATTTGATTGTTGATCTGAAAACCTCTATATAATGTTCAGTCATAGTTAATATAGTACATTTAAATCTGGTTATTGTTAGCTACTTGGTTTGACTTTAACCTGTTTAAGATCTTGAATATAAGAAAATATTTACTTTCTACTTTCTCAAGCTGTCCCTGCATATATACCAAGAGACAAAAGAGAGCAATCTGCAAGGTTCCAAGTGAAAAAGTATAAAATACTGGAAAATTGGCCTGATTTTCTTAGGCAATGTATGCATTCCAATTCTGTATGTAATTTAGTAATCATATTTTAAAAATCTGCAGAAAACATACGTACCTTGAACCTGCATAAAATTAGAGGTTATTGAGTTATTCATTTCAAAGTGGAAGAGCAAGATTAAGTGCTGTGATATTTCTAGCACTGAAGCTATGTTAATATGCTCAAGGGTAGGAACATAATTAATTTAGTTTGTGACAGTGACGAATATCTGTAACTCGGGTGGAAGATGAGGGTGGAGCTTGTGAGTTGGTTTCCAAATGTTTCAATACCAGGCTAGGTAACATTTTCAGCAGAATTTAGGAGATGTAAGTGTCAGTGTTCTTCTGTTTATAAGGGCTTTGTGTGGTCAGTAGGTCTTGTGATGGTGAGGTCATGTCAACTGAGGGTCATATCAGGTCAGGGTCTTGTGATGTTACCTAGCCTGGTAAGAAAATGTTCGGAAACCAACCACAAGCTCGGAGAATGCAACAATAGATTCTAATGCAAGATCCACAATGTCAAAATAGCTACATCATAAGTAGCTATACTCATAAGGAATTAATGGAAAGTGATGATCAGATCATCTTACAACACCTGGCTAGCTCCTGAATCCCCCCCCCCCGCAAATAATGTTGGAGATCAAAATGGATGCATTTGGTGGTATTCCAACTGCTTATTGGAAGCTTAACTTAGTGCCAGGTTTTCCAATGTTTATGGTTTCAATAGTTTTATTATGATTTTTATCTTATTTTATTATTGATGTCTTTTTAATTCTTGATTGGGAGCCACCTAGAGTTTGGTATAAGATGGGAGACTATATAAATGTTTTAAATGAATAAACCACAGAAATTTGAGTATAATTTTGCTGGCCTTCACTCTGCATTATATGCACTCAATTTTTTTAAAAACATTAACACTGACTATTGCTCTGAAAATTTTTACCATAAGGTAACTATGGAATTTTGCATGTGCATTTGGGCGAATATCTGCATAAGCTACTTCCTATAATATATCGCCAGTGTGATGGAAAGCAGCCCCCCACCCCCGGTACTGTGATGTCCCAGGATGGGGATACAAAATAAACACAGTCACAAGAACAGGTGAAGCCCCTTTTATTCCTTCATTTGCTTCAAAGCTCCAAATATCCTTGACTGGAGACAAAAAACTCCCCCATAAGCAGTTATGAAAAGGAGGAAATGCTGTTTAAACTAAAAATGCCTATAAATTAAAAAGAGTAAAAACAACACAAACCACACTGAAGCAATTAAGGAAACCAAGCAAGATAAGGGCTTGAAGACGTCCACAGATATCAGAACACACACTGGGAAGGACGCCAAATGACACAGTAGAGATATTTCCAGCACTGGCCCATACACATGTCCGTCCTTTTAACCAGTTCTCACAGCTGCAGCCCATGAAGGGGATCAAGGCCCTTTCCTCCCCCATAGACCACGTCTCTCCCTTATCCTCTCCTCCCTGCATGCCCAAGGATGGAGAGGGGATGGGCCTGGGTCTTCTGCTGACTGCCCAGCCAGCCTCTGCCCTTCCCCAGCATCCTCCACAACCTCCAGAGCCACACTTCCACTCCCTGTCAGCTGTTCCTCTTCTCCATCGGAGTCAGTCTCCAACAGGGGCACGACGTGTACAGTATTTGTATAGAATTATAATCACGAGGTAAGAATATGAGATATGGTAGAACTCCCCCCCACCTTTTTAGTTCATTTTCATTTTTAAACTGCTGAATTTTGGCACTTGAAATGGCAGGAAAGGGAAAAACTATAGTCCTAAATGGCTAGAAATAATATGTAAGCAAAAGCTAAACATTCTGATCAGGTTCTTCCAGACATCACATGCTTACCATCATATAGATAGCAAGGACAGTATCCAGGACTGAAAGCCTGCTTCAGGTTTTATCAGTGGGAGACAGGTAAGGATACAGGAGTTGAAATGAAGGAGGGTGGGGCTAACAAAAGGTGTTTTATCAGCACCAGCTACTTGTAAGATGATGACCAACAACAATGAAAAAGAAAGTCACACAGATGTAATCTACTAGGATAGGATTACACGGCAGATAACTATATATCTAATCCTTTCTAGTATATGTTTGATACTAGAAAGTTTAACAAGCCATGGCATCAGATAAAAGCTCTCTGCGATTTCCTCTAATTTTTAGAATGAGTGGAGCAACATTTTTGCTGTTGATCGTGGTGGTGGTTTTTAGTAAATTCTATTTTGAAGAGCTGATTATTTTTTAAATGCTTGTCCTTACAAATACTTTAATTCTCTCTCTCGCCTGCCTCCCTCTCTCTCTCTTAATATTTATTAGAAAATGGTCACTTAAAATGAAAAACTAAACCTCTTGCATTTTAAAGTTTTGGGGTTTGGGGTAATTGAGCTTTCTCTGCCATGTGACTTTCTTAGGAGTTTGTGTTCTTGTATGGAGTATTGTTTGTGTCACACCAAATGCTTTAACCTAATTAAATGAACTAGGGAAGTGGTTCTCTACTTGTGGTCCCCCCTGGGGGGGGCATGATTCATCACAGGGGGTACATGAAGGCTTGAAGAAATCTTGAATTAAATCTTGAGTTAAATCTTGATGGTCCATGACCACAAAAGTTATTTAAAGGGGGTGAAGAAAAAGTTAAGAACCACTGGACTAGGGATTATGTATAAACAAGCCAATGGAAACACCATTGAACTCTGCTACAGATTTAAGTTGCATCTCCTAAACCTAAAATACTTTAGGATGGGAAGAACTTTCCATCAAAATATACATAAGCTGCATGCCTTTGACAGGAAGGGAATATGCTATAGGTCAATATTAATGTAACACGTACAAATAGGGTATCCAAATAACTATTAGTCAAACAATAGTTATGCATTTAAAGAACAGTTATGAACCCCAGAGCACTTTACTGTTTTGACATTTCAAATTAATAGCTGTTAATACATGCCAGAAAAAGGGCAGGAAGAATGTTAACTAGGACCACAGCTATTTTTTTCCAGTCTGAATTATTTCTTCTCATTAAAAACACATTTGCACTAAGTGCCTGTGTTGATAGGTTCAAATCAGAATAAGTTCCTGCTGTATGCTTGATATGCTATGTGATTTTAAAAAAAAAACCTGAACAGAACATGCAAATGTACTATTAACATCTACAAATTAAATAGCTTTTTCTCTCTTACAACGATGAGAAATTCCCCCCCCTTTTTTTTGTTACGTTGAAATGGACAGCTCCTTGTGCCAAAAAAGTTGACATCAGGTGTCATCCGTTTCACTGGTCAAATATCATGAAAATCTTAGGGGAAAAATGCAATTATTTCTACTTCTGGCAGGAAAACACGTCACAATATAGCCTCAGGGTAAAGTGGACACTATTGTTTCTATGACCACAAATAGCTTTCTCCAATCGGGCGCCCTCCAGATGTGTAGTCTAATTTCTATAATTCTCCAGAAGTACAGTCACTACTGTGAATTTTGAAGAATTAAAGACCACATATTGGTAGACATCCATTTTGAAGAGAGAGTTGTAGAAGATTCCTAAAGGCAATTCTTGTCTTTGTCATGTATGGTGAGAACTTCTAATGCATTTCAGAAAGGATGAGTACAGTATTACTTTGTATATTAATTGTTATTTTTATATTTAGTATAAAATATTAAAAGTATATTAATAATATACAATATGAGTACAATATCAAGTGAATGGTATGGTGATATGAAGGGCAATAGATATGGATACCACTAAACTTTAGAACTAGGCTACTTATACCATATTGGTTTCATCTGCCAACAAAGCATCAGATATCATGTAAGATTATGATCATATATTAAGATTGGGTTCCAATCATGTAAAGAAGTCCCAATGGCTGTTGACTAGATTTTCTGAATACTAACATGTTTTTTTCTAACATGCAGTGCCAAACTTCTTTCCTTGTACATATTCAGCGATTAAAGATGCCTTCAAGCTTTCCTAAAGTTTACAAATGATTGTAAAATAATTTAGTTGTTGCAGATAAAAGGAGAAGTTTTGCAAGACTTGGAAGACTGAGGCAAAATTCTTGACTGGATTCTTGCATGCATGGTTCTTGAGACAATAATGCAGATGCACAATCTAACACATTAATAACATAGATAAGATCAAAGCTTGTATACCAATGGATTGTCTAATTCAGTTACAAATTAACCTTCACTTTCATCTAATGTTGGGCAAAACAAATGCTCATCTACTCTTGCAATATAAAGCAATAATACATATTTTCTCTGAGTACAATGAGTTGCATGGAATACTTTAGTCCAAACAAGAACCTTAGTGATTTACAAGTGCAGTATTTCTCCCTCTCCCCCCCCTCAAATTCTTACCATCATATTAGCACCTTTCATATAATTTTATGCTTACTGAACTTTGTGACAGTAGTTTCCACTTTAAATGCAGCAGGACAAGGATTGACAATACTGAAGATATATCAGCCTCTTAGCTAAAAATTAGCCAGCTAGCTATTTTATAGACAAATATAGATTGCTCCTATATATAGTAGATCTTAGTAAACTATGCTAATCCCTACAGGGGACTTAACTTTAAAAATCACTACATTGAGTTTTTATTTTCCCCTGGCATCATAAAATTCCAGATGCCACAGCAATTACTGCAATGTTAAGTATGAATCATATAGTTTCATTAGAAGGAAAAAAACCAGTGATCAGGAATAACAAGCTTACTAGATTAATAAAACAGCAAATTTACTTTCAAATGATAGCATGTGTCTGGGTCAATGCACTGCAGCAGGGAAGCAAAACATAATTGTCAAAGATTCATAATTACATTTTTCCTGACTCAAATGACTTAAAATAAAAAGCAACCTATCTTTTCGTGCTTAGTTCTACACACAGACGTTTGAATAGAGTCGCCCTGTGTGCTTGTGCCTTAGTTATCTGTTATTCTAATAATGTTAACCTATGAGGGGTATCACACTGCAGGCCAGATCTGGTCTGCAGGGTGCTTAGATCTGGCCTGTGCGACCACCCTGGAAACAGTGAAGGACCGCCTGCAGTGACTCTGCCAGCAAAAACAGAGCTCAGGAGGGCCACCACAGGAGGACTTCCCAAACCACGTTTTCACTGGCAGCTTGGGCCACTGTACCGCCGACACGAGTGACATCAAGCTGACCATGCCCACCCTGACCACGCCCACCCAGTCCTGAGGTGAAATACAACCTTGATGTGGCCCTCAATGAAATCGAGTTTGATACCCCTCATCTAGAGGCATCAAAGTGTTTACAAGGTTTTGATGAAAATCTAATGACATTTTGGCCCTTCCAAATTTTGCAAGATCATAGGTGGGAAAATGCACATTTTATTTTTGTTAAGAGTCCTTTGGAAGCACTTTGGAGATCACTTATACTTTGGTGGCCACAGGCTGTATGGTCCTGACCTCTGGCTTAGGTAATAATTCCCAAAAGTTAACACTGTTAACGTAGTGCCGTAGTTCATATAAAGAAAAGCAATGCTACTTATGAAATCATGGACATATCTCCCGGATATATTCTATAGCAAGGGTGTCAAACTCAAGGCCCATGGGCTGAATCCAGCCTACAGGGTGCTTAAATCTGGCCCGTGGGGCTGGACTGGAAATATCAAAGGACCACCCCGCAGTGCCTCTGGTGGCTAAAACGGGCTGCATACAGTTCCCCCATGCCTCATTTTCAATACTCCATGGCTTCCTGCAGCACTCTGCCGGGCAAAAATGTGCCCCAAAACAGGCTGAAAATGGGATGAAAAATGGGCTGAAAACAGGCCAAAAAACAGGCCCAAAACAGCCCCCCAAAATGGGCTATATCGCCCGTTTTCAGCCAGCAGATGTTGCAGAAGGCCATGGAGGGCAAAAATGAGGTACAGGAGGGCCATTTGTGGACCCCCTGTCCCCCCTTTTGGCCAGCAGGGTGGTGCAGGAGGCATCTGCCCTGATTCCCTGCCGCTGACCCCACCCCGAAGAGGAGAACTACAATGCTGATCTGGCCCTCAGAGAAATCCAGTTTGACACCCCTTTAACAACTGTTCAAAGTTGCAATGGCCCTGAAAAAAGTTACTTACGATCGATCCTCACACTTATGATCATCACAGAATCCCCAAATTCGTCTGATCAAAATTTGAGCGCTTGGGTATCGGCGTGCATTTACAATGGTTGCAGTGTCCTATGGTCATGTGATCTCCATCTGTGACCTTCCAGCTGGCTTCCAACAAGCAAGTCAATGAGGAAATCTGGATTTGTTTAGTGACCATGCGATTAACTTAACAATTGCAGGGATCCATTAAAATGCAGGGATTTGCTTAACAACCATGCAAAAAGATTATGAAATAGGGCACAATTCATTTAGCAACTGTCCTGCTTAGGAAATTCTGGTCCCTATTGTGATCATAAATTGGTCCCTACTTGTTGAGAAGTAGCAACCTCACTTCTGATTATTATTTTTTGATCTTTACTGTATTATTTTAGGAATGCAATCCTATGTTGAAAATCATCCAATTGAGAAATTGGACAATATTGGTAGACATTAACCTGTGGAATATTTTTACTGGCCTAGAACTGCTGGCACAACCCAGAGATGCATAAAATGAAAGATGATAATTAAATATTATCAAGAGGAAGGCAAGGTGAAGGCAGAGACAAAGGGGACCACAGCTATAAACAGTTTAGGATTTGTTTGCCTAGTCCTAACATGTCTGCCATCTTTATGATTTTTATTCTGTTTTTATTTTTTCTAGTGTATTTTTCCATTTGCTCATTGACAGAGCAAGCACTGGAATTAGCAGCCATTTTATTGGCACAGAGGTAGCAAGGATTAGGCATAGATGATTGGTCATAGAAAAATGAAAGGCTGCTTGATCCCACAGTTACTTTTGAATGACAGCTCCCCCAAATCTCAACGAAATGCTCTCTTCAAAAATTAAAATCATCTCTTGAATTCCATATGGTATTTTCTTCATTAAAGGCAAGACTCCACCAAGAAGTATTCATCAAGAAGCCCCAGTGAAATGAATACATTTGAGCAGCCTGAGTTACAAAGGGTCCATTGTCATAAATCTTCAAACTCTGGCAATTTCATATGGTTCATAGTAACATTGTGTCTACTTCCATTAAGACAAGCACCTCCAGCACTAAAAAGACATTTACATTTTTTTCTTTTGTATTTATTTCATTAGATGTGACATCTCCTTAGATCAGTGGTGGCTAACCTTTTTGGACTCCTGTGCCAAAAATTGTGCACACGCTTGCATGCCAGCACCCAGAAGGCAATGCACATGCTCCCCTGAGCATGCACCCCCATGCGCCGGGCATCTCTGTGCATGTGCATGAGACCCCCCTGCATGTCTCTGTAGATGCGCATGTAACGCACGTGCCCTCCTGCTCCCCCACGCATGCACACCAGATACCAGACAGTCAGCTGCCAGGCGGGTAGCGCGGCACATGCGCAGTAGGGCTCTTCCGGGTGACCTCTTGCATGCTGGCAGAACTGGCTCTGCGTGCCACTTCCGGCACGTGTGCCATAGATTCACCATCACAGCATTAGATAATGCAGCATTTCTCCTCTGTTTCTGCCTAATACAGAAACATGGTGGCTCAGTGGCTTAAAAGAGGCCACCAGAGAAGGTCTGTGGTCCAGTGGTTTGAACACCACATGATGGAGTGAGTTCCTGTCACTCGGCTCAGCTCTTGCCAACCTAACAGTTTGAAAGCATGTAAATATAAGCAGATAAATGGGTACCACTTCAGTGGGAAGTTAACAGCACTCCATGTTTTGCCACACTATGCTGTGGTGTGATGTAATGCTGGCCACATGACTGGGCAAAACTTCTTTGGACAGCACTGACTCAATGGTCTACAAATGGAGATGGGTACTGTCCCCTAGAGTTATTACTAACAGAGTCAGTCAAGCCTGCAGAGACTTCTTTACCTATACCTGTGCCTAATACATCTTCCATATCCAGATCTCTAAAAAATAATAGTTTTAATTTACACCAAAAAATGGCGCTGAATGTGTTAACCCTAATGCATGCTTCGTATACACAACTTTTTTCTTTTACTTTTCATTCAATAAAAAAATACTTCTAAACCACTTAGCAACTGGAGCTTGCCAAGCAATCATCAACACACACATCTCGTGTCTGATGCTGTAAATCACGGGAAGGCAACCAGGTAGCTGTAAAGAATATCACTCCATCCAATCCTAGGCATGGCTTCAAATGCCTACTGCAGGCAACCATTTGAGAATCCTGACAAAAGTGACCTGTTTCTTCCCTGTGTCCTGCTTTGTGAAAAAGGAAGAAAGGAAAGAAAGACTGTAATACAGAAAATGAAAAAAGGAAGAAAAGGAAGGAAGGAAAACTTTGGCCATTATTGTCATGTATGAAGGTCAAGTGTCTCCCCAAAGATTGCTGTTGTGAGAACATGGCCATTAAGAAAGAAAAACAATACCCTAACGTTCATTCATGTACAGTAATTGTAACTGGTGTTCGACTCGGTATCATTGGACTTAGAAATCAATACATTAAAAGTGGTCCTCAACTATTACAACTTACAACGATTCATTTAGCAACTGTTCGAAGTTACAATGGCACTGGGAAAAGTGACTTACAGCTGGTACTTGCATTTACAACCATCACAGCATCCTCACGGTCACGTGATCACAATTTGGGTGCTTGGCAATCAACGGTTGCAGCATCCAGTACGAGCCTCTGTGGCGCAGTGGTTAGAGTGCAGTACTGCAAGCTACATCTGCAGCCAGCTGCCTAGAGTTTGGCACTTCAAGGTTGACTCAAGGTTGACTCAGCCTTCCATCCTTCCGAGGTGGGTAAAATGAGGACTCAAATTGTTGGGGGCAATATGTTGACTTTATAAACTGCTTAGAGAGGGCTGTAAAGCACTATAAAGCGGTATATAAGTCTAAGTGCTATTGTTATTGCTATCCTGGGGTCATATGATTGCCGTTTACGACCTTGCCAGCCAGCTTCCGACAAGCGAACTAAATGGGGGAAGCCAGATTTGCTTAACAATTGTATTATTAACTTAACAACTGTAAGTGATTTGCTTAACAACCATGGCAAAAAAAGATCATAAAATTGGAACTTAACAACTATAAGTGATTTGCTTAACAATTGAAACTCTGGTCTCAATCATAGTTGTAAATTGAAGACTACCATTATAGATTGTTAAATCTCTCTCTCTCTCTCTCTCTCTCTCTCTCTCTCTCTCTCTCTCCCTCCCTCTCCCTCTCCCTCCCTCTCTCTCTATATATCTACCTACCTACCTATGCAAAGGTTGTATATATTTTAAACCACAATAGTTTAATAATTCAATTTAGAAAGGGAAAGGAAAAGGAGATAAAACAGGAGGTTAATGTGATTGGAAGAAAAAAATGCACATACACTTGTTTATGTTCTCTTACCTTCCAACTACTTTTATGTCAGAGATTGCATAAAAGTGGCGTGTCAAGTGCTGCGGATCCACATATAATTCCCCAGTTGCTGGCCTGAGCAGTCTTATCCTCAAGTCTGTGACAGTAAAGAAATCTCTTAGGTTCTTGGTTGTATCGAGCTGCCCATAGAGAGAAGCCATATTATGAAGCCGAGGCCCAGCAAAAAATGCAAATCTATCCTTAATCTCAAAGTGGAGGATCTTACTGTTGGCCATGTACCCCGTGGAATATTCTTCTGTGCAAATGATTTCTAGGACTGTCTGTTGAGATAAATCCCTCACTGTTTTTGGTTCCATGTTAAAATCATTTAGACAATCTGTAGCATAATATTGGTATGGTTGCCACGTCCGACCATAGTCGAGGGACTTCTCCAGGATCATTAGGTCTGGGCGGCCGGATTCAAAGGTGATGACTATGTTGTCCGTGAGTTCGATGGTTTTGTTCCAATATAGGGTAATGTTCACTTGGAGAGGCTTTGGGTAACCTTTCCAAGTGGTCGATTGCCAAAATGTATAGGGATGCCTTCCTTCGGCATCAAACATCAGTTCGGGTGGATGTGCCAGTTCGTCAATGGTTGCGTCACACTCATTGCACATGTAGGGATTCCCCTGGAAAGAAGGGGAGAAAAACAGCTGTAAGAAGTATGGTCACCAGGATAAAAAGGTTTCTGAGAGAGCAGAGCAACTGGTTTCCAATATCAATAGCCATAGACTTATATACCGCTTCACAGTGCTTTACAGCCTTTCTAAGCAGTTTATAGAATCAGCATATTGTCCCCAACAATCTGGGTCCTCATTTTACCGACCTCGGAAGGATGGAAGGCTGAGTCAACCTTGAACCGGTCAGGATCGAACACCTGGCAGTGAGCAGAGTCAGCCTGCAATATTGCATTTTAACCACTGCACCATAGCTCTTACCTATTCAACCTATCAAATAAGAACTGGCCAATTTTGCCTGCTGGAAAGAGCTGTAGTTTAGGTTAGGTTGGAGAAGTTGGCAAAAATGGTAGTTTCCAGTAACCAGTAGGCTTGGTGGCTGAGAATACTGGGAACTGTTCAGTAACATCTGGAAAACCAACCACAGAGTTTCCACCTCAATTTCAGTAATTTAAGGCATTATTTGATATACGGAGTATCCTTCCTTATGAAATTAATTTAAAAATGGATGGGCAGGGGGGAAGTTTGCAAATGCTTATTCAAAACCAAATTATATGAATTTATTGGATTCCCTTGCACTTCCCAGAAATTTTTTAACTCTGTAGAGTCTCCCTTTAGCTATACAGAAGGGAAAGACTAAATTGTTCTGAGTTGTCACTGATTCACCCTGGGACTTCTTTTATGCCAAGAGTGGGTTCTACCACTGAACCACAGAGTTATAATTCTGGATTTTGGACCTCTTCCTACAGGCCAGATTTCAATTCTTAATTGTAATAGAAGCTTTGCAAACACATTTTTTCATAAAAGGAAAAGAAAACAATAAAGAGGCCAGGGCTCTTAAAGAACAACAACAATTTGACATTATCACAGATAAAAATAAACTTCTCAAAGTTTGAATTTCAAGAAGCATCCAGTTTTCTGCTAGTTAAGTCATCTATGCAAAGTCAACATGCACAGAACCATGTGGAAGAAGTAAGTTTTAAAGTAGCTGAACCATAATGAGGACAGCTTTCTAGACAACACATCCCCACCTTTGTTATTTCATGTTAAACCCTTGTGCTTCTCTACATGAATGCAGTAGAACACTTTTTTCTACACCTATTATTCTTAAATGTTGCTTGTTTCCCAACATTCCTCAAATATTTAGACCATCTGAATTGCCTTTGTGCAACATGCTAATGGAGAATCTGTAAAAATAGATTTTTGTAAAAATATATATCATTGTGTATGATAACATTCTTAAAGAATTAGGAAAGCAAAGAATGTGGATTTGGGCATAATTTTCAGCTTGTAAACAAAAAAAAAAAAGAATTCTAGATATATGGGACAAGATATGTTTGAAAAATTATGGCTAATTTTTGCTGAAATCTCAAATGTTTCAAAGATAATTACATTGCGTTCAGTGACTGAAAACTGGACCTCAGCATCCTGGATAGCTTTTGACCCAACCCATGAACATAAAATCCAAATTATGCACAACAATTTTAAAAATCAGACGGTGAAAGGGGAGGAACACCAGGGGTGGGATTTAAACTTTTTAACAACCGGTTCTGTGGGCATGGCTAGGTGGGCATGGTGTGGCCATATGACTAGGTAGATGTGGCTTGTTCTTCTTTTCTTTGCAACACTCCTCCCTTTTTTGCCTCCTGGGCCTCAGGGAAGCCTCTTGGTGGGAGGCATTTTTGCTCCCAGAAGGCTTCCCTGGGGCCCAGGAAGGCAAAAAAATTAGCCTGGGGAGGCCACACTCCATTTTGGGCCTCCTGGGCCTCAGGGAAGCCTTCTGGGGGTTTTTGCTCCCAGAAGGCTTCCCGGGCCCAGGAAGGCAAAAAATAAGCCAGGGGGACACGCAGCATCCATACATGGCCCATTGCTGGGCCTCCTGGATCTGAGGGAGGCTTCCTGGGGGGTGTTTCTGCTCCCAGAAGGCTTCCCTGGGGCCCAAGAAGGCAAAAAGTGGAGCCTGGGTGTGTGTGCAACCCCCTCACTCCATTTTGGGCCTCCTGGGCCTCAGGATAGCCTCCTGGGAGGGGGGTTTGCTCCCAGGAACCTTCCCTGGGGCCCAGGAAGCAGCAACCCCCCGCTTCCCCCCCCCATACGCCCCATTTGGCCTCCTGGGCCTCAGGGAAGTCTTCTGGGTGAAGCAGTAAGACAGTGAGAGGGATCCTGGCACAGCTGATCATCGGAACAGATGATAGTTGGGAGCGGGGAAAAGGGAATATCTTAAGGAGTTACTGGACAGGGGAGAATGCAGTCAGCGATGTTGGGCATACGTGCATACATATCATGCATGCGTGATAAGGACTGACTGGGCAGAGAGGGGAGGGGCAGGCAGAGATGGGCAGGGCCAACCCGGGGCATGACTTGCTGGTTCTCCAAACTGCGCAGAATCATAACAATCGGTTCTATAGAACTGGTCTGAACTGGTAGAATCCCACTCCTGAGGAACACTCAATTCAGCATTAAAGCACATGTTTCGAATGCAGAAGATAATAGGTTTAATCTTTGGTTTCTGAAAGTATAGTTGAGAAAAAACTGTTTTGAAACTCCAGAAAGTTGCTATTCATATAGCAAAATTGGTTATTCTCAGCATAGAAATCGAATTACTTGGGTTCAGATTCTATTTTACTTTGTTCTCAGATTTCTGACAATAAGAAACTTTAATGAAATCAAAGGCACAGTCCAGCTGTGCTTAAGCACTGATAAATTCTACTGATTCCAGGAGCAAAAAAAGTATTTATTTTGACAGGATTATCATAGTGTTTCTACCAAATCTAGTTATGTCCAGAATCCAATTTTTCCCATCGTCCCTCAGCATTATATCGATGACTATATATTACACTAGCCCAGTGTAGTTATTTTACGGCTGCATTTTTATCCTATCAGACTGGACTTTTCCAATAAAACAAAATGTCCAATTTATTTATTGGAACAAGAATTGTCTAGCCTTGCCACTTGCTTCGACAAAAACCTTTCCACACACTTGTGCGCTTAGGAAATGCTGATGTTCCGCTTAGTAGGATTTCAAGAGGAAAAATTAATATACCCTGAGCAAGCTGCCTATAATCAACTCACAAACGATGAACAACAATGCAATAACTCTGGATTTGGCTTTAGACGTATGCTGTGTTCCTTCACGGAAAGGATATTGCTTATCAGCACAGTTCATATAAACGGTTCCTTCTAACTCAAATGGGCTGGTGCCTATCAAACAGTGTGTGGGAATTCCTTTCTAAAACAAAATGAGTTATACCATCACCTTTTCCCTTTGTCCCCTTGGCCTCTAATATATCATTCCTAACAGTGTGCTCTTTACAGATGTCTTTCTTTAAAGATATTTATGCTGTTGTCTACAAATCATTCCGTGGTGCTGCATACTATAAGCTTAGAGACTTGGTCCAGACTTCTGCTCCCATATTAGCTGCTACAGGCTAGCAAGCTACCTTTCTCTCTCCCTCCTCCTTGCAATCCCGTAGCTGCTTCTTCAATTTATCAAGGCCAGGTAATCCGCCACCTGATTAGGTAGGTGATGACAACAGCTCAGCCTGGATGGCAGCCTGAGGTGGAAGCTGGAGATATGAACTTTGTGTTTATATATAATCTCACCAATAAATGGGCAGCTTTTACTGCTCTTTCTCTGTAGGAAGGTGAGAGTGAATTATTCTCCTCTTGACCTTTTCCCACATTAACTTGAGTTGCTGCCACTTTTGCCTTCACTGCAAAAGGCCATCTCATTTGGAGCCTGGGAGTATAGCTTGAGTATGCTGTTCCATGAGCATTACAACCAGCTCAAAATCCTGTCTCTTAAATCATCCGTGTATCAATCAGATCAGCTGTTGCTGGCAGCTCAAATCCAATGGATTACAAACTGTGATGCATGGCTGCAGCTTAATGCCGACCTTGTTAGTGGCAAGCACAGCACGGACTCTGTGACACTTTGAAGAACCCCACAGTCTTACAGATAGATCTGGATGGAAATGAATTTGGTCCATCTTAAGGTACGAGTCAATTGTTGAGCCAGCATGTAGAAAATTTAAGACACAGAAAAGTGGAAACTTTTTTCCTAAAAAACAATTGCTACCCACCTGCCTTCAATCAAGGACCTGTATACTGCATGAGTCAAAAAGAGGGCTGCGAAAATATTTACAGACTCCTCACATCTTGGACATAAACTGTTTCAACTCCTTCCCTCAAAATGATGCTATAGAGCACTGCACACCAGAACAACTAGACACAAGAAAAGTTTTTCCCCCGAAAGCCATCACTCTGCTAAACAAATAATTCCCTCAACACTGTTCAACTATTGCAAAGTCTGCACTACTGTTACTGTTAATCTTCTCATCACTCCTTATCACCCATCCCCTCCCACTTGTGATTGTAGGTCTGTAACTTTGTCGCTTGTATCCTTACGATTTATATTGACTGTTTCCTGGTATGATTTGATTGCTGATTGTAGCCTATGACTGACTATTAAGTGTTGTACGTTATGATTCTTGATGAATGTATCTTTTCTTTTATGCATACTGAGAGTATTTACACCAAGACAAATTCCTTACTTGTCCAATCACACTTGGCCAATAAAATATTCTATTCTATTCTATATTCTCATTTCACCCCATAACAACAATCCTGTGCGTTTGGCTAGACAGAGAGCCCCAAATTATGAAAGAGATTCTGTGGCTGAAGATGGACTTAAACCTGTTTCCCCAGAACATCCTGAAATGAAGGGGAAATTATCTATCTATCTATCTATCTATCTATCTATCTATCTATCTATCTATCTATCTATCTATCTATCTATCTATCTACCTATCTACCTATCTACCTATCTATCTATCTATCTTGTTGGAAAAACTTTTTCTTTCCATGGAATTCAAGATTACTTGAAAGGAAATCATGGTTTCAAATGCCTTGCCTGCACTGCTAAAAGAATCTCTAAAGGCCATTGACAATGTCTCTGTGAATAACAGATGTTGCACATAAGAATTAAAGGCAATATATTTACTTAACTACTGCACTTGAGATGCACGATTTTATTGCCTTATGCTGTAACTGTGGCAGTGGACACATTTATAATTTGGAGAGGGTCTTATGGAAAGTCACAGCATGATTAATTCATTTAATTTTTATTTTATTAATTCTATTTATATGACCACCTCTCTCATCATAGGAATTCTGCGCATCAAACATTTAAAATACAAATACAGACAACATAAAACAGCAACTGCGGTACATCAATTTGCCGCAAGTAAACAACTTAATGGGTTATAACTTACAGTTTGAATTCCATATCTGGAAACAGATCCAGGTTTTCAACGCTTTGAGAAAATTTAGCAGAGTTGGGGCCTGCTAAACTCGGGGGAAATATTGTTCCAAAGGGCAGGCACTGTACCAAAAAGAACACATTTCTGGTCCAGAAAGATGCCACTTTTTTAACTAACGAGACCCTTGGCTTGTTTCTACATGGGGCAGATAGAGATAATTGGTCCTACAAATAACCTGGCCCCACGCCATGCAGCCAACTCTTACCCCACATGAGAATACCATGCTGGGGATCCAGGAATTAAGGCACAGTTTCTACATTTAAATAATAGAACCTTTTTGTATGTGAATCGGAAAGATGAACGTGTATATGGGCTTGTATTGCTGTGACACTTGTCTCATTGTTTTGACAAACAGTTAGTTTCAGCAGACGTCTCTGTTCCTTTCACGTGAACATTTCAAAGAATTCCAGCTATCTAGAAACATTTGTCTGTTGTTGTCATAATGTGGAAAAACTACAAAACATGATGTTATGAAGAATGATTAACGACCCAACGTGCCTACCGTCCCTGTCCTATTGTTTCTCTTATTCTTTTATTTTTCTTATATGTACCCATTTCATGTATTCACAACTATGTATACATTTATACTTATTATCTTGTAAACAATTGGCAAATCAAATAAATAAATAAAATAAATAAAACTTACTATGTTTAGCCTTAGGAAGAGAAGTATAAGGGGGAAACATGGTACAGTCTTCCAATATGTCATACAGCAGGAAAAAAAAATGGACAGCCAGTTTTTGGGGGCGACATGAAGATTCCTGAAATGGGCTAGGGGTTGGACTAGATCATCCTCAATATCCCATCCAACTCTACGACTCTATGAATTGTGAATCTACCCTTTATTTATTTGTCCAGACATGCATTCTATTACCACTTTTTCTCTACAATTTGTATTTGTTTTTCTTACGTTATCTTTCTTCGCATTGCCTTTCCTTAACTGCATTTCTCTTTACATTATTTGTAAGGGTGGTTTTGGTGTATTTTGATTTAGAAAAGAATAAGTATAATAGGAAAATACAAATAAAAAAAAACCCCACTGATGGATTCTTTTTCAGGAAACATTCCCAAATTAAGGGTAGTGACTGTGGCAACATCTCTGGAAGATGTTGCATTTCCCCAAACTGTTCTTCAGACCTGGGAAGTCAAAATGTTGTATACTGAGCAATTAAATGCAGTTTCCTCAACTGCATGGCAAGAAGCTCCTTTAATTACTGTGAATTCATTTTATATCCGAGAGACAAAATTGTAGTACAATTAATCTTTCCTTTTCCCACAAACCTTTTCAATCATCCTGTAGTGCAGGGGTGTCAAACTCGTGTCATCACACCAACATCATGTGATGTATCGGGACTTTTTTCTCATTCACTAAACTGGGCGGGGGTGTGGCCAGCATGTGACGCATGCAGTCCATGGGCTGCAAGTTTGACAACCCTGCTCTAGTGGGTGATCCTGCATTGCTAATAATGGCTTCTACCCTTCTCACTTAAACAAGTCATTGCAAATACATACACACACACACACACACATACACTCAAACACACTACAGAATATTAGTGAATTCTGCCTTCTCTACTAATGATTGTGCCTGATTGAGGACCTATCTATCTAATCAAAGAAATAACATTTCTCATTTGTTTTTATATTTTTATTTCAGCAACTCAAGTTGACATATATAATGCACCCACCTCCTTTATTTTCCGTTACAAAAACAACTTTGTGAGATAGGATGGGCTGAGAAAGAATGACTAGCCCAAAGTTACCCTACAAGTTTTCACTACTGAAGTTCAACTAGAACCTGGTGTTTCTTTTTTACATTCTTAATCCAAGACTACAACATATACACCACTAGCTTTCTCAATAAAACTGCTACACTAGTAACAGAAACACTATCAGGAATTAACAATTTTGTTGTGTTATAAAGTCTTTCTCTGTCCCTATTTTAAAAATATGGTTCATTATTTGAAAGGAAAGTATACAAGTATTAAATAACTAAGATACATTAAAGGCAAAGTTTTAATTCTCACTGATTCTGCAAGAGATATACAGCACTTGAACCACGAGACTTAAAAGCATGACATTTAAGGCAGACTATTGTCTGTGTAGACAAGCTGGTGACCTTCTGATAGTTACAATGCACATAGGTCCTTTCAGTTGTCATGTTTGTACAGACTAACAATAATGAAGTACCAATAGAAGAGACCATAGCACACCAACTAAGTAAAGCCTTCCAAAATATCTTAAGTAAAAGCAAAAGACCCAGTTGCACAAGAAGAAAAAACAGAAGTCATCTACAACATACAATGTAAGGATGTAACAGCCACTATGTAGGACAGAGAAGCAGAAGACTAGCAGAAGACTAGCAGCCAGAAGACATGATGAAAGCTCCTTAATTTCACAACACATGGATAGACCCAACCATAGTTTCAAATGGGAGTCTGTGAGCATTCTAGACCAAGCTAAATCCAAAACTGCAAGGGAATTCCTGTAAAGTGGGAATTGCACAAATCAGTCATCAACAGGTACATAGAGATAGATAACATTTACATACCATTAAAAAGAGGCAATGAAAAAGCTAACAAGGAAACAAAAAGACCAGAACACCTCCTTGCCAGCAATCAATGCCCATATAAGTAGGGATTAACACCAGGAGTAACACCAGGCAATCAATCAAGCAGTAAACAACAGCCTAAAAGACACATCTCAGAACTCCTGAAAGTAGAGTTGCTGTGATTTTTTTGTTAAAAAAGTTATCCAGATAAAATCACATGCTAAAAAAGCAATATGACTTTGAAATGGACAATCTAGATTGCATGCTGTTATGTCTCCTAAAAATGCTACTACCTCCACCGCAGCAACAGAATGGCACAGGCAGAAACTAGAAAGAGTATTAACTATCTGACTGGGAAGAAATTGGCTGACCTTTTTGATCTCTGGAGAGATAAGCTGAAGTCCCAGGAATCTCATTGTAGGATATAATAATCTGCCTACCTTGACCTGAGAAATTTTCAGGGAAAAAAAATTACGAAAAGGCGTAGCAGGAGTAATTACAATAGGAGTAGCAGGCAAAGCATAGATCAAGAGCATGGGCAGAGAAAATAGCTACGGCAGGATTGTGGAAATGGCATTAAGCTGAAATAAATCCCTTCGCTCCTCAATGACCAGGAAAGGTTTCCATATATATCAAGACACATGTTCCCTGGATAGTATAATGTGCAGCAAGCACAAAAGACCCAGCACAAAATTTAGAACAGTAATAACCTTCCCCTTTCTACTTTAAGGAACCCTAGCTCTTGTAACCACATAGGTATAAAGCAGCATCCATTTAGAGGACAATCCATAGCAGACTTGCTTTAGAAGCAATCAAAACCTAAGGGTCGTTATGGGATTAAGGTCTTTGGCACCAGATTCAGATGTGCTCTCTGTTACTGATGCTATAAGCAGCAGCAACAGCAATTTGGGAACTTCCATAGTGATTTGAGATTACCCAACTTGATGGCCTGATGATCCCAGTGCAGGCTGTGCTAACCTTGGCCTTGAATGGACATTGCAGCCTATTTCCAATGTAGTTAGGAAACTCCAGCATAGGATTTTGGCATGTTTCAGATCCATTTTGGACACAGAGACATGGTCTCTTTAGGTTCATCTTGAAACAGCTGTGTGTTTGTATTTACACATGTGCATGCACAACCCCATTTGTGATATTAAAGACAAAAATTGAATCCCCATGTTCTAAAGCCAAATAGAATTATATCAACTGTGATTAGTTAAACAAATTAAACTGTGATTAGCTAATCAAACCAAGTACCCTGCCTGACAGAGTTGATAGCATAGAATCACTCATGCACTCAATAGAAAAACGCTTAGCAACACATTTTGAAACAATTATACAAGAAAGCCTAATTTCTCTTGAAAAAAAAATACAGCACTGATAAGCGACTACCTATCAGCTCAAAATCAAATCCCAACCCAACAACCACTACCACAACTACTACCTCAACTACAATCATAACTACAACCAAAAATAACCACCAAACCACAAATAATTACTACCCCATCAAATAATTCCACAAATGATATCTCCTTACTCATCAGAGACACCATTGAATGTGATCAGAAACGTCCAAATGTCATCTTATTTGGTCTTGAAGACACCAACAAATCAGATGACATCACCAAAGTTCATAATATCATAAGCAACTCAAATACAACAAACATCTTTCTTGAAGATATCATTGAAGTAACCAGAGATGGCCCTGAGTCCAAATACAATGATGGCTCGGTGGCCCCAAAGTTTAGTAGAGTTGTTTGCAAAAATGAGTCCAGCAAATGCATATTCATTCATACAATAAATGCCATTGCAAAAACCAATCCCAACTACAAAAAACTTCGCTCAAGACCAGACTTATCCATACTGCAAAGAATCCACTCCCGTGAACTCCGCAAGGAACTCAAAAGACATCTAGACAATAGACTATTACCGCACTGATTGTATCAAAAGTAAGTAACACAACCCACAACTCCACATCCAACCCTACCTCATCCAACCCACCATCACTCAAAACTAGGCACGCACACCCCTAACTACCTCAATTCCAACTACAACTGGCTTTAAATGCAAGTTACTCAATGCAAGAAGCCTTGTAAATAAAATACCTGAATTTCTCCTCTTACTAAATATGGCTAAATTCGACATCCTATTTGTCTGTGAAACATGGCTCAATGCATCTCTCCCTGACTCCATTACCACAGTAAGAGACTATCATGTGAAATCTGTAGAGGAGATGGTGTTGCTATATTCTATAAAAAGTCCTTACATCTAAAAAACATCCAAGTTATCCAAGAGTTTGCTCTTCCTGAGATCATCGTCTGTGAACTGTCCTTAAATATCACATTTTGATTCTTACTATGTTACAGAGCCCCTAATTACATCGAACATGTAAACAAGCTAAATTCACTACTAACATGGGCAACATCCTGCCCACACACTTTTATCTTTCTTGGTGACTTCAATCTACCTCACATTAACTGGACCCTAAATGAATGTAAAACTGAACCCATACAATGCTGTAACAAACCTGGGACTGGAACAACTGAACCCATACTTCTACAATGCTGTAACAAACCTGGGACTGGAACAACTAGTAACCAACAATACTAGACTTAACAACTGCCTCGATCTCATCTTCTGCAATAGTTTGAATTCAATTTATGGAATACAAATTAAAGAACCCTTTTCCAACAGTGACCACAGCATGATTGACTTTTGTCTCAACATACGTCCACACAAAAATCAACACAATGATGTGATCCCCAATTATAATTTCAAAAAAGGCAACTATGATCTTATAGACAACAATCTCTCATCCCTTGATTGGCAATTTCTATTCACGGGATGCAATATTGTTGAAGACCATTACAACATATTTTTACTAGGTCAAAAGAGTCATCAAAACATATAAGGATTATATGGATACATATAAGAAAAATAAAAGAAACAATAGGACAGGGATGGTAGGCACGTTGGTGCGCTTATGCACACCCCCTTTCTTAGGAAAGGGGTGAGGTCAATAGTAGAAAGTATAGTAGAATAGTAGAAAGTCTAAGGTTAAAGTTTTTGGGGTTTGGGGAAGAAACCACAGAGTCAGGTAGAGTGTTCCAGATATTGACCACTCTGTTGCTGAAGTTGTATTTCCTACAATCAAGTTTGGTGCGATTAACCTTGAGTTTGTATCTATTGTTTGCTCTTGTATTGTTATGGTTGAAGCTGAAGTATTCATTGACAGGTAGAACATTGCAATGTATGATTTTATATACTATACTTAGATCGGACTGAAGGCGGCATGGTTCTAGGTCTAGAATTTCAAATCTGGTGGCATAAGGTATTCTGCAATGAGTAGAAGAGTGGAGAACTCTTCTTGTGAAATATTTCTGGACTTTCTTAACTGTGTTAATATCAGATATGTAATGTGGGTTCTAGACTGATGAGCTGTATTTGAGTGTTGGTCTAGCAAATGTTTTGTATGCTCTAGTTAGTAGTGTAATATTACCAGAGAAAAAGCAACGTAAGATTAGGTGAACAACTCTTAATGTTTTTTTTTGGCTATGTAGTTACAGTGGGATCTAGCAGTTAGATCATTAGAGATGAGTACTCCAAGATCCTTGACAGAGTTTGGATCATCAACAAGATCTTGACTATTCAACCTGTATTTTATTTTCTGGTTGTTGTTTTTTGCCAATATGTAAGACAGAGCATTTATTTGTTGAGATTTGAAGTTGCCATTTGTTTGACCATTCTGATACATAGTCGAGATCTTTTTGAAGGGTAGCAGTATTGTCTGTGGTATTGAACAGCTTTACATCGTCAGCGAAGAGAACACAGTTGCTCTTAATATGATCACAGAGGTCATTTATTTAGAGTATGAAAAGAGTTGGTCCTAGAACACTGTCTTGTGGGACACCAATATCGACAGGTACAGGATTTGATAGGACACTCCCAATTTTGACCATTTGTTGTCTGTTTGACAGGAATGCTTCTATCCAGTTATGCAGTTGTCCAGAGATACCATAAGATTTTAGTTTTAGGAGTAGTTTGTCGTGTACCACTGAATCAAAGGCTTTACAGAAGTCTATGTAGATTGTGTCTATTGTTTTGCCCTGACTGAGTTATGTAGTCCATATGTTTTTGCAGTGTAAGAGTTGCAGATTGCAGGATAGTTTTTTTCTGAAACCAAATTGTTTATTAGAGAGTAGGTTGTTTGTCTCTAAGTGGAGGATGATGGATTGGTTAATAATTGATTCCATGACTTTACAGGTGACACAGCATAAGGAGATTGGTCTGTAATTTTCAACTAGGCTGGGGTCTCCCTTTTTGAAGATGGGGATGACCATGGCTTGTGACCATAGTTTTGGCAAGGAGCTGGTCCTGAAAGATTTTTCAAAGATTATGCTTAGAGGTTCGGCTATGGCAATGGATAGCTTTTTTAAGAAGTAGGCACATATTCCATCTGGTCCAATAGATAGAGATGGTTTTAGATTGCGTAGTGCTTTTTCAACATTGTCTTCTGTAAAATCGATATGTATTAGATCATTGTAATTTTCTGTGGTTCAGCTAGGAAATACTGGGCATGATCCATTGCTGTTTACAAATACTGAGCCAAAGAATGTGTTAAAGAGGTTGGCTTTAATGGTGTCGTCATTGCAGTCTTTACCATTAGGTCCTATCAGGGGTGGGATGGACCTTGAGTCTTTTAGTTTGTTGTTTACAAAATTGTAGAAAGCACGGGTGGAATTGGTGCATAGAAAGTTTTCCTCTTGTTTAATGTGATAATTGGTGCATTCAGTCTTTATCTGGTGGCATAAATTTTTGTATCAGCTTTTGAAGTTGGCAACTTGACCAGATTTGTTTTTCCACCAAAGTGATCTCTTTTTGGATTGAAGCTTCCTTATTGTTATGGGTAGTCTGTTTTTTCTGGTTTTTGGAGTTGTTATTGGTACATATAGTTTTACTTACACCTATTATCTTGTAAGCAATTGACAAACCAAATAAAAAAATAAAAATAAAATAAATAAATAAAATAAAATTAGAAAACACTATCTGGGGATCTGACAACCAGAAGGCAAACCACCAACATTCTCTATCTCGCTGCTCACAATGCCCCACCTGCTTTCTGTCCACTCAAAGAAATGTTACAATGCATCAGTGTCAATATTATTGCCTATTAAATAGAATGCACACGCATCATGTCACCGGGAATATGCCTCCAGGTTTGCCTTCCTAGTTAAGCAATCAGCCTCATCTATGATGCAGGAGAAAAAAAATAGGTCAACCAAATACATGATTCTTGACCCTGAGAGTATCAAGGTAACCCAAGAAAAAAAGGATGGAAAAACTATCTTTGATTTCCCCTCCCCCCTAACATAAGTTGTTCAATGCTGCAATCTCATTATGCCTAACAATACAGCCAATTATGTTTATACATAAAGTATAATTTAAATATCCAGTTTTGGTGATATATGGAAGATGACTGACCTAAACAACAGGTTTATCCTTCATCTGAATTCATTCTGCACAGTCATTTCACTAACAGAACATTACAGAAATTAGAATGTAAGCATATCCCTTCAAACAATGACTACAGATAAAGCAGAGAAATAAGTCTAGCCATTCAACTTGGTTTTATCATGCTGTTTTATAGGTTAATGGTCTGGTGATTACCGAGAGAATGAAAAATGAGAACTTAGGCAGGAGAAAATAGGCAGAAATCCCAGTCTTGCTTAATAAAAGAAATGTTCAGAGTTGTTGAAAGAGTAAGAATTTAAAACAGATCTGAGCTGTGAAAGAAAAAAAAGGGGGCAGATAAATTTTTCTAGGAAATATTTAACATAATATGCTTCATGTTTCTGAAAACTGTTCCGGTAATTGCATGACATGTTTGTCAGCCTTCTTCTCCTTCTTAATAACTTTTAGGTATCATGAGTTCAACTCATCGGTAGTCCTTGAGATACAACCACAACTGAGCACAAAATTTCTGTTGCTAAGTGAGACAGTTCTTAAGTGA